>NW_027362765.1:87931277-88531277 GCF_046119375.1 Phyllobates terribilis | reverse complement strand
TCACTGCACCTACTAAGGGCAAGTCTGCTGAGCCATACTGAAATTGGGCTACTCTGTGGTACAGAGCTCATGAATTGGGACAAATGGGCTTCTAGCCAGACAGATGACAACCAAAATTAAACCCCTCATACATATTAGATAGCTGATTGATCATTCAGCCAACAGCTACTATATCTCCTACAACTACTCCACACACAAGAGCTGCCGGCTCGGCCTATATCGTCACTTTCGGACCGTTTTAGTGTAATGTGTTTGGGGGTCTTTAGAGTAGGTTCAAATATCAACCACACTCGGACAACCCCTTCTCAATCATTATGTTTCCCCTAATAAAATAATAACACCTATACTCACCTCCGGTGCGGCGACGTTCCAGCAGTGTCTTGCCCTCCCAATGTCACTCAAGCCACTTTAGTCTCGCCTCCTTCTGACATAACTGACATCCAGAAGAAGTCAGAGCTGTGGCTGCTTCCTAACTTCCTCTAGATGTCTGATTTGTCCAAAGGAGTGGAGAGTGAAGGGGCTGCTGACTGGCTGCAGGGTTTGTGTGACATGCCACAATCATGGGGAAGACTGCTGACTTGACAGATTTCCAGAAGGCAGTCATTGACGCACTCCACAAGGAGGGTAAGCCACAAAAGGTCATTGATAAAGAAGCTGGCTGTTCACAGAGTGCTGTATCCAAGCATATTAATGGAAAGTTGAGTGGAAGGAAAAAATGTGATAGGAAAAGATGCACAAGCAACCGGGATAACCGCAGCCTTGGAAGGATTGTTAAGAAAAGGCCATTCAAAAATTTGGGGGAGATTCACAAGGAGTGGACTACTGCTGGAGTCATTGCTTCAAGAGCCACCACACACAGACGTATCCAGGACATGGGCTACAAGTGTCGCATTCCTTGTGTCAAGCCACTCATGACCAATAGACAATGCCAGAAGCGTCTTACCTGGGCCAAGGAGAGCACTTCATGCTTCCCTCAAGCTTTTTGGAGATGGAAATTTCATTCTCTAGCAGGACTTGGCACCTGTTCACACTGCCAAAAGTACCAATACCTGGTTTAAAAACAACAGTATCACTGTGCTTGATTGGCCTGAAAACTCACCTGACCTTAACCCCATAGAGAATCTATGGGGTATTGTCAAGAGGAAGATGAGAGACTCCAGACCCAACAATGCAGACGAGCTGAAGGCTGCTATCAAAGCAACCTGGGCTTCCATAGCACCTCAGCAGTGCCACAGGCTGATTGCCTCCATGCCAAGCCGCATTGATGCAGTAATCGATGCAAAAGGAGCCCCGACCAAGTATTGAGTGTATTTACTGAACATACATTTCAGTAGGCCAACATTTCGGATTTTAAATACATTTTTCAAGCTGTTGTTATAAATTATTCTAATTTACTGAGATTCTGTAGCATCGGCATCTCTGCCCCCTGACGCCGTCCCCCTTACCGCCGCGCTTCTGGCCCGGCGTCTTCCGGCTCTCCTGCTCCTGCTGCTGCAGCCAGTGCGCGCAGCTTCCCAGGCACTGTGCTTGGGGCGCGCGCGCGCTCCCTCCCTCTTAAAGGGGCCGCGCGCGCCGTCCTAAGGAATCCCCGGCCAATGGCCGGAGGACTTCTCATATAAAAGGCACCTCCTCCAAAATGGAGGTGCCCGTGCAAGGTTGTTGCTCTGTGTACTAACTCTGCTTCAGCCCTCAGGTCCCGCTGCCTGTCTGACTACCAATCCAGTCTGCCAGCCTGACTACCAGTCCAGCCCGACAGTCTGCTTACAGCCCAGTCCGCCAGTCTGTCTATGGGCTTGGCCAGTCCGCTTATCCGGAGCCTTTATCTGCTACCTGTCTCCGCCAGCCAAGTATACTCTCCAGCCCAACGGTCTGCCTACGGTCCAACCCGCCAGTCTGTCTATGGGCCAGGCTAGCCTGTCTACCCGGAGAACGTACCAGTTGCCTGCCGTGCCTACCAGCCAGCCTACCTGGAGACTCCTGCTTGTTACCTGCCGTGCCTACCAGCCTGCCTACCTGGAGGCTCCTGCCAGTTACCCGTGGTGTCTGCCAGTCCGTCTACCCGGATCACCTGTCAGCCTGCCTGCCATGCTCATCTGCTGTACCGGTCAGTCCCTGCCTCCTGACTCGTGGGAGTCACCTGCTCTCATACAAGGACTGGCCCAGAGTAGCACCAGGTCCCTCTGCTCGGTCCTTCCCTGGTTCACGGATTCGATTGAGCCGCCGTGCGACCTTGGTCAGTCTGAGTTGATACCTAGTTACGCCCCTCTGGTCCCTCCTTGCACCGCAGCACAGAGGTTCCACCACCCGGATCCGTAACAGTTTGCACGGGCCATGGAACCCGGTGGCCCCCAGGCCCACCCGCTCTCTGACCTGCACCAGGAGGTCTCACGTCAGAGAGCCCAACAGGAGACTATCCTGTCTTTTCTACGGACTGTTAACTCACGCCTGGACACGCTGTCCACCCCGTCTGTGTCCGTCTCTAGCCGAGCAGCACCTGCTCTGGCGGCACCACAACCCAGTGTCACTATGGCGTCCGGCTATGGATCCCGGCTCTCGGCACCCCCACGTTTTGCTGGTGGCCCTGCCCTAGCTCGGGGCTTCATCAATCAGTGCACCCTGCACTTTGAGCTCCTGGCACACCAGTTCATCTCTGACCGGGCCAAGGTGGCATTCATCATGTCTCACCTCACCGGAGAAGCACTGGCATGGCTAAACCCCCTGTGGGAGATAGGGGACCCCCTGGTGTCTAATCTACCGGCTTTCCTCGCTGCCTTCCGGAAGGTCTTCGATGAACCAGGACGAAAATCCTCTACTGCCTCCACTCTTCTCCGTCTCCGTCAAGGGAGTCTCACCTGGGTCAGTATGCCATACGTTTACGGACCCTGGCATCGGAACTTGCTTGGAACAATGAGCCCCTGGTGTCCGTCTTCTGGGAAGGTTTTTCGGGACGGATTAAGGATGAACTAGCCGGTCGGGACATTCCTTCCACCCTGGACGACCTAGTGCCATTGGCTACCCGGATTGACATCCGTTTCCAGGAACGTGCCAAGGAGACAACCCAGGAGAATAGATTTCCGCGTCTCGCACCAACCTTCCAAGAGCCAGTACCGCAACCAACAATTCCCAGGGCACGCTCGCTCGAACCCATGCAAGTTGAACAAACCAAGATGGCCAAATCTCGCCTGGAGACACGCCGAGCAGAGGGGAGTAGCTTTTATTGCGGCAATAAAGAGCATCAGATCAGTTCATGCCCGGTGAAGTCGGAAAACTCCAGTGTCTAGGACCGCTTGGAGAAGTCATCCTAGACAAGAGTAAAACCTCTCCATCATTGACTCTATCTGTTTGTATTTCCAGTGGCAAGACAGCTTCTTTGAGACAGCCTACCTGGATTCCGGATTCGCCGGGAATCTAATTTCACAGGCAGTAGTGGAGCGGTACCAGATTCCTACTATACGTCTGGCTGAACCATTGGCGGTTGCCTCTGTGGACCGGAGGCCTCTTCCAGTGAACATCCTGCTCGTCACAGAGCCTGTAACTCTTTAGGTGGGAATGCTGCACTCAGAGAAGATCACCTTTCACGTGCTGTCCAGTCTCTCTCACGCTCTCCTGCTTGGTCTGCCATGGCATCAGAAACATGAGCCCGTCCGGAATTGGAGATCCGGTGAAGTGCTTCGTTGGGGTCAGGAATACCATGAGTCCTGCCTGGTTCCGGTCCGTCCAGCTCGACCCCCGTCTACTCCGGCTAATTTACCTGGTCTACCCGCACCTTACTGGTCCTATGCAGATGTCTTAGACAAGAAGGAAGCAGAGACACTGCCACCTCATAGGCCATATGATTGCCCCATCGACCTGGTACCCGGTGCCTCTCCACCCCGTGGGCGTATCTACCCCTTGTCGCTGGCCGAAACCCAGGCCATGTCTGAGTATATCGAAGAAAATCTGGCTAGGGGATTCATCCAGAAATCTACCTCCCCGGCAGGAGCAGGATTCTTCTTCGTAAAAAATAAAGACAGTTCACTACGCCCCTGTATCGATTATAGGGGACTCAACCAGATTACCATCAAAAACAAATACCCCCTGCCGCTCATCTCTGAGCTGTTCGCCCGCCTTAAAGGCGCGAAGATCTTCACCAAGCTCAATCTTCGTGGGGCGTATAACTTGGTCTGGATCCGCCAAGGAGATGAGTGGAAGACGGCATTCAATACCCGGGACGGCCACTATGAATACCGTGTGATGCCCTTCGGCCTCTGTAATGCTCCAGCCGTCTTCCAAGAACTAGTTAACGACATCTTCCGTGACCTCTTATATTCATGCGTGGTGGTGTACCTGGACGACATCTTAGTCTTCTCTCCGGATCTACCCACACACCGGAGGAATGTTCGTCAGGTCCTGCTTAGGCTCAGGCAGAATCACCTATACGCAAAATTTGAGAAATGCCTCTTCGAGCAGACCTCTCTTCCGTTCCTGGGCTATATTATCTCTAAGACTGGTCTACGGATGGACCCCGAGAAGGTCTCTGCCGTCTTAAAGTGGCCCCGACCGGAGGGGTTGAAGGCAATTCAGCGATTCCTGGGCTTTGCTAACTATTACTGCCTCTTCATTCCACATTTCTCTTCCCAGACTGCACCCATCTCTGCGCTTATCCGTAAGGGAGCAAATCCTAAGGAATAGACGTCCGAAGCAGAGGAGGCCTTCCTCTCCTTAAAACAAGCCTTCTCTTCTGCCCTGGTGCTGCACCATCCGGATTGCAACAAACAGTTCTTTCTGGAGGTTGATGCTTTCTCTTCCAGAGCCGGAGAGGTGCTCACCCAGAAATCTCCGTCCGGGAGAATGGTAACCTGCGGCTTCTTCTCCAAGCTCTTCTCCTCGTCCGAGCGCAACTACTCCATAGGAGACCGAGAACTGCTAGCCATCAAATTGGCGCTGGAGGAGTGGCATTACCTGCAAGAGGGGGCTCTGCACCCGGTGGTCATCTACACTGACCACAAAAGCCTGGCATATCTACAAAATGCCCAAAGACTCAATCCGCGTCAGGCCCGGTGGTCTTTGTTCTTCGCCCGTTTCAACTTTACCCTACATTACCGCCCTGTGGACAAGAACGTTAAAGTCAACGCTTTGTCCCGATCCTTCCTGTCCACCGATAAAGAGGAGGAGCCTATGCATATCATCGATCCCTCCAAAGTGATGAATGTGGCTCCGTTGGACCTGTCTCGTCTCCCACCCGGTAAGACGTTTGTAGCGGTTCCAGATCGTAAGAAGGTTCTTCACTGGGGTCATTCATCTAAACTAGCCGGCCATGCTGGCCAGAGGAAGACCTTCTTGCTCATTACCCAGCATTACTTGTGGCCTTCCCTGCACAAGGATGTAGTAGACTTCGTCACGGCCTGTTCATCCTGTGCCCGCAACAAGGTTCCCAGAATTCTTCCAGCCGGCCGTATCCTGCCTCTTCCCGTACCTGCTGCCCCGTGGCAACACATTGCTATGGACTTTATTACTGATCTCCCTGTTTCTGCCGGTTGTACTGTCATTTGGGTGGTCGCTGACTGCTTTTCTAAAATGGCCCACTTTATCCCTCTGTCTGGTCTCCTGTCTGCATCTGTGCTGGCTAAGGACATCATCCATCACATCTTTCGTCTCCACGGCCTACCCCTCCACATTGTGTCTGATCGAGGGGTCCAGTTCACTTCACGCTTCTGGAGAGCTACGTGTAAGCTGCTGGATGTCTCCCTGAATTTCTCCTCTGCTTATCATCCTCAGTCCAAAGGCCAAGCGGAACGTATCAACCAGATCCTTACCAGCTTCCTCCGGCACTTCGTCAATGCTCACCATAGCGATTGGGTAGAGCTCCTACCATGGGCCGAGTTCTCCTATAACAACCATGAGAGTGAATCTTCTTCCAAGTCCCCATTCTTTGTGGTCTACGGTCAACACCCCCGGATTCCGTTTCCCGCCTCCGCTTCAGTGGACAATCCTGTCGCAAAGTCTCTGGTCTGCGAATATTCCACCATTTGGGAGGACACTAGATCCGTATTTCTTCAATCCTCCGAGTGGATGAAGAGACATGCTGACAAGAGACGTCTGGACCCACCTCAATTCTATCCGGGAGACAAGGTTTGGCTCTCCTCCAAACATGTTCGTCTCAAAATATCCTCCTATAAGTTGGGTCCACGGTTCATCGGTCCATTTGAAGTCCTCAAGCAAATCAATCCAGTGACCTACAAGTTAAAACACCCGGCCACCGTACGGATTCCCAACTCCTTCCACGTATCTCTCCTCAAACCGGTTGTTCTTAATTCTTTTTCCGACGATCCAGGTACCTCCCCAGCTCCGGTCTCCGCTGAGAACGTCTATGAGGTAGGGAACATTCTGGCTACCAAGAGGGTAAGAGGAAAAACCTTTTTTCTGGTGCATTGGAAGGGGTTTAGCCTAGAGGAGAGAACTTGGGAACCCAGGAAGAACATCCACGGCCCGCTTCTTCTTAAAAAATTTTTTTCAGGCCTAAAAAAGAGGGGGCATAAAGGGGGGGGGGTACTGTAGCATCGGCGTCTCTGCCCCCTGACAGGCAGAGACGCCGTCCCCCTTACCGCTGTGCTCCTGGCCCGGCGTCTTTTGGCTCTCCTGCCGCTGCAGCTGCCAGCACTCGCAGCTTCCCGGGCACTGTGCTTAGGGCGTGCGCCGGCCAAAACCAATACCTGGTTTAAAAGCAGTAGTATCACTGTGCTTGATTGGCCAGAAAACTCGCCTGACCTTAACCCCATAGAGAATCTATGGGGTATTGTCAAGAGGAAGATGAGAGACACCAGACCCAACAATGCAGACGAGCTGAAGGCTGCTATCAAAGCAACCTGGGCTTCCATAGCACCTTAGCAGTGCCACAAGCTGATCGCCTCCATGCCATGCCGCATTGATGCAGTAGTTGATGCAAAAGGAGCCCCAACCAAGTATTGAGTGCATTTACTGAACATACATTTCAGTAGGCCAACATTTCGGATTTTAAATACATTTTTCAAGCTGTTGTTATAAATTATTCTAATTTACTGAGATTTTGCAGCATCGGCGTCTCAGCCCCCTGACAGGCAGAGACGCCGTCCCCCTTACCGCCGCGCTCCTGGCCCGGCGTCTTCCGGCTCTCCTGCTGCTGCCGGCGCGCACACCTTCCCGGGCACTGTGCTTAGGGGCCGCGTGCGTCGTCCTAAGGAGTCCCCGGCCAATGGCAGGAGGACTTCTCATATAAAAGGCACCTCCTCCAAAATGGAGGTGCCCGTGCAAGGTTGTTGCTCTGTGTACTAACTCTGCTTTAGCTCTCAGGTCCCGCTGCCAGTCTGACTACCAGTCCAGTCCGCAAGCCTGACTACCAGTCCAGCCCGACAGTCTGCTTACAGCCCAGTCCGCCAGTTTGTCTATGGGCTTGGCCAGTCCGCTTATCCGGAGCCTTTACCTGCTACCTGTCTCGGCCAGCCAAGTACACTCTCCAGCCCAACGGTCTGCCTACAGTCCAACCCGCCAGTCTGTCTATGGGCCAGGCTAGCCTGCCTACCCGGAGAACGTACCAGTTACCTGCTATGCCTACCAGCCAGCCTACCTGGAGGCTCCTGCTTGTTACCTGCCGTGCCTACCAGCCTGCCTACCTGGAGGCTCCTGCCAGTTACCCGTGGTGTCTGCCAGTCCGTCTACCCAGATCACCCGTCAGCCTGCCTGCCGTGCTCATCTGCTGTACCGGTCAGTCCCTGCCTTCTGACCCGTGGGAGTCACTTGCTCTGTTTGTAATGACTCTATATAATATATGAGTTTCACTTTTTGTATTGAAGAGCTGAAATAAATTACATTTTTGATGATATTCTAATTTAGTGAGAAGCACTTGTAGTGATTGTCCAATTAGTTGACAACCCCTTTAACAAACTTTGCATAAATCCATAGTACAAGTGAATATAAGAAACTTTGTAATATGTCTTATCAGAGAAATATGCATCGCTCTCCACTAATATACCACTTCTCCTACACTCCTGTTTCTGGACTTATTACTCACTCTGAAATATTACTAAAACCCATACTGCTAAATACAAGGACTTCCAGCTCACTGAATGATCTAATTTAAAGCTGCCAATTGAAGTCTATATAGTGAAATGGGGGACAATTGGAGCAGAATTAGAGAAGGAGATAGAGGCACAGACACAGGAACTGCTGCTACATTCTACTAAGTTTTTTTTAATCTCATCCCTGTGCTGGATGCACAGTTATGCTACTTAGTACTGTTGTATAATATTGTCCACGCTGCTGCTTTCTAGTATGTGTTTTACCCTACCCCAGAGCTGGCTTCACAGGTACAGTGCTCATGTATAAAATAATCCATATTGCTGGTTTCCCGTTAGTGTTTATCTCACTCAAGTAGCATCACTTGAGAGAGATCAAACACCTATGGGAAACCAGCAACAAACCAACCCCGATGTTCAGTGCTGCTGTATAATGTCCCCCTATGCTGCTGTGTTCCAGTAAGTGATTTATCTCCCCCTAGTTCGGGACCCATAGCTGCCGTGCTCAGTGCTCTTGAATAATATCCTCCCTGTTGCTACTTTCTTGTAAGTGTTTTATTTTACTCAAGTGCTGGATTTACAGCTATACTACTCAGTACTTCTGTATAATGTCCTCCATGCTGCTGTTTTCCAGTAATTGATTTATCTCACCTCAGTACTTGGTTCATAGCTACAGTGCTCACCGCTCCTGTATAATATCATCCATGTTGCAGCATCCTGTGTTTTATTTTACTCAAGCGCTGGATTCACAGCTATAGTGCTCAGTGCTACTGTATAATGTCTCCATGCTAATGTTTGCCTGTAAGTAATTTATCTCACCCCAGTACTGGATTCATAGCTACAGTCAGTGTTCAGTGCTGTTGTATAATCTCCTCCATGACGCTGCTTTCTAGTATTTGTTTTATCTCAATCCAGAGTTGATTTCACAGCTACACTAGCACTGCCGTATAATATCCTCCATGTTGCAGCTTTCTAGTACGTTTTTTTTATTGAATCCCAGAACTGGATTCACAGCTACAGTGTTCAGTGCTGCTGTATAATGTGATTCTTGCTGCTGCTTTTCAATAAGTGTTTTATCTCATCCAGTGCTGGATTTACACTCAATGTCCTTCATACTGCTGCTGCTTCTAAACATGTGCTACATAGTTAGAGGACAGCAGAAATCTCTTATGTTTGTGTATGCTGCGTATGGGAGACATCGCAGCAGCTAGTTTCCACCCACTAGCTCAAAGACAACAGAAAATTAGAGGTAGAGTTTTCAGGGGGAAAGTTGGTGGAAAATTCAGGATACAAATCATATCATGGCCACATATTGTGTTAATCCTCTAGTAAATACTCATGGAAATTCACCTGAAATGACAGGTATGCTTTGAGTAATTTTATAGATACATCTGGTAAGTGGATGTTAAGCTAGCAATTGATTGGCAGTGATTTGGTGCTGAAGTAGGTGGGCCTGCTAGAGTTTCAGGTGGGCTGTCAACTAACTGGTGATGGCTGCGGTAAACCACACAGTGTGGATTCTGTGGGAACAAAGTATAAGACCAAGTCCCAGAGAGTCAACTCCTGGAAAAACCTGAAATACCTGAGGACAGGTGAGGATTATTATGGAGGTCTGGTCTGAGACATGGCCTATAGATACAGTATAGCCCTCTAATGCAGTGTACTGCAGTATATGGGTTTTGTGCGGAGTGTTACTTTAAGATATTCTTTAATTTAAAGGGTAGGATGGAATTGAAAAAAGACATAGCTGCTTTATTTTTTTCCAGAAATAGTTCTACGCTTGTCCATATAGGTTGTATCTGGTATTGCAGCTACACTTCATTGAAGTAAATGAGGCTGAACTGCAATACTGCACACAACCCACTGGCAGGGGTGGCGCTGTTTTTGGAAGAATGCAGCCATGCTTTAGCCATATGTTAAGAAATAGTCATGATCACATCAGATTCCTTGTTGTATCAATGCAGAAGTGATGGATTTTGTTGTACCAATGTGGAGACCACTCGTCGTGGCTTAATGCCAGTATAAAAGGGCACTGGTGGCTCTTGTACATTGGTACATACATAAAGTAACTGAGAAGTGTTTATGCAGATGGGACTTTGGGCACGTAAGGTGATAGCTCTTTAATGACATATCGCACATAACTCATTGTGTGCTACATTTGCAGTAGGCAGGACGTAGATGAATACACCGATGGGTAATTAGAAGGAGAGACCTTTCCACAGTAATAGACTACCTTGAAGGAAGCAGAATAAGGTTAGCATAATTAATGACGATGTCAGCGCACCTAGAGACAACAGCGCGCATCAAACAGATGCAACATCTCAAACAAAGCCCATTGTTCTCGCCTGCCAAATGGAAGTGATTTGTGAACTGAAGCCTCTCCAAGGCTCATACCCTCCGCGCAGAGGAGGCAGTCTCTAAAAAACCCAGTTTTTTTCCAATTCGCTGCTGCAATTATCGTTAATAATATATAATTTTGATGTTTAAGCCTTTTGTAGTGCGGTGAGAATGTCGTTCTGCAGGCTGCCTGCCTACTGATCTGATACCATGTTAACCGCTTTGCTAATGCAAAGTGACATTCTCGATACATATGATGTCGCCAAAAATACACATTGAGTATGGGCAGCTGCATACCTGGTGACTGACCTACAAGGGGACAAGGGTCCAAAATGGACCTTTCTATGTGATTTGGTGTGGAAAAAAAATTGGAGCAGGATTTAAAAATATTGGGATCAATTCAACTGGGAGAAGATTATGTTGACATCACTGTGTTTACTATCCCTGTACTGTGACATCACTGTGTTTATTATCCTTGTACTGTGACATCACTGTGTATTATCCCTGTACTGTGACTTCACTGTGTTTATTATCCCTGTACTGTGACATCACTGTGTTTATTCTCCCTGTACTGTGACATCACTGTGTTTATTATCCCTGTACTGTGACATCATTGTGTTTATAATCCCTGTACTGTGAGATCACTGTGTTTATTATCCCTGTACTGTGATATCACTGTGTTTATTATCCCTGTACTGTGACATCACTGTGTCTATTATCCCTGCACTGTGACATCACTGGGTTTATTATCCCTGTACTGTGACATCACTGTGTTTATTATCCCTGTACTGTGACATCACTGTGTTTATTCTCCCTGTACTGTGACATCACTGTGTTTATTATCCCTGTACTGTGACATCACTGTGTTTATAATCCCTGTACTGTGAGATCACTGTGTTTATTATCCCTGTACTGTGATATCACTGTGTTTATTATCCCTGTACTGTGACATCACTGTGTCTATTATCCCTGCACTGTGACATCACTGGGTTTATTATCCCTGTACTGTGACATCACTGTGTTTATTATCCTTGTACTGTGACATCACTGTGTTTATTATCCCTGTACTGTGACATCACTGTGTTTATTATCGCTGTACTGTGATATCACTGTGTTTATTATCTCTGTACTGTGATATCACTGTGTTTATTATCCATGTACTGTGACATCACTGTGTTTATTATTCCTGCACTGTGATATCAGTGTGTTTATTATCCCTGTGCTGTGACATCACTGTGTACTTTATGCCTGTACTGTGACATCACTGTGGTTATTATCCCTACACTGTGTTTTTTTTCGAAGGAGTCAATTCTTCTTCTATCTTGTTTCTTTATTGTCCAGGTTTCGCATTCGTATGTTAATACAGAAAAGACCATACTATGTATGCGCCGTATTTTTAATATGTTTATTGTATTCAAATAAAATGATATATTTTTAATATATTGAAATAGACCCCCTTTTGCTTCCATTTATTCTATTGGTCTTTTTGTATTTTAGGAAGTTTGGATAATATTAGACCGGCTGTTTCTCGGTTATTTATGTACGAGCCGTGTCTTCGTCGCCAGTGAAATATTCTTTGATTTGAAGACCTTGTCCAATGCCTTCTTTGTTGATTTGCCCATAGCTTTTCTCCTATTGACTTCCGCTGCATCTTGAGTGATCGTTGATCCAAGTAGGTTGAAGTCCTTTACAACTTCCAGTTCTTCGCCATCCATCTCAAATGTGTCCTGGTAGTACCTGGCAGTAGTCAATATCTTTGACCTTGGAATATATATATACATATGTGCCTGTATATTTGGTATGTGTGTATCTGCCTGTGGTATCTACCTGAGAAAAAAAAAATCTGCTTTGTGTTGCCATTTTCTGAAACACGTAACTTTTTTATTTTACTGTCGATGGATCTATATGAGGGCTTGTTTTTTTGCATGGCAAGTTGTAGTTTTTGATTATACAGTCCTAGGGTAAATATGTGTGTTCGTCGCTTTTTGTTGCATTTTTATAGGGAGATGTGGCAAAAAAACATGATTTGGGCTTTTTTTTTACTTTTCTTTCTCTCTACCATACAGGTTATACACTTAAAGCACCAGTGCAGCGGTTTTGTTTTTTTCTATTGCAGCATTGGAGTGATGCTACTAACGTAAGATCCCTGCACCTAATATTCTACTCACCACCCGTCGTGTTCAGTTCTTCCCAGTGCCACTTCCTTCCCGTGCCACCATCTTGTGAATGCAACTTCTGACTGACTGAAAATTAGAGGTAATGCTCAAAAGCTCTCAATGTAAGTCTTGAGAACCTGAATGACGTCAAGGTGACCCTACTCGGGACGGTCCTAACCTATATTATTAAAACCTTACCATATGTCAAATGATGTAAATATGAATAAAAGCCCAGCAGGACTGAGTTTCTGCACTCAGTGCAGGTAAGGATGTGGCCTCCCTTTCTTTGAGCTGGACATTACGCTTATATAGCTTCCCATAGCTGGGTGTCCAACAGTCGAGGCCTTGTTCCTGCTCAGCCCTCATTCACATATACGTTATTTGACATATGGTAAGGATGTTAATGCTAGAGGTTAGGACCGAATAGGGTCACCTTGTCATGGTGGGATGGCTTTTACATTTTTTCGAGCAAAACAATTTTAACTAAGTACACTATATTATTTTCATACACTGTTGCTATTTATTTACTCACTGCAGGGTATTTGCTCATTTTGCTCATTGCTCATTTTGCTTTTATCTTAGGTTTTGTCTGTTTAGCAGCCAGTGTGAACATGCGCCTACACGCCGCATGTATACCAACTTATATTCCACTCTTATATACTCTTTTGGTTTCATATTATTTACATATCTATCGGGAGCAAAGTGTCATTAGAATAAACTCGGTGCGCTGTCACTTTAATTTTCTGTCGTCCGGTGTCACTTGTAGCTGGATATCAAGTCACGCAGAGCATTCCTGATACCTTTTGCATCATAATTATGTCCAAAAGTAATCCGATCCCTGGAACTTTCTGTCCTTCAGCGCAAAGGAATACGCTGAGGGGATTTATATCTTGTCCCTTTCAAATGCAAACACTTGTCACTCCGAGGGATGAGAAGTAACAGCGTCCGCTGGATCACAAGTGTCTTCCTCCTTTATGGCAAAGCGTCTGTTATTATGACATGAGCCCAAACAAACGCGTTTCATCTTCTCTTTCACATTGGATGAAAGTTTATATTGGAGATGGTTTTATATCAGTTGATTTTCTATAGAGTCAGCACCTTCCCTTCCTCCGTAAAAAGACATACAGTCTTGGTCAAAAGTGTTGGCAAAAATTGTTCCAGAAAATGAAGTATTTCTCCCAGAAAATTATTGCAGTTATACATGTTTTGTTATACACATGTTTATTTCCTTTGCATATATTGGCACAACACAAAAAAAGTGAGGAAAAAAAGGCAAATTGGACATAATTTAACCCAAAAACCCAAAAATGGTCCAGACAAAATTGTTGGCACCTTTCCAAAATTGTGGGTAAACAACTTAGTTTCAAGCATGTGATGCTCGTTCAAACTCACCTGTGGCAAGTAACAGGTGGCAGCAATATGAAAATCACACCTGAAACCAGGTAAAAAGTGGAGAAGTTGACTCAATCTCAATCTTGCATTGTGTGTCTGTGTGTGCCACATTAAGCACAGGGAACAGAAAGAGGTGAAGAGAACTGTCTGAGGACTTGAGAACCAAAATTGTTAAAAAATATCAACAATCTCAAGGTTACAAGTCCATCTCCAGAGATCTTGATTTCCTTTTGTCCATGGTGTCTAACATAATCAAGAGGTTTACAACACATTGCACTCTAGCTCATTTCACTGGACGTGGATGGCAGAGAAAAATTGATGAAAGGTTGCAATACAGGATAGTCCAGATGGTGGATAAGCAGCCCCAATCAAGTTCCAAAGAAATTCAAGCTGTACAGCAGGCTAAGGCTGTGTGCCCACTATGCGTTTTCCAAGCGTTTATGCTGCGGAATTTCCGCAGCATAAACGCTTGGGAAACGCTTGGTAGTCCGCCCCCCATGGTCCCCAATGACAAGCCGCAATGTCAATGCCCATGCTGCAGATTTCTCCGCGGCATTTATGCTGCGCTCAAAAATCTACAGCATGTCCATTAATTTTGCGGACACGCAGCGTAATCGCCGACATTGACTTGCATTGAAACGCATAATATCCGTGTCAGTACATTTGTACACACGGATATTATGCATTTCTATGTGCGGATGGTACCCAAGTCTGGAGGAGACTCTCCTTCAGACCTGGGTACCATAGAAACTGTAAAAAAAATAATTTAAAATAAAAAATAAAGTTTATACTCACCTTCCGATGTCCTCCCGGTGTTTTGTCTGTTCCGTCCGGTCTCTTGCAATGCTCGCGCTGTTGTGAAGGACCTGCCATGATGTCACTGAGTCATGTGACCCATCACATGGCTCAATGACGTCACCGCAGGTCCTTCAGAACAGCGCGAGCCGCCCAACACACCGCAGAGATAACACCGGGAGGACACCGGAAGGTGAGTATAAACTTTATTTTTTATTTTTTACCATTCTTATTCTTTTTTTTTAGCTAACTTGGTCACACTGCTATAAATCCATGCCGGTTGCATGGATTTATATAGTGTGAACAAGTTGTCAAGCACTTTTCCAAGTGATGCTAAAATCCCTTGGAAAAGCGCTTGATAACCCGCATGCAGAAATGCATGCAAAGACGCTTGACAAACGCTTCTACCTGGCGGGAAAAACGCATGTAAAAAATGCATGCGTTTTTCCTGCCAGGGAGAAGCGTAAAAAATATGCAGCATTTCTGCATCATGGGCACATAGCCTCAGGGTGCAACAATGTTAGCGTGAACTATCCATTGACATTTGAATGAAATGCCATATCTGGAATATGGGATCCAGTTTTGGTCTCCACATTTTAAAAAGCATATACAAAAGTTAGTCAGTTCAAAGGTGGGAGACTAGATTATTACAAGGGATGGATGGCCTCTCACATGATGAGAGGTTGAAAAAGTTGAGCTTGTTTAACTTAGAAAAAAAGATGTCACGCCAGGTGTGGGGAAAACTTAGTGCAACACAGAGGGAAAAGGGAAAGGGAGCCCAGACACTAGGGAAAGGGGGGAAGTGGAGACCTCCTAGTTTGGTCTAGCGTCACCCTGTCTCAACTATCGTCCCTATATTGGCTCTTCACCAATCACCACACGAGTGCCTCGCCCTACTCTCCCTGGCATATGGCTACAGCTATGGATGGAAGGAGATGAGCACTAGTCAACCTTCACTAAACTCAATAGACAACAAGGGTGGACAAAACAGGGGAAATGGCTTAGCTTTAGATGAACTCCAAATAAGCACACGGCCTAAAGCTCCAGAAAGGACGAAGTACTGCTCCTGCTAAGCTTCACAAGTAGAAATGGATATAGCCAGCGACTCCCTTTCAGACACACCAGGTATATATACACCCAGACCAGAGAGCTAATTAGCAAGAGAGAGGTAGCCGCTCAGTCCTAAAGACAGCCACTTATCTAGGAAGCTGTCTGCAATGCCAAACGTAGAGATCTCCTGCAACCCACTGCAGGGCGACTGTCTGTCACCTCTGACACACTCGTGACAGTAGGGTATGGTATTCTCTTGGCTGCGGTTGAGGTAGTCACAGGAGGCGCTTTCATTAGAGTATCCAGGCTGGTTTATTTGACAGCATAAACCGCTCATGAAGCAAGCACAAAAACAGCCTTTTCCCAGCACAAAAAGATATAACAGAACAAAACTCAAAATAACAAGTCCATACAGCACGACCTCAGCTGTTTAAATCAAGTGCTTTGCTCTGTCTCCAGCAGAGTCTGAGCAGCACATGTGTTACACGCACGCCGCTAGGTTCAGAAAGGGGCAAGACAGGTCACATGAATTCTTTGGAATTCTAGGGGAACCGTTACCCAGGGCGACCATAGTCCATGTGCTGCAGCTTCTTTCAGGCACATAGGGGTATTGACCCTCAGGCACAGATACGTAGGTTGTTTCACTTGCTGACCAGACAAGAGTCCTCATAAACGGTAGAACAGTAGCATTTAATAAGAAGCCGCACAGCCAGTGCAAGTTAAGTCTGATGAGCAACAGGCTCCAGTGACAAACAGTACAGTTTCCTTAGCATCACAGCAGTTCACAGTCTTCCCAGTAGTACAGGACAGCACAGTTCTAAAGCAAAGGCACATTAATGAACACAGCATTCTTTACAGCACAGTGATATGGAGGAGGGGGGAGGGTTTGCTGAGGGAGATGAACCCTGTGACACCATTTCTTCCAGTCCTTGTCTTTCTGCCTGACAATACTCTGCACTATTAGTTCAGGAACTCTACCTGACCTGTGCTTAGCTTCACTCCTGACTTGAATTATTTCACTTGCAGGGGCACTTCTGTGAGATACAGATCACACACCACCTTTCTCTTCGGCTCCAGCCAGACAGTAAACAACTAGCCCACAATCCCCCTGGGGTTCTGCTAAAAACACTCTCCTTCTCCTGTGACTGTGTTAACCCCTCTAGTTGCTGGATGCTTCTGGAGCACAACACTGCCTGTCTCATGTACTTGTGTTACTTCTGCATGTCACACATGCAAAGCCTGCTCACCTTGCACAACACACAGACAGACTGAGACAGGCACAGCTGTTTTAAATCAGACCTTCCAAGACCTGGACTGGAGGTAAGTGAACAGCTGATCCCCCCAGCTCTTTCAGCTGCTCGTAAAACCCTTCTCTTTAATCCGGGCCCATTAACTACCTCTCAGCACTATGTGTGCTGGAGCCCACTTCACCGGGTCCTTCATCACCGAGGCTTGGCACCTCGGGGACACATACCTCCCGTTCACAACCTGTCCAGCTACAACCTTACATACCCCCCCTCTGCCTAAAGCCGGGGGGGCTTGGCACCTTCTGCCAACATACAATGGACCCTTGATAGGGCATCAGCATTCCCACGTTGTTCCCTATGCTCCACTTGAAAACTAAAATCCTGTGTACTCGGACATGAGGCTCTGTAAGAACTTCCTGCTCTATGATCTGAGACCAACTGGGTAGTTCTGATAATAGGTCTCTATTCTGATGTAGCAACTCTATGCACTGTTGCTTTTGAGCATGTGACAGAGACTCTGCCACCTTGACCTCTTTCACCTTGGAATCAGCCTCGCCTCAGCCACCAAACACAGAGCTTCCACGGGCTCCCTATCTGGCCATGGCTTATTCAAGTTGACATGGTACACCTGGTAGGGCTTCCTTCTCCCTGGCTGGTGGACTTTATAGTTGACCTTGCTAACCTTTTCAACTGTTTCATAGGGGCCCTGCCACTTGGCCAGGAATTTGCTCTCCACTGTAGGTACCAGCACAGTACCCGATCCCCAGGGTCGAAGTGTCTCACTCTTGCCGACCTATTATACACCATAGATTGTGCTTCTTGTGCTTTAAGGAGGTATTGCTTCACGATGGGCATCACCTTGGCAATTCTCTCTTGCATCTGGGCCACGTGCTCGATTACACTCCTGTAGGGTGCAGACTCCGTCTCCAAGGTCTCCTTTGCAACATCCAGGAGTCCACGGGGGTGTTGTCCATACAACAGTTCAAAAGGGGAGAATCCAGTAGAGGACTGTGGCACTTCTCTGATGGAGAAAAGAAGGTATGGCAGTAGGCCGTCCCAGTCTTGGCCGTCCTTCTCTATGACATCTTTAACATGGCCTGTAAGGTTTTGTTGAACTGTTCCACCAAGCCGTCCATCTGTGGATGGTAGACTGAGGTCCATAGTTGTGTGATCTGCAGAGTTTTGTACAACTCTTTCATTACCTTTGACATAAATGGGGTTCCTTGATCTGTTGGGATCTACTTAGGCAACCCTGTTCTAGAAAAGATATGGACCAACTCCCAGACTATACACTTGGAGGAGTTTCATGGGCGTACAGCCTCCGGATACTGTGTCGCATAGTCGAGTACCACCAAAACATACTGATGCCCTCTGGCGGACATGACCAGGGGCCCCTCCAGATCCATGGCTATGCGATCAAACGGCACCTGAATTATAGGCAACGGCACTAAGGGGCTACAGAAGTGTGCCACCGGAGAGTTCAGCTGGCAGGTGGGACAGGACCTACAATAATTCAAAATTTCTCGGTGACAACTGGGCCAGTAGAACCTCTGGAGGATTCGTTCCTGTGTTTTTTCTACCTCCAGATGACCACCTAACACATGTGCATGAGCTATGTCTAACACCTTACACCTGTATGGTCCTGGCACCAGTAACTGCTCGACGAGCTCCCCTCTCACCTTGGTGACTCGGTATAGCAAATCCCCATTGATGGCAAAGTATGGGTATCTGATGTCACCCCCGGCTCTTGAGCAACACCGTTAAGTACATACACATTATCAAATGCCCCTTTAAGAGTTAAATCGCTGAGTTGGGCAGTTCCAAAGTTTCCCTCGGACACCTCCAGCTCAGGAAAATTGGCCTCAGGGGATGCTGCCTCATTCTCATCTCCCACAGACACACACATGGGAAACTCGTTCGTTACGGCCTGCGGCGAGGTTTCTTCAGGGATAATCTGGCTGTCGTCCGAGCAACCAGGTGTCCCCGCTGTCCTCCACATATCCCAGAATAATGCAAAGTCCCGTCCGATTATTATCGAGTATAACAAGTCTTTAACAACCCCCACTTCCTGACTTGTGGTGCCAGAGTCCGTGTTTACATCCACTCGGGCCACAGCATAGCTTTTAGCGTCCCCATGGATACACCAGACACCCACCACCTTCCCAGGAACCAGCCGATGAGGGAGTGTGGCCCTTATCAGGGTCACTAAACTTCCTGAGTTCAGCAGTCCAGATACTTGCAACCCGTTTATGGACACTGAGCATGCCTGAGGGCCCTCGCCTTGTTAAGGAACCGCGCTGCAGGCGGGGTAGGCCAAATAAGAGCAATGACAGCCTATGTTGCAGTCCATTGGCTCAGAATTCATGGGACACCAGGCAGCTATATGGCCAGGGGCATGACAACTCCAACAGAGGATGGAATGGGACTGATTACCCAGTTGTGATTCAGTGGCCTCCTGGGACTTTGGATGCCCACCCAGTGAGGATTTAGTCTCCTTCTTTTGGGAGCCATCCCCCCTTTGGGAACCCAGAAAGGTGACCTAAACCCTGCTTGACCACTCAGGGAACCCTCTACCGCCTGGTACCTCTCCATTAGCCCCACCAGGTCGTCCGCATTTTGGGGATCTCCCTGGGCAACCCAGGACTGAATCGACTTCGGCAGAAAGTGGATAAACCGATCCATGACCACTCTCTCGACCATCTGGGCTGGGGAACAAGTCTCTGGCTGCAGCCACTTTTGGACTAGGTGCAGAAGGTCAAACATTTGTGACCGGAGAGGTTTGTCCCTGTGAAAGTCCCAGAGGTGGACTCGTTGCGCCCTGACTGCCAGGGTTACGCCCAGACGTGCCAGGATCTCAGCCTTAAGTTTGCTACACTCCTTTGCGTCTTACAGGGCCAAATCAAAATATGCCTTCTGTGGTTCCCCGGTCAGATATGGCGCTAGAACCTCCGCCCACTGCTCCGGTGGTAGTCTCTCACGGTCCGCCACCCTCTCAAACATGGCCAGGAATGCCTCGACGTCATCCCCCGGAGTCATCTTTTGCAATGTTCCTCCAACGGTTTTCCTCACCTGGGTCTCATCGCTTTGGCCTGGAGGTGGTGCGGCTCCTCTGACACGGGCGGCCTCCGCCAGGAGCGTCATGTGTTCCTGCTGCTGTCGCTTTTGCTTCTGCATCTGTTGCTATTGAAGCTGGAATTGTTGTATTAACAATTTGTTGGTCTCCTGCTGAGCTTGCTGCTGATGCATATTCGCCTGCACCAGACGCTTTATCAGCTCCTCCATGCTGCCGGACGTCCCTTGCTGGCTGGCAGCCTTCACCCAGGACATAAACAGTTTCCTGTAGCAGTCACACTCCCCCTTGGGATTTGTGCCCGTGCTCCTAGCACCAATTGTAGGGTTTGGTACTCACTCGACTACAGTTGAGGTAGGCACAGGAGGCGCTTTCATTAGAATATCCTATCCAGGCTGGTTTAGTTTGACAGCATAAACAGCTCATGAAGCAAACACAAAAACAGCCTTTTCCCAGCACAAAAAGATATAACAGAACAAAACTCAAAATAACAAGTCCATACAGCACGGCCTCAGCTGTTTAAATCAAGTGTTTTGCTCTGCCTCCAGCAGAGTCTGAGCAGCACATGTAAGGCCCTGCTCACCTTGCACAACCCACAGACAGACTGAGACAGGCGCATCTGCCTTAAATCAGACCTTCCAAGACCTGGACTGGAGGTAAATGAGCAGCTGTTCCCCCCAGCTCTTTCAGCTGCTCGTAAAACCCGGCCCCATTATCAGGGCCCATTAACTACCTCTCAGCACTATGTGTGCTGGAGCCTGCTTCTCCGGGTCCTACATCACCGAGGCTTGGCACTTCGGGAACACATACCTCCCATCCACAACCTGTCCAGCTGCAACCTTACAATGTATAAATATATGTGTGGTCAGTACAAAGGACTAGAACATGTCTTATTCCATCCAAAGACCATACTAAGAACCAGGGGGCGCTCATTACGGGTGGAAGAAAGGTGATTCCGGCACCTAAACAGAAAAGGGTTCTTTACAGTCAGAGCAGTCAGACTGTGGAATGCCCTACCACAAGAGGTAGTGATGGCAGACACTATAACAGCTTTTCAAAAAAGATCGCCTCGATACACATAACATTGTGGGTTACCGTTAAATTAGACAAAAACTTAAACCTACAGTACAGACCAAAAGTTTGGACACACCTTCTCATTTAAAGATTTTTCTGTATTTTCTTGACTATGAAAATTGTACATTCACACTGAAGGCATCAAAACTATGAATTAACACATGTGGAATTATATACTTAACAAAAAAGTGTGAAACAACTGAAAATATGTCTTATATTCTAGGTTCTTCAAAGTAGCAACCTTTTGCTTTGATGACTGCTTTGCACACTCTTGGCATTCTCTTGATGAGCTTCAAGAGGTAGTCACCGGAAATGGTCTTCCAACAATCTTGAAGGAGTTCCCAGAGATGCTTAGCACTTGTTGGCCCTTTTGCCTTCACTCTGCGGTCCAGCTCACCCCAAACCATCTCGATTGGGTTCAGGTCTGGTGACTGTGGAGGCCAGGTCATCTGGTGTAGCACCCCATCCCTCTCCTCCTTGGTCAAATAGCCCTTACACAGCCTGGAGGTGTGTTTGGAGTCATTGTCCTGTTGAAAAATAAATGATGATCCAACTAAACGCAAACCGAATGGAATAGCATGCCGCTGCAAGATGCTGTGGTAGCCATGCTGGTTCAGTATGCCTTCAATTTTGAATAAATCCCCAACAGTGTCACCAGCAAAGCACCATCACACCTCCTCCTCCATGCTTTACGGTGGGAACCAGGCATGTAGAGTCCATCCGTTCACCTTTTCTGCGTCGCACAAAGACACGGTGGTTGGAACCAAAGATCTCAAATTTGGACTCATCAGACCAAAGCACAGATTTCCACTGGTCTAATGTCCATTCCTTGTGTTCTTTAGCCCAAATAAGTCTCTTCTGCTTGTTGCCTGTCCTTAGCAGTGGTCTCCTAGCAGCTATTTTACCATGAAGGCCTGCTGCACAAAGTCTCCTCTTAACAGTTGTTGAAGAGATGTGTCTGCTGCTAGAACGCTGTGTGGCATTGACCTGGTCTCTAATCTGAGCTGCTATTAACCTGCGATTTCTGAGGCTGGTGACTCGGATAAACTTATCCTCAGAAGCAGAGGTGACTCTTGGTCTATGTGCCCACGTAGCAGATTTGATGCAGAGCGTTTTTGCCTCTCTCTGGCAGATTTACATGCGTTTTTTCTGCCAGAGAAAAGCGTTTTTACATGCGTTTTCGCGTGCGTTTTTTCAAGCAGTTTTCCAAGCGATTTTGAGCATCACTTGGAAAAGTGCTTGACAAGTTGGTCACACAATATAAATCCATGCAACCGGCATGGATTTATATAGTGTGACCAAGTAATAGTTAAAAAAAAGAATAAGAATGGTAAAAAATAAAAAAATAAAAGATTATACTCACCTTCCGGTGTCTTCCCGGTGTCATCTCTGCTGTGTCCGGTCTCTTGCATTGCTTGTGTGGCGCCCCTGAGGGTTCGGTCGCCACAGAGGTATTGCATCTCATCCAGAGGTGTAGTACCTCACTCTCAGGTAAGGAAGGAGTATGGCTCAGGACCCTAACACTACATCCACTACACCACATTTGCGGGGGACAGGGCGATAATGCTCCTACAGTAGAGCACAAGTGTCCCTGATCCCTGGCTGGAGTGGGGAGGAACCACCTAGAGAGGGGGAACTATGTAGTGGGTGGGTGGAGGACGTAGATCCTGGGAGCACATAGTAGGAAGTATAAAAGGGAGGAACCATCTTAGGTCAGTAGTCAGTTCCAGTCAGACAGACTGAGGAGGAGTCAGGGAGCAGAGGCTCTGTATGAGCTCTGCTCCACGGGCGGGCCTAGTCAGGAGGCCTGAGCCTGGGAGAGAGAGAAGAGGGAGCAGGACGGCTCCAGGAACAAGGACAGAAGGGACCCTAGGGGTACGGGCCGTGCAGAAGGCCACCCGTACGCCCGCTGCTACCAGGAGGTAGAGGGGTCAGACCAGAACAGGGAACCGGGTCCCTCAACTAGTGGAGAAACAGCAAATGCTCAACTAGGAACCGGAGGCTGCAGTGTTTCAAGTGCTGTAGCCATAAGTCCACACCAGTCGCACTAAGAAGGTAGCCACATAGGTCCCAGGGGACGGAACATACGTCGCCTGCTAAGGCCCAAGGGTACCAGATAGAAGTGGCGCTGGGTGTGAGGTGCTGGAAGAGGCGAGAGGAAGGTACACAGAACGGGGTCCTGATAAGTGCTCTAGAGATACCTGAGGGTGGACTGAGCCCCTCACTGAGTACGCACAGCACGACGTGGGAAGTTGCTTGGACGTCTGTAACTTGGAAGTTGATAACCGTGAGTAAAGACCCTGGGACTGCACTATCTTGTCTCTGTGTTCCTTGCGGCGCCAGCACTCACAGCACTAGAACGCCCTGCGCAATCACCATCATCCAGTCACGCTGCCCTGAAGCTACAATCCTCCTGTGGGCAGTTATACCACTCTCGCTGCCAAACCACCAGCTTCAGAGGACTGTTCCGCAGGGGCGGTTCCTATTGACCGCATTCCACAGGTGGCGTAGTCTGACATTAAATACCATACACACAGACTACCCCCTCCTGGTTTGACCGCCCTGGGTCACGGACAAGAGTCGCCGCCACGGTGACTACAATCCCTAGCATCCACAAGGCCCGGCTCCGGGTATCCCCACGGCCCAGGGGCGAGTCACTTGCGGTGGTGTGAAGGACCTGCGGCGACGTCATTGAGTCATGTGATGGGTCACATGACTCAGTGACGTCATGGCTAGTCCTTCACAGCAGCGCGAACAATGCAAGAGACGGCGTGGACAAAACACCGGGAGGACATCGGAAGGTGAGTATAAACTTTATTTTTTATTTTAAATTCTTTTTTTTACAGATTCTTTGGTACCCAGGTCTGGAGGAAAGTCTCCTCTCCTCCAGACTTGGGTACCATACGCACATTAGAACGCGCCAATTACGCAAGTACAGATGCAGTCTTGCAGAATTGGCGCGTTCTAATGCAAGTCAATGGCGGCGATTACGCTGCGTGTCCGCAAAATTAATGGACATGCTGCGTTTTTTTGAGCGCAGCATAAACGCATTGAAAGTGCGGAATTGAATTGGAGACCATGGGGGAAGGTTTACCAAGCGTTTCCCAAGCGTTTACGCTGCGGAAATTCCGCAGCGTAAACGCTTGAAAAACGCATCATGGGCACACAGCCTTGGTCTTCCTTTCCTGGGGCAGTCCTTATGTGAGCCAGTTTCTTTGTAGAGCTTGATGGTTTTTGCAACCCACACTTGGGGACACTTTCAAAGTTTTCCCAATTTTTCGGACTGACTGACCTTCATTTCTTAAAGTAATGATGGCCACTAGTTTTTCTTTACTTAGCTGCTTTTTTCTTGCCATAATACAAATTCTAACAGTCTATTCAGTAGGACTATCAGCTGTGTATCCACCTGACTTCTACACAACACAACTGATGGTCCCAACCCCATTTATAAGGCAAGAAATCCCACTTATTAAACCTGACAGGGCACACCTCTGAAGTGAAAATCATTTCCAGTGACTACCTCTTGAAGCTCATCAAGAGAATGCCAAGAGTGTGCAAAGCAGTCATCAAAGCAAAAGGTGGCTACTTTGAAGAACCTAGAATATAAGACATATTTTCAGTTGTTTCACGCTTTTTTGTTAAGTATATAATTCCACATGTGTTAATTCATAGTTTTGATGCCTTCAGTGTGAATGTAAAATTTTCATAGTCATGAAAATACAGAAAAATCTTTAAATGAGAAGGTGTGTCCAAACTTTTGGTCTGTACTGTATAATAGTACATTTAGTACAGTAATAGTAATTACATAACTAGCAATAACCTAATTAGGTTTGATCTAGGATTCTAAGACTGATCGCCTTTTCTCGGGGTCAAGAAGGAATTTTTCCCCGTGACGCAAATTGACTGAATGTGTCTTGGGGTTTTGCCTTCTTCTGCATCAACAGATTTAGGCATAAGGATTTTAGTAGTAACATTATTAGAATCACAAGAGTAATACAAAATATAAAACTAATTGAAAAAATTATAAATGGGTTCATTTTTAATTGTAAAAGAGCAGCAATAATAAAAATAGTAATAATAATACATTGTGAGGTGTAGTTCCAGTTAGTAAGTTATTGTAGTGTTTGTGTAGGGAGTACAATTGGGGAGAGGAAGGTTGAACTTGATGGACCTAGGTCTTTATTCAATCTACGCTACTATGTTACTATGAAATGCTATGGCAAGTGATCCAGGAGGATCCCACTGCTGACACAGAGACATAAAAAGCTAGACTGCAGTTTGCCAAAATGTACATGAGTAAGCCAAAATCTTTCTGGGAAAGCGTCTTGTGGACAGATGAGACCCAGACAGAACTTTTTGGCAAAGCACATCATTCTACTGTTTACCCAAAAAAGAATGAGGCCTACAAAGAAAATAACACAGTACCTACAGTCAAATATGGTGGAGGTTCAAAGATGTTTTGGGATTGTCTTGCTGTCTCTGGCACTGGGTGCCTTGACAGTGTGCAAGGTATTATGAAATCTGAAGATTACCGAAGAATTTTGGGTCGCAATGTAGTGCCTAATGTCAGAAAGCTGGATTTGCGTCCTAGGTCATGGGTCTTCCAGCAGGACAATGACCCTAAACATACTTCAAGAAGCATCCAGAAATGGCTGGAAACAAAGCACTGGAGAGTTCTGAAGTGGCCAGCAACAAGTCCAGATTCAAATGGCACTGAACATCCATGGAGAGATCTTAAAATTGCTGTTGGGAGAAGGCACCTTCAAATATGAGAGACCTGGAGCAGTTTGCGAAAGTAGAGTGGTCCAAAATTCCAGTTGAGAGGTGTAAAAAGCTTGTTGGTGGTTATAGGAAGCGATTGATTGCAGTTATATATTCCAAAGGGTGTGCAGCCAAATATTAAGTTGATCGTGCCAACAATTTTATCCAGCCCATTTTGGGGGTTTTGTGTTAAATTATGTCTAACTTGCCTTTTTTCCTCTGTTTTTTGTATTGTTCCAATATGCACAAAAGAAATAAACGTGTGTATAACAAAACGTGTGTAATTGCAATTATTTTCTGGGAGAAATATTTCATTTTCTGGAACAATTTCAACGGCGCCAACACTTTCAGCCATGACTGTATGTACCACTGAGATAGCCCATGAGACCCTCCGAGATAGAGGCCTAGTCCTGTTTAGTCCATAGTTACTGACATTTAGAATGCAAAATTATTATACTGATGTCAAGCCCTAAGAAAGAATTAATAATTTGCTAAGTCACTCCCATTTAGTTGTCCAGTTCCCGGCCTTGTCCCAGCAGATGCAGTACAGTATGTTAATCCCATCACCACCCCACCCTTTATGGTGTGCTGATATAAAGTCAAAAACAACTATGTGTAACGAGAAGCTCCATAAAACATTGTGTCCAAATAATAGTTCTGTATGCTGCCCATATAATATTCCCATACAGTATTATACCCAAATAATAGTGCTGTGCACTGTCCATATAGTACTTCCATACAATATTTTGCCCAAATAATAGTGCTGTACACTGCCCATATAATATTCCATTGCAGTATTGTACCCAAATAATTATGCTGTACACTGCCTATATAATACTACCATACAGTGTCGTGCTCAAATAATAAAGTCATAGACTGCCCACATAATACTCTTATACAGTATTGTGCCCATATAATAGTGCCATACGTTGTTGGTATAATACTCCTATACATTATTGTGCCATATGCGGCACATATAATACTTTCATACAGCATTGTGCCCAAATAATAGTGCCGTACAATGCCCATAAAATATACCCATACAGTATTGTACCCAAATAATAGTGCCATATTCTGCCCATATAATACTATCATACAGTGTTGTGTCCAAATAATGGGGTTGTACACTGCCCACATAGTACACTTATTCAGCATTGTGCCCAAATAATAGTGCCCAACGTTCTTGGTATAATACTCCCATACAGTATTGTGACATACACTGCCCATATAATATTCCCATACAGTATTGTACACAAATAATAGTGCTTTACGCTGCCCATATAATATTCCCATACAGCATTTTGCTCAATTATTAGTGCTGTATGCTGACCATATAATACTCCTAAACAGTATTGTGCTCAAATAATAGTGCTGTGTGCTGCCCATATAATACTCCCATACAGTATTGTACCCAAAATAATAGGGTCGTACACTGTCTACATAGTACTCTTATACAATATTGTGCTTAAATAATAGTGCCATAATTATTAGTATAATACTCCCATACAATATTGTGCCAGATGCGGCATATATAATACTTTCAATCTCAACATATAGACACCACATATCGTCTCTATACATAATAAGAGTGCCATACAATTAATAGTCAGACTGGTGGTGAAATGTAAAAAAAAATACTGTAATGTCAAAAATAATGTATATAGGTAAGACCAACTGGGCGTTTCTTAATAGTCTTCTCTGGGGGTGTGCACTGTAATCCCTCCTTCCCAGACGCTGCCAATCACAGTCTAAAAGTTTAAGATGCTTCCAAGCTGTGATTGGCTCCTTCTGGAGGGGAAGGGTGAAAGCACATGCCCCAAAGAAGACTTGTGAAGAAACGCCCAGTTACTCTGTGTCAGGGAGCACAGACTCACTGCTGCCACCAATTTGTCAGGGGAGCACACTCTACCACCTCCAATTGCCAGGACAATTACGCAATTGACTGACGAGTGATAGACGAGACCACGACTGTTTTCACTACTGGGCCGGTTATTGGGGAACTCACAGTGAGCGTATGGAATATAGACATCCGATTCCAACGTATAGAATATATATATACCCCAGGATGGAGGGAATCACTCCTATTTTAGGGAAACGGTATAGAACCACAGTGCACTGTGTCTTCCTAGTCTGACAATTGCAAAAACTCAAACCACTGATTTTGTTAGATAAAAAACACCTACATACAGTGGGTAAAAAAAGTATTTAGTCAGCCACCAATTGTGCAAGTGTAACAGTTTGAGGTTGCGGACAGGTGTCTTTTATACCGATAACAAGTTCATACAGGTGCCAGCACTACAGGTAATGAGTGGAGGACAGAAGAGCCTCTTAAAGAAGAAGTTACAGGTCTGTGAGAGCCAGAAATCTTGCTTGTTTGTAATTGACCAAATACTTATTTTCCACCAAAATTTGAAAAAAAATTCTTTCCAAATCAGACAATGTGATTTTCAGGATTTGTTTTCTCATTTTGTCTCTCATAGTTGAGGTCTACCTATGATGTCTATTACAGGTCTCTCTCATCTTTTTAAGTGGGAGAAATTGCACAATTGGTGGCTGACTAAATACTTTTTTTTCCCCACTGTACCTCTCCTCAGTGAGATCATATGGAGGGCTGTTCATTGGATATGGCTAGGGTCCCAAAAGTTAAGCGATATCCAACTTTTAAGATCTCTCCACCCTTGGAGGTCCCAGACGGGAGATATTTATGCCATATTCCCCATCAGCTATCCATTGACAGTAAACATGGCATAAACAGTGGGGAAAATAAGTATTTGATACACTGATGATTTTTCAAGGTTTCCCACCTACAAAGAATGGAGACATCTGTAATTGTTATCGTAGGTACACTTCAACTGTGAGAAACACAATCTAAAAATAAAAAACAGAAAATCACATTGTATGATTTTTAAATAATTAAATTGCATTTTATTGCATGAAATAAGTATTTGATTACCTACAAATCAGCAAGAATTCTACATCTCACAGACCTGTTAGTTTTTCTTTAAGAAGCCCTCCTACTCTGCACTCATTACCTCTTTTAATTGCACCTGTTTGAACTTGTTACCTGTATAAAAGACACCTTGTTCCCACACTTAATCAATCACACTTCAACCTCTCCACCATGGCCTAGAGTCCAAGACCAAATTGCTATCTAAGGACACAAGGGAGAAATTTGTGGATCTGCACAATGCTGGGATGGGCTACAGGACAATAGGCAAGCAGCTTGATGAGAAGGCGATAACTGATGGCACAATTATTAGAAAATGGAAGAAACACAAGATGACTGTCAATCTTCCTCGGTCTGGGGCACCATGCAAGATCTCGCCTCGTGGGGTAAGGATGATTTTAATGTCAGGAATCAACCCAGAAAGACCTGGTCAATGACCTGAAGAGAGCTGGGACTACAGTCTCAAACCTTACTGTTAGTAACACACTACGCCGTCATGGATTAAAATCCTGCAGGGCATGCAAGGTCCCCCTGCTCACGCCAGCACATATCCAGGCCCGTTTGAAGTTCTCCAGTGACCATCTGGATGATCCAGTGGAGGCATGGGAGAAGGTCATATGATCAGATGAAGCCAGAATAGAACTTTTTGGTATCAACTCCACTCGCCGTGTTTGGAGCAAGAAGAAGGATGAGTACACCCCCAAAAACACTGTCCCAACTGTGAAGCATCGTGGGGGAAACATCATTCTTTGGGGGTGCTTTTCTGCAAAGGGGACAGGACGACTGCACTGTATTCAAGGGGGGATGGATGGAGTCATGTATCACGAAATTGTGGCCAACAACCTCCTTCCTTCAGTAAGAGCATTGAAGATGGGTCTTGGCTGGGTCTTCCAACATGACAATGACCCAAAACACAGAGCCAGAGCAACTAAGGAGTGGCTCTGTAAGAAGCATTTCAAGGTCCTGGATTGGCCTAGCCAGTCTCCTGACCTATACCCAATAGAAAATCTTTGGAGGGAGCTGAAACTCAATGTTGCCCATTGAGAGCCCGGAAACCTGAAAGGTGTTCCCGGTATATGGCAGGCCTTGTGGGTGTTACCAGTATATGGTAAGTTTTGCGGGATGCTCCTGATATACGGCAGGTCTTGTGGGGTGTTCCCGGTATAAGGCAGGTCTTGTGGGGTGTTCCCAGTGTACAGCAGGTCTTGGGTGCTCCTGGTATACGGCAATATCTTTTAAGATTCTGTCTCTTGCAGTTGAAGTGTACCTACAATAATAATTACAGACCTCTCCATTCTTTGCAGGTGGGAAAACTTGGAAAATCGGCAGTGTATTAAATACTTATTTTCCTCACTGTATATTGTCATCCATATGCCAGATATTAATTTGAAGATGCTAGCACAACCACCCAGTGATGAAAGACAATGCGTTAGGCATTTGGTCACGATGCTGAAAATATGTCTTTCGTATCTGTTATATCTATGCCCTTCATAAAAAAACAATATTCATAATTTGGAAAGGGGGAAAAAGGAACCCAAACCAGTCTGTCTAAAGTTCTGTGACATAGGGAGGCTAGGCCATAGGTCATCTTCACAGGACATAAATCTGTCGCCTTCCACATTCTTTTGCAAGCTGTGCCTGAAATTTGTGTCTGCGATCCATCAGCCAACCAACTTTAATTACCTGTTTGCAGCAGGGCAGAGGGGGGGGGCCCAGCAACTGGGGTAATGTGGAATTTATTATAGTGCTAGATTTTGTTCCATATGATCCATGATGAAGCCAGGCTTTGGTGTTACTATGAAATGGCTTTATAGGCTTTATAGATTTTTACAATTACATCTATGGCAGTCTGCAAGCAGAGATTTCACATACTGTGCTCCAAAAGCAACAAATGTGTATATCTCTATAATGGAGCAATGCAGCACAAAACAGAAAAGAGCGGCAGAATCAGGGGAACTCAGGGATTTTTGAAAGATATCTAACTCAATTTTTGAGCAAGTGAGATTTTAGGTGATGTAGGGCACTTTATTTGTCTCCCCGTGATATGGTGGCACAGGAGTTAAAGGGGCTATCCTAAAATCTCCACTCCTTTTCCCTGACAATCAGCCTGATTGCATGATGCCATAAACTTGTCTAAATCTACTAATGAGGGAGCGTATGAGTATTCTAGTGCGTCGGTGTTCACACTGTGCGGTAATGAGGCAATGACCCAGTAAAGTTTAGATCGCAGCCAGGTCGTAACACAGTCCATCTCCAAACCCGTAACCATAGGCGACTGCACCGCGGTGTCACGCTGAGATGCGCCTGGAGTTTTGCTTTCCTCTTGGGCTCTGTGTTCAGGTCACACAGGTCTGTATTGCAGAGCTACTTGCTCTGCAGCTTGCAATCGCAAAACTGACACACCCAAACCTTTGCTGCAGATTTTTAAATGCAAACTGTGGACATGAGCCACTTGTAAGACCCGGCTGAAGGGAGTGACCCGCCCCACGGCCATCCTTTAGTCCACTCCAAGAATAAAAGCCCATGCCTGGTTTTACTAAATCTGCCTTGGTCAAATAGCTTGACCAAGTCAAAACTTACTTTTATTCTGCACTGCAACCACAGCTATGTCTGTGATTGTAATGCACTCCAGCGGGTTCAATATGCTTCTATGCACATTCTGGGGGATACCATCCTTTGCATATAATTCCCCTCACTGCCTCACAGTATGAACAAGTAGGGGGTGCAGGTTGAAATCAGCACCACCTCAGAAGGCATGTACAATGTATAGGGAGCACTCATGGTAACAGGACTTTCTGATTCATCTTGATTTACTAAATTTGGATGACGGGAGATGTTTCCACCGCACCTAGAATTGTACTTTATACATGTGAGCGCTGAACAGAAATATTTGCATCTTTCCTCTGTGATTTTAGAAAAACAGTTTAACCATTAAATGGCTCAACAATCCAGCTCCTGTCCATAACTTGATGCTTTGTTTTTAAGTGAATTTCCTCCATCAGAGACCACTTAAAGGAAACCTGTACCCATACTCCTTCCCTTTATCATCTCCCATCTTTCATTTGGACCTGATGGACATGTGTTTCCTTTCAACCATTCTATCTATCTATCTATCTATCCCATATCTATCCCATATCTATCCCATATCTATCCCATATCTATCTATCTATCTATCTATCTATCTATCTATCTATCTATCTATCTATCTATCATCTATCTATCTATCTATCCCATATCTATCTATCTATCCCATGTCTATCTATCCCATATCTATCTATCTGTCCCATATCTATCTATCTATCTATCTATCTATCTATCTATCTATCTATCTATCTATCTATCCCATATCTATCTATCATGTATCCATCTATCTATCTATCTATCTATCTATCTATCTATCCCATATCTATCTATCTATCTATCTATCCCATATCTATCTATCTATCTATCCCATATCTATCTATCTATCTATCTATCTATCTATCTCTCTGTAATGTGCCCAGGGCGGTAGCCGTGAATGAGCTGCTGCTTCTCCACACTCTGGCACCCCACAAATAAACAGTGTCCCAGTTCATCAATGTTGTGCTCTGTACAATGCAGTGTACTCACTTTCAGGCCGGGGGCCTCCGCTGCATCCACGTCCTTTGGTCCAGGATCAGCCGCACACACATCAGGGGACACTCAGTTCGTAATATTAAGTTCAACTTTACTGGACAGTTCAGATACAAGTCTTTAACATGCAGTTTCAGGTACAGCACCCTGCAGTTCTAGTTTCATCAATAGAGCACATTTCAAGCCTCTGCTTACAGTCAGTTTGGATTATTCCTACACTTGATCCCCCTTTCAGCCCCAGGGATTTTCCATCACACCACACAGCTCTCCCGAGAGGCGCTACGTTTCCCTCACGTGGTTCCCCATCCGGCTTCCTCTGTATGGAAGGGATTAAGGCACACTCCTCAGTGCTTAGTTCAGGTCGTAGGCCCCAGACGTTACATGAAGGTCTGTAGGAAATTTGGTACAACCTCATGCTGTTAGAACAATATGTACTCCACGTGCCTCCATCCCACTGCACACAGAACCTGAAATTTACACAAACCTCTCAGTAACTCAGGCTCTATCTAACTGAATCAACCCAGGAAATGCTACCTCCCCCCCCCAATGCTGGGCTGGTCTCAAACCTTTAACTGTATCTGTTACTGCAGTCTGTACTTAACACTATACTAACAATACTTATACTATACCTATCACTTATACACTAATAGGCCCACCACTGCCTATCTGCCCTAATGTTCCTATCTATCACTACCTAAGTACTAAACTATGTTTTATACTTTCCCTACCCCTGAGCTGAGTGTACCAGGTTGCCTTAGGCATTATTACCAATACAGTATCGCCACAGCAGTATCAGTGCTTATAAGACTATGTGTGTCACCCTGGCCTGGATGCCACAAATGTTTAATAAAGCTGTGTCTGAGAGCAAGGGGGAGGTTCCCTGGTTAGGGACCATTAGCATGCAGCACCTCCTGTCCCAGGCCAGTAGGGGGAGCAGGCTGCCCCTATAAAAGCTGGAACTGGGGGCAGGGTTAGGGAGAACTGGACAACCTGTCTCTGAAGTGAGAGGCATCCCAGAGAAGGGAGAGCCAGTTCAGCTGAAGCTGAGGAGGTCGTGTGGCAGTAGAGGAGCCACGAGCCAGGGACGGAAGGCAACGTGAGCCTGTCCTGGCTGAGAGAGGAACTGAACTACCGGACTTTGGTGTCCGAGGCTGTTAGGATTCCAAGTCCTACAGCAAATAACCAGCCCGCAGGAGATTGTATGTCCCTTGGCCTAAGAAGCCCGGAGGTTCCGCCACAGCAGAAGGGACCAGCAAAGCTGCACCAGGCCAAGAGTAGAAAGGGACCCAAGTTGCAAGCCATACGGGCGAGAAGACACGGCGAGCTCAGGAACGTGGGTTGTTACACCACGAGGAGGGAAATAGCCAGAAAGAGCGCAGAGAGCACGGTAGGCCTACACCCTCACCCTGACCAGGAGGGCTTCCCACTTGTTCTCAGACATCCAGGCCCCCTCCTAGCCGGGACTGTTTTTGGGTCATTTCACCTGTTCAAATAAAGACCCTGAACTGTTTAAGAGGCCTCCGTTTCCTTGCTATTGCGGTCGGAATCATCCCCTCTATCACCCATCTATACTGCCCTGGGACCACACTCCTCCCGTGGGGAGTTATATTATTCAGTGCTGCACACTTACATCTGCCCCAGCGGTCTGCACTGCAGCGGTGGTTATCCCTGACCGCAATCCACGGGTGGCGTAGTCGGACATTAACCTAGAACATATAAAAGATTGCCACTGGTCTGACCACCCTGAGCCACGGGATCGGGTTGCCACTACTACCCCCATCATTGCGCAGAAGCCCGGTTCCGAGTGCCCCACGGCCCAGGGGGCGAGTCAGCTTTGGCGTAGTCGGCAGGATTGTGACCAACCCGCCACAAACGGGTACTGTGTGCCTGAAAAGACTGTCTGCATACCTTGAGAGGGAGGTTTCCTGCCATCTTCAGCCGTCTCCCGCCATCTTCAGCAGTTTCCCGCCATCTTCAGCTGTTTTCCCGCCATCCTCAGCCGTTTTCCCGCCATCGGATGCCATCTGCAGGACGCCGAGCGTGAAGAAGAGGGGCGTGGACGTCCAAACCGCGCGAGACCTGAAGCCCCGCCCTACGCACAGACGCTGCGCAAGGTCCTGGAAGGAGAGAGAGCAACGCTGACGTCACCAGGACGCTACGCACGGTCCTCGCCCGGAGCAGCACCAGCGGAGCCACGGCCTACGGAAGAGGATCAACGGAAGGTAGGCCACGGTTAACTAGGGAGGAAGAAGATGACAGACGCGGAGGGACCCTCTACCACCAGTGTGGCTGCAACAGCGGTGATGCCGTTCTCTATGCCCTACATCCCCGGAGCAGCCAGGCTGCCCCAATACTCAGGGGAATCCCATACATTGACTGACTTTAAGGAAAGACTGCACAGTCTATTTAAAGTATATCCCCTGACAGAGGAACAGAAGGTGAGCATTCTGATGGGGCAGCTAACCGGTGCAGCCCAGCGGGAAGTGAAATCATGGTCAGATGAGGAGAAAAGGACTGTAAGGGACATTCTGACCTGGCTGCGGAGTACCTTTGACACCCGTACCTCAGCAGAGATCAAAATGCGGTTCTGTGGCTGTAAACAGCGGGCACAGGACAGCATCAGAGACTATGCCCTAAATTTGCAAGAAGCCTTGAGAGCCATCAACTAAGCTGACCCTGGCAGCGTGCAGGATACAGATAAGCTACTAACAGAACAGTTCATAGAAGGTCTGCTGTCTAGCGCCCACAGAACCCAGCTGCTCCTCATGTTCTTTCAAAACCCTGGTCTAACCTTTGCTCAATTCAAGGACAGGGCCATAAGGGTGCTCCTTGAACCTGCACCAAGTGGCGCTATAAACCCCCGGCGCCCTGCTCTCACCTACCACCAGGAGGCGGCGCCCTCTTCTATGGACTCTGTGGGGGCCGATGCACAGGCCCTGAACCAAGCCCCGTCGAAAGATCTGCACCACCAAGTCCAGGAGCTGACCAGGAGCATCGCGGCATTGACCAGGACCGTCCAGGCGTTACCAGTGGACCCGTCAAGACCCATCGAGTTGGCTTCAAGTCCGCAGGATGTCCCGTGGCGTCGATAGAGGAGAACCCCGTCGTTCCGAGGGAGGCCCACAGACCGCTACGCAGAGGATGGACAGCCCATTTGCCGTCAATGCAACCAGCCCGGACACATTTCCAGGTACTGTAATTTAAACGGGTCCAACCTGGGGCAGAGGGCCAACCCACAGGCATAAGATCACCAGGCCCTTACAATTGGCGTAATAAGTACGTCGGGGGGCGCCCGGTTTTACCCGTGGTGCTGGACGGTATCCCCATGAGTGCCTTGCTGGATACCGGGTCGCAAGTAGCTACTATCCCTTATGTACTTTTTAAGCAGTATTGGACTGATGCTGATATAACACGGTATCCAGACAATGACCTGAGCATCATCGCCAGTAATGGCTTGCCAGTGCCGCAGATGGGGTTCAAAGAGATGACCATTAAGATTGGTAAAGTTGAACTGCCGGCCCAGGGGGTGATTATTGTGGACATTGACCGTCGTGAAAGTCACCCTAAAATAACTGTGGGTACTAACGTGATTGAAAATTGTCTTTCAGAGATAATTGTAATTTTACAGCAGGTGGCGGTGAATGCTAGTTCCAGCCAACAGAGAGTCCTCAACAAAGAGATAAAGGCTCTGATGAGACAGCAGCAGGTAGAACTGTCTGGTGGTGAGATCGGTAGTGTAAGAATGAGTGACCCTTTCCCCATTTCCATGCCTCCCAAAAGTGAAATGATGATCTGGTGTCGGACTGCAATCAGGTTGAGAGGCAGAGACTACCAAGCCATGGTAGAACCCGTGTACTCAGACAGCAGGCCCACCATTTTGACAGCCCGGGGGGTGGTTGATGTCCGTCATGGGAGGGTGCCCGTTCGCATTCTCAACATTGGGGAGAGGGAGGTACACTTACCCAGGTACGCTACACTTGCCAAACTGTTTGCTGTTGAACACAAAGCTATCAGGGCCCTGGAACCTTTGCCTCCATCTCCACAGGCGGAGGGTAATGGCTCCCAGAAACAAAATGAGGACTGGTGCCAGAAACTCCATGTGGGTGCTGACTCCACTCCCCTGCACCAAAAACAAGGAGTCTACCGGGTGGTTCAGGAGTACGAAAGAATCTTTAGTAAGCACCCGCTAGACTTCGGCCGAGTAAAGGGAGTAGAAAACCACATCCCCACGGGGAGCCACCCACCAATAAAAGAGAGGCACAGACCTGTACCCCCTGCACATTATCAGAACGCAAAGGGCATACTGAGAGAAATGAAAGAAGCTGGGGTCATTAGAGATAGCTGTAGACCCTGGGCAGTCCCCTTGGTTCTGGTAAAAAAGAAAGACGGTACCATGAGAATGTGCGTGGACTATAGACAAATCAACCGTATCACCCATAAAGACGCGTACCCGTTACCTAGGATAGAGGAGTCTTTGGCAGCCCTAAAATCAGCTAACTTCTTCTCTACTTTGGACCTTACTAGCGGGTACTGGCAGGTTCCTGTGGCAGAGGCTGACAAGGAGAAGACCGCCTTCACCACCCCGATGGGATTGAGCGAATTCAACTGTATGCCCTTTGGGCTCTGCGACGCACCAGGGACCTTCCAGAGGCTGATAGAATGCTGTCTAGGGCACCGAAACTTCGAGACGGTCCTACTTTACCTGGACGACGTGATCGTCTATACGAAGACCTACGAGGACCATCTAAAACACCTGGCAGAGGTGTTCGAAGCCCTGGCAGGCTATGGCCTGAAGGTGAAACCATCAAAGTGTCACCTGTTGAAACCAAAGGTCCAGTACATAGGGCACGTGGTGAGTGCAGAAGGAGTAGCCCCCGACCCTGACAAGGTCACAGTAATCAAGAGCTGGCCAAGCCCCTCAAACATCAAAGAAGTGAGGCAGTTCCTCGGGTTGGTAGGCGACTACCGAAGGTTCATCCCCGGGTTCACTAAAATGGCAGCTCGAATGCAGGACCTCCTGATAGGTCAATCCAAATCCAGAAGTCAAAAGCCACCCTTCAAGTGGGACAAGCCGGAAGAGGAGTCCTTCCGCCAGTTGAAGATGGCCCTCACGGGGGATGAGATCCTGGCCTACCCCGATTATGGCCAGCCTTTTATCCTCCACACAGACGCCAGTAATGTGGGGCTGGGAGCCGTACTGTCACAAAACCAACAGGGCAGAGAAAGGGTGATAGCGTATGCCAGCCGGAAGCTGAGGCCCACTGAAAGAAACCCGGAGAATTACAGCTCCTTCAAGCTAGAATTCTTGGCAGTGGTGTGGGCCATCACAGAACGGTTTAAGCATTACCTGGCCTCCGCAAAGTTCACCGTGTGCACGGACAACAACCCGTTGACACACCTGGACAATGCAAGACTAGGTGCCCTAGAGCAGCGGTGGATGGCGCGACTCTCGAATTATGACTTCACGATCAAGTACCGGGCAGGCAGAACCAATGCCAACGCTGACGCCCTATCAAGAATGCCTCACTTACCTGACGGAGGCGAAGACCCAGAAGAGCTGGAGGAGGTAGAACTCCCTGCGTTTCACCGGTATGGAGCCACTCAATACTCCCACCGCGTGAAGGAGGAAGACTTAACAACCATCATGATCAATCCCCTACCTCACCACAGCTGGGCCGAGACCCAAGATAGTGACCCTGCAATCCGCATGGTGAAAGACCTGCTGACCCGGGAAGATGCCCGTCTAGATCCGGATGCTCCAGAGGAAGCCAAGCAGCTATGGAAAGAGAAGAGCAGGCTGTTCCTCTATGAAGGTAAGCTGTGCAGAAGACTCGTCAACCACCGGACGCACGAGCTGACCTGGCAAGTCATGGTCCCAAGGCGAGATGCAGCTATGGTCCTGGAGGCTTACCATGACAGAGCGGGGCACTTCGGCTGGAAGAAACTGGAGTTCCTGCTAAGAGGACGGTTCTTCTGGATCGGCATGAGAGGGGCTGTAGAGAAGTGGTGCAGAGACTGTGGCCCTTGTAATCTAAGGAGGAAGGACCGCACCAGCCAGAAGACACCCTTGAGGCCCATCGTCACCAAGCAGCCTCTTGAGCTGGTAGCTCTGGACCACGTCAAATTGGCTCCAAGCCGGTCAGGATACGTTTATGCCCTGACAATCGTGGACCACTGTTCCCAATTTCTAGTGGTGGTCCCTGTAAAAGACTTGACAGCTCAAACGGCAGCCAGAGCCTTCCAGCAACACTTCTGCCGCCCACACGGGTATCCGGAACAGGTCCTGACAGACCAGGGTCCAGCGTTCGAGGCTGAAATCTTCCAAGAGTTCTGCAACCTCTATGGTTGTAAGAAGATTCGGACAACGCCTTACCACCCACAAACCAATGGGATGTGTGAGAAAATGAACAATATAGTCATTGATCTCCTGAAGACGTTTCCCCTGGAGGAATGCAGCCTGTGGCCAGAAAAACTGCCAGACCTGATAGACTTATACAACCATATCCCAGTGAATGATACAAACTGCACCCCGGCTTACCTGATGCGAGCCAGACCAGGTAAGCTGCCCATAGACCTGGAGATGGGAGTCCTAACACCCGAGGACACCTCCCCAGATGTGGACTGGGATACGGAAAGGCGACTGCAGTACAAGAAGGTACAGGAGAGTGTGTAGAAGAGCCTGGCCCAGGTGAGAGAAAGGCAAGAGAGACTCTTCAACCAACACACCCCTGCTGGTCCCCTAGAACCTGGTGAGCAGGTCCTGAAGCGAAAGAGAAGGCTACACAAGCTGGACGACCAGTGGGAAAGGGAACCCTACACAGTACTGCAGTCTGATCACGACAACCCGAAGGTGTGCGTGATCACCAAGGATGGAGGAGAAACCACTAGTACCATCTCCAGAGACCACCTAAAAAGGTGCCCCGAGCAACTACAGAGTGCAGAAGAGGATCAAAGTGACCTTGAACCCGCAGAGGACAAGGAAGAGATGATCAGCACAGTTCTTGGGGAGTTCCCTCAGTCCTGGACTCGAATAAACGATGCCATAGTGGTACCCGTCCTGCATTTCCTGCAACCAATTCAACAACAACCTACACTAGAGCAGGAAGGTGAAGAAGAACAAGCAGCCCCAGAGGCAGTAGAGCCTGTACCAGCAGCCCAGGAGAGTCAACCCTCTGCTGACAGTGAGCCTACCATGCCTGTGGTAAGCCAGAGGACCCGCAGACAGCTGCCTGCCCTGCCTGTAAATCTAGCCAGTGACTGCACCCCGAGCGCTAGTGAGAAAAGCCAGGTTAGACCACCACCAGACAGTGGGTTACGTAGGTCAACCCGGAGCACTAAGGGGCAAATACCAGCTCGCTGGAGAGTGTAGGGTGTGATAGCAAATGTAAATAGCCTGCAAAATGTTGAATTGTTTAAAATGTAATTGCATGACCAGTAACTACGCATTTTCTCAGTTTCTTTCAGTTAATACATGGACTAACAGGTTATGAACTGTGAGTAACCGAGACTTTCCTGTAAATATGTTTGGAGCTTAACCAACGGAAGGAACAAGGACTGTCAAGGACTCGGGGCAAGGACAGACCCCCACCTGGTTAAGGCTCCCGTTGTGTTGGTGAAATGGACACCCGGTCACAGACCACACTCTGACCTTAAGAACTCAACCTGTGTCTCGTTTGCTTTTACCTGCCTTATAATGTTTTAATGGTCATGCATATTACTCTTGTTTTAAGCTTAGTCCCGGAGTACTAAGTTTTACTAGGGGGGAATGTGTCACCCTGGCCTGGATGCCACAAATGTTTAATAAAGCTGTGTCTGAGAGCAAGGGGGAGGTTCCCTGGTAAGGGACCATTAGCATTCAGCACCTCCGGTCCCAGGCCAGTAGGGGGAGCAGGCTGCCCCTATAAAAGCTGGAACTGGGGGCAGGGTTAGGGAGAACTGGACGACCTGTCTCTGAAGTGAGAGGCGTCCCAGAGAAGGGAGAGCCAGTTCAGCTGAAGCTGAGGAGGTCGTGTGGCAGTAGAGGAGCCACGAGCCAGGGACGGAAGGCGACATGAGCCTGTCCTGGCTGAGAGAGGAACTGAACTACCGGAATTTGGTGTCCGAGGCTGTTAGGATTCCAAGTCCTACAGCAAATAACCAGCCCGCAGGGGATTGTATGTCCCTTGGCCTAAGAAGCCCGGAGGTTCCGCCATAGCAGAAGGGACCAGCAAAGCTGCTCCAGGCCAAGAGTAGAAAGGGACCCAAGTTGCAAGCCATACGGGCGAGAAGACACGGTGAGCTCAGGAACGTGGGCTGTTACAGCACGAGGAGGGAAATAGCCAGAAAGAGCGTAGAGAGCACGGTAGGCCTACACCCTCACCCTGACCAGGAGGGCTTCCCACTTGTTCTCAGACATCCAGGCCCCCTCCTAGCCGGGACTGTTTTTGGGGCATTTCACCTGTTCAAATAAAGACCCTGAACTGTTTAAGAGGCCTCCGTTTCCTGGCTATTGCGGTCGGAATCATCCCCTCTATCACCCATCTATACTGCCCTGGGGCCATACTCCTCCCGTGGGGAGTTATATTATTCAGTGCTGCACACTTATATCTGCCCCAGTGGTCTGCACTGCAGCGGCGGTTATCCCTGACCGCAATCCACGGGTGGCGTAGTCGGACATTAACCTAGAGCATAAAAAAGATTGCCACTGGTCTGACCACCCTGAGCCACGGGATCGGGTTGCCACTACTACCCCCATCATTGCGCAGAAGCCCGGTTCCGAGTGCCCCACGGCCCAGGGGGCGAGTCATATGCATTTTATATTTCTACATCATACCATAAAAACACAATACAACCACATGTTAGTATTCTCACTACAATTGTTGCCTTCAGGGGCAGGTACACGACAGTCTCTGTCACATCCTTACATATCTACCTATCTCTTTATCTATTTACAGTGGGAAAAATATGTATTTGATGCACTGACGATTTTGCAAGTTTTCCCATCTACAAAGAATGGAGAGGTCTATAATTTAATCTAAAAATTAAAACCAGAAAATCACATTGCATGATTTTTAAAGAATTAAATTGCATTTTATTGCATGAAATAAGAATTTGATCATCTACCAACCAGCAAGAATTCTGGCTCTCATAGACCTGTTAGTTTTTCTTTAAGAAGCCCTCCTACTCTTCACTCATTACCTGTATTAGTTGAACCTGTTTGAATTTGTTAACTGTATAAAAGACACCTGTCCACACACTCAATCAATCACACTCCAACCTCTCCACCATGGCGGAGACCAAAGAGCTATCTAAGGACACCAGGGACAAAATTTGTAGACCTGCACAAGGCTGGGATGGGTTACAGGACAATAGGCAAGCAGCTTGGTGAGAAGGCAACAACTGTTGGAGCAATTATTAGAAAATGTAAGAAACACAAGATGACTATCAATCTTCCTCGGTCTGGGGCTCCATGCAATATCTCACCTGGTGGGGTAAGGATAACTCTGTGAAAGGTCAGCAATCAGCCCAGAACTACACGGAAGGACCTGGTCAATGACTTGAAGAGAGCTGGCAACATAATCTCAAACATTACTGTTAGTAACACACTAAACCATCATGGATTAAAATCATGCAGGGCACGCAAGGTCCCCCTGTTCATGCGAGCACATGTACTGGCCCGTTTGAAGTTCACCAATGACCATCTGGATGATCCAGAGGAGGCATGGGTGAAGGTCATGTGGTCAGATGAGACCAAAATAGCACTTTTTGGTATCAACTCCTCGCCGTGTTTGGAGCAAGAAGAAGGATGAGTACACCCCCAAGAACATCATCCCAACCGTGAAGCATGGTGGAGGAAACATTATACTTTGGAAGTGCTTTTCTGCAAAGGGGACAGGATGATTGCACCGTATTGAAGGAAGGATAGATGGGGTCATGTATCGCAAGATTTTGCCCAACAACCTCCTTCCCTCAGTAAGAGCATTGAATATGGGTCGTGGCTGGGTCTTCCAGCATGACAGTGACCCGAAAGACAAAGCCAGGGCAACTAAGGAGTGGTTCCGTAAGCATTTCAAGGTCCTGGAGTGGCCTAGCCAGTCTCCAGACCTGAACTCAAAAGAAAATCTTTTGAGGGAGCTGAAACTCAATATTGCCTAGCGACAGCCCCGAAACCTGAAAGATCTGGAGAAGATCTGTTAGGAGGAGTGGGTCAAAATCCCTGCTGCAGACTATGCAAATCTCTCATATCTATCACTGTATCTATCTATCTGATTGGCTTCTGTGTATAAACCCAAGCCTCTCCCCACAGTCTTATACGAAAGTCAGTGCATGAAGAGCTGATTTATTACAGCATGGCCAAGATAGATGGATAATTTCCAAGTAGATAGATGTATATGATCTCTGAGTGGTGGTTTCTTTCTTTTCTTTCTATCTTTATCATCCTCTCGTTAATGAGGACATAATGAGTATATAGCTCTCAGCTTAAGTAACATGCCAATTCTCTAGATGGAATTCGCCCAATTAATCATGGAGCTTTAAGCTACAGTGTAAGCGTATTAGCAGCGAATCCTGGACAAACCGCTGGTCGTATTATAGTCTCAATTACACACTACTTAAACAGTGCAGTGAAAATCCTACAGCTCGGTAAGTCCACGAAATAGGTAATGTCTACGCAAGGACCCTTTGACATTTTACAGGCAGGTACAGCATGAACACACCGTCTGCATTCCTACAAAAATAACTACTGCTCTTCTAAAGATGTGTTATCCTAAATGTCAAATGTTGTCTATTCCCTGCATTGGATTATTACACCCAATAATGTCTTAGCTTTATTGCTAGAAGGACTGAACATGAATCATGAAAAATAATCATTTTCTAGATTCCTGTTTGAAGCTCATGGATGGGCAGAAATGATTCCTCTGTTCCTCATGGGCGGTTTCACCTACATAAGACTCCACCTCTCTGTATTAACATCTAAGTTGGCAAAGCAATGAGAACAGATCCGACTAGATGATAACTTTCAGACCCTGGGGCCATAATTCAGAAAGGACCCTATACTTAACATGTGTCATTTACAATACACATGTCTTTTGTGGCCTCAATTTGGTCCCTTTCACACCTACTAATACATTTTATGGTCACTAGTCACCTGTACTGACTCCATGAGTATGTGATATATATACAGTATATATGTCGACTTTCTATCTATACCAGACATATTTAGTGGGTCCTGTCACGGGTGTGTCAGAGGTGACAGACAGTCGCCCTGCAGTTGGTTGCAGGAGATCTCTACGTTTGGCATTACAGACATCTTCTTAGAGACCGTCTGTAGGACCCAGTGGCTACCTCCCTCTGGCTAATTAACACCCTGCTTGGGTGTATAAATAACTCCTGTGTTTCAGAGGGAGGTGCTAGCGATATTCATTACTACTTGTGAATGCTTTAGCAAGAGCAGTACTTCATCCTCTCTAGAGCTATAGGACATGTGTGCATTTGTCTGGAGTTCGGCTAAAGCTAAGCAATTTCCCCCTGTTTGTCCACCCCTGTAGTCTATAGTGTTTAGTGGAGATCGACTAGTGCTCATCTCCTCCCTTCCCTAGCCTTAGCCATATGCCAGGGAAAGACAGGGTGAATCACGCGTGCGGCGATTGGTGAAGAGCCAATACAGGGACATTAGGGGAGACAGGGTGACGCTAGATTAACCAAGGAGGTCTCCACTTCCCCCCTTTCCCTAGAGTCTGGGCTCCCTTTTCCTCTTCCCTTTGTGTTGCACTAAATCTTTCCCACACCTTGCATGACTGGTCCCTTGTCTACAGCCCCCCATACACAATAGATAGCTATTGGCCAAACCATGGTTTGCTGATCGTTTGACAGCTACACCTGTATCGGCTGATCGGTGGGGGGTGGGGTGCTGAGAGTCTGATTTCCCCCAGTATCAAATGAGAAATATTTGAAGAAATCATATGTGTGTAAGAACGACCATGTTGTCATTTCTTCTGTTCACATATTGTGTCCGGCTGTAAGAAAACTGACTGCAGCAGAAGTCTCCCCCTCTGCCTTGTCTATAGTAGGAAAGGTACACCGAATACACCTATAACTTGTAAACTAATATTTAAAAATAATTAAATTCAAATGAGTTATCTAAACCCTTTCTTAACTTGTCCCCACAACAAAAAAATTCCAGAAACGCAATTATTCAAAATTTTATTTTATTTTACAAATAATAAAATAAGACATAATATTATTAAAAAAAATCTGTACAATCCAGGATCTGTGCAGTACATTTCAGGAAGACTTTGATACAATAAAAAAAAAGGATACAACCAGAAAGAAGAAAAATTATTTACATTGATTGTCATAAACCGATCCCCCCCCCCCCCAAAAAAAAAAAAATTGGCTAAAGATGGTGACCAGGCTGTACCCATCGCCCCTTTTAACAAGGAAGGGACAACCAGAGTTTAAAGACATTACAGTACATCTTATCACTTCTTAGACTAAGAAATTCGCGATTTCAAACCCTTTGTCTTTACCGTAAGGTAGAAATATTTAATAAAGAAAGAAAAAATTTTGCATCCCGCGATTTAATACATAATGTTTAATAAATAGAATAACTTACCCCGTTGCATAATATATAGAAATTAAGGAAGGTGATTAGCTTACTTATTAATCTTACTAGTAAGTAATCGCATCCTTGTTGCATGGTCTTGACTTCAATTTAAAAAAATCCATAAAAAGGTCATAAAAACAGGATTATGAGTATTTAGGTGATCTTACTGCCTTCTCTATGAGGATGCTGCAAAAAAGAAAAAAATCTAGGGTGCCACATCATTAGGGTTAAGACATCATTCAAATGTCCCAATTCAAGTATTTCAGGAAGGAAAAGGGGGGGACTTGTAATAAATGTATAATACAACAGCAACATCTATATTAGCTAGATCCAGCTTCACGGTCTACAGCCCCTCATAGAGATGCCACAGAGTCACCTGTGCCTTGCGTTAGGACGTACATCACATTGTCCCGTAGAGAAGAAGGTTTACAAATAAATGCAAAAATTAACTGTCAAAATTCAAAAATATCAAAGATTGTTTGAATTCAAATTTAAAGGGGTAGTCCCAACTCCAAAATCCTATCCCACCATGTAGTAGGTGCAATAATAATAATATTAGAAAACACCTCCAATTAGAAATGTAGTATAGTTATTCTGATTAGGTATGTTGATTTCTCCATGTGCAGGGCATTGCAGTAGCTACAAACTGTCACTATATGAGTGGTCATAACCATGGAAACCTAAGCTACTGCAATGCCCTGCACATGGGGTAAGTGACATGGCTAATCAGAAGAACTATACTACATTTCTAATTGGAGGTAATAATATTAGCAAATACCTCCATTTAGAAATGTACTATAGTTCTTCTAATTGTGCAGGGCATTGCAGTTGCTTAGTTATGTATGGATATGAACACTCATGTAGCTTACCCCATGTGCAGGACACTGCAATAGCTTAGGTATCCATAGATATGGCCACTGACAACTAACTGTCACTATATGAGTGTTCATATCCATCAATACCTAAGCAAAATGCCCTACACAATTAGAAGAATTATAGTACATTTCTAATTGGAGGTATTTGCTAATATTGTTACCTTCAATTAGAAATGTAGTATAGTTCTTCTGATTAGCCATGTCACTTACCCCATGTGCAGGACATTGCAGTAGCTTAGATATCCATGGTTATGACCACTCACATAGTGACAGTTAGTTACTTAGTAGTTCTGCAGTGCCCTGCACATGGGGTAACCAACATAGCTAATCAGACGAACTATACTACATATTTAATTGGAGGTATTTGCTATTATTATTATTATCACACTTACTACATATTGTGATAAGATCTTGGAGATGGAAATAAAAATATGAAATATTAAATTAAAAAAATATATATTTCCCTTTTGATTAAAAAAAGTGCAAATTTGCAAGGTAAAGACAAAGGGTTTTTGCATCCAAAACAGAAGAAAACAAAAAACTTCATAAACATCAAAAAAAAGCTACTAACATTAAAAATGGTAGAACCTACAAAAAACACTTTCAAAATGAAAAGACCATGCTTAAATAAATAACATACGTCCATAACATCGGAGACAGTCTGAGGTTTGTAAATATCTAAATTCTAGGTCTCTGTTCCCAGAATTCACTGCACTTTATTTATACCTCTATTGGCATATCGTGTTTTTTTTATTTATTTATCATATGTTTTATGAAATTTTTACATTTTTTACTTCTTTTTTTTTTCCTTTTTTTTAACATATTATTTACATTTGGCATTAAATACAGAAAATATGGATTAGTATTATAAAAATTGTACTCTTAAAATGAAAGGAAACAGAGGAGAGGGCTTTGTTACCCCTTTAGGGCATAATGTTTTGTGTGCGTTTGGACAAAGAATCATTCTAAATTAAAACAAAAAATAAAAGGGATAAAAAAAAATAGTTAAAAGTGCATAGCAGCCTCTTTCAAGTTCTGGACTGGTTTGCGACTAATATAGTTTTAAAAGTAAGACTTAAGTCGTTCGTTACTTGCATCAGGCACCAAAAACTGTGCTTTTTTTGTAACAAATTCCCCACTTTATTTATTTATTTTGTAAAATGACTTAAAAAAAAATAAAGTTCATCCTCTGTGACTAAAGACCGCCATTTTTTTTCGTAAAATGAATGGCTATAGTCATGTATGTTATGGATATGACATTTCCAGCTAGTTCAAGTATCATTTAGCTCTGATGTAAAAAAATAAAAATAAAAAAAAAAGGAGAAAAACTCCTTGTGTTCACAATCGTCAGCTCGTCGGCCGAACGCTTGCGTTCAGGTTCCTATAGGAACGGCTGTTCTTATCACACGATCTATATTTAGTCTAGTGTATTTTAATTAAATGCAATTAAGATGTGACTGAGGGGGTAGAAACTTTCTAATTTTAAGCACTACATCAGGCCTCGAATAGCTGGAATGCGACTTTTTGTATATAGCGGTGGGAGGTAGCAAAAGGAGGCGTCACAGAGGAGATACATCTTCCTACCGATTGCGAAAGGTAAAATATTCGACTTACAGAATTGACCCAATTTAGAAGGTTGTATTTTCACAAAAACACTCTTTGGTATTGCTTTGTCTTCCCTTTTAACGATGTGTGTAGCAGCAGATAGCGTCTCGACTAACAACCATGGTGCTAGAGTATAGACTTTGTTCCTTCGTAGCAGACCATGGACTGACAGACCTGGGATATCTCAAAAATTCTACCCTGATTATACCAGAACCAAATATTCTCCATGATCTCACGCATTTATAACCCAATACAGTCAATCCATCATGATTTTTTTTGTCCAGTTCATTGACAGACCAGTCAATGACGGTCAACCATAGTGGACTATGGACTGATTGACCTGAGATGTCTCAAAAATCCTACCTTTATCATACTGGGACCAATATTCTCCATGATATCATTCATTTAGAACCCCAAACAGTCAATCCATTGTTATTTTTGTCCAATTCATTGACCAACCAATCAATGGTGGTCAATCGCAAAGAACCATGGACTGGTAGACCCGAGATCTATTAAAAATCTTAATCGTATCATGCCAGCACCAAATATTTTCCAGTATATCATCCATTTATAACTCAACACAATAAATCCATCGTGAAGTTTTTTTGTCCAATTTATTGACCAACTGGTCATTGGCGGTCAACCATAGCAGACCATGGACTGAAAGATCTGGGATGTCTCAAAAATACCCCCTCCCCCTTTATCCTCATGCCTGGACCAATTATTCTCCAACATATCATCCATCTATAACCCAACACAGTAAATCCTTCATGAAACCTTTTGGTCAATTCATTGACCGATCGGTTAATGGCAGTCAACCGTAACCTTAAGAAGACCATATTTTATGTGTTTCCATACTCGAGCATAGTACATACAAGGGTATACCCAGCAGAGAGTTTTTTTCTACCTTCCCAAACAACTAAGAGAGCCTACTATTTGTTTGGCCCACCATGGACACCCTTAATCAAATAGATGGGTTTCATGACCATCAATTTGGTCTTCTATCTCTCATTTACTAAAGTTATAGAGCCTGTGGAGAGAACAATGGAGAAGGAGCAAGTTAACTGACTTAGGTTTGGATCCTTCTTTCCACAGACCCCCATATAAGGAGGAGATACCCTTATGTACATGATAAGTTCATCTAAAATGATCTAGAAAATATGGCCTACTATCAGCCACTGAAGACCAGAGCAAGAGTCTAGGTATGACCTTCTTTGTTTTGAAGAGTGACCTTTCACAGAATTACATTTCAGCGACTATAGTTCAGGACAAGGTGATTTTTAATGGCATACTGTTAACAGACACGATTTAAAACACGTAGCTCACACCCTTTTCCATTGCATCTTCGGCTAGATGTATTGGATAACTATAAAGTCTCAAAGTTTTGGGATTCAAAAAAATATAGTAGAAAAAACTGGTGAACGGTAATGTGGTTCAGAACTATCCACAACAGTGAAGTTAATCCCAATTTATTGTAACTTTTTTTGCCCCCATAGATGTCATAAGTCTGACTCAGAGGTTTGTTTGTGCCTCTCCGTTTCTAAAAGGCTAAATTATGTCAAGTGCAAGCTGTGTGCCGGGTGGGATAGAAACTGTCCTACTGTCCTCCTCATCTGTCACCAAGAGAAAAATGTCAATATGGCCCGCACATGGCTCTTCATACCAAAGAGTCGTCAGCCAAACTAAAGGAATGAATCAAAAAATTCAGTTTCCCGTTTTGTTTTTTTACAAATATTACAGATTCCTTTACGGAGTTCTTCGTGCCAAATAATCATTTTTTTTTCCAATTCCTTCAGTTCCAAATATGTTTTTTTATTCCAATTTATTTTTGATACAAGATCAATCCACCCATGGCCTCTGCACTATCTATGGAAATATACACCCACATCCACATGATGATACATAGCATCTATCTCTCATTCTCAAAGACATTAAGTCAGTCCATGCAACAAAAGCAACAATTCTAATTGCCCCTGAGTATCCTTGAAAAGCAAAAATAACGAAAAATACGATCTAAGCTCTTCAGCCCTGGCCTTCTTCACAGGACCTAAGCGCTAATGAATATGCCGATTCTACTTCCATAAAATTGGAACGTCTTCAGCACACTTGACTTATACTTAAGTAACAGATGTGTTACACTTTTGGTTTTTTTTGTTGTGCCCCCAAGGTAGGCAGATACAGACAAAAATACCAACCATCCCTTATATCTCATATCCTAAACTATTATTTAGCAGCAAGCTTTTCCATTGCTGCTGAAAAGAAGAATTCCCAGCGAGCAGTGGTTTTGAACACAATTTTTGAATTTTCTTTGGTATTGATTTCGATCTTTTTAACTCCCTCCTCCCTCCCCATATAAAAATATACCCTATACTAAGAGGACTAAGATCGCAGCGTTATTCCCTAAAGTGAACGTATCATATGTGTTTGAACATAGTTCAAATACAAAAAAAAATGTTATTTGGCTTTCACTTTTTTGGCCAGCACCTTAATGGCCGTTCTTGCCCCTGTCCTGTCCCACCCCACTGTACGTCTAGAACACTGAAACAATACAAAACACCACAGTAGAATCGACAGGGTGTGTGTAAAATAGCAGCAGATTAGAATTTAAGGCAGAGATTTGCCTATTGTTATGCCATTAAAAATGGACTTGTTCCCAATATTTCCCCCCAAAAAAAAAGAGAGAAGTTGAAAACCCAACGAGCTTGTCTGCAAGTTCAAGTTTTGTCAATTTTCTTTCAAAAACAAACATCATTTATGTTACATTATGTGCCTTCTGGTTATACTTTAGTGCTTTGTCTCTATAATCCCAGCTGCCTGTCCTTTTACGTTGTTTTTATATCACCAGGAACATCTGGTGGAGCGAGAAGCCTTCAAGAGATGGTCCTGCAAGATGTTTTTGAGATTGTTTTTCTCCCTGTGTCGCACCGTTATCACAATTAACAGTGCATTGTGAGGGGGGTGAGCTCAGTGACGTGGAACACCAGTATATAAGTTCCAGTTTAGATCACCACAGCCTACACCTTTTTTTGCAACGTCATTGAGCGCCGTTTTCACCCCTGTCCAACAGTACCGAGATCTGAAAACCGCATTGGGCCCCTGCTCAGCGATGCACATTGACCAGCTATGTTGACCAGCTGAAGGTAGCAGTTTTTTAGTCATATTTCAGATTCCCTCCTCAGCGGCCTAGGGTCGAGGGAAACTTGGTTCTGGTGGTCCATATCTGGATGCATGTCCGTGCTCATGCTATCCGGTAGACCATTGTCACTGCCTTCCTCCTCTTTGCTCGTCAACGAGACTTCGTTCTCGTAACAAAAAGTATTTGGATTCGAAAGTATATATTTCTTTTCCGCTAAGTCCCTGGCGCTACAAACCGGGGTATTGGGCACTTCGTAAGTTTTGTGAAAGCGGGAATAGTCTACTTTATAGTAATGTTTTTCTTCAAAAAGGACGGGTTCATAGCGGTGACCCCAGTAGATTTCATTCGCTAGGTAGGAGCTCCGACATTGGGTGGTCATGGCTGTGGCCTCCACCATTCCTTCCAATATGACAACTATCTCAAAGTCAGAATTGTCCAAGTCTTGCTTACTAAGGTCGTACAGTGGACTGTCTTCGTCGATTTCGTGAACAATTGTGATAGGGGAAACTAAGAAAATCCTATCAATGCCGCTGTCAAAGCCAACGTTGATATCTATCTGATCCAAGGGGATGTACTCTCCTTCAGACGTGATACGAGACTTGAGGAGCTGGGCTCGGACATGAGCCTCCACAAGGTGGCTCTTTCGGAGATTGCCCACCCTCCACATCAAGCAGAGTTTCCCGTCTCTCATGGCTATCACGGCCGTGTCGCTGAAAACTAAAGTCTCGTTCCTCTTTTTCGGTTTGGCCATTTTAGCCATAACGGCACCGATGATGAAGGCGTCGATGATGCAGCCAACGATAGACTGGAAGACCACCATGAACACTGCCACGGGGCACTCATCAGTGACACATCGGAATCCATAGCCAATGGTTGTCTGGGTTTCAATAGAGAAGAGGAAGGCTGCTGTGAAACTCCTGACCTCGGTGACGCAAGATCTGTGATTTTCCGGAGCACCCAAGTCATTGTGAAGAAGAGCTATCAACCAAAAGACACAGCCGAAGAAAAGCCAAGACAGTATGAAAGCCAAGCAGAAGATGACCAGCATCCATCGCCAACGAATGTCCACACAGGTGGTGAAGATATCGGATAGGTAGCGCTGCCCCTTCTCGCTCACGTTGATGAAGTGAACGTTGCAGTGGCCGTCTTTCTTGACGAATCGGCTTCGGCACTGTTGCCGGGTATGGATTTTGCTTTTACCATTTCCATACCCATTGGCAACCGCCATGGTGGCTAGCTTCATTCCGTCCTCTTCTGAAGACACAACGCTGTAGCGGTTGGTTCGCACGCTGCCCATCACTTCAGTTGAGGACTGCGGTGCTTCTGCTTTAGAAAACAGTCTTAGTTTCTGCAAAACTCTTTGGAGAAACAGTTTTGAAGGCTCAAAGGGAACACTCACGGGGGAAAAAAAAAATATATGTATAGTATCAGAGAGGTTCCTGTCTCGGAAGGACCTTGGTTGCTACCAAGGAAGGTCTTCTGGCATGAGGAGGGGATGTCAGCAGGCTCTCATTGTCACCCTGATGTCATGTCCTGCAAGAAAAAGAAAAGATTTTGATGTCAAAGCATAAGGAAGTGGTAACATAAGCCTTCCTTCTCCATGTTCCTTCCTGCCGTATGCAAACAAGTCCATTAATATCATCTCCTGCTGGATCTCCTCCTGAGTCCAAGCTGCAGCAGATGCTTCACCTTGTCCAATTCCCAAGGCTCCTTAAGGAGCACATGAGGCCACAATGCAAACTAAAATAACTGCTGCTAATTATTTGCTTTATTACATGAAGTTCTGAAACAGATGTAACAGAGCCGAGGTTGTCAGTGCAATGCTGGGATGGTCATAAGCATAAGCATGGTATGGTCAGAAGCAAGAGCATGGTGGTACTTATCTACTGGAGGAGCAAATGATCAACTCTAACCTGTAAATCCTCGCGGCATGGCCCACCCAGGAGGGTCTACAGGGTGCACAGGATTATTCATAAAACACATATATATGACATGTCGCTCAGCAACCCTCCCTGGTGACACACCAGTTCCTGTGAGAATCATTACCCAGAAGATGACCCCAAAGAATGGCCGTGTCCCTCACATGACATCTTTCAGATTTCATTCACCTCCTGCATTCTCACGCACATGCTGTCCTTGCCTTTAATAGATGCCTGACCTCTTTGACTAATGCTTTCAATCCGATGTAGCAGAGACCAGTTTGACATTGTAAAGGAGCTGTAGAATAGCAGAAAAAATATATATATTTTTTTACTTTTACAAAAACAGTGCCACTCTTGTCCATAGGCTGTGCCTGGTATTGCAGTATTCAGATCATCAAGACTATGCTGCAATACCAGATACAGCCTATAAATATCGGTGGCGCAGATCCTTTTTTGTTTATACAAGCTTTAACTGTTTATTTGCTGTGTTAGAGAACAGATCTTGGTAGATGAAAAACTCCTCTCTGCTCCATTGCAGATACAGAAGAACTAAGTATTATCTATGGTCATAGATCTGCATTTAAACCTACGGCAACCGCACTCCCAGCTCTGCTACATAGTGGAATTAAAGGAATGTTCTGGAATTAATTTTAATTCATTCTATGTTTAAATTGCGTAACATTTTCAGGATCTCTGCTTACTGACAGTGAATTGAAAACTTTCCAGCCGCCCAAAAAACTTCTCACAACTGAGGGTTTGTTACAATTGTATCCATTCTAGGTAATTTGTGAGCCAAGCTACCAGATTGATGCATTGTAACAATCCGATGATGATAATGATGATGATGATAACATGAGGATTGTCTAGACTGGATACAACTGTAGCAAACCCTCAGCTGTGAGATGTATGAGGCTCATTGTCAGACTTTTAAAGGGATTCTGCAGCGTAAAGTAGTGACAGAGACTCTGATTCCAGTGCTGGATCACTTACTGGATGTCTTGCAGCAGTTTGCAGTAAGTACAGCAATTTTGGTCCTGCATTATTATTATTATTTATTTGGGATTTTAAAGGGCTGTCGTGGAAATGGTAAATGGGTTTGTTGACTTTAGGTAGATGTAGCAGAGCTGAGCTTGTCATTTGGCGAAAAAATACTTCTCATATTGGTGGTTTAACAAAGAAGAACTGGCAAAACTACTGTTATATCCATTGTACAGAGGAAAATAATAAATGTCAGGTTCACCTCTGCTACATCTGTATATAGCGTGTACTGCCCAGGTCTGTTAGAATGAGAAGGAAAAGCAAGTATGTGTGAATGGTCAAGCAGCAGTACATAGCCATAGCCCAAATGTTGGAACGTGATGTAGCAGAGCCGAATTTGTCATGGTTAAGATGTTGTACCAGATGTGCTTTGTCATTCGATGAAGAACACAACTTTTCTGCACATCACGATTTTACCACAGTATGTGCTGAATGAAATGACAAACTCATCACTGCTTCATCTGTGAATGCCAGATCGCTATTTGTTCTACACTTGTGACTATAGAAATGCGGTAATGTCCGCATGTCTATTCCCAGGCTTATTAGGTAGATTTGTAAGTGACTGTGCTCATAGAGCAGAGCTGAGTTTGTCAATTGGAAATTTCAGTTTTGATAGTTTTACATAGGACTGCATATAGAAATAACCTTAAAGGGATTGTGTTTTATAACCTCTTTGGGGGCATTTAAGTATAAAACGGGGTGTTTGATAACAGGTGATCTTTGTAGGGGATCCTAGTAGCCACCCCCACCACACTGACACATATAAATATACACACATGTGTGTATTTATATGCATGTGTGCATGTGCTGTACTTAAACAGTATAATGTCCTCACAGCCCATTCATGTATAGCATAAGGCCCCACAGCTCCCTATATACAGTATGATGTCCTCACAGCCCATCCATATACAGTATGATTTCCCCACAGCTCCCAATATACAGTATGATGTCCTCACAGCCCATCCGTATACAGTATGATGTCCCCACAGCCCATCGGTGTATAGTATGAGGCCCCACAGCTCTCTATATACAGTATGATGTCCTCACAGCCCATCCGTATACAGTATGATGTCCCCACAGCTCCCAGTATACAGTATGATGTCCTCACAGCTCATCGGTATATAGTATGAGGCTCCACAGCTCCCTATATACTGTATGATGTCCCCACAGCCCATCGGTGTATAGTATGAGGCCCCACAGCTCTCTATATACAGTATGATGTCCTCACAGCCCATCCGTATACAGTATGATGTCCCCACAGCTCCCAGTATACAGTATGATGTCCTCACAGCTCATCGGTATATAGTATGAGGCTCCACAGCTCCCTATATACTGTATGATGTCCCCACAGCCCATCCATATATAGTATGATGTTCCCACAGTTCCCTATATATAGTATGTTGTCCCCACAGCTCCCTATATACAGTATGAGGCGCCACAGCTGCCTACATATAGTATGATGTTTCCACAACCCCCTTATATAGAGTGCGATGGCCCCAATGTGTGTATAAATGTGATGAGGGGGGCTAATACGATGTATACACGGTGTGTGTGTGTGTATATGCCATTGGGTTTCATTTAAAATGTTGCAGGGTTTGCCTCCTATAGCCTATATGTTGCATTGTGTGATCCTGGCTGCAGAATGGGTTAACTGAGAATTAGTCAGTGAGCTCCATATGAGGGTCGAGTTTGTAACTCTTTTTTCTATCTTTATAACACAGCAGAGTTGAGTGTGAGATGTAGCAGAGCTGAGCATGTGAGATATACACACACACACAGATTTACATATATACAAACATGCACATACACTGTTTAACCTGAAGAATAAATGTCCAAATAAAATAACAAAATAATCCCTTTAACCTTCAGCATTAGCAAAATGAATAAATGTGGAGGTTGATGATAAATTCAGCTCTGCTACATCTGTATGCATTCATACATTGGCAAGTAGCACATGGAGAGCTGTTCACATCCTATTTTCATCTCCACACTTTGTTCCCTTTGTGATCCTTATCAGCACAAAGCAAACAAACATGACAAACTCCCACTGCTCCACAGCAGAGCAGCCAGACACTAGACCCCAGAGCAGCTACCAACACCAGTGCAGGAGATACAGTATGTACAGGTTCTAGAAGGGAAGGAAGCCCAGGAGCAATCTGCAGATGTAAACAGCAGATGTAGCAGAGCTGATTTTGTCACTTTAGAGCTCTATCATGTGTGACATCTCCATGCTATTGGGTTTCATTCAAAATGTTGCAGGGTTTTCCTCCTGTAGCCTCTGTGTTGCATTTGTGTGATCCTGGCTGCAGAATGAGTTAACTGAGAATTAGTCAGTGAGCTCCATATGACGGGGAATTTGTAAGTCTTTTATCTGTCTTTTTCTAAGCTCCTCTCAGCTGATTTATGACCACATCAATGTTGAAAGTGCAGGGAAACAAAGAGCCTGTAAAAGCCCAAAAGGTGCAACATTTTTGATGAAAATTGATTTTTAATCCCAAATACATGCATAAAAAATACAACCTCTTTGGGAGAATGTCATAAATGTACTTATAGTCTTGTGTAAATCCACAGGAAAACAAATGGTAATTTGGGTATGATGGGTGCCACATGACAAACTCAGCTCTGCTACATCTCTATAAATCATCTTGATAAACTCATGTATTCCAATGTAGCAGACATGAGTTTGTCATTGATCTTTTTAATCATATGTAAAATCCCAAATGACAAAATTTGATATCCCGCAGACCTGCGCCGAATGACAAACTCAACTCTGCTACACCTTAATAAATCATCTTGCTGCTAAAACTTTCATAAACTCATGAACCCAGATGTGGTAGAGCGGAATTAGATTTTTTTTAATTATATGAAAAAAATAAAAAACACATTCTAGTTTCCAATATAACTGTGACAGATGACAAACTCAGCTCTGCTACATCTATATGAATCGTGTTGTTGCTGAAATTCTCAGAAAATCACCTAGAAAGATGTAGCTGAGCTGAATTAGATTTTTTTTTTTTAGTGTATGGGGAGAAAAAAACTACACATTCTGATGTATCATAGGCCTATGCCAGATGACACACACAGCTCTGCTACATCTGACACATGAGGTTACTGGAATATACAGTTGCTGATGGGGAAGCGGGATTTCCACTATTCCCTCCATATAAAGTGTTGCCCTGTTGATCTCCCAGCTGGGCGGAAAATTTTGGATGCCCCCACCCCCTGCCGCCCCCTCTCTGGTGTCTATTATTGAAGTTCAGAATGAATGAAAATTGCAGAATGGAGAAGTAAACCGCCGACTTCCTAAAATAATAAGCATGTGCTCGAATTCCACGATCTGCCGGTCCCCCTCCTATTAATAACAGCTCACACTCTACATTTAGTTCTGTCTCGCCCCATCATGTTTTCCATAGGTGAAGGATTGATCAGTACCGGATATATATACAGTATATGTGTGTGTGTGTGTATGTAGAAATATATGTGTGTGTGTGTGTATATACAGTACAGACCAAAAGTTTGGACACACCTTCTCATTTAAAGATTTTTCTGTATTTTCATGACTATGAAAATTGTACATTCACACTGAAGGCATCAAAACTATGAATTAACACATGTGGAATTATATACTTAACAAAAAAGTGTGAAACAACTGAAAATATGTCTTATATTCTAGGTTCTTCAAAGTAGCCACCTTTTGCTTTGATGACGGCTTTGCACACTCTTGGCATTCTCTTGATGAGCTTCAAGAGGTAATCACCGGAAATGGTTTTCCAACAATCTTGAAGGAGCTCCCAGAGGTGCTTAGCACTTGTTGGCCCTTTTGCCTTCACTCTGCGGTCCAGCTCACCCCAAACCATCTCGATTGGGTTCAGGTCTGGTGACTGTGGAGGCCAGGTCATCTGACGTACCACCCCATCACTCTCCTTCTGGGTCAAATAGCCCTTACACAGCCTGGAGGTGTGTTTGGGGTCATTGTCCTGTTGAAAAATAAATGATGGTCCAACTAAACGCAAACAGGATGGAATAGCATGCCGCTGCAAGATGCTGTGGTAGCCATGCTGGTTCAGTATGCCTTCAATTTTGAATAAATCCCCAACAGTGTCATCAGCAAAGCACCCTCACACCATCACACCTCCTCCTCCATGCTTCACGGTGGGAACCAGGCATGTAGAGTCCATCCGTTCACCTTTTCTGCGTCACACAAAGACACGGTGGTTGGAACCAAAGATCTCAAATTTGGACTCATCAGACCAAAGCACAGATTTCCACTGGTCTAATGTCCATTCCTTGTGTTCTTTAGCCCAAACAAGTCTCTTCTGCTTGTTGCCTGTCCTTAGCAGTGGTTTCCTAGCAGCTATTTTACCATGAAGGCCTGCTGCACAAAGTCTCCTCTTAACAGTTGTTGAAGAGATGTGTCTGCTGCTAGAACTCTGTGTGGCATTGACCTGGTCTCTAATCTGAGCTGCTATTAACCTGCGATTTCTGAGGCTGGTGACTCGGATAAACTTATCCTCAGAAGCAGAGGTGACTCTTGGTCTTCCTTTCCTGGGGCGGTCCTCATGTGAGCCAGTTTCTTTGTAGAGCTTGATGGTTTTTGCAACTGCACTTGGGGACACTTTCAAAGTTTGCCCAATTTTTCGGACTGACTGACCTTCATTTCTTAAAGTAATGATGACCTCTCGTTTTTCTTTACTTAGCTGCTTTTTTCTTGCCATAATACAAATTCTAACAGTCTATTCAGTAGGACTATCAGCTGTGTATCCACCAAACTTCTGCACAACACAACTGATGGTCCCAACCCCAATTATAAGGCAAGAAATCCCACTTATTAAACCTGACAGGGCACACCTGTGAAGTGAAAACCATTTCCGGTGACTACCTCTTGAAGCTCATCAAGAGAATGCCAAGAGTGTGCAAAGCAGTCATCAAAGCAAAAGGTGGCTACTTTGAAGAACCTAGAATATAAGACATATTTTCAGTTGTTTCACACTTTTTTGTTAAGTATATGATTCCACATGTGTTAATTCATAGTTTTGATACCTTCAGTGTGAATGTACAATTTTCATAGTCATGAAAATACAGTAAAATCTTTAAATGAGAAGGTGTGTCCAAACTTTTGGTCTGTACTGTACGTATGTGTGTACTATGTATATATATATATTTGTGCGTACATATGTGTGTGCGTGTGTATATACATATGTGTGTACTGTGTATATATTTATTTGTGTGTACTGTGTGTATATATATGTGTGTGTGTATTTGCATATATTTATATGTGCATGTGTGTGCTTATATATGTGTGAGTGTATATATGTGTGTGTCTGTATGTGATTTATATGTGTGAATGTGTGTGTTGTGTGTATATATATGTGTGTGTATATATATGTATTTATGTGTACTGTGTGTTGATATGTGTGTGTATATGTATATATTTATATTTGTGTGTGTGAATATATATATATGTGTTTATGTGTGTGTGTGTGATTTATATGTGTGTATGTGTGTGCATTTATAACTGTGTATGTCCTGTGTATGTGTGTGTGTATATATGTTTGTGTCTGTATGTGATTTATATGTGTGCGTGTGTCTGTGTGTATCTATCTATATATATGTGCATGTATGTATATATGTGTGTGTATATATATATATATGTGTGTGTAGATATATGTTTGTGTATCTATATATATATGTGGGTTTGTATATGTGTGTGTAATATATATATCTATATGTGTGTGTCTGTGTGTGTACATATACAGTATGTATGTATGTGTGTAGATAAATGTGTGTGTATGTATATATATATATACACACACACATACATATATACACACACATACATATATATATAGACACACACACACATATATATATATACACACACACATATATATATTACACGCACATACATGCACATATATATCTATATACATATATATTAAACATGCACATATACAAATACACACATATATATATATAGATACACACAGACACACACATATATATTCATAGGCACAAACATACATATACACACATGTATATACAAACACACACATACATACATGTGTGTATATGTATGTTTGTGCCTATGAATATATATGTGTGTGTCTGTGTGTATCTATATATATATATATGTGTGTATTTGTATATGTGCATGTTTAATATATATGTATATAGATATATATGTGCATGTATGTGCGTGTAATATATATATGTGTGTGTATATATATATATGTGTGTGTGTGTGTATATATATATGTATGTGTGTGTATATATGTTTGTGTGTGTGTGTATATATATATACACACACACATACACACGTGTCCTATCCAATCAGAGACTGCATAAACTTTGCCGATTCTTTCTGATGCAATAACAATGACAGATGTAGCAGAGCTGAGTCCATTTGTGGTGGTTTTACTTGCAGTCCTAGTAGCTCACTGTCACATTCATTACTGCTCTATGACATAATCATGTCTGCCACACCTAACAAACCCAGCTCTGCTACACCCGATAAACCCAGCTCTGCTACAACCAGATGATGAAGAACTGGAAATGAGTTCATTTCTGGTCGATATTAATGTATTATGTAATAATGAGGATTACCGCTAAGTAGATAGGACTTAGATTGGATGGGGGAGGTGGGGAGCGGTAGGATATGTAGCGGTAGGATATGTAGCAGAGCTGTACGGTAACACTGTAGACAGCATTATTTATGCATTTTAATGAAATCATGGGGAGTAGTGGGAAGTGACAAACACAGCTCTGGTGGACCTGACAAAGTCAGCTCAACTACATTTAGTTGTAATGTATGGGGTAATGCATTCTATGGATTAGGGTAGTTAGACATGACACCACTGTCCCCCATCTGTTGTGAAACTACAACTCTCAGCATGCCGTAACCATTACTATATAAAATAATGTAGCAGAGCTGAGTTAGTCATTCAGTTCTGAATTAGTTCGAATTTTGCCAAGTTCCATGTGAAAAATATATATTTTACATTCCGCCAGATGACAAACCCAGCTCTGCTACACCCATATTATAGGTCCCAGGTGACACTCCGGCGCCCCAGCGCAATCCCAGCTCTGCAGTAACCCCAGGGAGGATTATTTGCTGCAATTTGGCCCCGGGGTTCCTGTTCTAGTGTTTAGCCAGAACTTGAACAAGAAAGTCTGGTCCCTCCGCATGTCTGGGAAGTGTAGACTGCATGCACAGTGCAGAATAATGCCAGGGGCACGGGGTATTAGATACCAGCAGACCATCCTAAGCCACCCAAAATCCAGCCCCGACACGTAGCCATGATCTTTATCCATTTCAAACTCATTGTTAGTTCTCCGATGTAGCAGAGCTGGTTCTCTGATGTAGCAGAGCTGACTTAGTCACATGGAACTAAGCTGAATTTTGTCATTGAGGATGACCCACACAGTCAGATGATATGAGAGGTGTTACCAAGAGACCTAGAATCTGATTTGCAGGTGGCATACATGTTATAACACATTCAGCTCTGCTACATCTGTATATAAACCAGTCCAGTATACCATCACATTATGTGTGTCAGGTTAAGAAATGCGTCATCTGTACATGTGCAGTCATCTGAAGAATATGAGCTCAAAAGTTCTTACGATGCTACGTTCAGATGTAGCAGAGTTCACTTTGTTGTGCCGTGTGACAAAGTTGTGTTTTTTGGGTAAAAATGACATATTCCTCCTCTTTAATGGATTTGCACACTCAGCTCTGCTGTACCAGTGTTATGTAACCTTTAGAGGTGGGCTCGGATTAGTGTACTGGGGGGGCAGCGCTGCATATATCAGCAGATCTCAGAGACCTGGCGAGCCCTGAGAGATGGAGACAAATCCCCAAATGACGCCACACATGTAGACGTTGCTACGCTGGGGCTACACCGCTACTGTACGCTGCCTCCTCCAGCCAACCTGCTGTAAACATCCACTGCCAAATATATACAGATGTAGCAGAGCCGAGTTTGTCATGTGGCACAATCCACTGTAAGAACATGCAATGCTTTCCATAAGGCAGCAGGCAAATCTTCAGAGGTATCTTAGACCAGTGAGCTATCCCAACACTCTATGACAAACCCAGCTCTGCTACATCAGCACAGTAGAGGCTCTGCTACCTCCGAATTCAGCAACATTGCAAGTAACAGATGTGAGTCCTGCTCACAGCACCTGTGCCACCAGCGAGCAGCGGGCCAGTGTTGGGTTCACTTGGGCACATGTGATATGTAAATGCTTGTGTCTATGTGTTTATACCACTATGCGTGTAGCAGAGCTGAGTTTGTCATGTAACTGTTTCCACTGTGTAGTAGGTTTACCTGCAGTCACATTTTTTTGGATCAGTTATATCTGTATATAGCAAATGCATGGATCCCAAGCCTCAGTACCTGCCCCAAACCAAGCAATAGTTAAGATGTAGCTGAGCTGAAATTGTTTATGTTAATGGTGAAGACTGCAAACCTTATACGCTATAGTAACAAAGTCATTTTGATTTGCCCTGCTATTTCCAACAAACCCAGCTCTGCTACATCCAACGAAATTAGGATTTTTATCCTTGACAAACCCAGCTCTGTTGAGCCTGACAAACTCAGCACTATATACATGAAAAACCCAACTCTGTACACCTGACAAACCCAGCTCTGTACATCTGACAAACCCAGCTCTGCTGCATCTGACAAATACAGCTATGTACACCTGATAAACCCAACTCTATACACCTGTCAAACTCAGCTCTGTACATCTGACAAACCCAGCTCTGCATCTCACAAACCCAACTTTGTACACATGACAAACCCAGCTCTGTTACATTTAACAAACAAAGCCTACAAACTACACACACTCCCACTGACAACCCAATATCATGTATTGTCAGCTGTCCCTTCCACATAATCTCATTTCGATACCCCCTGGCATTAACTTGTACCGGCCCTTTAAAAACACACAAATATTTCGGATTCATTGCGGACATCTGTTCGCCAACATGTGAGAAAGACAGACAGCCGCATCTGAGGATGAGATGACAAAGCCGCAGATGCATCCTACTACCACCGCAATGACATCAGGATGCAGCAGAGCTGAACTGATCAAATCTGCAGTCCTATGTAAGAAAATACATTGTGATATCACCATGAGTTGTGCCAAATGACAAACTCATCTCTAAGGAAGTGCGTTAATCATACCCCATTATGCCTAAAGGGGGAACATGACCACTTTAGGATCCTCAGCAGTTGCAGTTTACTGCTTCAGCTGTCACCATTGAGAAGTGACATGATGCAACTTATGGATATTTTAAAGTCACGGCGTCCAAAATCAGGAGTGGAACAATCGGAGGAAAAGTATAATAGAAACACGTCACCACTTCTGCATTTATCACCCACTCCTGGTTTGGGCTTACAAATACTGATGTAAAAAACTGACCAAATACTGAACGTGTGAACGTGGCCCTAAGAAATCCCAGCTACCGTGTGCCGCAGCTGCTGCGCGCGCGAACAGATGCTGCGCGGAGCCCAACTGTTGCAAAGGGAGATCGGGTATTTATAGCCCGGCAGATTCTGGATGAGAAGTATCTAGAAATTCTCTCCGGCAGGTAAAGAAATAACAAAGAGCTCTGAATGGATGTAGCAGAGCTGAGTTTGTCATTTGGTACTATAAGGTTTTTCAAAGGTCTGGCGGTAAAAAAAAAACTCCTACGTGATCATCTAAACTTATCAACATGTACACATGCTACATCGTTTTAATTAGATGCCATTGTAGCAGAGCTGAGTTTGTCATTTGTCACAATTTTGGTCCCATAAACTGACTACTTTTTCCTTTTAACTCACAGAATTCCACTTCGGGGCAGATGTAGCAGATCTGAGTTTGTCAATTTTTTCGCTTTGTAAACCGACTACATAGTCTTATCAACTCCCAATCCGCACAGCAAATTCAACTCTATTTATATTGGCTTCAGATATAGCAGAGCCGAATTTGTCATCTGTCACAATTTTTGTTCCAAAGACCCTACTATACTGTCACAGTTTTAGCAGAGCTGAATGTGTCATCTGTCCCAATTTTTGTTCTGTCACAAATTGGACAGCAACTTCAGCTCTGCTATATCGGCACGCAAAAGAATTCATATGCGGCAGAGTTGAGTTTGTCATTGACCAGAAAGTTACTTCTGTAAACCGATAAAGTCAGAATTATATTTCAAGACAGATGCAGCAGAGTTGAGTTTGTCGTTGACCAAAATTGTAGTTGCCTTGCAAACTCGTAATTCCACTGCAAATCAGCTCTGCTACATCTTCAGCGAGAATAGAAGAATAGTTGAAGGGTGCAATACGGCAGAGTTGAGTTTGACACCAGCTCTGTTACGTCTCTACCCTTTAAAAAGGCAGATGTAGCAGAGCTGAGTTTGTCATTTTCCAAAATATTTGTTGCGTAAACCGAATGCGGATGTATAGCAATCTCGTCAGCTCTGCTACATCGAGCCCGATGCTTCCCAGTTGAATTTGTTAATTCCGCAACGAGCGGTGCCAGATGACAAACTCAGCTCTGCTACCTCTGTATGTTCTATAGTTGGCACCGACCCTGGCGTCGACTTACCTTATAGTTCAGAGGAGCACATTGTAACCCAGGGGATAAATAAGATCCAGCGGCATTTATAAGGATCGCCAATCCCAAAGCTTTCCCCAGCCCCAGTAATCCCAGGGATCGCTCGCTGGGCGATCATTCACATCCTCTGCCTATCTCTTAACAAGCCATGTGCTCTTAAATAGCTCGCCGGCCTGCGACACCCATAGGTGCTGCGCGCAGCCAATCAGGCGCCAGGGGACGGCCTGAGTGACAGCTGAGGGTCGGGCTGCGCCAGCTTTCAGCAGCTCATTGAGGGGAAGTTTAGTGCAAAGAACAGATGGAAGAGAAGAGGCTGCGTGAGCGACAAAACAATCCACGCTCCGCGCCGCACACTTATACCGATGTGACATCCAAACAAGCTAGCTTTTACATAGGACTGCCAAGTCGGCTTCGTCTATCCTAGTTTTAAGGTTGAAAGAAGGCACAAGTCCATCAAGTTTAACCCTATACTCTAACACGTTGGGACCCCGCAACGTGATATTGTCATTTGTTTACATAGGACGGAAAAGTCAGCTATGTCCTCTGGTAACGACGGAGCATGCCAGCTTGGATTTTACCTAGGTCAATTTTGTCCTGGAATCTAACAATGCTTTTACGTAGGACTGCCAAGTCAACTTTGTCCTGTGATACAGTCTTAAGTGACAGTGCAACGTTCTAGCTATACTTTTACATGGGACTGCAGAGCCTCACAATCCTAGTGACAGCGTAAGGTGCTTTTGCATGGGACTGGGAAGTAGACTATGTCCTGTGAAACAGCCCTGGCAACAGCACAATGAGATATCTATGCTTTGACATAGGACTGCAAAGTCAATTGTGAAACAGTCCTGGTAACAAAGCCGTATGTTATCTATAGTTTTACATAGGACGGCAAAGTCAACTGTATCCTGTGAAACAGTCCTGGTAACAGAACAGTGTGATAGATGTACAATTACATAGGACTGCACATAAAATTGTGTCTTATGAAACAGTCCAGGTAACGGCACAACATGTTAGCTATAGTTTTACATAGGACTGCACAGTTGACAATGTCCTATGAAACAGTCTTGATAACAACACAATGTGATATCTATATGTTTACATAGGACTGAAAAATTGACTATGTCCTATGAAACAATCAGAGTAACAACACAATCAGATATCTAAGCCTTTACATGGGACTGCAAAACCAACTATGTCCTGTGATACAGTCCTGATAACAACCCAATTTTACATGCATACTTTTACATAGGACTGCAGCGGTGAATGTGCCTTATGAAACAGTAATGGTATCAGCACAATGTGATATCAATACTTTTACATAGGACTGCAACGTTGATTATGTTCCGTGGCTCAGTTTGGGTAACAGCGCAAAGTGCTTTTCATAGGACTGCAAAGTCAGCTATGTTCTATGAAATAGTCCCAATTAAAGCACAATGTAATATCTACACTTTTACATGGGACTGCAAAGTCAATTGTGTCCTATGACACTGTCCTGGTAACAGCACAAAGTAATATCTGTGATTTTACATGGTACTGCAAAGACAACAATGTCATATAATGCAGTCCAGGTAATGGCACAATGTGCTAGTTGTGCTTTTACATAGGACTGCACACCTAGTTATGTTCTATGACACTGTCTCGGTAGCAGTGCAAAGTGTTTTTTTTTTTCATTTCACACAGATTTTACATAGGACTGCAATGTCGACTATGTTCTATGACAGTCCTGGAAACAGCATAACATGTTAGCTTTGCTATTACATGGGACTGCCAAGCCAACTATGTCCTGTGGCACAGCCCACAGGGTGTTAGCTGTGCTTTTACATAGGACTGCCATCTCAGTTTGTCCTCTGGGATAGTTTCGGTGCCGACATAATATAGCGGCTGCGCTATTTAATGTGACTACATAGATATGTAGATAGGTGTGGATTTACATGGGACTGCAGGAGCACTTATTAGTGACGCTATAACAGCACATGAAGGAATTCAGCTCTGCTACATGCAGAACAATAGTTCCGGTAGTGTTAGTACTCAGGTTAGTGCAATACGCAGATGTAGCAGAGCCGGGCTTGTTATGTGCACATTTATCTAACCTAGTGCAATCATTGTGAAATCATGAGGATTTTTTTTCCAAAATAGCAACTCATCTCTACCAGGTTAACAAACTCAGCTACATCTGGGCATGCAAATCCATGTTTCTGGACAAATGTTGCAGAGGTGAACTTGATTTTACATTCCGATAACTCAGCGATAAAGCAGCAGCTCGACCCAAGAGAGAGACCTTATTACAAACTCAGCTCTGCTACATCTGTATAAAACCTTAATTATCGGTGCAGAACACGGATGGATTAGTAAATGCCGACGGTGAGTACATTACCTGCTGATATCGGAAATTCTATGGATCTCTTAGAAACTTTGGGAGAAATCTCCAGGTTTATTGGATGTAAGAATAAAAACCCTACAGAAAAAGCAGAGCTGAGTTTGTCATATGCAGGAGAATTGAGTTAGTCATGTAGCTGAGGTTATAGTGATATCGCAATTAATTATTGTATATTTTATCTGCTAAGTGTGGGGCTGAGAGAGGGCAGGTGTAGTGCTGTTGAGTTTGTCATTTGGCACAGGGCACCATGATATTACTGAACTATGGGAAATGTGGACTCTCCCTGGCACTGGGGTTGGGAAGTTCTGTGCCACTCATCAGTATAGACTGGGAGACAAAGAGTCCTGGCCCATACTGCAGTGTAGCACACAGGACTGCAAGGGAATCCACTGGGTGAAAAGGGAACCAGGTGACAAACTCTGCCACATCCACAAGTCTATGATACCAAGGTGTCAGGAGAAGCAAAGGCTCGCAGCTATGATAGAAAGGTGTCAGACTCAGGACATGCAGAGCATTGCAGCTATGATAGAAAGGTATCAGGACACAGAGCATCGCAGTTAGGATAGAAAGGTGTCAGGACACAGAGTATCACAGCTATGATAGGAAGGAGTCAGGACACGCAGAGCATCGCAGCTATGATAGAAAGGTGTCAGAGCACACAGAGCATTGCAGTTATGATAGAAAGTTGTGAGGACACGCAGGGCATCGCACCTATGACAGAAAGGTGTAAGGGCACAGAGCATTGTAACTATGATAGAAAGGTATCAGGACACAAAGTATCGCAGCTATGATAGAAAGGTATCAGGACACAGAGCATCGCAGCTATGATAGAAAGGTATCAGGACACAGAGCATCGCAGTTAGGATAGAAAGGTGTCAGGACACAGAGTATCACAGCTATGATAGAAAGGTGTCAAGCCACGCAGAGCATCGCAGCTATGATAGAAAGGTGTCAGAGCACACAGAGCATTGCAGTGATGATAGAAAGTTGTGAGGACACGCAGGGCATCGCACCTATGACAGAAAGGTGTAAGGGCACAGAGCATTGCAACTATGATAGAAAGGTATCAGGACACAAAGTATCGCAGCTATGATAGAAAGGTATCAGGATACAGAGCATCGCAGCTATGATAGAAAGGTATCAGGACACAGAGCATCACAGCTATGATAGAAAGACAGAGCATCGCATCTATGATAGAAAGGTGTCAGGATATACAGAGCATCACAGCTATAATGGAAAGGTGTCAGGACACACAGAGCATTGTAGCTATGATAGAAAGGTGTCAGGATGCAGAGCATTGCAGCCATAGTAGAAAGGTGTCAGGACACACAGAGCATTATAGCTATGATGGAGAGGTGTCAGGACAAGCGGAGCATCGGAGCTATAATAAAAAGGCGTTAGTACACAGAGCATTGTACTTATGATAGAAAGGTGTCAGGACACTCAGAGCATCGCAGCTATGATAGAAAAGTGTCAGGATGCAGAGCATCGCAGCTATGATTGAACGGTGTCAGGGCATGCAGAGTATCGCAGCTATGGTAGAAAAGTGTCAGGACATGCTGAGCATCACAGCTATGATAGAACGGTGTCAGGACGCAGATCATCGCAGCTATGATAGAAAGGTGTCTGGACAAGCAGAGCATCACAGCTATGATAGAAAGGAGTCAGGACACACAGAGCATCGCAGCTATGATAGAAAGGTGTCAGGACACTCAGAGCATCACAGCTATGATAGAAAGGTGTCAGGACACTCAGAGCATCGCAGCTATGATAGAAAGGTGTCAGGGCACACAGAGCATCACAGCTATGATAGAAAGGTGTCAGGACAAGCAGAGCATCACAGCTATGATAGAAAGGTATCAGGGCACACAGAGCATCACAGCTATGATGGAAAGGTGTCAGGACACACAGCGCATCGCAGCTATGATAGAAAGGTGTCAGGACACTCAGAGCATCACAGCTATGATAGAAAGGTGTCAGGACACTCAGAGCATCGCAGCTATGATAGAAAGGTGTCAGGGCACACAGAGCATCACAGCTATGATAGAAAGGTGTCAGGACAAGCAGAGCATCACAGCTATGATAGAAAGGTATCAGGGCACACAGAGCATCTCAGCTATGATAGAAAAGTGTGATGATACGCAGAGCATTGCAACTATGCTTAAAAGTCTGATAAGTCTGATCTATGGAGGCTGCACTTACATGTCTTGCAGGATTTGAAACTAATATATAGTAGTTCATAGAGATGTAGCTGGTTGATATTATGATATTCAGATGGTATCATCAATACATTGCCCAATACATGTTGTTTAGGGACCAGATCAGCTCTGCTACATCTGTAGCTCATGCTATAGTGCCCCGAGGGTCCGGCCATCCTGGATTTACCCCTTTTTCTTTGCCCATAAGTGCATTACTCTGTGCGCTGCGGAGGGAGAGGAGAGCGCGATCGATGTAAATCCGACCTGTGTGTCTATAATTGATCCGATTACACAAGGTGTGCGGCAGTTTGTGGCACTTTCATTTTGATCATTTTGATCGTCTACTGACCCAGATATCTTAGATAAACACAATCCTTTATTTTCCTTCCCTGAAGCATAGTGGCAATTAGCGATCCAGACATTTCACCCTCTTTAATTTTTTAGAATTATATTCAAAAACCAGGGTGCTCAGGATGAGCACTACTATAGGTCTCACCTACATGGCAGTGTTAGTTCCCACTGCAGTTTTGGCATTCTGTTCATGAATCAGTAAGCGCAGGATGAACAATGCTACAGATCCTACAGACATGCCGTGGGGTTTGACCCTGTGGAGGACGAATAAAACATGTTAGTTATATGCTGTGACGTGACCGCGCTTCCAATGTTGACCACCGTGAGCGAAACATCTGTTGCTGCAGCCTGCGTATACCTATTAATACCAGCTAATTGGAGGTGTGTTTTTCTGGGCTCTTAATGAAAGACTAGCGTGTTTACAACCGAGATCCAGAAAAGAAAAAATGGAGATGTAGCAGAGCTGACATTGTCATTACACCGTTTGTGTGGTATGCAGTGGTGATTTACAGAGCTATGATAATGCTGAAATGTCACATGCAGTCCTATGTAAAAATTAATAAGACCTTGTGAGATCACCATGAGCAGAGCCAAATTACAAATCAAGATGTAACTAGTTTACACTCAGCACTGCTACATATGAGTACACAGTTCTGCTGCATATGATAGACACAGCTCTGCTACATATGAAGACACAGTTCTGCTACAGTTGATAGACACAGCTCTGCTACATACGAGGACACAGTTGTGCTACATATGAGGACGTTGTTCTGCTAAATGTGAGGACACAGTTCTGCTACATATGAGGACACAACTCTGCTACATATGAGGACACAGCTCTGCTACATTTGATAGACACAGCTCTGCTACATATGAGGACATAGCTCTGCTACATATGATGACAAAGCTCTGCTAAATATGAGCACACAGCTCTGCTACAGTTGATAGACACAGCTTTGCTACATACGAGGACACAGCTGTGCTACATATGAGGACACAGATCTGCTACATATGAGGACACAGCTCTGCTACATATGAGGACAAAGCTCTCCTACATGTGAGAACACAGTTCTGCTACATATGATGGGCACAGCTCTGCTACATATGAGGACATTGTTCTGCTACATGTGAGGACAAAGTTCTGCTACATATGAGGACACTGTTCGGCTACATATGGGCACACAGATCTGCTACATATGAGCACTCACTCTGCTACATATGAGGACACAGTTCTGCTACATTTGAGGACACCGTTCGGATACATATGAGGACCCATCTCTGCTACATATGATGACACAGCTCTGCTACATATGAGCACAAAGCTCTGCTACATATGAGGAAACAGTTCTGCTACATATGGGGACACAGATCTGCTACATATGGCTACATATGAATACACAGTTCTGCTACATATGAGGACACATCTCTGCTATATATGAGGACACAGCTCTACTACATATGAAGACACAGTTCTGCTACAGTTGATAGACACAGCTCTGCTACATAGGAGAACACAGATCTGCTACATATGAGGACACAGCTCTCCTACATGTGAGAACACAATTCTGCTACATAAGATGGGCACAGCTCTGCTACATATGAGGACATTGTTCTGCTACATGTGAGGACACAGTTCTGCTACATATGAGGACACAGCTCTGCTATATATGAGCACACAACTCTGCTACATATGAGGACACAGCACTGCTACATTTGATAGACACAGCTCTGCTACATATGAGGACTCAGTTCTGCTACATATGAGGACAACTCTGCTACATATGAGGGCACGGCTCTATTACAAATGACGACACAGCTCGGTTACAAGTGAGGACTTAGTTCTGCTACATATGATGGGCACAGCTCTGCTGAATCTAAGGACAACTATGCTACATATGAGGGCACAGCTCCGCTGTATATGAGGACGCAGCTCTGGTACATATGAAGGCACAGCTCTTCTACGTATGAGGACACGGCTTTGCTACATATGATAAACACAGCTTTGCCACATATGATGGGCACAGCTCTGCTATATATGAGGGCACAGCTCTGCTACATATGAAGACACAGTTTTGTACATATAAGGACACAGTTCTGCAACATATGAAGACACAGCTCTGCTACATATGAGGACACATCTCTGCTACATATGAAGACAAATCTCTGCTACATATAAGGACACAGCTCTGCTACTTATGAGGATGCAGTTCTGCCACATATTAGGGCATGGCTCTGTTACAGTTCTGCTTTGTATGAGGACACAGCTCTTCAACAAATGAGCACACAGCTTTGCTACATGCAATATGAGGACACAGCTCTGCTACATATGAGGGCACAGCTCTGCTACATATGAGGACACAGTTCTGCTACATATGAGGACAACTCTGCTACATATGAGGGCACAGCTCCGCTGTATATGAGGACACAGCTCTGCTATATATGAAGGCACAGCTCTGCTACATATTAGGACACAGCTCTGCTACTTATGAGGGCACTGCTCTGCTACATATCAGGACACGGCTCTGCTACATATCAGGGCACAGCTCTGCTATATATGAGGGCACCGTTCTGCTACATATGAAGACACAGTTTTGTACATATAAGGACATAGCTCTGCAGCATATGAGGACACATCTCTGCTATATATGAAGACACAGCTCTGCTACTTATGAGGACGCAGTTCTGCTACATATGAGGACAACTCTGCTACATATGTGGGCACGGTTCTGTTACAAATGAGGACACAGCTCTGCTACATGTGAGGACACAGTTCTGCTACATATGATGGGCACAGCTCTGCTACATCTGAGGACACAGTTCTGCTATATATGATGGGCACAGCTCTGCTACATCTGAGGACACAGCTCTGCTACGTTTGATTACACAGCTCTGCTACATATGAGGACACCGTTCTTCTACATATGAGGACACAGCTCTGCTACATATAAGAACACATCTCTGCTACATATGAAGACACATCTCTGCTACATATGAAGACACAGCTCTACTACATACAAGGACACAGCTCTGCTAATTATGAGGACACAGGTCTGCTACATATGAGGACACAGCTCTGTTACATATGCGGACAAAGCTCTGCTACATATGAAGACACAGCTCTGCTACATATGAGAGCACAGCTCTGCTACATATGAGGACACAGCTCTGCTACATATGAGGACACAACTCTGCTACATATGAGAACACAGCTCTGCTACATATGAGGACACAGCTCTGCTACATATGAGGACACAGCTGTTCTATATATGAGAACACAACTCTGCTACATATGAGGACACAACTTTGCTACATATGAGGACACAGCTCTTCTACATAAGAGGACACAGCTCTGCTACATATGAGGACACAGCTCTGCTACATATGAGGACACAGATCTTCTACATATGAGGACACAGCTCTGCTACATATGATAACACAGCTCTGCTACATATGAGGACACAGCTCTGCTACATATGAGGACACAGCTCTGCTACATATAAGGACACAGCTCTTCTACATACGAGGACACAGCTCTGCTACATATGAGGACACAGCTCTGCTACATATGAGGACACAGCTCTTCTACATACGAGGACACAGCTCTGCTACATATGAGGACACAGCTCTGCTACATATGAGGACACAGCTCTTCTACTTATGAGGACACAGCTCTGCTACATGTGAGAGCACAGCTCTGCTACATATGAGGACACAGCTCTGCTACATATGAGGACACAGCTCTTCTACATACGAGGACACAGCTCTGCTACATTGAGGACACAGCTCTGCTACATATGAGGACACAGCTCTTTTACATACGAGGACACAGCTCTGTTACATATGAGGACACAGCTCTGCTACATATGAGGACACAGCTCTTCTACATAGGAGGACACAGCTCTTCTACATATGAGAACACAGCTCTGCTACATATGGGGACACAGCTCTGCTACATATAAGGACACAGCTCTGCTGCTTATAAGGACACAGCTCTGCTACATATGAGGACACAGCTCTGCCACATAGGAGGACACGGCTCTGCTACATATGAGGTCACAGCTCTGCTACATATAAGAACACATCTCTGCTACATATGAAGACACAGCTCTACTACATATGAGAACACAGCTCTGCTACATATAAGAATACATCTCTGCTACATATGAAGACACAGCTCTACTACATATAAAAACACATCTCTGCTACATATGAAGACACAGCTCTACTACATATGAAGACACAGCTCTGCTATTTATGAGGACACAGGTCTGCTACATATGAGGACACAGCTCTGTTATGTATGCGGACAAAGCTCTGCTACATATGAAGACACAGCTCTGCTACATATGAGAGCACAGCTCTGCTACATATGAGGACACAGCTCTGCTACATATGAGGACACAGCTCTGCTACATATGAAGACACAGCTCTGCTATTTATGAGGACACAGTTCTGCTACATATGAGGACACAGCTCTGCTACATATGAGGACACAGCTCTGCTACATATGAGGACACAGCTCTGCTACATATAAGAGCACAGCTCTGCTACATATGAGGACACAGCTCTGCTACATATGAGGACACAGCTCTGCTACATATGAGAACACAGCTCTGCTACATATGAGGACACAGCTCTGCTACATATGAGGACACAGCTCTGTTACATATGAGGACACAGCTCTGCTACATATGAGGACACAGCTCTTCTACATAGGAGGACACAGCTCTTCTACATATGAGAACACAGCTCTGCTACATATGGGGACACAGCTCTGCTACATATAAGGACACAGCTCTGCTGCTTATAAGGACACAGCTCTGCTACATATGAGGACACAGCTCTGCCACATAGGAGGACACGGCTCTGCTACATATGAGGTCACAGCTCTGCTACATATAAGAACACATCTCTGCTACATATGAAGACACAGCTCTACTACATATGAGAACACAGCTCTGCTACATATAAGAATACATCTCTGCTACATATGAAGACACAGCTCTACTACATATAAAAACACATCTCTGCTACATATGAAGACACAGCTCTACTACATATGAAGACACAGCTCTGCTATTTATGAGGACACAGGTCTGCTACATATGAGGACACAGCTCTGTTATGTATGCGGACAAAGCTCTGCTACATATGAAGACACAGCTCTGCTACATATGAGAGCACAGCTCTGCTACATATGAGGACACAGCTCTGCTACATATGAGGACACAGCTCTGCTACATATGAAGACACAGCTCTGCTATTTATGAGGACACAGCTCTGCTACATATGAGGACACAGCTCTGCTACATATGAGGACACAGCTCTGCTACATATGAGGACACAGCTCTGCTACATATGAGAGCACAGCTCTGCTACATATGAGGACACAGCTCTGCTACATATGAGGACACAGCTCTGCTACATATGAGAACACAGCTCTGCTACATATGAGGACACAGCTCTGCTACATATGAGGACACAGCTCTTCTATATATGAGGACACAGCTCTGCTACATATGAGGACACAGTTCTTCTACATATGAGGACACAGCTCTTCTACATATGAGGACACAGCTCTGCTACATATGAGAACACAGCTCTGCTACATATGAGGACACAGCTCTGCTACATATGAGGACACAGCTCTGCTACATATGAGAACACAGCTCTGCTACATATGAGGACACAGCTCTGCTACATATGAGGACACAGCTCTGCTACATATGAGAACACAGCTCTGCTACATATGAGGACACAGCTCTGCTACATATGAGGACACAGCTCTTCTATATATGAGGACACAGCTCTGCTACATATGAGGACACAGCTCTGCTACATATGAGGACACAGCTCTTCTACATATGAGGACACAGCTCTTCTACATACGAGGACACAGCTCTGCTACATATGAGGACACAGCTCTGCTACATATGAGGACACAGCTCTTCTACTTATGAGGACACAGCTCTGCTACATATGAGAGCACAGCTCTGCTACATATGTGGACACAGCTCTGCTACATATGAGGACACAGCTCTGCTACATATGAGGACACAGCTCTTCTACATACGAGGACACAGCTCTGCTACATTGAGGACACAGCTCTGCTACATATGAGGACACAGCTCTTCTACATACGAGGACACAGCTCTGCTACATATGAGGACACAGCTCTGCTACATATGAGGACACAGCTCTTCTACATATGAGGACACAGCTCTGCTACATATGAGAACACAGCTCTGCTACATATGAGGACACAGCTCTGCTACATATGGGGACACAGTTTTGCTACATATAAGGACACAGCTCTGCTGCTTATGAGGACACAGCTCTGCCACATAGGAGGACACGGCTCTGCTACATATGAGGTCACAGCTCTGCTACATATAAGAACACATCTCTGCTACATATGAAGACACAGCTCTACTACACATGAAGACACAGCTCTGCTATTTATGAGGACACAGGTCTGCTACATATGAGGACACAGCTCTGTTATGTATGCGGACAAAGCTCTGCTACATATGAAGACACAGCTCTGCTACATATGAGAGCACAGCTCTGCTACATATGAGGACACAGCTCTGCTACATATGAGAACACAGCTCTGCTACATATGAGGACACAGCTCTGCTACATATGAGGACACAGCTCTGCTACATATGAGAACACAGCTCTGCTACATATGAGGACACAGCTCTGCTACATATGAGAACACAGCTCTGCTACATATGAGGACACAGCTCTGCTACATATGAGGACACAGCTCTGCTACACATGAGAACACAGCTCTGCTACATATGAGGACACAGCTCTGCTACATATGAGGACACAGCTCTGCTACATATGAGAACACAGCTCTTCTACTTATGAGGACACAGCTCTGCTACATATGAGGACACAGCTCTGCTACATATGAGAACACAGCTCTGCTACATATGAGGACACAGCTCTGCTACATATGAGGACATAGCTCTGCTACATATGAGAACACAGCTCTTCTACTTATGAGGACACAGCTCTGCTACATATGAGGACACAGCTCTGCTACATATGAGAACACAGCTCTGCTACATATGAGGACACAGCTCTGCTACATATGAGGACACAGCTCTGCTACATATGAGGACACAGCTCTGCTACATATGAGGACACAGCTCTTCTATATATGAGGACACAGCTCTGCTACATATGAGAACACAGCTCTGCTACATATGAGGACACAGCTCTGCTACATATGAGGACACAGCTCTGCTACATATGAGAACACAGCTCTGCTACATATGAGGGCACGGCTCTACTACATATGAGGACACAGCTCTTCTACATATGAGGGCACGGCTCTTCTACATATGAGGACACAGCTCTGCTACATATGAGGACACAGCTCTGCTACATATGAGGACACAGCTCTTCTACATATGAGGACACAGCTCTGCTACATATGAGAACACAGCTCTGCTACATATGAGGACACAGCTCTGCTACATATGAGGACACAGCTCTTCTACATATGAGGGCACGGCTCTTCTACATATGAGGACACAGCTCTGCTACATATGAGCACACAGCTCTGCTACATATGAGAACACAGCTCTGCTACATATGAGGACATTGTTCTGCTACATGTGAGGACACAGTTCTGCTACATATGAGGACACAGCTCTGCTACATATGAGCACACAGCTCTGCTACATATGAGAACACAGCTCTACTACACATAATAGACACAGCTCTGCTACATATGATTTATGCAACTTTTCACAAACACCAAATGCACAGAAGCCTACTTCATAATGGGATGTGACTTACATGCCACTCAGGATCTGAGGAGAGCTGGGTGACAGTCCCTATATATCAGAGAAGGACATATTGCACATACATGCCCATTAGTGAGCACACCTTAGCTCCGGAGTACATTATAATCAGGTATCATACCATCCATTATAAGATTATCACAGTGCGCACGCCAATATGTCTATACTTTCCCAGAGCCCTGAGCAGCAGTCATACACCCCCAACCCTGGGCATAACCAGATCACTTAACATCGAAGACGGAAATAAAGTCCTTATTTCCTGTCATCAATCTTTTCAGAGCCTGAATGGAAGTTTTTTTTCAGTTATGACATCCTGCACTCCCTTCTCTAATCATAACCAGCCAAGTTTTCTCTTTAAGAGTCAGGAAAATCCTTCTGGGGGCTTTAATAGGTGCTATAATGATGGTCACCCAGCTTTCTCAGAGTCCTGAATGGTATTTCTGCCTAGTAGCTTTGCTCTTTAGTAGTCTTTAAATGCTTTGTAAGGTCTTCAACAGTAGCCAAGTTGATAAATACCCAGCTTTCCCAGAGCCTTGAATGTCAAATATGCCTAGTTATTATGTCCTACACCTCCTTCTTTAGGCATGACGAGACAAATTTTTATTTCGGAGCCAGAGTAAGGAGTGTGGAAGCTTTGATGACAGCAATAATAAATGTCACCCAGCTTTCTCATGTCCCTGAATATCATATCTGCCTGGTTGTGAAGTCATACACCTCATTCCCTTTACATTAACAGGTATCTTTGATTTTTTAGAGTATGGAAAAGCTTGGAAGGAGCACTGACAGAAGCCGTTGCATCTGCCACCCAGCTTTCCCAAAGCCCTGTATGGCTAGTCATCCAGTTCTAAAGCTATATGCTCCTTTCCCTAGGCATAACCAGGTAGTTCTGTTCTTCAGAAGTCTGGAAAAACCTTGTGGGAGCCGCAGCAGCAGACATATTGGTTGTCACCCAGCTTTCCCGCAGCCCTGAATGACTAATATGTGAAGTATTGAAGCAATATATCCCATTTTCTGGACATATCTCGGCATCTTTGCTTTTTAGGAGGCTGCAAAAACCTTGTCGGAGTTTCAATAGCAGTCGTAATAACTGTCATCCAGCTTTTCCAAAGCCCTGAATGGTTAAACTTCCAGTTTAGAAGTCATATACATCTTTCCCTAAGTATAACCAGGTAAGGTTTGCACTTCAGGAATCTGAAAAAGCCTGAGAGAAGCTGCAGCAGCCGTATTTGTGTCACCCAGCTTTCCCAGAACCCTGAATGGCAAATCTGTCTAGTGTTGATGTCATACATCCCCTTCTCTAGAAATAACCAGGTAGGAATCTGGAAAAGCCTTGTGGGTGCCTCAGTTGTGGCTATATTGGTCATCACCCAGCTTTCCCAGGTAGTGATCAGTCCTGATTCCGGGCTCCCATGGGTCGCATGAACAAGAATATGATCGAGGAGATATCGACCCCGCTCATCTACAGATCTAAAACAGCAGAGGGTTTGCTGCAATTACATCGTCTGGAATCCACATGGAGACATTGTACCTGCACTGATACATTGTAGCAAAATGAGAGCATTAGGGATTTGTGCAAGGATCGGATACAATTGCCTGTAAAGTGCTGTGAAATTCATGGCGCTATATAAGTGAGTAAAATAAATAAATAAAATAAATAAATAAATTGTAGCCAGGAGTGGGATGTAATACCACATTTGCCCTGCAGGGGCTGCAGCATAGTCACAGGTGACCAATGAGCCTTCACTTAGGAAAATATTAGAAAAACATCTTCCACAGCGCCACACCTGTGCACTGGTTGTCTGTGGTACTGCAGCTCATCTCCATAGGAGTGATTGAGGAGGAACGGCGACACCACAAACAATCTGTGGCTTTTTCTATAAGAGGGGCAGCCCTGTTCTTCTAACCCTAGACCACCCCTTTAAGCCTGAGACGCAGACTCTGCTTACAGTGAAGTATATCCCAGCCCTTCCTTCCAGGGCACATTGTAGGTGGATGGGTCCTGTGATTCTCTCGCATGCTTTCTCTCTGATTTTATTTTCTTTCTCAGGGCCTCAAAGACAGAACCTCACCCATCAGGTCCTATTCACACAGGGGTCAGTGTACATGAGCCTGAGACCTGAATTTCATACACATTTCATAGATTTATGACATAGGATGCATTCTACGTATAATGATCACATCTAGTACGGTATATTACAGATGAATTACAAAGGATATATTATATAATGATCACACATTGTATATTATAGGTGTATTACATAGGATATATTATATAATGATCACATCTAGTATATTATAGATTTATTACATATGATATATTATATAATAATCACCCATTGTACTGTATATTATAGATTTATTACATATGATATATTATATAATGATCACATCTAGTATATTATAGATTTATTTCATAGGATATATTATATAATGATCACACATTGTATATTATAGATGTATTACATAGGATATATTATATAATGATCACATCTAGTATATTATAGATTTATTACATATGATATATTATATAATGATCACATATTGTATATTATAGATGTATTACATAGGATATATTATATAATGATCACATCTAGTATATTATAGATTTATTACATATGATATATTATATAATGATCACACATTGTATATTATAGATGTATTACATAGGATATATTATATAATGATCACATCTAGTATATTATAGATTTATTACATAGGATATATTGTATAATGTTCACACATTGTATATTATAGATGTATTACATACAATATATTATATAATGATCACATCTAGTATATTATAGATTTATTACATAGGATATATTATATAATGATCACACATTGTATATTATAGATGTATTACATACAATATATTATATAATGATCACATCTAGTATATTATAGATTTATTACATAGGATATATTATATAATGATCACACATTGTATATTATAGATGTATTACATAGGATATATTATATAATGATCACATCTAGTATATTATAGATTTATTACATAGGATATATTATATAATGATCACACATTGTATATTATAGATGTATTACATACAATATATTATATAATGATCACATCTAGTATATTATAGATTTATTACATAGGATATATTGTATAATAATCACCCATTGTACTGTATATTATAGATTTATTACATAGGATATATTATGTAATGATCACATCTAGTATATTATAGATTTATTACGTAGGATATATTATAGTATACATATAGTATATTAAAGATTTATTACAAATAAGATATTATATAATGATAACATATAGTATATTATAGATTTATTACGTAGGATATACAGTGCTGGCCAAAAGTATTGGCACCCCTGCAATTCTGTCAGATAATACTCAGTTTGTTCCTGAAAATGATTGCAATCACAAATTCTTTGGTATTATTCTCTTCATTTAATTTGTCTTCAATGAAAAAACACAAAAAGAATTGTCCTAAAGCCAAATTGGATATAATTCCACACCAAACCTAAAAAAAGGGGGTGGACAAAAGTATTGGCACCCTTTGAAAAATCATGTGATGCTTCTCTAATTCGTGTAATTAACAGCACCTGTAACTTACCTGTGGCACCTAACAGGTGTTGGCAATAACTAAATCACACTTGCAGCCAGTTAACATGGATTAAAGTTGACTCAATCTCTGTCCTGTGTCCTTGTGTGTACCACATTGAGCATGGAGAAGACCAAAGAACTGTCTGAGGACTTGAGAAACCAAATTGTGAGGAAGCATGAGCAATCTCAAGGCTACAAGTCCATCTCCAAAGACCTGAATGTTCCTGTGTCTTCCGTGCGCAGTGTCATCAAGAAGTTTAAAGCCCATGGCACTGTGGCTAACCTCCCTAGATGTGGACGGAAAAGAAAAATTGACGAGAGATTTCAACACAAGAATGTGCGGATGGTGGATAAAGAACCTCGACTAACATCCAAACAAGTTCAAGCTGCCCTGCAGTCCGAGGGTACAACAGTGTCAACCCGTACTATCCGTCGGCGTCTGAATGAAAAGGGACTGTATGGTAGGATACCCAGGAAGACCCCACTTCTTACCCCGAGACATAAAAAAGCCAGGCTGGAGTTTGCCAAAACTTACCTGAGAAAGCCTAAAACGTTTTGGAAGAATGTTATCTGGTCAGATGAGACAAAAATAGAGCTTTTTGGCAAAAAGCTTCAACATGGAGTGCACAGGAAAAAAAAAGAGGCATTCAAAGAAAAGAACACGGTCCCTACAGTCAAACATGGCGGAGGTTCCCTGATGTTTTGGGGTTGCTTTGCTGCCTCTGGCACTGGACTGCTTGACTGTGTGCATGGCATTATGAAGTCTGAAGACTACCAACAAATTTTGCAGCATAATGTAAGGCCCAGTGTGAGAAAGCTGGGTCTCCCTCAGAGGTCATGGGTCTTCCAGCAGGACAATGACCCAAAACACACTTCCAAAAGCACTATAAAATGGTTTGAGAGAAAGCACTGGAGACTTCTAAGGTGGCCAGCAATGAGTCCAGACCTGAATCCCATAGAACACCTGTGGAGAGATCTCAAAATGGCAGTTTGGAGAAGGCACCCTTCAAATATCAGGGACCTGGAGCAGTTTGCCAAAGAAGAATGGTCTACAATTCCAGCAGAGCATTGTAAGAAACTCATTGATGGTTACCGGAAGCGGTTGTTCGCAGTTATTTTGGCTAAAGGTTGTGCAACCAAGTATTAGGCTGAGGGTGCCAATACTTTTGTCCGGCCCTTTTTTGGAGTTTTGTGTGAAATGATCAATGATTTGATTTTTGCTTCATTCTCTTTTGTGTTTTTTCCTTGCAAGCAAATTAAATGAAGATAATAATACCAAAGAATTTGTGATTGCAATCATTTTCAGGAAGAAACGGAGTATTATCTGACAGAATTGCAGGGGTGCCAATACTTTTGGCCAGCACTGTATTATAGTATACATATAGTATATTATAGATTTATTACAAATAAGATATTATATAATGATAACATATAGTATATTATAGATTTATTATATTTGAAGTACTATATATTACATACTGTATATTATATAATTATCAGATCACATGTTGTATATTGTAAATGTATTATATCTGATGCCTTCTACAATGATCAAATATAGTATATCACTGATTTACTGTAGTATATACGAAGTACTATAGATTTATTACACTCTGTGCATTATAATTATTATATATGAAATATTATGTAATGATCACATATAGCATTTAATAGATTTATTACATATGGTGCATTATATATTTATCACATATATTATGTTACAGATTCAATATATATAGTATGCTAAAGATTTATTACGGTACTTACTGTATATAATAGATTTATAGCATACGATGCATTATATAATTTTCACATATAGGATATTACAGATTTATTAATGAAAATTATAGATTTATTATATGTGATGTCCTAAATAGTCATTATATATTGTGTATTATAGTTATTAAATATGATATGTAATAGATTTATTACACGATGTATAATATAATGATCACATATTGTATGTTATAGATGTATTATATCTGATGCATTATATAATTATCAAATATAGAATATTAGATTTATTATATACGATATATTGTAGATTCAATATATATTGTATATTATAGATTTACTATATATGAAGTACTATAGATTTATTCCATACAGTGTATATTAGTTATTATATATTATATTTATTTTACTCGCTTATATAGCGCCATTAATTCCACAGCGCTTTACAGATATCATCATCACTGTCCCCATTAGGGCTCACAATCTAAATTGCCTACCAGTATGTCTCTGGAATATGGAAGGAAACTGGAGAATCCAGAGGAAACCCACACAAACACAATATATTTTATAATAATCACATATAGTGTGTTATAGATGTATTACAAATGATGTATTATATAATGATCACATATTGTATATTATATCTGATGCATTCTATAATTAACAAATATAACATATTACATATTTATTATATATGATATATTGCAGATTTAATACATAATGTATATTATAGATTTATTATATATGATATATTAGATAATTATCATGTATGGTATATTATAGATTTATTAAACATTGTATATTATAGATTTATTACATATGATATATATTTATTATGTGTGATGTATTATTCATTTATTATGTATAATATATTATATGATTGTTACATACAGTTGTGCTCAAAAGTTTACATACCCCGGCAGAATTTTTCCTTTCTTGGCCTTGTTTCAGAGAATATGAATGATAACAAAAAATGTTTTCTCCACTCATGGTTATTGGTTGGGTGAAGCCATTTATTGTCAAACTACTGTGTTTTCTCTTTTTAAATCTTAATGACCACCAAAAACATCCAAATGACCCTGATCAAAAGTTCACATACCCTGGTGATTTTGACCTGATAACATGCACAGAATTTGACACAAATGGGTTTGAATGGCTACTAAAGGTAACATCCTCACCTGTGACCTGTTTGCTTGGAATCAGTGTGTGTGCATAAAAGCTGAGTGAGTTTCTGGGATCCAGACAGACTCTTGCATCTTTCTTCCAGCCACTGACGTTTCTAGATTGTGAGTCATGGGGAAAGCAAAAGAATTGTCAACGGATCTACGGGAAAAGGTAGTTTAACTGTATAGCACAGGAAAGGGATACAAAAAAATATCCAAGGAATTGATAATGCCAGTCAGCAGCGTTCAAACTGTGATTAACAAATGGAAAATCAGCGGCTCTGTAAAAACCAAACCATGGTCAGGTAGACCAACAAAAATTTCAGCCACAACTGCCAGGAAAATTGTTCGGGGTGCAAAGAAAAACCCACAAATAACATCAGCTGAAATTCAGGACTCCCTGAAAACTAGCAGTGTGGCTGTTTCAAGATGCACTTGAAGAAAAATGGGCTGCAAATGCCACAAAGTATCTCGCCTACAATGCGCCAAACAACACAGAGACAAGCCTCAAAACTTCTAGCACAAGGTAATTTGGAGTGATGAGACCAAAATTGAACTTTTTAGCCACAACCATAAACGTATCTGTAACATACCTGGCGGCGTCCTTGCATGGTGGTCCATCTTCCACTGTGCAAGAGCGCGCACTTGATCTCCAGTCCAGAATGTCTCTCTGGCTTCCCTCCATGCTGTCTGTTTGTGTCTGTTTCTGCTGCTTAAGGGCGGCGCCCGATCACTTCCTGTTTTTGTACCTGCTGTGGGTCACACCCCTTGTGCATCCTCAGCCTATTGCTGTCTGTCACCTGGTATATAGCTCAGCTGCTCCCATCTATCCCTGCCTGAGCATAGTGTTTCATTCAGTGTGTGCTTTCACTCTGAAGGTGCCAGGTCCCGTTCTTTGTCTCCTGCCTTGTGGTATCAGTTCCCGTGTCTGAACTGAGTCCTGTCTATGTCTCCTGCCTTGCGGTATCAGTTCCCGTGTCTGAACTGAGTCCTGTCTATGTCTCCTGCCTTGCGGTATCAGTTCCCGTGTCTGAACTGAGTCCTGTCTGTGTACTCTTGCCTGCTGCCTTTCCTGGAGGCTGTATTTCCAGTCCTGTCTGAACACGCTCCTAGCCTGTTCCTCCCGCCTTCTAGGGGCCGATTACCTAGATCCGTTCCTGTATCTTGTCTGTCCTGTCTGAACACGCTCCTTGCCTGTTTGTCCCGCCTCTCTGGGGGCCGTATTCCCAGACCCGCTCCTGTATCCCGCTGCAGTGTCGGTCTCTTCCGTACACTCAGTTCCAGTCTGTACTCTCTCCTATCTTTCATCTGTCTTTTCTCTATGTCTGTTCCTTTCCTTTTTCTGCAGAGTCTGAACTCGTACCTAACTCCTGCCTGTTGTCTCTGTACTCCCGTTTGTGAGTTTGTGGTCCACTCGCTACTTCACTGCAAGTACCCTGTGGGTGTCTGGCTCTGCCTTTCCCTTCCTGTCTGTTCCGTGTGAACAGAGCCCTGTCCCCCCTACTCAGCCTTGCCTGCTCTGACTCCTTTGCTCACCGCTCCGGCGGTTCTAGCCTGCTCTGACTCCTTTGCTCACCGCTCCGGCGGTTCTAGTCTGCTCTGACTCCTTTGCTTACCGCTCCGGCGGTTCTAGCCTGCTCTGACTCCTTTGCTCGCTGCTCCGGCAGCCTTGCTCCGCTCTGACCCTTTTGCTCGCTGCTCCGGCAGTCTCGCTCCACTCTTGCTCACCGCTCCAGGCGGCCTCGTCCTGCTTTACTCTTGCTCACTGCTCCAGCAGTCTCGCTCAGCTCTGATCCTTTGTTCACCGCTCCTGGCGGCCTTGTCCTGCTCTACTCTTGCTCACCGCTCCAGGCGGCCTTGTCCTGCCCTGTTCTCGCTCACCTCTCTGGGCGGCCTCACTCTGCTGTGTTTGTCCGCCACATCTGTGGTTCTGTTCCTGAGTCCCAGTGTGTACTGGGTCCTATCCCGCCAGTGTCCCTACCTGCTAGTGCCTCCCTGTCTGCACTCTAGCTGTGCTTGCCTGTACCCCTCTGCCTGTATTGTTCCTGAGTCCCAGTGTGTACTGGGTCCTATCCCGCCTGTGTTCCTACCTGCTAGTGCCTCCCTGTCTGCACTCTAGCTGTGCTTGCCTGTACCCCCCTGTCTGCATACCCGCCTGCCTGCATATCAGTCGTGCCTGCCTATACCCACCAGTCTGTGTGCCAGCCTACCAGTCTGTTCCTGTATTCCCCTGTGTGGGTCAACAGCCGTGTCCGGGGTCTGTCCTGGAGTAGCACCTGGTCCCTCTGCTCGGTTCCTCCTTGGTGCACTGGCGTCGTATGCCGTCGTGCGACCCTGGTCGGATCGGGTGAATACCTAGTTAAGCCCCTCCAGGCATTCACTCTCCGGCACGGTCCAGTGGAATCACTACAATCACACGCACACGCCGCTCAGCCCGGGCGTGTGCATAACAGCATGCTCAGGCCATGGTTCCCGTTGAGCCCCACGGCCTTCGCTCTCTGAGAAGTTTTCCAGCGAATACATGCATTAAAATAAATAAATAAATTTTTTTTTTTCCTTAGCTGAGTTCCAGGCAATTACGCACCGTCCAGATGGATCTATCAGCTCTCGTTCCTGCGGATCCGCCACGTTACTATGGGGATCCAAGACAGTGTCGTGCATTTGTGGAGCAATGCATGCTACACTTTAAGGCCTACCCTCTCTATTTTCCTTCCGATTGGGCTAAAGTGGCCTTTATGATTGACTACCTAGCGGGTGATGCCTTGAAATGGGTCACCCCCCTATGGGAAGCATGGGATCCTGTCGTCCTTGACCTGCAGGCCTTCCTGGTGGCCTTTCGTATGGTCTTCGAGGACCCTAACCCTGAAGCCCCTGCTGAAGCTTCACTTCCCAATATCCCGGAGCAGTCCCGACGGGTAATGTGTGTGGGTAGCGCAATAGTCCTCCAGCCCAATGAGACTACTGCCCACCCAGAATCCTCACAGGGTGACTACGCTTTCCGGAATACTTCTCCCAACCTCAAGAGGCAGTCCAGACGTGCTAGACGTAGAGGCAAGCCGTCACGCCAGGGTCTGTCCTCCCTGAGACCTCCTGACCCCAACCTTGAAGTCCCTACTGAAGCTTCATCTCCCTGTATCCCGGAGAAGCCCCAACGGGTAATGTGCGTGGGTAGTGCACCAGTTCTCCTGCCCGAAGAGACTTCTGCCCATCCAGACTCCACACAGGAGAACTTCCTGCACCTGGCATCAGATGCTTCACCCACTTTAACCGGTGTGCATGTCCAAGGATGCTCCAAAGCTGTGGTTACCTCTGAGTCTGTGCACCTCTACTACCTGGTGGAGGACCCCCTGTTGCCTCCTGAATCCTCCGGGATACCACTCGATGACAAATGGAGAGAGACTTCTCTACACCCGGTACTCGAAACTTTGTCCGCTTCGTCCTGTGAGCCTGACAATGGGTACCCCAAAGTGGTAGTTACCCCCGAGTCTCTACACCCCTCCGACCAGGCGGAGGACCTCCAGTTGTCTCCTGAACCCTTCGGGGTGCTACCTGGTAGCGAAAGGACAGAGACTCTCCTATACTCTGTACCTGATACCTCGCTCGCTTCGTCCAGTGAGTCCAACCTAGTGTACTCCGAAGCAGAGGTTACTCCCGAGTCTCTACACCCCTCCGACCAGGCGGAGGACCTCCAGTTGTCTCCAGAACCCTTCGGGGTGCTACCTGGTAGCGAAAGGACAGAGACTCTCCTATACTCTGTACCTGATACCTCGCTCGCTTCGTCCACTGAGTCCAACCTAGTGTACTCCGAAGCAGTGGTTACTCCCGAGTCTCTACACCCCTCCGACCAGGCGGAGGACCTCCAGTTGTCTCCAGATCCCTTCTGGATGCCACCTGGTGGTGAATGGACAGAGACTTTCCTATATCCTAGATCTGATACCTCGCTTGCTTCGTCCAGTGAGTCCGACCTAGTGTACTCTGAAGCAGAGGTTACCCGTGAGTCTCTACACCCCTCTGACCAGGCGGAGGACCGCCAGTTGTCTCCAGAACCCTTCGGGGTGCCACCTGGTGGTGAATGGACAGAGACTTTCCTATACTCGGTACCCGATACCTCGCCTGCTTCGTCCAGTGAGTCCGACCTAGTGTACTCTGAAGCAGATGTTTTCTCTGAGCCTCTGCACTCTTCTGACCCGGCGGAGGACCTCCAGTTGTTTCCTGAATCCTCCGGGGTACCACCAGATAACAAAGAGACAGTGACTTTTCCTCATTATGTACCTGATAACCCGTCTATTTCTTCCTGTGAGCTTGACAAGATGTACCTCGAAGCAGAGATTACCCCCAAGTCTCTGTCCCCCTCCAACCCGGTGAAGGACTTCCAGTTGTCTCCTGTACCCTCTGGGGTGCCACCTGAAAATATGTGGAGAGAGACTTCCTTGTGTGCTATTCCTGGTACTCCACCCGTTTCGTCTGTTGCTGAGGATGGCTGGATAGGAGGTAGCATCCTAGCTAACCAGATGAGATCAGTTTTTCCTGTGGACAGTGGAAGTGATCTCCTTGAAGTGAACGACTGGTCCTTGAATTCCCTGCGGAAGATTCTGGCAGGCCTGAAGAAGAGGGGGCGTAAGGGGGGGGTACTGTAACATACCTGGCGGCGTCCTTGCATGGTGGTCCATCTTCCACTGTGCAAGAGCGCGCACTTGATCTCCAGTCCAGAATGTCTCTCTGGCTTCCCTCCATGCTGTCTGTTTGTGTCTGTTTCTGCTGCTTAAGGGCGGCGCCCGATCACTTCCTGCTTTTTGTACCTGCTGTGGGTCACACCCCTTGTGCATCCTCAGCCTATTGCTGTCTGTCACCTGGTATATAGCTCAGCTGCTCCCATCTATCCCTGCCTGAGCATAGTGTTTCATTCAGTGTGTGCTTTCACTCTGAAGGTGCCAGGTCCCGTTCTTTGTCTCCTGCCTTGCGGTATCAGTTCCCGTGTCTGAACTGAGTCCTGTCTATGTCTCCTGCCTTGCGGTATCAGTTCCCGTGTCTGAACTGAGTCCTGTCTATGTCTCCTGCCTTGCGGTATCAGTTCCCGTGTCTGAACTGAGTCCTGTCTGTGTACTCTTGCCTGCTGCCTTTCCTGGAGGCTGTATTTCCAGTCCTGTCTGAACACGCTCCTAGCCTGTTCCTCCCGCCTTCTAGGGGCCGATTACCTAGATCCGTTCCTGTATCTTGTCTGTCCTGTCTGAACACGCTCCTTGCCTGTTTGTCCCGCCTCTCTGGGGGCCGTATTCCCAGACCCGCTCCTGTATCCCGCTGCAGTGTCGGTCTCTTCCGTACACTCAGTTCCAGTCTGTACTCTCTCCTATCTTTCATCTGTCTTTTCTCTATGTCTGTTCCTTTCCTTTTTCTGCAGAGTCTGAACTCGTACCTAACTCCTGCCTGTTGTCTCTGTACTCCCGTTTGTGAGTTTGTGGTCCACTCGCTACTTCACTGCAAGTACCCTGTGGGTGTCTGGCTCTGCCTTTCCCTTCCTGTCTGTTCCGTGTGAACAGAGCCCTGTCCCCCCTACTCAGCCTTGCCTGCTCTGACTCCTTTGCTCACCGCTCCGGCGGTTCTAGCCTGCTCTGACTCCTTTGCTCACCGCTCCGGCGGTTCTAGTCTGCTCTGACTCCTTTGCTTACCGCTCCGGCGGTTCTAGCCTGCTCTGACTCCTTTGCTCGCTGCTCCGGCAGCCTTGCTCCGCTCTGACCCTTTTGCTCGCTGCTCCGGCAGTCTCGCTCCACTCTTGCTCACCGCTCCAGGCGGCCTCGTCCTGCTTTACTCTTGCTCACTGCTCCAGCAGTCTCGCTCAGCTCTGATCCTTTGTTCACCGCTCCTGGCGGCCTTGTCCTGCTCTACTCTTGCTCACCGCTCCAGGCGGCCTTGTCCTGCCCTGTTCTCGCTCACCTCTCTGGGCGGCCTCACTCTGCTGTGTTTGTCCGCCACATCTGTGGTTCTGTTCCTGAGTCCCAGTGTGTACTGGGTCCTATCCCGCCAGTGTCCCTACCTGCTAGTGCCTCCCTGTCTGCACTCTAGCTGTGCTTGCCTGTACCCCTCTGCCTGTATTGTTCCTGAGTCCCAGTGTGTACTGGGTCCTATCCCGCCTGTGTTCCTACCTGCTAGTGCCTCCCTGTCTGCACTCTAGCTGTGCTTGCCTGTACCCCCCTGCCTGCATACCCGCCTGCCTGCATATCAGTCGTGCCTGCCTATACCCACCAGTCTGTGTGCCAGCCTACCAGTCTGTTCCTGTATTCCCCTGTGTGGGTCAACAGCCGTGTCCGGGGTCTGTCCTGGAGTAGCACCTGGTCCCTCTGCTCGGTTCCTCCTTGGTGCACTGGCGTCGTATGCCGTCGTGCGACCCTGGTCGGATCGGGTGAATACCTAGTTAAGCCCCTCCAGGCATTCACTCTCCGGCACGGTCCAGTGGAATCACTACAATCACACGCACACGCCGCTCAGCCCGGGCGTGTGCATAACAGTATCATTCATATTCTCTGAAACAAGGTCAAGAAAGGAAAAATTCTGCCGGGGTATGTAAACTTTTGAGCCCAACTGTAATATATGTTCCCTACATGTCATGTATTATACATTTATTACATATGATATATATTTATTGTATTATATATTTAATATGTATGATGTATTATAGATTTATTACGTATAATCTATTATATGATTATACTACATGTTATGTATTACATATGATATATTATACAGTTGGTACTTGTTACATGTTATAGATTTGTTACTTAACATGTTTTATATATTTAATACATGTAATATTATAGATTTATTATCTGGGATATAAATGTATGACATATACTACATATTTATTTCTCTTTATATCCTATATAATTATTACATATATATTTATTACATGTATCTTCTGTTTCTTTCTGACTGAGCAGCTCCTTCCCTCTGATGTCTGGCGTTGTAAGAGATCCAATGATTTTATATTAGCAAATCCTTCAAGCTAAAGGGGAACTCCACATTGTACAATGCTATCTTTTAGAATATGTCACAGATTGAGATTGGCCCCCGAAACCTGTCAGCAAGTGTTCAGTTCCTACACAGCTCCTCCACAGGCAAAATGATGAATTACACATTGCCTAATCAAACTGCAGTGGTCGCTGACCTCCTGTGTTGGTGCTCCAGCTGTTGCAGAACTACAACTCCCAGCATGCCCCAAAGGCAGCAGATTGCAAGGACATGCTGGGAAGTTGTGGTTTTCAAATAACTAGACAGTGCCAGGTTGAAGACCACAAGCTGTCAGGGGATGTTGGGAATTGAGAGTTGGTAGGTGTTTAAACTCAACACTGTCCAATACACCCCCACCCCCAAGAAATTCACCTTTGCAACTTTCTACATGTGTTGCGTCATTAGGTAACATCTATGTAAATATCAGCTACAGAATTTCATAACTTCTAGCTACTGGCCACAAGGGGGCGATCACAGCTCTTACTGAACACAAATACCTTTCATATAATCTAAGAGCTCCCCCTAGTGGTGACACTAGGGAAGAAGAATGTTATCATCAGATTTCATTGGCTACCTCTGTGTCATGAGACATGCCTGAAGAATGTCTGGAGAACAAAACGCTGCCCGAACCAGTCCCGTCATATCCAGCAGGAATATTTGGCAATATTTTGAGTGAAGAGTGATGGCGCAGTTCATAAATCTCATTCAACTGTGGTTCTGTACATGGCGGTCACATCGATAAAGACTGCAGGCATAACACAGGGCAACCCCTAGTAGACCCGGCCCACGCAGAGCATGCTAAAAGGAGGGGGCGATACTGAGGAGAGGAGGTGATGCCTGGATATACAGTAACCTGGTTATACAGGAACCTGGCTATACAGTAGTCTGACTAGGCAGGAGCCTGGCTATTCAGGACCCTGGCTATTCAGAAGCCTGTCTATGTAGGAACCTGCCGATACTAGAGTCTGACTATACAGGAGTCTGGCTATACAGGAGTCTGGCTATACAGGAGCCTGGCTATACAGGAGCCTGGCTATACAGGAGCCTGGCTATACAGGAGCCTGGCTATACAGGAGCCTGGCTATACAGGAGTCTGGCTATACAGGAGCCTGGCTATACAGGAGCCTGGCTATACAGGAGCCTGGCTATACAGGAGTCTGGCTATACAGGAACTTGGCTGTACAGGAGTCTGACTATGCAGGACCCTGGCTACTCAGGAGCCTGTCTATAGAGGAGCCTGTCTATGTGTAATAGTGAGGAAGGGTGTAACCTTCCCCTGGGACTGAAGTCTTTAGAGTTTCATATCCCCATAGTTAGGCACTCTCTGAACTGCTATTAGGTCAAGTTACGGCGTTAATTTCAGCGGCGCAGTCAGTGGAGTAAGGAGGAAACGTAGCGACAGGGATAGACATTGGGCATGTCTAGAGGTTAGACATAATTCCTTGAAGGGCTGCAGTACTTTTTATCAGCCACAAGATGCCACTGCTGGGCACAGTTGTCAGTTAGCGTCAAGGCAGATGCTAAGCAGATGGCTTAGTGGGTGGAGCCTCTGGGTGTGCTAAAAATAGCTGCAGCCATTATTTTTGAGTCAGTTGAAGCCCTGTCAGGGACGTGACAGGAACTCTTACGTATGGACAGTCAGGGAAATTGGCTGCTAGGGTAGACGGGGGCTCTCTACCCTCAGACAGTGAATCCGTAGTGTGAATATCTCCTCACGCAGGAGTCCCATTAGCCGGCCGGAGAAACTCAACGGAGGTATTGAGGACCCGGGGCACTTCTAGTCTGCAGGTAACAGAGGAAAATAGGACTCCAGGATAAGCCGTGAGGGATATAAAGGATCTGGGCACACTGTTGCTGGTGAGGAACCGTCTCTTAGGCTAAGGAATAGAAACAGAGAGCTGCACCAGGGCTGAAGATGATTTTAGCACTTGTATGGGAGACAAGTACCTGTAGGGCCTTATTCAATCTACCTGACTGTAAATATTGTAATTACTCTTTTCCCCCAAGTAAAACTCCAGTTATGGTTAATAACTTTGTGTCCTCTGAAATTATTACTGCCCTTGCCCCAGAAGAGAAATGTCTGGAGACAGCCGCGACCAGATGGTGTGAATTAAGTGAATAATATCACATGCACAGCCACATATCAGAGGGAAGACACGAATTGTCTGTAAGGTGCCAAAGCGAGAGGGCCACAACTCGCCCACGACTACCTCGCTGGGGCACCTTACATATGTACAAACCTGCCTATACTGGAGCCTGACTATACAGGCTCCTTGCTATACAGGATCCTGCCTATACAGGAGCCTGGCTATATAGGAACCTAGCTATACAGGAGCCTGGCTATACAGGGGTCTGGCTATACAGGAGTCTGACTGTACGCGTGTTTGGTTAGACAAGAGACTGGCTATTCAGAAACATGGCTGTACAGGAGTTTGGCTATGCAGGAATCTGGCTATACAGGAGCCTGACTATTCAGGAGCCTGACTATTCAGGAGCCTGGCTATACAAGAGTCTGGCTATACAGGAGTCTGACTGTACACGTGTTTGGTTAGACAAGAGACTGGCTATTCAGGAACATGGCTACACAGGAGACTGGCTGTACAGCAACCTGGCTATACTGGTTTCTGACTACACATGAGACTGGCTGTTCAGGAGTTTGGCTATATAAGAATCTGGCTATACAGGAGTCTGACTATTCAGGACCCTGACTATTCAGGAGTCTGACTATCTAGGACCCTGACTATATAGGAGTCTGACTATTCTGGAGCCTGGCTCTATAGGAGCCTGATTATACAGGAGTCTTACATATATTGGAGTCTGGCTATACAGGAGCCTGACTATACAGGAGCCTGACTATACAGGAGCCTGACTATACAGGAGCATGACTGTACAGCAGCTTGTCTATAGAGGAGCCTGACTGTACAGGAGTCTGACTATACAGGAGGCTGACTATACAGGACCCTGACTATACAGGAGCGTGACTGTACAGCAGCTTGTCTATACAGGAGCCTGACTATACAGGAGTCTGACTATACAGGAGTCTGACTATACAGGATCCTGGCTATACAGGAGCATGACTGTACAGCAGCTTGTCTATACTGGAGCCTGGCTATACAGGAGACTGGCTATACAGGAGTCTGACTATACAGGAGTCTGACTATACAGGAGTCTGACTATACAGGAGCCTGACTATACAGGAGTCTGACTATACAGGAACCTGGCTATACAGGAGCGTGACTGTACAGCAGCTTGTCTATACAGGAGCATGCCTGTACAGGAGCCTGGCTATACAGGAGTCTGATTATGCAGAGCCTGGCTTTACTGGAGCCTGACTATACAGGAGCCTGACTATACAGGAGTCTGACTATACAGGAACCTGGCTATACAGGAGCGTGACTGTACAGCAGCTTGTCTATACACGAGCCTGACTATACAGGAGTCTGACTATACAGGAGTCTGATTATGCAGAGCCTGGCTTTACTGGAGCCTGACTATACAGGAGCCTGGCTATACAGGAGCCTGGCTGTACAGGAGCCTGACTATACAGGAGCCTGACTATACAGGAGCCTGGCTATACAGGAACCTGGCTATACAGGAGCGTGACTGTACAGCAGCTTGTCTATACAGGAGCATGCCTCTACAGGAGCCTGGCTATACAGGAGTCTGATTATACAGAGCCTGGCTTTACAGGAGCCTGACTATACAGGAGTCTGACAATACAGGAACCTGGCTATACAGGAGCCTGACTATACAGGAGTCTGACTATACAGGAGTCTGACTATACAGGAGCCTGACTATACAGGAGCCTGACTATACAGGAGTCTGGCTATACAGGAGCCTGGCTATACAGGAGCCTGGCTATACAGGAGCCTGGCTATACAGGAGCATGGCTATACAGGAGCATGGCTATACAGGAGTCTGACTATACAGGAACCTGGCTATACAGGAGCGTGACTGTACAGCAGCTTGTCTATACAGGAGCATGCCTGTACAGGAGCCTGGCTATACAGGAGTCTGATTATGCAGAGCCTGGCTTTACTGGAGCCTGACTATACAGGAGCCTGACTATACAGGAGTCTGACTATACAGGAACCTGGCTATACAGGAGCGTGACTGTACAGCAGCTTGTCTATACACGAGCCTGACTATACAGGAGTCTGACTATACAGGAGTCTGATTATGCAGAGCCTGGCTTTACTGGAGCCTGACTATACAGGAGCCTGGCTATACAGGAGCCTGGCTGTACAGGAGCCTGACTATACAGGAGCCTGACTATACAGGAGCCTGGCTATACAGGAACCTGGCTATACAGGAGCATGACTGTACAGCAGCTTGTCTATACAGGAGCATGCCTCTACAGGAGCCTGGCTATACAGGAGTCTGATTATACAGAGCCTGGCTTTACAGGAGCCTGACTATACAGGAGTCTGACAATACAGGAACCTGGCTATACAGGAGCCTGACTATACAGGAGTCTGACTATACAGGAGCCTGACTATACAGGAGCCTGACTATACAGGAGTCTGGCTATACAGGAGCCTGACTATACAGGAGCCTGGCTATACAGGAGCCTGGCTATACAGGAGCCTGGCTATACAGGAGCCTGGCTATACAGGAGTCTGACTATACAGGAGTGTGGCTATACAGGAGTGTGACTATACAGGAGCCTGACTATACAGGAGTCTGGCTATACAGGAGCCTGGCTATACAGGAGCCTGGCTATACAGGAGCCTGACTATACAGGAGCCTGACTATACAGGAGTCTGACTATACAGGAGTCTGGCTATACAGGAGCCTGGCTATACAGGAGCCTGACTATACAGGACTCTGACTATACAGGAGTCTGACTATAGAGGAGTCTGACTATACAGGAACCTGGCTATACAGGAGCGTGACTGTACAGCAGCTTGTCTATACACGAGCATGCCTGTACAGGAGCCTGGCTATACAGGAGTCTGATTATGCAGAGCCTGGCTTTACTGGAGCCTGACTATACAGGAGCCTGGCTATACAGGAGCTTGACTATACAGGAGTCTGGCTATACAGGAGCCTGGCTGTACAGGAACCTGGCTATACAGGAGCGTGACTGTACAGCAGCTTGTCTATACAGGAGCATGCCTCTACAGGAGCCTGGCTATACAGGAGTCTGATTATACAGAGCCTGGCTTTACAGGAGCCTGACTATACAGGAGTCTGACTATACAGGAGTCTGGCTATACAGGAACCTGGCTATACAGGAGCCTGACTATACAGGAGCCTGACTATACAGGAGCCTGACTATACAGGAGTCTGGCTATACAGGAGCCTGGCTATACAGGAGCCTGGCTATACAGGAGCCTGGCTATACAGGAGCCTGACTATACAGGAGTCTGGCTATACAGGAGTCTGGCTATACAGGAGTCTGGCTATACAGGAGCCTGACTATACAGGAGTCTGACTATACAGGAGTCTGACTATAGAGGAGTCTGACTATACAGGAACCTGACTATACAGGAGTGTGGCTATACAGGAGTGTGACTATACAGGAGCCTGACTATACAAGAGCATGGCAATATAGGAGTCTGATTATTCAGTGCCTGACTTTACAGGAGCCTGACTATACAGCAGTCTGACTATACAGGAGCCTGGCTATACAGGAGCCTGACTATACAGGAGTCTGACTATACAGGAGCCTGGCTATACAGGAGCCTGACTATACAGGAGCTTGGCTATAGAGGAGTTTAATTATACCTCAACCTAGCCATACAGGAGTCTGACTATAAGACTTGGGCTACATGGTAACTTTGGTCACTATACACGTCGAGCAGCGAAAGATCGCTATGTGCCATTGCTACATCGCAGTAATATAGGTGAATAGGGTCACATTGTGACCACTAGGGTAGTGCAAGGAGCAAGTTGCCAAAAATCAGACTGGGTCTGACTTATTGGCGTTTGCATGTCGCGGTCGCAATGTGCCCCCATTCAGCTATATAACAATGGCACATAGTGATCTTTGGCTGCCTGACCCGGGCAAATGCCGGGGCCCTGAGCTGGCAGAGGGGCCCACTGGCAGTCGCGCACCCCGCTGGGCTATGGGCGGAGGAGAGCGGTGTCAGCGCCCGCCCTTCTCCCCCGGCAGCTGGATACTTACCTCTCCCCGTGCCTCCGCAGATCAGCTGTCTTCCTGCTCTGCGCTCCCTGTGACGTCTCAGGTCAGAGGGCGCGGTGACGTCTTTACACTGTGCCCTCCCCTGAGCCGTCACAGGGAGCGCTGAGCGGGAAGACGCCGACAACGCTGGAGTTCGGACCCGAGCAGCGGGCAGCAGGTAGCAGGTGAGGAGAAGGGAGGTGAGTATTTGATTTATTTTTTTTTAATGTATGGAGGCATGGGGCATTATAAAGAGGGGGGTGACATCCTGCATGGGGCATTATAAAGAGGGGGGGGTGGCACCCTGCATGGGGCATTATAACGAGGGGGGGGTGACATCCTGCATGGGGCATTATAAAGAGAGGGGGGGCATCCTGCATGGGGCATTATAAAGAGAGGGGGGGGACATCCTGCATGGGGCATTATAAAGAGGGGGGGTGACATCCTGCATGGGGCATTATAAAGAGGGGGGGTGACATCCTGCATGGGGCATTATAAAGAGGGGGGGTGACATCCTGCATGGGGCATTATAAAGAGAGGGGGGGCATCCTGCATGGGGCATTATAAAGAGAGGGGGGGACATCCTGCATGGGGCATTATAAAGAGGGGGGGTGACATCCTGCATGGGGCATTATAAAGAGAGGAGGGGCATCCTGCATGGGGCATTATAAAGAGAGGGGGGGACATCCTGCATGGGGCATTATAAGGTGGGGAACAGCCTGCATGGGCCATTATAAAGGGGGGGGGGCAGCCTGCATAGTGCATTATGTGGGGGGGAACAGCCTGCATGGAGCATTATGTGGGGGGTAACAGCCTGCATGGAGCATTAAAAGTGGGGGGGCCTGTATGGGGCATTATGTGGGGGGTAACAGCCTGCATGGAGCATTATAAGGGGGGGACAGCCTGTATGGGTCATTATGTGGGGGGTAACAGCCTGCATGCAGCATTATATGGGGGCCAGTATCCTGTATGGAGCGTTATAAGGGGACCGGTATCCTGTATGGAGCGTTATATGGGGGCCAGTATCCTGTATGGAGTTTTATAAGGGGACCAGTATCCTGTATGGAGCGTTATATGGGGGCCAGTATCCTGTATGGAGCTTTATAAGGGGACCAGTATCCTGTATGGAGCGTTATATGGGGGCCAGTATTCCGTATGGAGCCTTATATGGGGGTCAGTATTCCGCATGGAGCCTTATATGGGGGCCAGTATTCCGTATGGGGCCTTATATGGGGGCCAGTATTCCGTATGGGGCCTTATATGGGGGCCAGTATTCCGTATGGAGCCTTATATGGGGGCCAGTATCCTGTATGGAGCATTTTATGGGGGCCAGTATTCTGTGTGGAGCGATTCACCGGTTTCTGAGCTATTGTGGAATTTACAATAGATATCACTCATGTAATGTAAGAAGTGAAATCTTTGCATTGTACTATATATATATATATATATATATATATTTCTCCGCCGTATCTGTGCATCATGAATCGTGGTATGTGTTAAAGGGTCCCACTGAGACTCTTTCGCCCGGGGCCCAGAAAAACCTGGAGCCGGCCCTGGCCTCAGCCTATATGTGCTTTACATGCAGATTAGCACATTGATGTCATAAGGGAAAAAAACACAACAAGAATGTGACAGGACGACATACACCACATTATTGAACGCCAATTATATGGTATACAGGAAATTCCAGCAAGAGGAGCATGGCATGAAGTAGATGCCAGTCTCACTAAATGTAGCTGGAGCAGGGGTAGTGGATGTGGCTATCATTTAAAGGGGTATTCCAGACAGAAGCATTTAGCACCTGTCTGCTGGATGTTAGCTTGGTGGGGGACTTGTGTGCCCCATTCCTCCCTGTACTGTATGAAAATAGCCTCTTCAGATACCATAGTGCCACCTATGGTAAGTTGCAATCCTAAAAGTCAATATCGACCCTTTAAAGAGACTTGCTAGATGACTTAGGATAAGAAGCCAAATGAAAAACTCTATTTGCAGACTTGTGTTTTGGGGTGATCTTGTTTGGCTGGGTGAGAGAGTTATTACAGGGGGTCTTAGGGATAAAGTTTCTCCTTGTGAAAAGTGCCAAATTCCAAGGAAAGCACTGAATGGCCTATGAGTCTCCCTACGCCAACTTAGCAAGCATTGCATGGCCCAAAAGTCTCCTTACACCAACTTTGCAAGCATTGCATAGCCTATAAGTCTCCCTACACCAACTTGGCAAGCATTGCTTGACCTATAAGTCTCCCTATGCCAACTTGGCAAGCATTGCATGGCCTATAAGTCTCCCGATGCCAACTTGGCAAGCATTGCATGGCCTAAAAGTCTCCCTGCAGCAACTTGGCAAGTATTGCATGGCCCAAAAGTCTCCTTACACCAACTTTGCAAGCATTGCATGGCCTATAACTCTCCCTATGCCAACTTGGAAAGCATTGCATGGCCTATAAGTCTCCCTGCGCCAACTTAGCACTTTTCTCAAGAAGAAATTTTATCCCGTAGACCCCCTGTACCTCCCTGGTCGCAAGACCGTGTCTAGGAGGAGTTGAATGGAGTGGCAGGTCTGTAGCGCGTGTTACATACATTACATTATATAGATTCCCCCAATGGCTCCACTCTTATCTATATGTAGATCTATTTATCCAGCCAGGGTTGTCCGGATGTATGTGTGGCACCCCAGGGGTCTGGTTTCCACAGTAATGTAATGTTATGTCTGAGAGCAGGTGGGAGGTCCTTTGGTCAGGGATCCTGTGCATGCCACACCTCCTGCCCAGTCTTGGGAGGGGAAGAACTTCCCCTATATAAACCCGGGGCTGAAGCAGGGTTAGCAGTCAAGGAGAGTAGAGACAAGAAACAGCAGAAGCAATACTACTACGAGTCAGGGGCTGGCAGCTGCAGAGCTCGCCCTGACTGAGAAGCTTTCTTACCGGACCCGGCGTCCGAGGCTGTGGGGACTAACTCTTACCCAGCAGCAGAAGCCGACCGGCAGGGGATTTCAGGTCCTCAGGCCCAGAAACCCGAAGGCACGGTCACATGCGTGGGACCAGCACCGCCATCGTGGAGCGGAAGCCATTAGAAGGCCCCGAGTCACCGGCCATACGGGTGAGCACCACACGGTACACTCAGGGACGTGGGCTACTTATATCCGCTTCTAGCAAGGTAGCCAGAAGAGTACAGTCAGTTTGGGAGGCCTACAACTCCGCCTGGCCAGGGGAGATCCCATCTGCTCAAGGACTGACCAGGCCCCGTTCACTAGCAAGTACTCCGGGAGGGTCTATCGTTGTTACCAGTAAAGACCCTGAATTACACCGCACCGTCTCTGAGTGGTTCCTGCTACCCCCATCATCCACATCTGCTGCCCTGAGGCCATACCCCTCCCGTTGGGGGTTATACCATCTACGCTGCACCATCCATCCACCGGCCTCAGCGGACTGTCCTGCAGCGGCAGCTCCATAGCTGCATTCAACGGGTGGCGTAGTCGTCCTACATCTACCGCTGTTACATCGCTGCTCAGTTTGACTCCCTGGGCACGGACCGGGTCACCGCCACGAGACTACAACCCTCAAGAGATCCGGCTCCGGGTAAGCTCCCGCGTGCGCAACGCAGCGCGACACAGGCCCAGGGGCGCGTCATATGAGATGTCCCGGATAATAATCATCGAGCGTCCTTATGTAATTCTGCGTGTGAGCGTTGCTCTCATCTGCGTAGACCTTGTTGTGATAGCTTTTTATTGATTCGCCAGTTACTGTTTTTAGACATTGCCACAGAAGAAGCGCTCTGATAATATCTGACTGCAAACAGTATCGTATGGGGCAAAAATAGCATTTTCTGAACCGGGTGAGGCTTTGTGTAAATGACAGATGGCACGATGCTGAATACGGTAACTCTCTGCAGAAACATCCAGATGCAGAAGGTTAGAGAATAGTCCTAGACGTCTTTATACAATGTACTGCATGGATCTCATGGGTGTCTATCCTCAGAGTTAAAATACGTTGAGAACCCTTTATAGAAGACCTGTCACTTGCCATAAATGGGTATTTTTTACCTGGTATAAATGCCGCTGTTCTCTTGAATCCGGCGTTGTTTTTCTTTTCTTCCTGAGCCTCTCCGTTCCTGAGATATGACCTCCTCTTCCATGCATATAAATCTAGTCTTCGTTAGTCAAGTGGGTGTGGTTCACAACTTGTGGGCGACTTCTAATTGACCATGCCCCTTTGGCTTACAAGACTAGATTTATATACAGAGAAGAAGGGCCATATCTCAAGAACGGAGAGGAGCAGGAACAAAAGAAAAACATCGCCAGATTCAGGAGAACAGCGGCATTTATACTAGGTAAAAAAAGACATAATAATGGCGAGTAAAAGGTTCTCTTTAAGAACCTTGGATCAAGAATTATCATGAAAACACTTTGGATGACAGATATTGCTCCCTACCTCCTCCCCCATACATATGCACACTTGGTATATGTCTTCAATGGAGAGTAGATGAGCTGCCACCCATTTATCGCCACAGGAACAGACCATAGGGCATGTTACAAAAAAAGTCATGTTGGAGGATTTACGCCTTTAAATCCAGATATTTGGCTAGTGGGCAGCACGGTGGATTTGCAGCACTGGAGTCCTGGGTTCAAATCCCACCAGGGACAACATCTGCAAGGAGTTTGTATGTTCTCCCCGTGTTTGCGTGGGTTTCCTCCGGGTTCTCCGGTTTCCTCCCACACTCCAAAGACATACTGATAGGGAATGTAGATTGTGAGCCCCAATGGGGACAGTGATGACGATATCTGTAACATGCTGTGGAATTAATGGCGCTATACATGTGAGCATAATAAACAAATAGATCAGTACATTTGTAGAGACAGTAGGCTCTGGATTTCTCCCTCGCTGGTTTCTATAGTTCTTTGGTTGGCTGCATTGTCATGAATGGCTGCTCGTTATTAGTTACTCAAGCGCTTTGGAAATAAGCAGCCGTTTCGTTACATGCGCACGGTGTGTACATCCCCTTTTGTTATTGTGTTTAATTAGGTGGAATTATTGTTCTGTCCCAACCACATAACAACAGCCACCAACCAGACGTGTGAAGACAATACAATAATTAGTCTCCTGCCGGGGACATTCCTGTACAAAGGCGGCCAGCGAAGAATGACAAATGTGCAATCTGTGTTTTAGAGTCATTTCCTTCTTGCGCTGCGTTGCGCTTCCACCATGAGGATGTGTATATATCAGAGGCCTATAACCAAAATCAAGTGGCCTCTTCACCCCTTATGTATTACCCACCCAAAACCTGTTCACCCATACTCATTATATTAACCAGCAGCATGGGATTTGTGTTAGTTCTAATTATGGAATATTAAGGAAGCCTAAAGGAAGGTCATGTTCCAGACCAAGCTGGACTTCCCCATGTCATGGCAGCCAAAAGAGCCCCAAGATATACCTCGATGCAGTGTCAGACTGGGATGTCAAAGGCCCACCGGTTACATTGATTTTGAGGGTCCCACGGTTCAGTTACATGGTATATATCCTGACCCTTTTTCACAAATTTGCCTATGCTTCTACAATAATAAACTGGGTAAATTATAAATGAATGATGAGATTCTTGTATATGTTGCAAAAACTGAACTGTGCCAATTAATTCTCATTTAGAGGCATCGAGGGGGCCCACCAGGGAATTCACCTGTCCTCCTGTGGGCTAGTCCCATGGAGGGGGCCCACCGGGGAATTCACCTGTCCTCCTGTGGGCCAGTCCGAGCCTGCTTTGATGTTACATATGAACCTAACAATAGCTCTTTGTACACAATATTCAGGTGCTGGAGGCAGCTTTCACACATATGCTGTTTACCTATAGCAGGGGTTCCAAACTTTCTTACCTTGAAAGCCACATTTAGCTCTGAGAGATAGTCCAAGGCCACTTTCTATGTGAAAAAATCTTAGAAACCCCCTGTGAAGTTTAAAATTCCCCTTGTAAAGTAATAGTGCCTATTAAGTGCCCATTTAAAGAGGACTTGCCACCGGTTTAAAAGTGAGCAGTTTTTGCTCTTATTTTACTCCGGCTGCTCACCTGTGTCATTTTTTTTTATCAAATCCCCCATAAGGTTCCAGAGACACGGGCCTTTGTATTTAGTGTTAATCTTTATAATCTTTATGAAGTGTACGATGCTTACAGGGTAATTATGCAGAGTAGCCTAAAGACACGCCCCAGAGGATCCTGTGAGCCCTTCCCCTTGTTAAAGACCTTGAAAATTAGCCCCAAATAAAAAGGCCAATATCTCTGAAACCGCATGGCGGATTTAAGAAAAAAAATAAATAAAAAAATACTCCCAGTAGAAACAATAATGAAATAAGAGCAAAAAAACGTCACTTTTGAACTTATGATAAGTTCTCTTTAAAAAAAAGTAATGCCCCTTATGTGCCCCCTTATCATGTAATAATGCCCCCTCAGTGTCCTCCTTAACATATAATAATGCCCCCTGTAGATGTCAATTCAGTTGAGAGTGGCATTCTCTTTATGAGCCACACATCAGGGGTCCACAAGCTACACTGGTTGGGGACCCCTATCCTATAGCAGCGCATAGTTATAGCAGTACTGTCACTAAAGTCAAACGTCCAGCTTTTGCCTGAACTCATAGGATGAATAATTAAGCAAGGTCCAAGAATCCAAAAGTTGAGGTGCCCCCCCACCTTGCATAGTCCCCTATTTAGAGGCATATAGATACCCGAGTATCTAAGTGTTGCTGATGGATATCGCAACACCAGGCATGGGCCATACATTTATTTCTACCTAATTCAAATCATACCTCTGTCACCAGTTTATCTCTATCAAGATTAAAAAGATGGGGCCTGCTGAAATTCAACATGTCCAATCCTTGTGAGAACTGAGCCAGGACACCCCCATACACCATTGATAGTTGGTCCTTCTCAAATAGTTTGACTTTCCCCTAGTGTGTATGGCCACTTTTATCATACATAGTGCAATCGTTATAAGCGGTTACTTTGGAAAACACTTTGCAGCATCCGTTTTAACATTTATTGTAAATTTTTAGGAGATGTCTGGAAAGGATCAGTATCATTCTAATGTACCATGAAAATGTCAGCGCGGAGAAAAGCTCCCAGTGGCCACGTTAAGGGACCTTTTCTGATATCCATAGAAATTCTGTGACTTGTAACAACCAAGAAACTTGAGCAGAACTGAAATAAATCCTTTAATGGACAGGAAACCATTACAAAGCCATTCTTAAAGAAAGACAGCTAGAATAACAGAGCAGATACTTGTTATACGGGTGGTCATCCAAGGAAAAAAAATTCAAGATGAAAGACACTTAAAAAAAACTGAGATAAGGGCAGATACTTTGGATGTGCATACCTGTGTTTTACATCAGTCTTTATAAGTCCACCTTGAAGATCAAGGGGGAAGAATAACAATATTTTTTGAATGTTTTTTTTTACCCAACTTTTGTATTGGAGCAGAGACATTGCAAACCTATAGAAGAACAGTGAAGCCAAAGGTTTATTTTATTAATTTATAATACTTTCTTATACAGAGCTATTCAGAAATTATCAGCACTTCCCACATTGGGGCTCACAATCTAAATTCCTTATCAGCATGTGGAGAGTAGGAGGAAACCAACACAACAGGGCTGACCACCGAGCCATTGATGACCAAAATTAATAATTATTTGTCATCAAAAGACTTAAAGGGATTTTCCCATGAACAAAAGTTGATTTTAATCAATAGATCTTGGAATAATAATAACTTCCACAATTGGATGTGTTGAAATAAAATGTTCCTGTGCTGAGATAATCTTATAAATGTTCACCTGCTGTGTACTGTGTAATGGCCGTGTCTGACCGTGTACAGAACATGGTCTGATCATACCACAGCTCCTGGGCAGGGGAGGAAGCAATACAATATATAGATATTACAGCACAGGATTGAATCGCAAATAATTCTTTATTTGAAGTAAAACATTGTTTAAAAACAGGCAGGGAAATGCTTTACCTCACAGAAAGAATCAGCTGTGATCCCATGCTGTAATATCTATATTCTCTTTTGCGTTCCCCCTGCTCAGCAGCTGTGGTATGATCACATCATGTTCTACACATGGTCAGACACAGCCATTACACAGCACACAGCAGGGGCACATTTATAAGATTATCTCAGCACAGGAACATTTTATTTAAACACATCAAGTTGTGGAATTTATTATTATTCCAAAATCTATTGATTAAAATTATCTTTTTTTTGTGGAAAAACCCTTTTAAGGCTGCTTTGACACCAGGATCATGCCTTCCCTCTGCATTTGGTTCCAAGTGGTCACAGACAGGTCATATTGGTTTTAAAGGTATTTTTGACGGCAGGAATAGTACCAACAGAGACACCGATCAAGGCTTCTAAATTGCCATGGGCGGGCTGAGTCTAGGGCAGAGTTGCATATGACCCCTTGGGTTGGTCTCCTATTGTCAGCTTAGGGCTGCCTCTCCACACATTATTTTTGCAGTGTGCTTCCTGCTCACTGTTTGGTGGGGGAGCAGTCACAAGAGAATGCAATGTGTTTCCTGCTCTCTGATAGGTGGAGGAGCAGTCACAAGAGGATGCAGTATGCTTACTGCTGGCTAATTGTTGGAGGAGTAGTCACAGGAGGATGCACTGTGCTTCCTGCTCTCTGATTGGTGAAGGAGCAGTCACAAGAAGATGCAGTGTGCTTCCTGCTCTCTGATAGGTGGAGCAACAGTTACTGGAAGCCGCAGTGTGTTGCCTGGCCAATCAGAGAGCATGAAACATGCACACATGCTCTGCTGAGGAGGCTGCTCCACACCATGTGGAAGTACCTTTACACAGAAGTGTGAGTAGCTGCTGGGAGGATCATATAACAAGGTATCTCTCTGCTTCTTAGATCTTTGGAGGGAGACAGGTGAAGCTCTCGACCTGTAACTCAGTAGCTCAGTAGTCGGGACAACTAGGAAGGGAGAAAGGGAGACGGCAGAGTGCAAGGCCGTTGTTATATCAGGGTGTAAGCTAACACAGCTGGTCCTTGGTCCCCATGCGCATCAAAACTCGGTCCCCTAGAAAATGGCCTGTAGTGGACCTCCTGCTCCTATCTCACCAGCAGAAAGCTAGGAGGCTGTACATCATATATGTGATATACGTAGTGAGTGTTTTGAATGTGTGACTATGTGATAACTGTATGAGTGCGTACTTTGCATGAACACCATGTATCACTGTAGCCACCATGCATTTTTCTAACTTCATTTTTCTAAATGCATGGTGCCTACATGAGCCGTATTAAATGACTCAGACGAGTGACGTCCAAAGAACAAGCGGCTGCAGAGTGAGGATTGTGCTTGATGCTGGATCCAGGAGTAAGTGAATAAGGCTAAATGCACATTGTAGCCCTGATTCAGTAAGACCAGGAGGTCCTGATAAGGTGGTCAGGTGGAGTGCGAGGTGCGAGACTCTTAATGAATCAGGTGAGGCATGAATTCCGAAACATGACCTATTTCCTAATAATACATGATGAAGTGTCGAGGTCGAAAACATCTCCTTCCCTTGTCTAGACAACGGACTTCTGTGGACCTCATGCAACTGAACCAGTGGACCTCATGCAAGTTTATTGGAAACTCAACTTGTTCTCAGATGTGCTATAGAAACCATGATCAGGAACAAGGAGCAGAAAATTGACTTTAAGTAATGACTTGTGGTAGGTAATAAGCATTTTTCTTGGCTTCTTGAGGCAAGATGGGTCTCGAGGAAGCCAGGAATATGTCTTCAAATGGCTTTGTGTTATCAGATGTAGACTTTCTGGAAATTGCTGCCGGACAAACCTTACAAAGTTGTTCAGGTTCAGCGTCCTTGGATCTAAATTTTTAAGGCTTATTTACACAGGCCGATAACCGGCACACGCGTCTTCAAGAATGCAGGTACCCAATGATTGAGCAAAACGCTTGTTCATTGGTTAATTGGATTGATTCTGCTGGCATATAAATTATAATTGTCCGCAGCACATTGCTCCGTGTAAACAGGGAATGTCCGTCCTGCCAACGCCATGATGGGGACAGAAGGATCGCACTGTGTATGGAAAGCTGGTAGGGATAGCTTGTTTATGGGCCGAAATCAACTCATAAATGGACCTTTCTTTTCCCATTCCTTTTCCCCCTTATCTATGCGTGTGCAACCATGGAGTGGGCAGAGAGGAATGAGCCAATGCCTGATGACTCTGGTGGCAGCTTAACGGCCTTAAGAACAAAAGATTGTGCATGTTGACATATAATGTGCCTGATCCTTCTTTTACCTGATATCTTCTATTCGTGGAGATTCAAGAGACTCCCTTACACATTAGATGATCTGCAGGTCCCACAGAAATCGAAAAATTTGGTTGATGTTTGCCTAATGTGTTTCTTTTGCTGACGGACAGAATCCTCCTAATGAAGCCACCGACTCTGATGTGACAGAAGCTTTTTGGTTGTATTGTTAGATTTGTATATACAGTAGTTCAGGATGAATTGAAACAGGAAATTATTACGCTTTGAGAACTGGCCATTTGCAATAACCACACACATTATATGTTGAAATCTGGAAACTTATTAACCAAAAAAGATCCTTATAGGTTGTCGGCTGATTTACTATGTTCACAGAGAAGTATATGTATAATTGATGGATATAGTGCGTGCTGTGCTATCTACTCCTCAGGTAAATGACGCATATGCGCCCAATTATCCACATGATGTAAAATGTGATTCATTAGACTAGGCCATCTTTTTCCATTGCTCATTAGTCCAGTCGTGATATCCATTTGCCCATTGCAGACACATTCGGTGGTGGACACTATGACTGGTCTGCGGCGATGCTTTGCATGGTGCAACACTCGTCTATGATAGCTGCAATGCTTTGCTTGTTCTGACACCTTTCTGTCATAGCCACTGGCACTATTCTGCGTGATCGAACCAGAAATGGGTTAGCCAGCACTCCCCATGTGCATCAGTTTACCTTGTATATTTATGTTCTCGTTTATGGATACCCAGTTCTCCTTCCTTGAACATTGTTTGGTAGTGAATAACCAGTACATACAGGAACACTTCACAAGACCTGTGGTATATTGGTATAACACAACATTGTGGTATGTTGGTAACAACCCAAGACCTGCCGTTATCTGTGAACACCCCACAAGATCTGCTTCATACTCGGGACACCACACAAGACCTGCCTCATACTCGGGACACAACACAAGATCTGCCTCATACTTGGGACACCACACCAGACCTAGCTCATACCTAGAACACCCCACAAGACTTGTCGTATACTGCTAATGCCCCAGAAGACCAGAAACACCCAACAAAATCTGTCAAACACCAGAAATATCCCTAAAATCTTGCTTTCTACTGGGAGCATCCCACAAGCCTTCCGTATGCTGGGAACATCCACAAGACCTGCTATATGCCAGGAACACCCTATAAGCCTGCCATATACCGTGAATACCTCAGAAGACCTGTTGTCTACACGGTACACCTCACCTGTCATGTGCCAGGAACAACATGCGAGACCTTCCGTTAGCTGACAACACCTCACAAGAACCGCCTCGTGCCGAGAACACCCCACAAGATTTGCTGAATATTGGGAACACTCCACAAGACTTGTCGTTACATAGGAGCACCTCAAAAGACCTGCTTCATCCCGTAAACACCTCATGAGACTTGCAATATAACAGGAACACCCTACAAAAGCTGTTGTGTACCGGGAACACCTCACAAGACCTGCGGTGTATCAGGAACACCCAACAAGACTTGCAGTATAAAGGGAACTCTCTACAAGACCTGCCATATACTGGAAATGCCCTAGAAGACCAGAAACAAACCTGCCAAATACCAAAGATATCCAAAAACAGCTGCTTTTTACTGGGAACACTCCACAATCCTTCCATATGCCGGGGAGCGTCTACAAAACCTGCAATATACCAACAGAACCCACAAGACCTGCTATTTACCAGGAACACACTATAAGACCTGGTATGTACTTGGATTACTTTACAAGCCCTGCCGTATACCAGGAACACCCCACGAGACCTGCCATATATTGGGAACACCTCAGAAGACCTGCCGTATAGCGGGAACACCCCACAAGACCTGCTGTATGCTGGGAACACCTCAGAAGACCTGCCGTATACCGAGAACACCCCACAAGACCTGCTGTATGCTGGGAACTCCTCAGAAGACCTGCCGCATATCGGGATCCCCCAGCAAAACACAATTTATTCTGGAAGCATACATCATGACTGGATGTATATCAGGACCACCTCCTCAAGCCATTTACTGGGAAGACCCCACAAGACCTGCCATATATTGGGAACACCTCAGAAGACCTGCCGTATAGCGGGAACACCCCACAAGACCTGCTGTATGCTGGGAACACCTCAGAAGACCTGCCGCATATCGGGATCCCTCAGCAAAACACGATTTATTCTGGAAGCATACATCATGACTGGATGTATATCAGGACCACCTTCTCAAGCCATTTACTGGGAAGACCCCACAAGACCTGCTGTGTGTCAGAAACACACCGTGAGACCTCTTACTTTGGATATGCTCTGACCCATTTGTATAGACATTACAATATGGCCTTGTTTTAGTCACTTAGATTTTTAAGCTTGCATCTTTTCTTGCTACCTACACGTCAACTTCAAGATTTGACTGATCATTTTCTCCAAATATATCCACTCCTGACAGGCACCATTGTCACCGGATCATCAGTGTTATTGTCATCTGTCAGAGGTATTAATGTTATAGCTTCTCAGTAAGGCAGTGTACTGCCTAAGGATAAATGTAGGATTATCAATTAGCTAACTATATGTTATATTACACCAGATAAAACACTACAGATTATTTCATGACATGGAGATGATAGATCTATAGATTTAGAATTACAGCAGCTTTTGTGACCTTTCTAAACAGTTACGATGGCTAGCTAGGTGTAATTATTTTTGTATTTTCTTCTGTATTATATTACAGTGACAGCTATTATATTGTTTATTACAAAAGCAATTAATAAAGGGGTATTCTAGCCTAATAAATCAATGTCATATCCAAGTCTGTAATGCCTCTTTAGCTTTTAAAGGTTGTCTAGGTTAAATAGTAAATAATCTAAATACAGTGGATATAAAAAGTCTACACATCCCTGTTAAAATGCCAGTTTTTTGTAATGTAAAAAAAATCAAACGAATAAAAATCATTTCGTAACTGTTTCCACCTTTAAAGTCACCCATAATCTGTACAAATTCATTGGAAAACAAACTGAAATCAGAGACCTGGAGATTTTGTTGCAAAACTGACTTATATTTGGAAACATACATAATTCCTTCCACCTTCACTAAAGCCTCAATTCCAGCTGCCATAAAATAGCCCCAAAGCATAATGCTACCTCCACCATGCCTCACTGTGGGTATGGTGTTCTTTTGATGATGCACATTTGGTTTTGTGCTAAACATATTTTTAGGAATTATGGCAAAAAGCTCAATTTTGGTCTCTTCAGACCATAACAAGCCTTCCCATGTGCTTTTGTCAGACTTCATTTTGACAAAATATAGCCAGGCTTGGATGTTTTTATTTGTAAGAAAAGGCTTCTGTTTTGCCACCTTACTGTACAGGCCAGACATATGAAGAATACAATACTTGCTGGAAATTCCTGCAGCTCCTTTAATGTTGCTGCACGCCTCTTGACAGTCTCCCAGACCAATTTTCTTTTTGTCTTTTCATCAATTTTTTGAGAGACTTCTAGTTCCAGTTAATGTCACTGTTGTGCCAAGTTCAAGCCACTACATGATGACAGTCTTCACAATGATCCATGGTATATCTAATGCTTTGGGAAAAAAATTGTACCCTTCTCCTGACTGATAACTTTTAACAGTGAGATCCTTTGCTGTGTTGTACGCTGTTTACAGACTATGGCTTTTTAAGTCAAATTCAAGTATGAAAATGTCCGGAAAATCTTATGGTTTTAATCCAAATCTCTGTAAATGATGGCATCTGTGTACTGACTACTATGTAACATGAGATTAAATGTGATAGGCTAATTCTAAACACAACCACATCCCCATTTATAAGAGGGTGTTCACACTTATGCAATCACAGACATTAAATGTGGAAACAGTTCTGAAATTATTCTTCTTGGTATGATTTTTTTTACAGAACATAAACCAGGCATTTTAACAGGGGTGTGTAGACTATTTATATTCACTGTAGATGCAGCTCATAAAGAATTGATGCCCACCTTAGGTTTTCCTACATTTCACTTGCCCCCTTGGGTTGATTGAAATATAATGACGGGATCTTTATCTTCTTCAGTCATCTTTGGAGGGAGATTTGGGAAGTCTCAAACATATTAGGAATCCATTTTTAAAGTGCACGGGAACTTTGGTGAACACAAAATTACCATTCAAACCAAGCACAGGAGCTCAGTGCACCCTTGGCTTGGCAGAGCAGTTTAATGCACCTTCCCACCTACTTGTTTTGTCTCAATTTTTGCTGTCCTCTTCCTTGATTGACAGTTTTAGTATTACAAGGGGGGAGGGGAGATAGATGGAAAGCAAATAGGTAGCAAGATGCAACGGTATGGCCATGCCAAGAATGCACCAAGCGCCTGTGCTTGGTTTGAACAGTCATTTTAGCCTGACAGAGTCCTTTTAAGTGTAGGGTCACATGACCATCTTCTCCACATTCAATAAAAACGATTTGATCAGAATTTGATAAGAGTTTGATCAGCGTGACATCAGGTTTTCTCGGTGATGGAAAGAAAAAAAAAAGTTTCTCCACCTTCTCCATTCTGGCAGTCCATGAAAATTGGACCACACTCGGTTGTCATTCAAGTGCGGTTTGATTTTTTTCATGGACCCATAGACTAGCATTTCCGATTTTGATCCAACGCTCGGATCAAAATCGGACATGTCTCCACTGACCACCCGGTCCAAGGGACAAATCGGACGTGCGTAGACCCATAGACTATCATAGGTACGAGCACTATATATCAAAACCATGGATAGCACTCGTCCAAGAAAATCAGTTGTGTGCACAAGCCCTAAGTCTGAGGCTACAGGTATTGGCCTTCCTCACCTTGGAGAGCTTTTAGCATTGACCTTAGTCAATACACCCATTAGTTTTAAATGGATTATATTTCATTTATTTTTTTAGTTGCTATTTTTCAGATGCCAGCAATTGACTTGATGAAGAAATGGGGAGTCATAATGGAAAAGCTAATATAGGAAGAGACATGGATAATGAGTCTCCAGACTTGTTTATCTCCCCTGAGGGCTGTGAAATTATCCATGGGACAGGAATACAAGAGATGATTTACATGGCAACCAAGTAATTGATATGTAAGCCGGTGTTGAAGGGTGGACCAAATATTATTCCTGAGTGGGGAAAGCCCAGCTGTGTGTGTCCATCATGTCCATCACGGGCAGGAAGGATACTTTTATCCTGACTGTACCTTGTGTTGGCAAGTAAATGCTTTCTCATGTGCCTTGCAAAATCTATTTTCTGTCGCCGTCATCCATGCATGAATTAATCCTTCTTTAAGCCAACATAAGTAAGTGCAATCACTCTTATCAAGTGGGGATCAAAATGTAGCTTGGGCTAATTGACGTCAGGCTACATATTAAAGTAATGTCAGGCTGGACCATTTCTCCAGCTAATGTTTATGGGTTCTTCTCGATTCAGGGCAAGCAAGGGTTGCGCATGTTGAATAGCAATACCCGATTCTTTTGCACTCGTAGGAGATGGCCAATGGCTATCTCGGGTAAAAGGATCCTCCTAAAAACCCCAATACACATTAGATGAAAAACGGCCTACCGACCGTGTGATGAGTATGTACATGACTCTGTCAGGGAAGAGAAGAATCAGACATTTGGAATTTTAACACCCGTTCCTTTTTCTTTTAGGAGAGATATGTCTTTCTCTTTTCTCCCTTTCAAAAACACATGATCACTCAAACAAGCGCGGAGTTGATGTGTTTGGAGGAGTTGGGAGACATAACTGCCTGGTAAACACACATTCGGCCGACACTTCTCTCAGCTAAGATTGAAAGAAATCTAATATTTTTCCTGTTCACCCCTTGTATCAAAGCCAGGTAGGCTAGGGTTAAATGCTAGCACTGCAGGTCTTGATTATATGCACCTGACTTGCTTTAACTAAAAACCAATGCCTGTGTTCAGTAGGTTCAGTAGGTGTGTGTCCGTCTGCCGGATGAAGCAAAGTCGAGTGTGCTGAAGCTGGTGAGTTACCAGCCAAGATGTGAGTTGTAGCTGGGAGAGAGACATGCCAGGCTCTCTCACTGAATGAAGGCTGCATGGGACAGCTAGGAAAGCTGAGCAGTCTGTGTGTTGGAGCTGCAGAATAACGTGTGGAAGCTGCAGTCTGTTCAGTGTGAACTGTGCATGGAGTTGAATACTTCTGTTTGGTGCTGGAGGCTGCTTGAGCTCAGGCTGGAGGTGATACCGGGACTGGTGGGATCGTGCCTCTTCTGTGTATAAAGTTTGCTCCTGGAGAAAGGACTGTAATCTGTGCAGATGAGCCCACACTAACATATGTGCCTGCTGAATGAACTGTTTATTTGCTGTAATACCTTTGTACCCAGAAGGGATTGTTTTTGGTTTTGAATACTTTGGAGTTTAATGAAAGCAAGAAAACTGCAGCTGTCTCAACAAAACCGCATTGCCTGTGTGAATGCTACCTAATGACTACCTGAGAAAGTGAATACCTACACCCTGCACAGTTGTGATTTGCTATTTTTTATATATATTGTGTTTCATTCCTTAGCACTTTTGGGGGCTACTTAGAAGAAAACATAATGTTCTCTAATGTACCTGTTAGGAAATGCTAAATTACTTACGGAATGGGGGGGTTAGGAGTACAAATGAGTACAGATCATGCATAGGATTTCTTTGAGGGGGTTCTCAGGATCAGTTGGACCTCTAGCAATCTGCGAGTTAGCATCTATCCAGGACTTTAAAAGGAAGTGACATATTTACAAAATTAAAATTTTACAGGTAAATGGTCCCCATTCTTTGGGGATCACCACTTATTAGAAGAAAGTGGTGGCAGAATATAAGAAAAGAACAATTTCAGGGGTGATGCGGATTGCCATAGCTCTTCATTTGTCAGGAGACCCCGTAACCTCAGTAGGTTGGAATCTTAAAGATCCCATCCCCTGGCTTTGCCATGTTTGTATATGGTGGAAAACCCCCTTAAATCTGAGATCTTCTCTTTGACATAGTAGAAAATCGAAGGCTGCTGGGAGCGGACAGCACGACATGTTTTATATAATATCCACAGAGCAAATCCATACTCCGCCTGGAGGCGAACTGTTACACAACACATATCCCCTCGCCTCAGCCAGTTGACTAAGCATAGACTATTTCACCAGTCATTAATAGTGCAATTCTGTTAACTCTTAAACTACTATAACATTTCAGATAACCCAAAAAGGTTGTTAGTTCCAGCAAAGAGGATCAAGACCTGGAGAAGAAGGGTGAGCAGAGATAACCACGTATGAGAAAATAAGAAGACATTTTACTTTTATGTTTTGGGTTCTGTTCAAAAAAAGTTTTTATTACGTTTCCTAATCCAGAATATTCGATATTTCATCCCTATCCAGGCTGGATTAAAGACTTTTTATGTAGTAACTAGAGATGAGAAGTTTGGATGTCAGGTTCAGCTTCTTGGATTCCCGAAGAGAAATCAGAGCTCAATCCGGCGACCTTAATGCTCAACCCTGGCAACAGATACCACCGCATTTTTTCCACTCATGCCAGCACATGGAGCACTTATTTTTAATTTGCCAAAGTTCTCATTTAAAGGAGATGTCTGCCACTTTACAATTTTAAAAATTGGCCCAAAGTGGTCTAAGAATAAATATATACTGTATATACTTACCTACCATTCCACGGTATTGCTACCTGTGTCTCTTCTTCTCCTTGCAGGGAATGTCATGGGAATGCTGCAGTGGCCGCTGATTGGCTGCAGAGGTCATGAGACGCCCAGTGACCTCAACCCCCTTGACATACTTACTGATATTTTAGCTGAAAATCCTTCTTGTCTCTTCAATGGGTTGTCCAGTTCTTTTTTTCAGCTACAGTTCTTACGTAGGAACACTGCAGCCAATCACTATTTGCCAGGGTGACTCGTTGTTCACTGCAGCCACTGATTGTCTACAGCAGTCACATGATGTCCCTTCTGGAAAAGGGAGCTACTCCGCTACGGAGAAGTGGTGGATGACCAATAGGTGTAAAAGGAGTACCAGACATATTTTAGCAGTTTTCCAGCATGAATGAGGAACTTAAGAAAAGTGGCTCATAGTAGAGAAACCACCATTAAAGGACGTGTATGTGACTCTGAGTCACTTCTCATGGACAAGCCATGAGTCGGGATAGTCAAGGAGTCCGAGGTCAAAAGCCAGGAGGGTATGTCATAAACAGAGGGAAGAGACCAAAGCGTAATAAGGTCATGGTCCGAGGTCAAAATACCAGGAGGAAAGCAGATCATAGCAAAGGGATTAAACAGACTGATGGTCAGAACAAGGTCCAAGGTCAGGCAGTGATAGATCAATGAGCAAAATACAAGGCACAGAGTAACAAACCACACTTAGCTGAAGCTACGGCTGACAGCTCTCTAGCACTGCCATCCCAGTTAAATAGCTCAACAATTATACAAACTCAGAGAACCTGATGAGGGCTCAGCAACTCCCGGTCTCAAATTGGCCAAGCTGTCAATCAAAACACAAACAACTCAGCACACTTCTGCACCAGACTGGACTACTGAGCTGTCATTCACTGCACAAGCAGCTCAGCACTAGTGATGAGCGAGCATGCTCGTTGCTCGAGATTTACGAGCATGCTCAGGCGAGCACCTATTATCTTTAGCGTGCTCGGGCATTAAGTTTTCGTCGCTCCCTGAAGATGATTTGCAACTGTTTGACATCTTTAATACATGTGAGGAATGCCTGTTTTTCCAGCATTCCTCACATGTATTAAAGCTGTCAAACAGTTGCAAATCATGTTCACGGAGCGACAAAAACTTAACGCCCGAGCAAGCTAAAGATAATAGGTGCTCGCCCGAGCATGCTCGTAAATCTCGAGCAACAAGCATGCTCGTAAATCTCGAGCAACGAGCATGCTCGATCATTACTACTCAGCACATCCCTGCAGCAGACTGGACAACAGAGCTGTCAATCACTGCACAGACAAATCAGCACGCCCCTGCAGCAGACTGGACAACTGAGCTGTCAATTACTTCACAGGCAGCTCAGCAGTGAGGAGTGGAATTGTTACAGTGTACCCTTTTGCCAAAATTTCTTTAATTGTTCCAATGTCTAAATTATTTTTGAAAAAAAGTTTGAAAATAACTTACCATTTGATGTACACAGCTGGCATGCAATCCTTTTTGTAAGAGAGCTTGGGAGCAATAATTTACATATCACACACCAACACTTCCGCTGACTTCAATTTTTAAAAGCATGTAAGGCTATGTTCACATTGAGTTTTTTATGCGTTGAAAAAGATGAGTTTTTCAAACGGAAACCGTTTTAGGAGCCACTTTTTTTTTGACAATTTTTGAAGGAATTTTTCTTTTCCTGCCCTATGTGTACATGACTGCTTTTAAACTGAGGTGACCACGAAGAGATTTTCAAGAAACTTTGCAGGTTTTTTCTCCTCTTTTTAAGAGTCTTCTGTGCTGTTTTTTCAGTCGCTTCTTGAGCGTTTTTTGAGATGTTTTTTTTTTTTTCAATCGGTGAATTTTTGGAGAGTTTTCCCATGTTTTTTGTGAAGGTTTTTTTACTGTTGTTTTATGGTTGTTATTTTTACTCCATTGAATAAGGAAGAAATAGCTAGTGTTTTTTTAAGCAAAAACAATGGCAATACGCTCCAAAAAATGTCCGGTCATCTCTTGAGGTTTCCTATTGACTTATATTGGTAAGTACAGAGCTTTTTCCGAATAGAAAATGCCAAAAGAGGCCAAACAAGTGGACATGTTACTTCTTTTAACCGTTGTGGTTTCTAAAAACCTGAACTGGTTAAAAGACGTTCAGAACCCTGAACATATGAACGTTGCTTATATTAATTCCTTTTAAACATTTTTTGATATTTTTCTTTTCAGACTCTTTCCGTGGCGGAATCCAACTGAAAAAGACGTTAAGTGGACATAGCCCTAAATTGGTTTTGGAAGAGTTTTTTTTTCCCCTGAAGTGTTCTTTGTTCAAAGAAATGGATAGACTATTTTATTTTCCATCAGCTGGTTTTTGGAAAATTCATTTTTGGAAAAATAAAAACATTCAAAAAACTCTTCATATAAATAACTAAGTGGTTTGATTTCTCAAGTGAAAGGAAGAGTTTTCCTAACATTTTTCAAGACCATTGTGGAGTAGATCTGCTCTAAAACAACACTTTGTGAACATAGCCTTAAAAATACCCGGAGGTAGAATGCCGGCACTGCCCTCCATAAGTAGTAGCTGCACTTATCGCAGGCAGAGGTTCCACAACAGATCGGGAAGATAGAGCACATATATTCAGGGAGGGATGACTTTCATATCGTTAGTTTCTAGGTTAGTAACACAAGTACATTATGAAGTATTTTCTGAGCGTGGGAGAGCGCTGCTTTATAAAAAGGAATTATATGAGCAGTAATGGGGTTTAAAGATGTCGTCCTGCGCGGTGATGTGAGTGTGCTCTATTATTCCGCAGCTTCTTGAGTAGGAGTGCAATAACTCGCTTACACATGGTTGCTTAGAGATGAATAGCAGAGACTTGCAGCAACCTCCTGCACAAACGTACATAGGATTAGGAACAAAAAAAAGTCTTTGTGTTCTTAGACTAACATTATGATGCCCGTTCAGATGTCTTATACATCGACACATCTTTGGCCTTTTTTTTTCCCATGTGCTTTCTAACAGAACGTCATATTCCAACTGAGATAACTTTTCTATGAGCGTGGTAGGCAATCATACAGAAAAGCATTAATTTAAAACTGAAGTACACTTTTAATGCTTAAAGGGGGTTTCCATTTAAACAAAATTAAACTTCATTCAGTCCAATTTTCCCCAGTGTATTTGGTCCATCCTAATGCCTCCGGTTTCTAACATATGGTCCACCATCGCCCCCACTATATATCCAGCCCCTTGGTGTATAACGTCCAGCAATGTGACAGAACGGCTGGTGGTAAAGAGCTCCTGTCCTGTAATAGGAGTCACTGATATAACAAGTCCATTCATGACATTTCTTCCTCCTAAATCTTCCCCATCACCTCTGAGTGATATTACTGAGAAGTGGAAGGAACCACAACAACTCAGCCATGAAGTGGACACCACGTAACATCACAGAGCGGGGTCACCGAGTGCTGAGGAGCGGAGGGCAGAAAAGTCACCAATGCTCTGCTGACTCCATAACTGCAGAGTTCTGAACTCTTCTAGTATTAACATCTGCATAAACATTGCGCCCCCACCAGGAGCTTCAGGGCCCAGCAGCTTCATGCAGCACAATGCCGAGCGTCAGATGTAGTGGTGTAAAGCCACCACCACTGGACTCCGGATCACACTTCTCTCTATCTGGCATCTGATGGACGAGTCTGGGTTTGGTAAATGCCAGGAGAACATTACCTGCCTGACTGCATTGTGTTCCTAAATTTTCCCCCATCATCTGTGAGTGATATTATTGAGAAGTGTAAAGAACAGCAGGAGAACGTTCCTCGCATGACTGCATTGTGCCCGCTGTAAAGTTTGATGGCGGAGGTATAATGCTATGGGCTTGTTCTCCAGGGGTCGGACTCGGTCTCTTAGTTCCAGAGAAGGGAACTTCAGCACAAGACATTGCAGACAATTGTAGCTTCCCCATTTGTGGGAACAGTTTGGGGAAGGGTCTTTTCTGTTCCCCATGACTGTGCCCAGTACACAAGATCCTTACAGACATGGTTGCAGAAGTTTGGTGGAGGAACATGACTGGCCGCACAGAGCCTCAACCCCATCCAACACCTCTGAGATTGTGAGATTGTGAGACCGGCCTCCCCACAACATCAGGGTCTGACCTCATAAATGATCTTCTGGATGAAGGAGCAAAAATACCCACAGACATCTCCAAAATCTTGTAGCAAATCTTCCCACAAGAGCAGGAGCTGTTGTATCTGCAGAGGGGCTGACTCCATATTAATGTCTATGGATGAAGAATGGGAGATCAAGTCTTACTATCCTCTCCGGTCCTGTATTCAAAACAGTAGACAGTTTTCTGTGTCATGAGACAAGTGATGTGTGTCAAGGGGTAAGGCTGACTGGCTGATTTCAATGGCTAAGCCAGACTCCTTTTCTGTCTATAAATCAACTGTGATGGAAAAGGGAACTGGCTTAACTTTTTTTGTATAACTTTGTTTAACTGGGTTGGAGATGGAGGTGGTTGGAGATAAGGTTTAACCCATAAATTAGCTACTTTCTTTTCTACGTGTGGTTCTTTTAGTCACCCGGTCACTCACTTGGTCAGATTTGTTACTGCCTAACAAGGCATAGAGGAAGTGGTAATATGAGGAAATATATATTTAGCCAATTAGCTAGGTAGTCCAGACTATCACCCGGCCATCACCAGCTTAGCGTGCCCGAGAGCCATTGTATTAGACAGGAACAGAAACTACCCTTATTCCTCTAATAAATCTTCCCAAAAAGCAATTTCTTAAAAAAACATTAGATGCACTTTGTAGGCACTACTCAGCCCTGTGGCCAAGCACAAAAGATTTCCCACAGGCGTGCGACCCTTAGCTGGCTGCCTTACAAAACAGCAATGTCCATTGACCACTATGAACTTTCTTTACTGCTTCTTCCATATTGGGAATTAAGCACAAACTTCACGTTATTCCCAGGAGACAGTCAAAAAGAAATAATATTATACAAATGTCAGTCTGTGATTCAGATTTAATGTTTTAAAGGAAACCTGTCACTAGATTCATGCTTCCCAAGTCACGGGGAGCATGGATCAGACTGTGGCTGCACGATTGCAGTCAGGTATAAGTGACTCTGAAACGCTGCAACATCTCTGGGAAATTATAGTTTGAAAACCCAACCAGGGACTATAGTGAAAGAAGTGACTAGTCCTGTGCAGCTAAGTACACACATGGAAGTGTTACGAAACTGGTGTAGTACTGCTGGAAACCAGTGGCCAAAGGAGCACAAGCAGGAACTGCAAGTGGTAGTAAAAGTTCTTGGAGATAGCAAGGAGTTTGTAGGAAACAATATGTAGATGAATAGAACAGTCTGGGTAAGAGTGTTCAAGAGCTGGAGACTGAAACTAGGCTAACAGCTAAACACAATAATCAAGCAATGAGTGAGAGATCCATGCGGCTTTAAGTAGGCCCAAACAGGAAACAAGATGGATTCCATAGATTCAGAATCCGCCACCTTGGTAAAAGGCAATTGAAGAACACAACAGCAGCCTCCAGTGGTAAGGAGTGAAACTACAGCACAATATTAAAGTGAACAATAGCGGCCACTAGTGGTCAAACTGTATAAGGGTAACAGAAATCCTGACGGAGAGACAAGTCAATAAACAAGAGAGAGTATAGGACACGTCAGTCGGCGGCCGTGGCAGACTAGTCCCTACCAGGTTATGTTTTCTCTGATACACCCCAGCATTTCAGAGTAAAACCTGGGTGCAATTGCACAGCTAGAGTCTGATGGTTCAAGCTGCTGTTGTGAAAGGTGACTTTTATCTTAAAGTGGTTTCCATAGGATAGGTGTCAAATGTCTGACTATAGTCTCCATTGGTTACAAGAGCTGGGGTCCCGATCCCCCAGCTCTACACTGCTGTATGGTTGTTCAAGACCATTGCTGCTCCATTCATACCTATAGACTGATGGAGATAGTCAAGAGCCGTACCCAGCTGTCCCCGTCAGTCTCATAGACACTGAATGAGAATAACAGTGGTCATGCATGGCCATGCTGCTTCATTCAATCATGACCACAGTTAGGACGAACATGGGGATCTCAGCAATCAGATATTTATGCATACTGGGAAAATCATAAGAAAGCATTTCAGTTTGAAGCATATCGTAAAAATAACTTTCCTAGTCACATAGAACTGAATACTAAAACAGCAGTACGTTCCTCCTAATAGTGGCTACAGAAAGCTAGAATTTTGTCTGGGAATTGAAAAAGATATTAACCAAAGGACAGAAAATGTGCTAGGATACAAGAGTAACCATAATTTTGCCAGCATAGCCCCAGTTGCTTCATTACTGTTGCTCCAGTGGTCTTCGCCAGACTATATTTACTTTGCTGCAGTTTTAAAATCACTGTATATCCGATACATTACTATTGCCTCTGCAGTGTTGCTTGCATGTATGGCTCATGACCGTTCAGACTGTAATTGGTTGTAGCGCTCTCGTGATTGTATGGTATGTAACCACTGCAGCAAAGTAATTAAGAAAGGATGAAGACCACTGAAGCTTTATCCTGAAGCAGGATCATAGGAAGTCTTATTTACAAGCTCTTAGAAACTAAACTACTGCTAAGATGCGATCACCCAAAATTGCCAAGACGATATAAGGTTTTTTTAGATTAATCATGGCTTATAACAGAAGTCACAATGCCCCAGACAGATCCCATTGACTTAAGGTTGTGTCCATTGTGGTATCCACGGTTTTGATAGGATGTATGGAACAAAGGATCCAAATCTGATCCAATGTAAACCTAGGAAACATAAATGGGGCTGTTTTTTTTTTCTATTGATATTAAAAAATGCACACGTGCATGCTAAGGAGCGTGAAGCGGACGTCAGTTCACAAATGTGAATGCTAACCACATCTATTGACATGAGTGTAATCCATTCTAAATCTTGCACATTTGATCCATACCGTGTGTGTATATTTATAAACCTCTATACGTTTCCTGCAGCTTTCCGAGTGTGCCTGAAATTCAATAGCTTCCAGTAATCGCGCTGTGTCAGCAAGATTACTAGTTTCCAAACATGTGCCTTCCAAAATTAAGGTGCTTGTAAATGGATGTGACCCTCATAGTTCGAGAATATTTTCCAACATCTGCCTTCCAAATATAGAGGCTTCTGATATAGATGGGAAAAGACTGGATTCTTTCTTGAAACAAAAATGAACTTGAAAACCCAAAGATTGCCGACTGTCAGGGTGAGAAATATTTCTGCCATCAGCGAAGCAGACCTGTCAGCTAAATATGCCCCAGGACAGGTCTGTACCCCTATTAGAAATACTACTTTACTACAATTCTTTCATTGCTCTTATTAGCTAAGAAGCACACAACTGAGGTACCTTGGCCTTCTGCCATGCATTTGTTAAAATTAGATAGGAAAATTTAGTCTGGATGCTGTGGTCTTATGAAGAATAACTTTTTCTGGCCTTTAAATGACTTATGCGTATTTCACCTGTTTACCCCTCTGCAATCTCTATCTCTAATATTCAGTTTTCTCTGAGCTAGTGGGTGGAAGCTAGCTGCTGTCATAGCTCCCAAACAGAGCACACACAGACCTGACATATTCTTACTCTCCTGTCTCTATATAACAGATGTTCAGAAGCAGCAGCAAAATGGAGGACATACATCAATACTGAGCAGTGTTGCTGTGAATCCAGTAATGGGGGTGAGATACAATACTTACTAAAAAGCAGCAGCATTATGGCAAACATTAAGCAACAGTTCTGAGCAGTGTAGCTGTGAATCAAGCAATGGGATGACATACAATACTTAATAAAAAGAAGCAGCAACATGGCATGCATTAAACAGGAGTTCTGAGCAATGTAACTGTGAATCCAGCAAAGGGTTGAAATACAATACATACTAGGATAGAGCAGCATGGGAGCCATTAAACAGCAGTTCTGAGCAGTGGAGCTGTGAATTCAGCAATGGGGGTGAAATACAATACTTACTAGAAAGCAGCAGCACAGGAGCCATTAAACAGCAGTTATGAGCAGTGTACCTGTGAATTTCATCTCTGCCATGAGATAAAACACAAAGCGGCACCATCTGTGCATGTTTCCATGTTTCTTTCAAGGTGCTCCTTCCTCTCTCCATAGACTTGGATAGGCAACTGTAATCTGATCCCTCAGTGAGCTGTTTTGACCAAGACAGGTTTTACCCATATTTCAGAGTGAATGATGAGATCAAGAGGCAGGGGGAGGAGAAGTAGTGGCTCATAAGTGGAGAAAAAAGCATATTTCTCTGATAAGGTACATTATAATGATTTTTATAACCCCTTGTAATATTGATTTATGCAAAGGTTGCCGACCATTTTGGGTAAAGTTCTACCGGATTAATCATCAAGTTCAACTTTATTTTATTTTCCCCCCTCCCTTTTTGGCCACCATGTTCAAGTTTAACTCCAGTCGATGGGGTCAATTTTAACCTGTTCATCTTACTGCCAAGCCATTTTATTTTCAAAATTTGTGTCAGTCACCAACAAAGTCTACAGCTACCTTAGACATATTTCATCTTCTGCCAGCAGCAGGGATTTCCTCTCCTCTGTTCCTCTCTCGACAGATTCACTAGGACTTTCCATCTGTAGGATGATATTTATTTATCTTCTAGGTGTCTTCATTTTACAACTAGAGATTCCTGCACTTCTGCCTCCGTCAAGACTTAGGGAATACCATCCACATGCAGTAATGGAACATTGTCCCATATGGCAAAACTCTGGGGTATGTTCTGAAAAAAAGACCATTCAGATCTTGGTGCAGTAAAAAATTCACTTAACCTTTATAATGTACCATATATAGCAATGGAGACTTGTGGCAATTGAAGAATTGGTGTTTTGTTGGGGATCCATGTACCTTAAAAGCGCATATAGAAAAGAATGACCTTATGGGATGCCCCTTTAAATATATATATATATATATATATATATATATTTTTTTTTTGCATGATTTAGAAGTGTATACGTGGCTGGAGTTTCTTCCTTTTTATCTTGAATTGCATTGAGGTTTAATTTCCAGTTAACTTTCTGAGAATTTTTTTTACAATCAGGCAGCCAGTGGCTGGTAAACGCTGCGATACACGCGGCAAATAGAGGAAGCACATACTGGAAATGACTGTAGTGTAATGCAACTCATCACGACTTATCAGGCAAATGGATTCAAAGAGGAAAAATTAGGTAGAATTTTAATCAAAAGCACCTTCAAAACTTCATGGTAAATTTCCTGCAGGGCACCATCAAAATTGTTTGTAGGCTCTTGTGAAAAACATGTACGAAGGTTAAAGACGAACACAGTATAGATCAATGCAAACAGTCCTTCACATTGGCTAGTGATTAGCATTGTATGTAATGATGATAATGTATGTAAAGCGCTGCGGAATATGTTAGCGTTATATAAAAATAAAGATTATTATTATTACGATTGTAACTTTGCAATGCTGGATTCCTGGTCTTAAATGCTTGGGTTTCCTCTTAGCACTTCAGTTTCCTCCCACACTCCAGAGACATACTAATCGGGATATAAGATATACAGAAACACCCCACAATACTAGCCGAATATCGGGATCTCCCCACAAATGAACGTATTCCAGAAACAACCCCAAGACCTGCCGTACACCAAGAACACCCCACGAAACCTGCCGTATAACAGAACACCCCACAAGACTTGCCGCATATACCAGAAACATCCCACTACATCCGCTGTATCAGGAAGCCAGGAAGAATCCAGCTGTACGAATCTTCTGAAAACAATTATACTTTATTTGGTCATAGAAAAAATATTAAAATAGCCTTAGGAGGACATCAGCAAACGCGTTTCGAACTATGAGTTCTTAATCATTGCAATCATTGCAAACAGGACCTGTTGTATTCTGGGAACACCCCACAAGACTTGACATATACCAGAAAAAAACCACAGGACCTACCATATACCAGAGACACCCCACATGACATGGCGTATACCATAAGCACCTCATAATACATGATGTATACCGAGAACATGCCACAAGGCCTGCTGTATACCAGAAACACCCCACAAGTCCCGCCGTATACTGTGAACACCTCATAATACCCGCTGTATACCAGGAACACCTCATAAGATCTTCTATATAAAAGAAACACCCCATAAGATCTGCCGTATACTGGGAACACCCCACAAGACTTGCCATATACCAGAAACACTCCATAACACCTGCTGTATACCAAGAACACCCCACGAGACCTGCTGTACACCAGAAACATCTCATAAGACCCGCTGTATAGCAGAAACACCCCTCAAGACCTGCTGTATACCGGGAACAACCCACAAGACTTGCTGTATACTAGAAACCCCCACAAGTCCTGCTGTATACCTGGAACACCCCACAAGACCTGCCATGAACTAGGAAGACCTCATAAGATCTGCCGTATGCAAGAAACACCCTATAAGACCTGCCATTACTGTATGCCCATGGTATATGCCAAAATGCCGATTCATAGGTTACCTAGTGTTGCAATGGTCACCAGGGCACAGGGAATGTCAGGCATAGTGTCCCTCACCCCAACGTGCGTTTTGCCTTTTTCCAGGTTTGTGGTATTGAAATTTATTTGCCACAAATCAAATTATTGGAAAAAATTTTCAACAATTTAATTATACTTTATGACAGCTGGCTCACATCTGGTAGTTAGTGTGATCATTTTCTTACCCCTGAAAAAACACTCTAGAGAGCCAGTCACTAGGGGTTCCAATTCTGTCCACTGCTTGTTGCTCAGCGTAATCCGTCTGCAAAGAAACCAAGACAGGTTCCAAGAAGTGGAGGCAGGTCTTTTACTCTACAGGAAGTGGGGGCTCCATACAGGACGTAATGATGGTTCTTTGTCTCCATACAGAAAGTGTGGGTAGTTTTTTGTCTCTATACAGGAAATGGGGGTGGTTCTTTGTTTCCATACAGGAAGTGGTGACGGTTTTTTGTCTCCATATAGAATGCGGGGGTGGTTCTTTGTCTCTATGCAGAATGTGGTGGCGGTTCTTTGTCTCCATACAGTAGGTGAGGTCAGTTCTTTGTCTCCATACAGGAAGTGGGGGCAGTTCTTTGCCTCTATAGAGGATGTGGGGGCAAGTCTTTGACTCTATACAGGATGTATAGACAGTTCTTTGTCTCCATACAGGAAGTGGGGGTGGTTCTTTGTCTTCATACAAGATGTGGAGGCGGCTCTTTGTCTCCATACAGGAAGTGGGGGTTGTTCTTTGTCTCTATACATGAAGTGGGAGCGGTTCTTTGTATCCATACAGGAAGTGGGGCACTTCTTCGTCTCCATACAGGAAGTGGGGGTGGTTCTTTGTCTCCATACAGCAAGTGGGGGCCATTATTTGTCTCTATACAGGATGTGGGGGCGGTTCTTTGTCTCCATACAGGAAGTGGGGGGCAGTTCTTTGTCTCCATACAGGAAGTGGGGGGCAGTTCTTGGTCTCTATACAGGAAGTCGAGGTAGTTCTTTTTCTCTATACAGGAAGTGGGGGTTGTTCTTTGGCTCTGTACAGGATGTAGGGGCATATTTTTTCCTTCTATATAGTAAGTAAACGTTGGTCTTTCTTTCTACAGAGATTGGGTCAGGTCTTTGTCTCTCTACAGAAAGTATGGGTTGGTCATTGTCGCTTAAAAAGTGGGGCGGGTCTTTTTCTCTACAAAAAGTGGGGGGCAGGTCTTTGTCTTTGTACAGGGAATAGGAACGGGTCTTTTGTCTCTCTGCTCCTGGTCTCCTGTCTGTCTAACTGTATACAGGTATAACAAATATTCAAGCTTTCCATTTCGGGCAGGATAACCGTTGGAAAATAGCAGGAACAATATATGCTGGAAAGTGAGGGAAAGGAACTTCCTTCTCCTATATTGCTGGCAAAATGCTGATGAAGAGTAACCAAGTATTCAAAAACAGTGGATTGCAAGTTACAAAGTATGAGAATCAGGACAGTTTCTGGACATATTAGACAAGTATGTGTCCCAAAAGTAGTTTTACTTTGTTACATGGGAAAGAGGTAGCCAAACCAAGGTTTTCTATAGGATTTTTGTGAAAGGACTAGTACTTGTGTTTTCCTCCTCCTTCAAGCCTCCCTTAAATATTGTGTTTTTAATTATCTGGTAGTCCATAATATTTGATCTGGAATCTGGAACAGAAGGGTATTGCTCTATTGTCCAAGTTACCGAACCCTACTACAATAATTCTAACGCATTATTAATTAATTCATTGCGTAAACTTGTTTGTTCCTTACACATGGCATTCTGATAAGCCCAACCTTAACACGTTATCTGGCAAAGTCTTATTTTCCAAGCGGTCAAAGGAACTGGATAAAGTCCATCAGGAAAAAGGTGGTTTTCCCAAACACAATAACATTTGCAAATCTAAAACTTTACTGCAGTCTAGAGCATGCAGTGCTGACCTCAAGACCAGTAAAGTATGGGGAAGGAGAGGAAGGGAGAACGGCTATATTATATTACTGTTGTTTAAATAAGAATGAAAAATGATGTTTGACTCACTGAGGTTTTGTATGGAGAAGGTGTAAGACCCATTTATGTGTCTTTTACGTCAGAAACAAAAAATTGAATTGTTCCGAATTTCCACTCCAAAAAGAGACATGTTAAAGTTTTGTTCCCGACATTAAAAGTTTGTTGACTTTCCATTGGAAAGGTCACCTTACCCATCACCATTACCTTCACCAATCCTGACAGTGTGGATCTGAAATGCCGCAACGGCTGAGCATGCACTTTGTTATGCTCACACCCGGATTGTTTGGCGTGAGCGTGGTTAGTGGTCCCACTGGGCCACGAACCGAGGAGTGCCTGGAGGGGCGTGACTAGGGGTCTCGCCAGATCTGACCACGGACGCACGGCGGCTTAATCGACTCCGTGGTCTGAGGAGGGACGAGGGAGGTGGCCCAGGTGCTACTCCAGGTCAGACCCCGGTCACCCAGCTGTTGACCCACACCGGGGAATGCAGGAACGGGCAGGTTTGGCTGGTATGCTGACTGGCGGGTACTGTCAGGCTCGGCCGGTATACAGATGGGCCGGTACTGGCAGGTAGGTAAACAGGCTGGATAGGGACCAGTACAGACTGGAATATTGGAACAGAGCCGCAGGTGCGGAGGAAAAGCAGAGCAGGGCAGAGCAGAGCAGAGCCGCAGGTGTGGAGGAAAAGCGGGGCAGAGCAGAGCCGCAGGTGCGGAGGACAAGCGGAGTAGGGCAGAGCAGAGCCGCAGGTGCGGAGGACAAGCGGAGCAGAGCAGAGCCGCAGGTGCGGAGGACAAGCAAAGCAGGGCAGAGCAGAGCAGAGCCGCAGGTGCAGAGGACAAGCGGAGCAGGGCAGAGCAGAGTTGCAGGTGCGGAGGACAAGCGGAGCAGGGCAGACCAGAGCCGCAGGTGCGGAGGACAAGAGGACAAGCAGAGCAGAGCCGCAGGTAAGTACGACAAGCGGAGTAGGTGTTATGATCTGCAACATATACTAAGGAAAGATAGGGGAAAGCTGTCCCTACAGTAAGACTAAGCTGAATCCCTACGATGTAGCGGGCTGCCTGTTCCTAGTGAACAGACCCGCCTTAGTCCTCGGCTAGTCTGAAAGAAGACCTATAGAATTAAGGGAGGGGTCCATAAAAGAGCTAAAGACTGGGACAAAAATGGGACACCTCCTAAACAGAGAAGTTGTTGCAGAACACAAAAAGACAAACTGACAAAAATGTACTAGAGGTCTAAAAGGACCAAGTGAACTTAACAGAGAAAGGCACCAAAGCACCAGGCTAGAGAAACAGTCAAACACTGAAGTCCAGCACAGCCATAAGGGCGGAGCTGGAATATAAAGGCAGATGGTCACGTGAACGCAAAACACAAGATGGAAAAAACAAACAGGAGGGTTCTAACAGTAGGGCAGAGCAGAGCAGAGCCGCAGGTGCAGAGGACAGGTGGAGCAGGGCAGACAGGACAGGACTCTGTTCACATGGAACAGACAGGTAAACACAGGAAGATAGCTAGAACACAGGAGGTAGATACGGAGGCAGGGAAACAGGACAAGCAGAACCAGATACACACAAGGTACTTGCTATGAAATAGCGAGGGGACACAAAACTCACAAACAGAAGTACAGAGACAACGAGTAGCAGTTAGGTACTGGTTCAGACACTGCAGGAAAAGGGAAGGATCGGACATACACTGTGTTCCAAATTATTATGCAAATAATATTTTCTCAGATTTTCCCAAATTACCTATATAAAAACCAGGGGAGGAGTCCTGAGGAGATAATTTGCATATTGGGGTAAGTGAAGAGTCTCCGCGAGCTCAAAGAACACTGGATTTTGGCTGTTGGAGCTGAAAAGAGGACATCGGCGCGCGCATTTTGAAGCTTTTTTTTAAGCTTTTTTCACTGTTTTCAGAACATTAACAATAAGAACATGGAAGAGTCCAGGAGCCATTTGGTGAGCTGCATATCCTGCTACATGTTCACAAACTTGCCAGTGGAAAAGCCAGACTTCACATGCCAGAAATGCAAGCTTGTGTCCCTGTTGGAGGAAAAGTTGCGAAATCTAGAAGAGAGGTTAACTACCTTGAAAATCATTAAGGAAGGTGAAGAGTTCTTAGACAGAGCAGAATTATGTCAGCAAGATAAGACTTTGCCAGCAATGAATAACCTTGTAAGCCCTCAGAATCCTCCTGGATGGAGAAAGAAGAATGTTGTGAAGAAAAAACGGAGAGTGGTGGTCATGGGGGATTCCCTGTTAAGAGGAACAGAGGCCGCTATCTGCAGACCAGACATAACCTCAAGAGAAATGTGCTGTCTTCCAGGAGCAAAAATTAAAGATGTGTCTGACAGGATATCAAGACTCTTCAGACCTACAGATCACTACCCATTCCTGCTAATACATGTGGGGACAAATGACACCGCAAGAAAGGACCTGGAAACCATCTGCAGTGACTTTGAAGACTTAGGCAAGAAAGTGAAAGAATTGGGAGCGCAGGTGGTCTTCTCATCCATCCTCCCAGTGGATGGCCATGGAACAATGAGGTGGAATAAGATTCTACAGGTGAACAACTGGCTACGTCGATGGTGCCGTCAACAAGGATTTGGATTTCTGGATCACGGAATGAATTACCTATACGATGGACTACTTGCTAGAGATGGGGTGCACCTTACGAAGACTGGAAAACATGTATTTGGAAGTCGCCTTGCTACACTCATCAGAAGAGCTTTAAACTAGAACAATGTGGGAAGGGAAGCAAAAGGCCAGAAAAAGCCATACAGCTGACAAATACTATTGAGATCTCTGCTACTGGAAGTGGAAAAGAAGAACAAAGACAAAAAAATCTAAATAATAAAAATATGGGAGGAAGAGAAACCAATCACAAACTAAAATGTTGTTATACAAATGCACAAAGCATGGGCAACAAACAAGGAGAATTGGAACTACTAATGCAGGAAAAGGAATATGATGTCATTGGAATCACTGAAACTTGGTGGGACGATACACATGATTGGAATAAAAGGCTAAAAGGATACAACTTATTTGCAAGAAACAGACTTGATAAACGAGGAGGAGGTGTTGCATTGTATGTTAGAAAAGCGTATATCTGCACAGAGATTGAAGCTTCAGAGACTGGGAGTTCTGTGGAAACTGTTTGGGTAAGAATACAAGGAGAGAACAACGGAAAGGACACCATTGTAGGCATTTACTACAGGCCACCTGGGCAAGCTGAAGATATGGATGAACTCTTTATGTATCAAATGACCAAGTTCTCCAAAAAATATGACGTAGTGGTCATGGGAGATTTCAACTATCCAGACATTTGTTGGGAATCTCTCTCAAGTAAAACTAACAGGTCAAGCAAATTCTTATCCTCTCTTGCTGACAACTTTATCTTCCAAAAGGTAGGGGAGAAAACAAGGGGATCTGCTACTTTGGATCTAATTCTTATAAACAGGGAGGAAATGGTTGAGGAGGTAAAGGTGGCTGGGACCCTAGGAGGCAGCGATCATGCTATTATAGAATTTTGGATAACTAGAGGAGGAAGACATGTGAAGACTCAAACTTCAAGGTTAGATTTTAGAAAGGCAGATTTTAAGAGACTCAGAAAGAGAATAGGAGGGATCCAATGGCTGGATGTCCTTAAGGACAAAAATGTCCAGGAAGGATGGGAAATTTTTAAAAATGAGATTCTCAAAGCACAATCGTTAACAATCCCGAAAAGTAGGAAGAATGGGAAGCATTTAAGGAAACCAGGATGGATGAACACAGAACTTAAACACATGCTAAAAAGAAAGAAAGAAATGTTTATTAAATGGAAAGAGGGAGGCATATCTAAAGAAGATTATAATGCAGTCTGCAGATCCTGCAGGGCACGTATCAGGTTAGCTAAAGCTGACAATGAATTAAGGCTTGCAAGAGATGTCAAAAGCAATAAAAAAGGATTTTGGGGGTATGTCAAAAGTAAAAGAAAAGTCAAAGATGCTATAGGATTTTTACAGGATGAAAATGGAGAAATGGTAAGAGAGGATGTTGAGAAGGCCGAACTTTTTAATTCCTATTTTGCATCTGTTTTCTCTCAGAAAGAAAATGTAACATCAACTGATCTTCACTGTCCTTTTAAAGGAATAGAGGAATCCAAGTTATCAGTAAACAGAAAGATTGTGAGGGAATATTTAGCTAACATAAATGAGTTCAAGTCTCCAGGTCCAGATGAATTACACCCCAGAGTACTGAAGGAGATTGTAGAAGAAATTTTAGAACCACTCTCCATAATCTTTGAAAATTCTTGGAGAACAGGAGAAGTCCCAGAAGACTGGAGAAGAGCAAATGTTGTTCCTATCTTCAAAAAGGGGAAGAAGGTGGACCCAGGGAACTATAGGCCGGTGAGTCTGACTTCTATACCAGGAAAGATCTTTGAACAAATTATTAAACAACATGTATGTAAGTACATGGATAAGAATGAAGTGATTAACCAGAGTCAGCATGGGTTTGTAACTAACAAGTCATGTCAGACTAACTTAATTTCCTTCTATGACAGAATCACTGACTGGGTGGATCAGGGAAATGCTGTAGATATAGTATATCTTGACTTCAGCAAAGCATTTGACAAAGTATCTCACATCATCCTTATTGAAAAAATGACCAAGTATGCAATGGACCAGGCAACTGTTAGGTGGATTCATAACTGGCTTAGTGATCGGACTCAAAGGGTGGTTGTAAATGGCTTCACATCCAGCTGGATGAATGTCTCAAGTGGGGTACCACAGGGCTCCGTCCTGGGACCTGTATTGTTCAACATCTTTATCAATGATTTAGATGAAGGAATTGAGGGTAAACTGATTAAATTTGCTGATGACACAAAGCTAGGAGGGATAGCTAATACTAGAGAAGAGAGAGAGAGGATTCAAAAAGACCTAAATAAACTGGAGCAGTGGGCAGCAACCAACAGAATGGTTTTTAACAGGGAAAAATGCAAAGTACTACATCTGGGCAATAAAAATGAAAAAAGCATATACAGAATGGGAGGAATAGAGCTAAGCAACAGTACATGTGAAAAAGACTTAGGTATACTAATAGATCATAGACTGAACATGAGTCAACAGTGTGATGCAGCAGCAAAAAAGGCAAATACAATTCTGGGATGTATTAACAGAAGCATACAGTCTAGATCACGTGAAGTCATTATCGGTCTTTACTCCTCTTTGGTCAGACCTCATCTGGAATACTGTGTACAGTTTTGGGCACCACATTTTAAAAAAGACATAGACAAACTGGAGCAAGTTCAGAGAAGAGCGACCAGAATGGTGACTGGTCTGCAAACCATGTCCTATGAGGAACGGTTGCAGGATTTGGGAATGTTTAGCTTGCAAAAAAGAAGACTGAGAGGAGACTTAATAGCTGTCTACAAATATGTCAAGGGCTGTCACATTGTAGAAGGATCATCTTTATTCTCATTTGCACAAGGAAAGACTAGAAGCAATGGGATGAAACTAAATGGGAGGAGACACAGATTAGATATTAGAAAAAACTTTTTGACAGTTAGGGTGATTAATGAGTGGAACAGGCTGCCACGAGAGGTGGTGAGTTCCCCTTAAATGGACGTCTTCAAACAGAGGCTGGACAGACATCTGTCTGAGATGATCTAGTGAATCCTGCTTTGAGCAGGGGGTTGGACCAGATGACCCAGGAGGTCCCTTCCAACTCTACCATTCTATGATTCTATGATTCTATATGAATTGCAGTCATTGTAATTTTACAGTCCTTTTTCCATCCTCCACTCCATCCATCTGGACCATCGAGATCATTTCATGCATGATAATGCCCCGTCTCATGCTGCACATAACACATTTGCATCTCTGGCTGCTATGGGCATAAAAGGGGACAAACTTATGGTGTGGCACCCATGCTCCCCTGACCTCAACCCCATTGAGAACCTCTGGAGCATCATCAAAAGGAGTGTCTATGATGGCGGGAGGCAGTTCACATCTAAGCAACAGCTCTGGTAGGGTATTCTGTCCTCATGCAAAACAATTAAAGCAGAAACCATCCAAAACCTGACAAATTCAATGGACGAGAGAGTTCTGAAGCTCCTTTCGAACAAGCGGTCCTATGTGCAAATGTAACATCACCTAGAATAAAGTTTTGAGTTGAAAACTGTTTGATTTCAGTTTGTAATAACCTGCTAATGCTTATAATTTCAAAAATGACCATTTTTTTGTTCTTTATTAAAATGAAAAGGTTGAAAACTCTGCTGTGCATAATAATTTGGAACATGCATTTTGAGTGCAGTTTGAGTTTTTTATTTTTTTTATAATATACTGTTATCATAGGCAGTTTGTACAAAAACCTTTCAATTGTACTCTAATCGTTATTTGACTGGAAAATTACAATAACTGCAATTCATATAAGTAATTTGGGAAAATCTGAGAAAATATTATTTGCATAATAATTTGGAACACAGTGTAGAGACAAACAGGTAACGGGCTAGGACACAGTTCAGACAGGAACTGATACAGGAACGAGATACAGGAACGAGCCTGGGCATTCAGCCTCCAGGATGGTGGAAATAGACTATTAGTTACAGATACAGGTAACGGGCCTGGATACTCAGCCCCCAGGGTGGTGGAAAAAGACTAGGTTCAGGACAGGACCTGGCAACTCACAGTTTCACAGAACACACTGTAAGAAAATGTTGTTCAGGCCCCTCCCACTGGGTGGAGGAGGTTTAAGTATCCAGTGACTCACAGCAATAGGCGGGGGATGCAATAGGACTGCGCACACTGTAACTTTAAGAATCAGGAAGTGCCAGCGCCGCCGCCCTAACGCCCTAAGCCAGCAGACAAGAGACATGCACACAGCAGGTAGAGGAGCATAGTGTGCAGCCTGGACTGGTAGGTAAGTTGGCGGTCTTGCATGGAGGGAGATGGTAAGCCATGCTAGCACCCCGCCAGGGATGTTACACACTTCACCCAAGTTTTCGTTCATTCAGACCGGCTAATTTTGTCAGTCCCGTAGAGAATGAACAAAGTGGTGGTGCATATGCTTGGTATTTCAAAGTCCCATTCTCAGGATTGGTGGGTGTTCGATTGCTGGGAAACACAATAGGTGAGCACTTCCCAACAATCCCAATTTTGCCGTGATAATTCCTATAATGGCATCGCATAAGGTACAAGATGCATGCAAAACTTCTCCCATAAGTGGATGGTCCTTGATTTTCGTTCATGTAAAGGTTGGTGTTCCTATTTTGCTAAGTAGCTTTTCTTCCCCTCTCTTTCAGTGGTTGTAGGATCTCATCACCCAGACTCCCACAGATCAAACGTTCTGACATGTTTTTTTCAAATTGGAGTAACTCTTTTAGGTCCAGCTGCCATTAAATCATCCACACTTGCCTAGTGTCCATTAACTAGTCTGTACAGAAAGCCCACAAACACTTGAACACATCCTGGGTGGGATTGTCATGTTGAGATCAAATGTTCTGAGCATCTTCATTTTTGCACTTAGTCAATTAACTGTTCTGACTTTGAGATGTTGACTACATTGACTACAGCAGCTCTTCGTCTGAGCTTGTGTGTTCCTTGAGTCACTGATATAAGCAGTGCTGAAAGATTTAGATCATACGTAAATGTGGTTTTGAAGCAATGAGTCAGTGCTGGAAAGACAGACCATAGCCAGGAGTATAATCGGTCTACCTAGTTCACATATTGCCCCTGTAGAGGTGTGGGTGACAGTGCCACTCCAAGTTAGGAGTCTAGAACAAAGACCTCATTGAAAGGCATAAAATGTAAAGCCACGTCACGCAAGAAAATTACATCATAAGTCAGAAAGAGTGAGAAAAAAGGGATATATTTATTTCCAGTTTTCACTGGGATAAATAGTGCTGAGAAGATCTATATTCTGTTATGCAAGTGGGTAGAAATCTACCACTTAGATTGCTTGAGATTAAGTCAGAGGCAGGTTTGTCCTGCTATACGGCAGATCTTATGGGGTGTTCCCAGTATACGGCAGGTTTTATGGGTGTTACCAGTATACGGTAGGTTTATGGGTGTTACCAGTATTTGGTAAGTCTTGCGGGGTGTTCCTGGTATATGGCACGTCTTGTGGAGTGTTCTCGTTATACAGCAGGTCTTGTGGGGTGTTCCCGGTATACGGCTGATCTTGTGGAGTGTTCTCGGTATACTGCAGGTCTTGTGGGTGTTCCCGGTATACGGCAGGTCTTGTGGTGTGTTCCCGGTATATGGCAGGTCTTGTGGGGTGTTCCTGGTATAAAACAGGTCTTGTGGGGTGTTCCCAGTATAGGACAGGTCTTGTGGGGTGTTCCCAGTATAGGGCAGGTCTTGTGGAGTGTGTTATGATCTGCAACAAGAACTAAGGAAAGATAGGGGAAAGCTGTCCCTACAGTAAGACTAAGCTGAATCCCTACGATGTAGCGGGCTGCCTGTTCCTAGTGAACAGACCCGCCTTCGTCCTCGGCTAGTCTGATGAAGACCTATAGAATTAAGGGAGGGGTCTCTAAAAGAACTAAGGACTGGGACAAAAATGGGACACCTCCTAAACAGAAGTTGTTGTAGAACACAAAAGACAAACTGACAAAAAGTACTAGAGGTTCCAGAGGACCAAGCGAACTGATAGAGATAGGCACCGAAGCACCAGGCTAGCAAGACAGTCAAACAACACTGAAGTCCAGCAAAGCCAGAAGGGCGGAGCTGGAATATATAGGCAGATGGTCACGTGACCGCAAAACACAAGAGAGAAAAAACTAACAGGAGGGTTCTAACAGAGTGTTACCAGTATATGGCGGGTCTTGTGGGTGTTACCAGTGTACGGCAGATCTTGTGGAGTGTTCCCGGTATACAGCAGGTCTTGTGGGGTGTTACCAGTATACGGCTGATCTTGTGGAGTGTATACTGCAGGTCTTGTGGGTGTTCCTGGTATACGGCAAGTCTTGTGGGGTGTTCCTAGTATATAGCAGGTCTTGTGGGGTGTTCCTGGTATACGGCAGTTCTTGTGGGGTGTGCCCGGTATACGGCAGGTCTTGTGAGTGTTACCACTGTACGGCAGACCTTGTGGAGTGTTCTCGGTATACGGCAGGTCTTGTGGGTGTTACCAGTATTTGGTAAGTCTTGCGGTGTGCTTCTGGTTCATGGCACGTCTTGTGGGGTGTTCCTGCTTTACGGCAGGTCTTGTGGTGTGTTCCCGGTATACGGCAGGTCTTGTGGGGTGTTACCAGTATACGGCAGGTCTTGTGGGGTGCTCCCGGTATATGGCAGGTCTTGTGGGGTGTTACCAGTATACAGCAGGTCTTCTGGGGTGTTCCCGGTATATGGCAGGTCTGATGGAGTGTTCTCGGTATACAGCAGGTCTTGTGGGTGTTACCATTATTTGGTAAGTCTTGTGGTGTGCTTCAGGTTCATGGCACATCTTGTGGGGTGTTCCTGCTATGCGGCAGGTCTTGTGGAGTGTTCCCGGTATACGGCAGGTCTTGTGGGGTGTTCCCGGTACACGGCAGGTCTTGTGGGGTGTTCCCGGTATACGGCAGTTCTTGTGGGGTGTTCCCGGTATACGACAGGTCTTGTGAGGTGTTCCCAGTATAGGACAGGTCTTGTGGGGTGTTCCCAGTATAGGGCAGGTCTTGTGGGGTGTTCCCAGTATATGGCAGGTCTTGTGGGGTGTTCCTGGTATACGGCAGTTCTTGTGGGGTGTTCCCAGTATACGACAGGTCTTGTGGGGTGTTACCAGTATATGGCTGATCTCGTGGACTGTTCTCGGTATACTGCAGGTCTTGTGGGTGTTCCAGGTATACGGCAGGTCTTGTGGGGTGTTCCCAGTATATGGCAGGTCTTGTGGGGTGTTCCTGGTATACGGCAGTTCTTGTGGGGTGTTCCCGGTATATGACATGTCTTGTGGGGTGTTACCGGTATAGGACAGGTCTTGTGGGGTGTTCCCTGTATAGGACAGGTCTTGTGGGGTGTTCCCAGTATAGGGCAGGTCTTGTGGGGTGTTCCTGGTATACTTCAGTGCTTGTGGGCTGTTCCCGGTATACGACAGGTCTTGTGGGGTGTTACCAGTATAGGACAGGTCTTGCGGGGTGTTCCCAGTATAGGGCAGGTCTTGTGGGGTGTTCCCGGTATACGACAGGTCTTGTGGGGTGTTATCAGTATATGGCTGATCTCGTGGAGTGTTCTCGGTATACTGCAGGTCTTATGGGTGTTCCAGGTATACGGCAGGTCTTGTGGGGTGTTCCCAGTACATGGCAGGTCTTGTGGGGTGTTCCTGGTATACTGCAGTTCTTGTGGGTTGTTCCCGGTATATGACATGTCTTGTGGGGTGTTACCGGTATAGGACAGGTCTTGTGGGGTGTTCCCTGTATAGGACAGGTCTTGTGGGGTGTTCCCAGTATAGGGCAGGTCTTGTGGGGTGTTCCTGGTATACTTCAGTGCTTGTGGGCTGTTCCCGGTATACGACAGGTCTTGTGGGGTGTTACCAGTATAGGACAGGTCTTGCGGGGTGTTCCCAGTATAGGGCAGGTCTTGTGGGGTGTTCTCGGTATACGACAGGTCTTGTGGGTGTTACCACTGTACGGCAGACCTTGTGGAGTGTTCTCGGTATACGGCAGGTCTTGTGGGTGTTACCAGTATTTGGCAAGTCTTGCAGTGTGCTTCTGGTTCATGGCAAGTCTTGTGGAGTGTTCCCGGTATACGGCAGTTCTTGTGGGGTGTTACTAGTATATGGCAGGTCTTGTGGGGAGTTCCCGGTATATGGCAGGTCTTGTGGGGTGTTACCAGTATACGGCAGGTCTTGTGGGGTGTTCCCAGTATATGGCAGGTCTGGTGGAGTGTTCTCGGTATACGGCAGGTCTTGTGGGTGTTACCAGTATTTGGTAAGTCTTGCGGGGTGCTTCTGGTATATTGTACGTTTTGTGGGGTGTTTCCGGTATACGGCAGGTCTTGTGGAGTGTTCTCAGTATATGGATGGTCTTGTGGGTGTTACCAGTAAAACGTGCAAAATCGGGAGTGTATCAAAATAATTATTTTACCCACTGCATAATGCCGGGTGCATTACATACAATGTTATGTGTCAGAGTGAAATCCTTCAAGTGTACTGGACTCCTCTTTAAAGGGACTCTGTCAGCACAGAATGTCTATTCAAACCATATACAGTCGCTAGGTGCATCACGGCGGCCAGTCAATTATATTCACTTTCCCACCTGCTGGCTTCCATCTATCTCCATCCTTCTCTGGCTCTATCAAGGAGGGGGTGGAGATTAAGGGAAAACAAAACAAGCAGGTGGGAAGGTGTATATAAATGATTGTCCGAGCTTCCTGTCATAGGGTCGGTGCAAGAAGGGAGACATTACAGTCATCGCTAACTACAAAGTGAGCGTGCTGTAATAACATCCCGGCACCTTGATTGTGACATCGTTCAAGGAGCCCAACCTCAGGCTTCATTGAACGACTAACCTGGTAACAACACATGGCAACTCATCAGCAACCCACAACTGCATCACAGGGAGGTGATAGGAGCTGGTGAGTGCATGCACCGGCCATCTAAATGCTACTGTCAGCCTTGCAGCTCTGGGGTCCTGGGTTCAAATCCCACCAAGGACAACATCTGCAAGGAGTTGGTATGTTCTCCCAGTGTTTGTGTGGGTCTCCTCTGGGGTCTCCATTTTCCTCCCACACTCCATTAGACATACTGGAATTTAGATTGTGAGCCCCGATGGCGACAGTGATGATAATGTCTGTAAATTGTCTGAATTGTAAAGCGCTGTGGAATATGTTGGCGCTATATAAATAAAAAGATTATTATTATTATTATTACTGTCAGTGATTGACAAGGGCATTTAAATACTTAAAACAGCAGCAATCAAGACGAGCTCTGATCACTGCTCTTACAGGCAGACGCCGACTATGTACCACAGCCGACATCTGTCCGGTATGGAGCAGGCTCAGCTCCTGAACCCTCTCCATACAAGCACATCCCAAAGGTGACAGTAATGTCAAGGTTAGCAAATTTCACTTGTCTGTTCCCAAACGTGGAACGACAACTGTACTTGCCTAACACATGTGAAAGAGCCCTTTAGATTTAGTAAATGTGCCCCAAGCACATGAATGCTTTTACGCACCACAATGCACTATTACATACACGCATCTTACAAAAATACATATAATTCCAGATACACAGACATACAGTACAGACCAAAAGTTTGGACACACCTTCTCATTTAAAGATTTTTCTGTATTTTAATGACTATGAAAATTGTACATTCACACTGAAGGCATCAAAACTATGAATTAACACATATGGAATTATATATACCTAATAAAAAAGTGTGAAACAACTGAAAATATGCTTTATATTCTAGGTTCTTCAAAGCAGCCACCTTTTGCTTTGATGACTGCTTTGCATACTCTTGGTATTCTCTTGATGAGCTTCAACAGGTAGTCACCGGTCTTCCAACAATCTTGAAGGAGTTCCCAGAGATGCTTAGCACTTGTTGGCCCTTTTGCCTTCACTCTGCGGTCCAGCTCACCCCAAACCATCTCGATTGGGTTCAGGTCTGGTGACTGTGGAGGCCAGGTCATCTGGCGTAGCACCCCATCACTCTCCTTCTTGGTCAAATAACCATTACACAGCCTGGAGGTGTGTTTGGGGTCATTGTCCTGTTGAAAAATAAATGATGGTCCAACTAAACGCAAACCGGATGGAATAGCATGCCGCTGCACGATGCTGTGGTAGCCATGCTGGTTCAGTATGCCTTCAATTTTGAATAAATCCCCTACAGTGTCACCAGCAAAGCATCCCCACACCATCACACCTTCTCCTCCATGCTTCATGGTGGGAACCAGGCATGTAGAGTCCATCCGTTCACCTTTTCTGCGTCACACAAAGACGCGGTGGTTGGAACCAAAGATCTCAAATTTGGACTCATCAGACCAAAGCACAGATTTCCACTGGTCTAATGTCCATTCCTTGTGTTCTTTAGCCCAAACAAGTCTCTTCTGCTTGTTGCCTGTCCTTAGCAGTGGTTTCCTAGCAGCTACTTTACCATGAAGGCCTGCTGCACAAAGTCTCCTCTTAACAGTTGTTGAAGAGATGTGTCTGCTGCTAGAACTCTGTGTGGCATTGACCTGGTCTCTAATTTGAGCTGCTGTTAACCTGCGATTTCTGAGGCTGGTGACTCGGATAAACTTATCCTCAGAAGCAGAGGTGACTCTTGGTCTTCCTTTCCTGGGGTGGTCCTCATGTGAGCCAGTTTCTTTGTAGCGCTTGATGGTTTTTGCAACTGCACTTGGGGACACTTTCAAAGTTTGCCCAATTTTTCGGACTGACTGACCTTCATTTCTTAAAGTAATGATGGTCACTCGTTTTTCTTTACTTAACTGCTTTTTTCTTGCCATAATACAAATTCTAACAGTCTATTCAGTAGGACTATCAGCTGTGTATCCACCTGACTTCTGCACAACACAACTGATGGTCCCAACCCCATTTATAAGGCAAGAAATCCCACTTATTACACCTGACAGGGCACACCTGTGAAGTGAAAACCATTTCCGGTGACTACCTCTTGAAGCTCATCAAGAGAATGCCAAGAGTGTGCAAAGCAGTCATCAAAGCCAAAGGTGGCTACTTTGAAAAACCTAGAATATAAGACATATTTTCAGTTGTTTCACACTTTTTTGTTAAGTATATAATTCCAAATGTGTTAATTCATAGTTTTGATGCCTTCAGTGTGAATGTACAATTTTCAAAGTCATGAAAATACAGAAAAATCTTTAAATGAGAAGGTGTGTCCAAACTTTTGGTCTGTACCGTATATACAGACATACGCACACACGCAGACATCAGTACATCAGTACATCACCTGATCCACCGATCCACCATCAGTACACAGTACATCAATTGTAATGGTCAGCCTCATATACCTTTGTATAGCATAAACCTACATCTCCCAGTATGTCCTTAAAAATGGAGATACTGGGAGTTGTTGTTACCAGTTATCATCAGACTGCGGAACATACAGGAACCACAGTGCTGATGAGACTCAGACAGTATCACAATAAACATTTACCTGAGACGTCTTCTCTGATTAGAATCGTTCTCTTTCTTTTCGTCTCCATCTTGTCCAGACGCCATGATGACTTTTCTCATATACTGGTCGTCTCTGCAGACTTCCATCTTGGTTTTCTGCAGCACATCCCGACGCGATGCCCTTAAAAAGGCATTATCATTATAATGCTCCTGAATAAAAAGATCTGCCCTACGCTGAGCCTCTGTATAGACTATTAACTCTTACAATGCTCCCTGCACAAAATATGAGCCCCACACTCTACCCCTCGTATGGTACAAGTCCTCCACACTGTCCTCTCTTTTCTATACTGAGTCTTATCTTTAGACTATCCTCTCACACTGAGTCCTCGCCTATAGGGCCCAGTTTCTATACTGTGCCCCTTCATCACACTACCCCTCCTCAGCATACTGTTCCCTCCTTGCTGTGTCCTCACACCGTCCCCCATACTGCTCCCTCTCAATACCTCCCCCACACTACCCAGTCTCTGTTCTGTGTCCCCTCACATTTTTCTCCCCCCATGCTGTCTCCTCACATCCTTCCCCTTAATAGTCTCCTCACACACCCCTCTACTCTCCATACTGTCTCCTCATACATCCCCCTTCCCCATTTCTGTTCCCGCAGCTATTCACTATACTGTTTCTTCACACATCTCTCCATACTGTCTTCTAAAATTTCTTCCCCCATCTCTCCCCAATTATAATAAATCTTCAGAAGAGCACGCAGACATACACAAAGACATATACACAGACATACAGACATGCAGAAGCGCACATAAATGCACTCACATACATGTGTGCAGATTCGCACTTATACACAAGCAGACGAGCACACACAGAAATGTGGACACGCACATATACACTCCCAGCGCAGGCAAACACACACACTTGCTGACACGCACACATACACATAAACGCAAATGCAGACATGTACACACACATGCAGATATGCACACAGAAATGCATACTCAGATACTCACAAACATACACAGAAACACACGCAGACATGCACACACATAGACACGTGCACACACACAGTCATGCAGAGACAAGCAGACACACGCAGATATGCACACAGAAATGCACACTAAAACAAGCACACATGCGCAGACACGTGTAGACATGCACGCATGCACACACAGAAATGCACACGCACACCCAGGCAGACGCGCATATGTACACATGCACACACACAGGCACGCACACACTGAAATGCACACGTAAACACACATAGATGCGTGAGCAAACACACACTACACACAGAAAAACACACGTGAACATGCACAGCCAGGCAGACATGCACAGCCAGGCAGACATGCACGTGTACACACACACACGCATGCACAGACAAACACATAAAGATTCATATAAGCATATGACGCGGTACTGGGCCAGTAGATGCAGGGGGTGATATCACAGTGGCGGTGACCCGGTCCGTGACCCAGGGCGGTCAATTAAAAGGGGGGCTTTCTATTTATAGGGGATTTATAGAGTTCGTGACGCCACCTGTGGTTTCTGGTAATTTGTACCAGCGCTGCTGCAGACCTCTGAGGCAGTTGATAAGGCAGCTGGGATGGAACGGCTCCCCACAGGTGGAGCGGGCCTCAGGGCAGTGTAGAGAGTTTAATGGTGGGTGGTGATACTGGGACTTGTAGTGCAGAGGTAGAGATGGCGCAGTTGAAATAATTGACGGAGGCAGTGCAGTGCAGTCATCCGAGTTTTCACTCACAGTTCTTATGTAAGTTCCACAGGTACACTGTGTTACGCACACGCCCGGACTGACTGGCGTGTGCGTGTTTAGTGATCCCACTGGACCATGAACCGGAGAGTGCCTGGAGGGGCGTAACTAAGTATCTACCCGATCCGACCAAGGTCGCACGATGGCTAACGACGCCAGTGCACCAGGGAGGAACCGAGCAGAGGGACCAGGTGCTACTCCAGATCAGACCCCAGACACGGCTGTTGACCCACACCAGAGAATACAGGAACAGGCAGGTTAGGCTGGCACACTGACTGGTGGGTATAGGCAGGCACGGCTGGTATGCAGACAGGCGGGCACTGGTAAGCACGGCTGGTATGCAGGCAGGGGGTACTGGCAAGCACGTCTGGAGTGCCGGCAGGGAGGCACTAGCAGGTTGGAGCACAGACTGGATAAGGTCAAGTACAGACTGGGACTCAGGAACAGAACCGCAGATGCGGTAGACAAGCAGAGCAGAACGAGAACGCCGGAGCGGTGAGCAAAGGCAGAGCAGAGCGAGACCGCCTGGAGCGGTGAGCAAAGGCAGAGCAGAGCGAGACCACCTGGAGCGGTGAGCAAAGGCAGAGCAGAGCGAGACCGCCTGGAGCGGTGAGCAAAGGCAGAGCAGAGCAAGACCGCCTGGAGCGGTGAGCAAAGGCAGAGCAGAACGAGACCGCCTGGAGCGGTGAGCAAAGGCAGAGCAGAGCGAGACCACCTGGAGCGGTGAGCAAAGGCAGAGCAGAGCGAGACTGCTTGGAGCGGTGAGCAAAGGCAGAGCAGAGCGAGACCGCCTGGAGCGGTGAGCAAAGGCAGAGCAGAGCGAGACCGCCGGGGCGGTGAGCAAGAGCAGAGCAGAGCGAGACCGCCTGGAGCGGTGAGCAAAGGCAGAGCAGGCAAGAACCGCCGGAGCGGTGAGCAAGGCAGAGCAGGCAAGAACCGCCGGAGCGGTGAGCAAGGCAGAGCAGGCAAGAACCGCCGGAGCGGTGAGCAAGGCAGAGCAGGCAAGAACCGCCGGAGCGGTGAGCAAGGCAGAGCAGGCAAAAACCGCCAGAGCGGTGAGCAAGGCAGAGCAGGCAAGAACCGCCGGAGCGGTGAGCAAGGCAGAGCAGTGGGGACAGGGTTCTGTTCACACGGAACAGACTGGAAGGGAAAGGCAGAACCAGATACACACAAGATACTTGCAATGAAGTAGCGAGTGGACTCAAAACTCACAAACGGAAGTACAGCGACAACGAGTAGGAGTTAGGTGCAGGTTCAGACTCTGCAGAAAAAAGGAAGGTACGGACATAGAGAAAAACAGGAAACAGGCTAGGAGAGTGTTCAGACAGGAACTGAGTGTTCAGACAGAAAATGACACTGCAGCGAGATACAGGAGCGAGTCTGGGTATGCGGCCCCCAGAAAAGGCGGAACGAACAGGCTAGGAGCGTGTTCAAACTGTCCTGGAAATACAGCCTCCAGGAAGGCGGACAGACAGGCAAGAAAACACAGATAACAGACCTAGGTATGCGGCCCCTAGAAGGCGGGACGAACAGGCTAGGGTACAGTTCAGACAGGAACTGCTACTGAAAGAGATACAGGAGCCAGTCTGGGAATACAGTCCCCAGAGTGGTGGAAACAGACAAGAACAGAGCAGGACCTGGCACATTCAGCGAAAGGAGCACACTGAATGATAGCGTTGCTCAGGCCTCAGCTTCCAGGTGAAGCTGGTTTAAATTTCCAGTGACTGACAGCAATAGGCTGAGGACGCATTAGGGGTGTGCCCACAGCAGCTACAAGAAACAGGAAGTGACTGGGCCGCCACCCTAAGCAGTCAGAACAGAGACAAACATGGAAAGAAGCCAGGCTAGCAGACTGGACTGATGATCAAGTTTGTGATTTTGCATAGTGGGAGATGGTGCCCTATGCAAGAACGCCGCCAGGTATGTTACACACTGTACGGGTGTCAGCCTCCCACGTCGCGCTGCATTCACCAGACCGGGGGTTCAGCTCTTCCTCAGATGCGTCAGGAGCGCTTGACGGAACCCCGCTTTCCTTATGTTCCTTGCTAGACCGACTTCTCACGCTGGGTCTTCTCCCTTCTGCCCTGCGCTTCCCCACTCACAGTCCCAATCAGGTGCTCTGAAGTCCCTCTGGGCAACCTGGAGTTCCCGGACCTGCTTGACCTTCACAGTGACTAGGATGAGGCTGTGGCAACTGCACTATAAAAGTCAGAAGCCTCTGGTTTTTCCAGCCGAGAACTGGAGTAACACGGCTGGTCCAGGGACCAGTCCCTTCTTGTGGCCTGATCCCTCTGACACCTGGCAGATTTGGGGCATATGGGTGCCGTCCTGCACTCACCTTACCCCCTGGGATCCCTTCTGTAGAACGGAGCCTTTCTCCTCTGCTCCTCTCCTGGACCTCTATCACTAGGCCCCACTTGTGGAGCAGAGCTCCTAACGAGATTCTGCTCCCTAACTGACTGTCCTCACTCACTGATCTTACTGACTTGCCACCCTAAGATGGCCTCCCTTTTATATACCTCCTACGATGGTGCTCCCCTACTCTACTTCCTCTACCCACACCCACTACTGGTTCCCCCTACCTTTGGTTCCCCCCACTCCAGCCAGGGACAGGGCTCAGCAGGAAAAACAATGCATCTTGCCCTTCCAGCCGGCCTGGAGTAGTGTTGAATGTGGGTGTTGGGGTTCCGGGCAGCACTCCCTCCTTACCTGAGAGAAGGAGATACCACACCTCTGGGTGAGGTGCAGAACCTCTGTGGCGACTGAACCCTCAGGGGCGTCACACATACACAAATATTAGGGGTGCTAATAATATTACACTACCTTGGCTGGATTCTTCTAAGGCGGGAAGCAGCAGTGCAGGGCACACGGCGTGACATCACTTTTAGCAGATGTGTCTGGTAACTGTGACGCGGCCATGCATGCGACCCCTGCTCCCCGGCTTCCCTGGCCCAGCCCTTCACTGAGCATTGCGTGCGCCCCTGCACTTTTAAAAGGCCCGCGGCCACAAATATATATATTTTTTCCCTCTCTCCTCAGCAAGGGCCCACCGGGGATTTCCCCGATACTCCCTCCAGGGCCAGTCCGACCCTGTTCATCAATGTGCATGGGGAGTCTTGTCTGGTCGCACAGAAGAGCTAATATTTATATATATACTGAGTGCAGATTTTGCAGATGGAGCCTTCTCATGCCACACAATTTACAACAGTTGTGCTCCAATAGAAATAAATAATGATTAGAGCAGGTAAGCGACAGGTGAGTGATTTTCTTCCATTGACTCCTTTTGGAGTGTGGCTCAGGCTAAAGTCTGGCCTTGACCTTACAACTGCACAGTGTCCTGCGCTATAAGCCTAGGTTGTAGAGATATTCAGCTCTGGCTAAAATGAAGAGACCACTGCACAGTTTTCTAAAAATCCCCATCTCTACATATCTGACAGCCATTCCATTCCAGTGTCAGGTGAATTCCAACCAAAGTCCACCTTATTCTACTTAATGTGCTTCTGATTAGGTGATCTCCTGAAGCAAATCTTACGTAACCAGGGAAAGTATAAAAAACACTGCTGTGGTCTTCACAATCCTCTTGCAATAGGACAAGCTGGATGGCAAAACAAGTGCTAGGAATAGCCCAAAAGTAATTTGAATGAAACAATAACTTTTAACCATGCCAAAGGAGTAGAAAAGAAAAGTCTTGAGTGAGGCAAAGAAGGGCTCAATTCTGGCTTTACTGGCAGAGGGATACAGTGAGCGTCATGTTGCCTCCATCCTTAAAATTTTGAAGACGGCAGTCCATTACAACAAGGTCAAGCAGCAGACATTGGGGACAATAAAGCTACAGCGAAAGCGACTCTCCACTCACCGGGATGACCGTCATCTTATTCGAATGTCACTCAGCAACCGCAGGATGACATCAAGTGACCTACAAAAGGAATGGCAAATGGCAGCTGGGGTGAAGTGCACGGCAAGAACAGTTCGTAACAGGTTCCTAGAGGCCTCAAGTCATGTAAAGCTATAAAAAAGCCTTTCATCAATGAGAAGCAAAGGAGAGCCAGGCTGATGTTTGCCAAAGACCATAAGGATTGGACCATAGAAGACTGGAGTAAGGTAATCTTCTCTGATGAGTCTCATTTTCATCTTTGCCCAACACCTGGTCGTCTAATGGTTAGACGGAGACCTGGAGAGGCATACAAGCCACAGTGTCTTGCACCCACTGTGAAATTTGGTGAAGGATCGGTGATGATCTGGGGATGCTTCAGCAAAGCTGGAATTGGGCAGGTTAATCTTTGCGAAGGACGTATGAATCAAGAAGCATACAAGGTTATCCTTGAAAAACACTTGCTTCCTTCTGCTCAGGCAATGTTCCCCAACTCTGAGGACTGTTTTTTCCAGGAGGACAATGCCCCATGCCACACAGCTAGGTCAATCAATGTGTGGATGAAGGAGCACCACATCAAGACCCTGTAATGGCCAGCCCAATCTCCAGACCTGAACCCCATTGAAAACCTCTGGAATGTAATCAAGAGGAAGATGGATAGTCACAAGCCATCAAACAAAGAAGAACTGATTACATTTTTGTGCCAGGAGTGGCATAAGGTCACCCAAAAGCAGTGTGAAACACTGGTGGAAAGCAGCCAAGACGCATGAAAGCTGTGATTAAAAACCATCGTTATTCCACCAAATATTGATCTCTGAACTGTTCCTGAGTTAAAACATGAGTATTGCTGTTTCTAAATGAATAAGAACTTGTTTTCTTTGCATTATTTGAGGTCTGAAAGCACTGTTTCTTTTTTATTATTTTGACGATTTCTCATTTGCTGCAAATAAATACAAAATTTTTAGCTTTGAATTTCGGAGACTTGTCTGTAGTTTATAGAATAAAACAACAATGTACATTTTACTCAAAAATATACCTATAAAGAGAAGAATCAGAGAAACTGAAAACTGTGCAGTGGTCTCTTAATTTTTGCCAGAGTGTATAATAACAATACCTCTCCTGCCTCATAAGATTTTCATCAGGGCGCCTATCACTGATTTATCTCTTCCCCCCTGAATGATTTCTCTTCCCCTCACAGTGACTTTGCACATTCTCACTTGCAGTAATCTGGATGTTAATGCAGCAGTTGTCCACTAGAGGCAGCGCTGCTCTGCACTATGTCACCCGCTGTGACTATGCTTTCTTCTGTGCATCTCGCCTGTTTGTTGGGGCCTTCGTTGATCAAGCAATATCCTGATCTAAATTTACCTTTGGTTGCCAGAGTGTTGTAACCAAAGGGATCGTTTGGCTCACGCTCAGATTTGCAATACAGTCATCACCTTCAGAGCATCTCATGTAAAATCTATATTTTAAAGAGTGAACACAGACAGTTATAATAAAAAAAAATCCTATGAAAGTAAAAATTATCACAGATCTGCGTAATGTTATTTTCTTATGTAGTGTCTTAAAGGGGTTGTCCAGGCTTGGGTTTCAAGTCTGCAGTCACTTTATGTAACCGCAGACTTGTGAATCCTCATAGCGGTGTACACTGTCAGGATTCTCCGCTGCCGGAAGCGGCAGGCGAGTGACCTCAAGTATGTGATTTGTGTACATGCGATCACGTGCCGACTAGACATGTCCGTCCTCGCTCAATACAAGTGTATTGAATCAAGCTGCACACATCTAGTCGGAATTAGAGATGAGCGTTGTTCGACTCGAACTGTTCGCCAATCTCAAATTCGAGCTGTTTTGGGCGGTGTTCGAGCCGTTCGACGAACCCGAACGATTTGCAAAAATTTCGGCTGTTCGAGGTTATGTTCGATAACTGTTCGTGCTCCAAAATCGTAACTGGATTTTTTCACAGTAATGATGAAAATTAATGTTAATACGCAGTTTCAGTGTACAGCGGGGTGTGGGGAGGGGCAGGGGATGGATCTCTGCAGAAATAATGCCGATCTCCATTTTTTTTCTCTTTCCCGCATTTACAGTGGGGAGGTGCAATCTGTCAGCCTATCAGCAGCGCACACACGGAGCGAACTGCTTTTTTTTCACACAAGCAAGGGCATGTGTCATTGGCTGTGTATGTCACATGTCCTTGCCCTATAAGACCCAGCCATTTTCCCCGTCGCCACCATTTTCTCGCTGCTGCAGCTGAGTGTTAGACGGCACCGCTGCTGCTGTGGGCGCTATACTTTGTAACTGTGTGAATTGCAAGCGAATTTGCTCTTAAATAGACAGATAGGTTTAGGGAGTAGGGACTAGTTGTAATTGCAGCCCTTTTGAGGGCTAAGTTACATCAGCTCCTAGCACTTTTTGCCAGGCAGGTCTGTGCCAGTGCTGTGCAAGTGTTTTTCACAGCATTTGGCTAAATCTAGCTAAGCCAATCCTTGTGGGCCTCTAGCAGTGTGTGTTAGTCAGTGGAGTAGCCTATCTGTGTTGCACACTACACCACCTGTGTATCTAATGCCAATTTTTTACTGCACCTAGCCAAGTAAAACCTTTTGGGCATAGTAGCAGTGTCTGTTACTCATTGGAGTAGCCCATCTGTACCAAGCTACACCACCTTTGTATTTAATAACACATTTTTACTGCATCTAGCCCAGTAAATCCTTTTGGGCCTGTAGCAGTGTCTGTTACGCATTGTAGTAGCCCATCTGTACCAAGCTACACCACCTTTGTACTTAATAACAATTTTTTACTGCATCTAGCCCAGTAAATACTTTTTGGCCTGTAGCAGTGTCTGTTACTCATTGTAGTAGCCCATCTGTACCAAGCTACACCACCTTTGTATTTAATAACAATTTTTTACTGCATCTAGCCAAGTAAAACCTTTTGGGCATAGTAGCAGTGTCTGGTAGTCAGTGGAGTAGCCCATCTGTACCAAGCTACGCCACCTTTGTATTTAATAACAATTTTTTGCTGCATCTAGCCCAGTAAATACTTTTGGGCCTGTAGCAGTGTCCGTTACTCATTGTAGTAGCCCATCTGTACCAAGCTACACCACCTTTGTATTTAATAACAATTTTTTACTGCATCTAGCCGAGTAAATCCTTTTGGGCCTGTAGCAGTGTCTGTTACGCATTGTAGTAGCCCATCTGTACCAAGCTACACCACCTTTGTATTTAATAACAATTTTTTACTGCATCTAGCCCAGTAAAAACTTTTGGGCCTGTAGCAGCGTCTGTTACTCATTGGAGTAGCCCATCTGTACCAATCTACACCACCTTTGTATTTAATAACAATTTGTTACTGCGTCTAGCCAAGTAAAACCTTTTGGGCATAGTAGCAGTGTCTGGTAGTCAGTGGGGTAGCCCATCTGTACCAAGCTACACCACCTTTGTATTTAATAACAATTTTTTACTGCATCTAGCCCAGTAAATACTTTTGGGCATAGTAGCAGTGTCTGTTACTCATTGTAGTAGCCCATCTGTACCAAGCTACACCACCTTTGTATTTAATAACAATTTTTTTACTGCATCTAGCCCAGTAAATACTTTTGGGCCTGTAGCAGTGTCTGTTACTCATTGGAGTAGCCCATCTGTACCAAGCTACACCACCTTTGTATTTAATAACAACTTTTTACTGCATCGAGCCCATTAAATCCTTTTGGGCCTGTAGCAGTGTCTGTTACTCATTGTAGTAGCCCATCTGTACCAAGCTACACCACCTTTGTATTTAATGACAATTTTTTACTGCATCTAGCCAAGTAAAACCTTTTGGGCATAGTAGCAGTGTCTGTTACTCATTGTAGTAGCCCATCTGTACCAAGCTACACCACCTTTGTATTTAATACAATTTTTTACTGCATCTAGCCAAGTAAAACCTTTTGGGCCTATAGCAGTGTCTGTTACTCATTGGAGTAGCCCATCTGTACCAAGCTACACCACCTTTGTATTTAATAACAATTTTTTACTGCATCTAGCCAAGTAAAACATTTTGGGCCTGTAGCAGTGTCTGTTACTCAGTGGAGTAGCCCATCTGTACAGATATGCAGCGACACTAAATAACCAATGGTGCACAAGCTTATGGCCTCCGTATTGGGCAGAACAAGTGCTGACAAAAAAACAGACACTCCTGGAACTCTTCCCAATAGTGGTAGCAATAGAAATATGGGGCGCGCGCCTGGCTAACAAAAATATACTCTTCATAACAAAAAACACCAGACTAGCGCACTGCATTAATAAGATGGCATCATCGTCTCTCCCAGTGCTAGGCCTACTACGCCGGCTAGCATTCCTGTGCCTAAAACACAATGTATGGGTCCGCGCTAGCCACGATGCTGAGGGGTCTAACGCTGCTGCTAACGCTTTATCACAATTCAATTGGCAGATTTTCACAGAGCTCCTCCCCAACGCCCACCCATCGGGCAACAGTTGCCCACCCTCCCTATGGGATCTAGTGGCGAATAGTTGATGCCATTAATCAGAGCGTCAGTTGCCTCGTCGACGTGGCAAGCATACGGTAAGGCATGGGAAGAGTGGACACGACTAGTAGCAGGCAGACGGGTTGACCAATGTGAACAAGCCAGATTACAAGTCACCATAGAATTTCTCCACCAGCTAATGATGAGGGGCATATCAGGGGCGTCAGCGCAGCGGTGTCTGACCGGAGTAGCATTTCACTTCCAACTACTGAATTGGGGAGATGTGACAGAGATTCATCATCAGACAATCCATAAAAGGGTGGAAAAGGGGTCAGCCAAGTCAGGAGTGTAGACGTCCCGTCCCGTGTCACTAAAACTGATTTCTCACATCATATCCCTAACACCATTAACATGACACTCACAATTTGAAGCAACACTACTGTCTACTGCATTTGCGATCGCCTTCTTCGGGGCGCTATGCATAAGCGAATTAGTCCCTCAATCCAAAATTACCACAAGTGGAGGCTTATTACACCAGGACGTAGTCATAGCCAATAATGCAATACGTCTACGCATACGCAAATTGAAAACGGTTCCAGCGGGCACTTGGGTACTTCTACAACCAACAAACGGTACACTGAGTCGGGTAACAATAGTAAAAACATATATAACCATCAGATCACAAAGTAATTTCTTCCTATCACACATTGATGGAACACCATTATCAAGATACCAGTTCCAAGCTATATTTAATAAATGCCTAACATCAGCAGGGAACCACCCCAAAGATTACAGGACACACTCATTCCGCATAGGCGTGGCCACGGAAGCAGCAAGAGCAGGACTGTCAGAAACGGAAGTTCAGAGGATAGGGAGATGGCGATCCACGTGTTTGGCGAGATACATAAGACCGGACTTGTTATCCTAACGTGGTTTGTTTCGAGTGATAGGCCACTCGTATATATATTGGGCAGAAAAAAGGGCGAAAGTCCGCCCAGGCGGGAGGAAGTTAGAGTTTCATAACACATATTTCAACTGGAGAGGTATTAGGGGCCTGCAATGGCCACAGGTACTAATGGAGGTAATCAAGGTAGGGAGAGAGGCAAGAGGTCCGGTCATCTTAGTTATACAGGCCGGGGGAAACGACCCAGGTCATCACAAGAGCGCATAACTAATAGTTACATAGTTACATAGTTTATAAGGCCGAAAAAAGACAAGCGTCCATCCAGTTCAGCCTATTTCTTGTGCACTGCAGCTATTCCGCAGCGTTGATCCAGGGGAAGGCAAAAAAAACCCATGCGGTATAGGCCAATTTACATCATTGAGGAAAAATTCACTTCCCGACACCAATCTGGCAGTCAGATTAAATCACTGGATTAATTAACTAAGAATAAGATGTAATTTTATTGTTCTCAAGAAAGGCGTCCAGGCCTCTCTTGAACTCATTAAGTGAGTTGGACATCACCACTTCCTCTCCCAGAGAGTTCCAGAGACTCACGGCTCTGACCGTAAAGAATCCCCTTCTATGCTTGTGCAGGAACCTCCTTTCCTCCAGATGCATAATGTGCCCCCTCGTGTTTGTCACCATCCTTGGTATAAACAGGTCATGGGAGAGATCTCTGTACTGCCCCCTGATGTATTTATACATGTTTATGAGGTCTCCCCTAAGCCTTCTCTTTTCCAACGTAAATAGGCCTAATTTTGACAACCTCTCTGGGTATTCTAGTCCCTCCATTCCCTTTATTACCTTAGTCGCCCTCCTTTGTACCCTCTCTAGCTCCAATATGTCTTTCCTGAGCACCGGAGCCCAGAACTGTGCACAATATTCTAAGTGCGGCCTTACCAGCGCTTTATACAGAGGAAGAACAATGTTCTCATCATATGCCCCTATTCCTCTTCTGATGCATGCCATGACTCTATTTGCCTTCGCAGCTGCTGCCTGACACTGGACACTCCAATTTAATTTGCTATTAACCAAGACACCCAGGTCCTTCTCCATGTCAGATTTCCCCAACGGTTTCCCATTTAATATGTATGGGTGACTGCTGTTTTTCTTTCCCATTTGCATGACCTTACATTTATCGGCATTGAACCCCATTTGCCATTTTTTGGCCCAACTCCCCAATTTATCTAAATCCTCCTGTAGCTGTGCCCTATCCTCATCTGTATTAACTACTTTACAAAGTTTAGTATCATCTGCAAATATTGCTATTTTACTATGCAACCCTTCCAGTAGATCATTAATAAATATATTAAATAATATAGGGCCCAAGACAGACCCTTGAGGCACCCCGCTAGTAACCCTGACACACCCTGAGCTTACTCCATTGATAACCACCCTCTGCTTTCTATCACTCAGCCAGCTATTTACCCATTTGCACACATTATCCCCCAGACCAAGCATTCTCATTTTATATACCAACCTTTTGTGTGGCACGGTATCAAACGCTTTGGAGAAGTCAAGGTATACAATATCCACTGACTCTCCCCGTTCCAGCTGTGAGCTCACCTCCTCGTAGAAGACAATCAGGTTTGTTTGGCAGGAGCGATCCCTCATGAATCCATGTTGATATGGAGTTAGACAGTTATTATCATTAAGATATTCTACAATAGCATCTCTAAGAAATCCTTCAAACAACAATAATGGCAATAATGAAACTAGACACTGAGCGCTTCAGAGAATTTTTCACAAAACTAACTATAGTATGGTCAGAGATTGTGCCGATAGCGGTATGGCAAGGTGCGCGAGACATCATGGCCATCGAACGGACAAGGCGGGTAATAAATATTCGAATGGCAAAATTTAGAAGAGACATAGGCGGTGTAGTGATACGACACCGACAACTGGAAGGTGTAGCGCTGGCGTCCCTGCCCTCTGCTAGGCAGGGACGCTGCTCCCCTCACCGTTCTGCTCCGTGCCCGGCGTCCTCTCCCCGCTCTGCTGTCAGCGCGCGCTCCGTCCCGGCGTCCTCCTCCTGCTCTGCTCTCGGCGCGCGCTCCTTCCCGGCCCCTGTGCTTAGGGCGCGCGCGCGCGCGCTCCCCTCCTCTTAAAGGGGCCGCGCGCGCCGCCCTAAAGAGTCCCCGGCCAATGGCCGGAGGACTTCATCATATAAAAGGCGCCCGAGCAATGTTGTTTGCACCTGTGTCTCACCTGTGCTTCAGCCCTCAGGTCCCGTTGCCAGTTACCTGCCAGTTACCTGCCAGTTACCTGCCTGATTCCTGCCAGTTACCTGCCTGATTCCTGCCTGAATACTTGTTACCTGTCTGCCTGTCTGAGGTCCGACGGTCTGCCTTACTACTCCTGTCAGTCTGTCTAAGGACCAGCCTGCCCGCTCACCTGGGAGCGCATATCAGCTACCTGCCTGCTTGCCTGAGGTCCGACGGTCTGCTTTACTACTCCGGTCAGTCTGTCTATGGACCAGCTTGCCCGCTCACCTGGGAGCGCTTCTCCGTTACCTGCCTGCTTGCCAGCCCGGAGGCTCCGTTGTCACGTGCTGTGACCACCAGCTATCTCAGAGACTCTTGCCCGCTCACCTGGGAGCGCATCTCCGTTACCTGCCTGCTTGCCAGCCCGGAGGTCCCGTTGTCACGTGCGGTGACCACCAGCTATTCCAGAGACTCTTGCCCGCTCACCTGGGAGCGCTTCTCCGTTACCTGCCTGCCTGCCAGCCCGGAGGCTCCGCCGTCACGTGCCGTGACCACCTGCTATTCCAGAGACTCTCGCTTGCTCACCTGGGAGCACCCATCTACCATCTGCCTGCTAGCCTACCCGGAGGCTCTGCCATCACAGGTCGTACCTACCCCTTACCCAGAGACTGCCCTGATCACTTGCCGTATCTCCCTGTCCGTTCACCCAGAGACTGCCCTGATCACTTGCCGTATCTCCCTGTCCATTCATCCAGAGACTGCCACCCGCTCCCTTACAAGGGCCGCCCCCTTGTATAGTAGCTCAGAGGTTCCGCCTCCCGGACCCGTTACAGTTTGCTCGGGCCATGGAACCCGGTGGCACCCAAGCTCCCTCGCTCTCGGACCTCTGTCTTGAACTGTCCCGTCAGAGGTCCCAACAGGAGACCATCCTGGGTCACCTGCGGAATGTTAATACTCGCCTGAACACTCTGTCTGATCCACCAACAACCTCCGCCAGTACCATGGTATCCTTTTCCGGACCCCGGCTCTCTGCACCTCCTCGCTTCGGAGGCGACTCCGTCCTGGCTCGGGGCTTCATAAATCAGTGCACCCTGCATTTTGAACTATTATCCCACCAGTTTAACTCCGACCGAGCCAAAATTGCCTTTATCATGTCCCATCTCACCGGGGAGGCCCTGGCCTGGCTAAATCCTCTATGGGAGAGAGGAGATCCCCTGGTGTCCGACTTGCCTGCCTTTCTCATGGCTTTCCGGAAAGCCTTCGACGAACCCGGACGGAGGACCTCATCCGCATCTTCTCTGCTTCGCCTCCGTCAGGGAAGCCTCACCGTGGGCCAATATGCCATACGGTTCCGTACCCTTGCCTCGGAGCTGGCCTGGGATAACGAAGCCCTGGTATCCGTCTTCTGGGAGGGTCTGTCCGGCCGTATTAAAGATGAACTTGCTGGTCGGGACATTCCTACCACTCTCGATGATCTAATAACCCTTGCCACCCGGATTGACCTACGGTTCCAGGAGCGTGCCAAAGAGGTCACCCGTGAGAGGAGGATTCCACGTCTAGCTCCTACTTTCCAGGAACCCGTCATTCCTTCCGTTTCTCCACAGGTACACTCTCCTGAGCCTATGCAGGTCGACCAGACCAAGATGGTCAAATCCCGTCAGGATTTCCGCCGTGCCGAGGGGAGCTGCTTCTACTGTGGCAGTAAGGAGCATCTGATCCGTGCCTGCCCGGAGAGGTCGGGAGAACGCCTGTATCTAGGTTCACTCAGAGGGGTCGATCTAGACAAAAATAAATCCTCTCCATCCCTGCTGTTGTCAGTCTCAATCATCTGCGGGGAGAATCGTTATTCCGAACTAGCCCAACTTGACTCTGGAGCAGCCGGAAATCTTATTTCACAGTCCCTGGTGGAGAAATTCCGCATCCCCACCAAACCTCTGGCTGTACCCTTGTCTGTTGTTGCCGTGGATGGGGGCCTCTTACCTCGCCCCATCCAATTCATCACCGAATCCATTACTCTGCAGGTGGGAATGCTGCATTCAGAGAGTATCTCCTTTCACGTTCTGCCTGGTCTCCCTCACGCCCTCTTGCTAGGTCTGCCTTGGCTCCAGAGACATGCACCCGTGCTTGACTGGCAAACCGGAGAAGTCCTTCACTGGGGACAGGCCTGTCATAAAACCTGCCTGGTTCCCGTCCATTCCGTCCGTCCCTCTCCTATCCCAGCTAATCTACCTGGACTTCCGATTCCTTATTGGTCTAGTGCTGATGTCTTTGTTAAGGAGGAGGCAGAGACATCACCACCTCATAGACCATGTGACTGCCCCATCGATCCCGCCAGAGTAATGCAGGTGGCTCCCGTGAGTCTAAATTGTCTCCCTCCTGGTAAGACGTTCGTATCGGTACCTGATCGGGAGAGAATCCTACACTGGGGTCATTCGTCTAAACTAGCTGACCACGCCGGTCGGAAAAAGACCCTCCAGCTTATTACCCGACACTACTGGTGGCCTAACCTGCACAAGGATGTTATGGACTTTGTTTCTGCCTGTGTGTCCTGCGCCCGCAACAAAGTTCCGAGACACCTGTCGGCCGGCCGCCTTCTTCCTCTGCCAGTACCTGCTGCCCCCTGGCAGCATTTAGCGATGGACCCTCCTCAATTCCGTCCTGGGGATAAAGTCTGGCTCTCGTCCAAATATGTCCGACTCAAGATCCCTTCCTATAAGTTAGGGTCTCGGTTCATCGGCCCACTGGTGGTCATCGGTCAGATCAACCCGGTAACCTATAAATTGAAACTCCCGGCCAACTTACGGATCCCTAACTCCTTCCATGTATCTCTCCTCAAACCTGTGGTACTTAACTCTTTTTCTAAGTCTACAGGTACGCCTCCTGCTCTGGTTTCTGCTGAGGACAAGTTTGAGGTAGAGAACATTCTTGCCAGCAAAAGGATAAGAGGAAAGACCTTTTTTCTGGTAGATTGGAGGGGGTTTGGTCCTGAGGAGAGAACGTGGGAGCCCCGGGAGAACATCCATGCCCCTCTCATCCTAGCTAAATTTCTGTCTGGCCTAAAAAAGGGGGGGCCTAAAGGGGGGGGTACTGTAGCGCTGGCGTCCCTGCCCTCTGCTAGGCAGGGACGCTGCTCCCCTCACCGCTCTGCTCCGTGCCCGGCGTCCTCTCCCCGCTCTGCTGTCAGCGCGCGCTCCGTCCCGGCGTCCTCCTCCTGCTCTGCTCTCGGCGCGCGCTCCTTCCCGGCCCCTGTGCTTAGGGCGCGCGCGCGCGCGCTCCCCTCCTCTTAAAGGGGCCGCGCGCGCCGCCCTAAAGAGTCCCCGGCCAATGGCCGGAGGACTTCATCATATAAAAGGCACCTCCTCCAAAATGGAGGTGCCCGAGCAATGTTGTTTGCACCTGTGTCTCACCTGTGCTTCAGCCCTCAGGTCCCGTTGCCAGTTACCTGCCAGTTACCTGCCAGTTACCTGCCTGATTCCTGCCAGTTACCTGCCTGATTCCTGCCTGAATACTTGTTACCTGTCTGCCTGTCTGAGGTCCGACGGTCTGCCTTACTACTCCTGTCAGTCTGTCTAAGGACCAGCCTGCCCGCTCACCTGGGAGCGCATATCAGCTACCTGCCTGCTTGCCTGAGGTCCGACGGTCTGCTTTACTACTCCGGTCAGTCTGTCTATGGACCAGCTTGCCCGCTCACCTGGGAGCGCTTCTCCGTTACCTGCCTGCTTGCCAGCCCGGAGGCTCCGTTGTCACGTGCTGTGACCACCAGCTATCTCAGAGACTCTTGCCCGCTCACCTGGGAGCGCATCTCCGTTACCTGCCTGCTTGCCAGCCCGGAGGTCCCGTTGTCACGTGCGGTGACCACCAGCTATTCCAGAGACTCTTGCCCGCTCACCTGGGAGCGCTTCTCCGTTACCTGCCTGCCTGCCAGCCCGGAGGCTCCGCCGTCACGTGCCGTGACCACCTGCTATTCCAGAGACTCTCGCTTGCTCACCTGGGAGCACCCATCTACCATCTGCCTGCTAGCCTACCCGGAGGCTCTGCCATCACAGGTCGTACCTACCCCTTACCCAGAGACTGCCCTGATCACTTGCCGTATCTCCCTGTCCGTTCACCCAGAGACTGCCCTGATCACTTGCCGTATCTCCCTGTCCATTCATCCAGAGACTGCCACCCGCTCCCTTACAAGGGCCGCCCCCTTGTATAGTAGCTCAGAGGTTCCGCCTCCCGGACCCGTTACAGAAGGAGATAAAGCAGGCCTCATACGGCCCGACGGTGTTCACTTAATGGATATTAGACTGGACATATTCCTGTCAGGACTCCAGGACGGAGTGGAACAAGCATTAATGATGATGGGTGGGGGTCGGAGTCCGGCATACGAGTAAGCAGGATCCTCCGAGGCCTGGAAAATAGAAAGAACATGTTGGAGAGTTACACTTGTTGGCCAACTTGCCGGTGTGGAGACACAGAGCATGCTGCAACAAGCTGAATTATTTTAGAAATAAAATGCCTTTCTAATGGAATGAGTATAAAGAGTTAATAAAGCTGTGACCGATCCTCACCCATCCAGTTGTAAGAGTTACATTATTGTATTGTCAAGGAAAGGGGGGCGGTAGGGGGGCTGAGTGTCTGGGTTTGGTTGGGGGTCCCCACAGTCTGCCTAGGCTAGATGCAGTTAAAAATTCTTATTAGATACACAGGCGGTGTAGCTTGCTTCAGAGCTGGGCTACTACGCTGACTAGCAGACACTGAAGCTTTGGAGCAGACCTCTGAGTAAACAGCTCTTCAGACTCAACCATCTGTGTTACCCCAAGCCATAGTGTATGTAGTTTCTTAAGGTTAAAAGGGGGGGGATAGCGACCCAACCCACCTGGAATTGACGATGCCAACGTCACGTAAAACACAGCAAGGGGACTCCAAAAAGAGTCTCCATTTTTTCCAAAAATTGTGGCACAGACACCACTTAAGTGGCATCAATTGCCCCAGAGTTGCTTAAAACGGTTGGTGAGGTGATTTTACCAAATCCTCAAGCTTTTAGTCTCCCCAGGATGACACAGGGGTAGAAAAGTCCAATGCGGATCCATGATTTGTTTATCTTTATGAACGTGGGTCTGTCTCCATTCTCAGTGGACAGCCGCTTGCGCTTATCTGTCAACACACCACCAGCAGCGCTGCAGGGCATGACAAGATCTCCAAGGCGTGAGTGGCGAGCTCAAGACATTTTTCCAGATTGGAAGCCCAAAATGAGCAAGGTTCCAGTGACACAGTCATGGCTTCAATGATTACTTGGAGATTCTCCTGTACCATCCTCTCTAGGCGTTGACTATGTGTCAGACTTCTTGTCTCCTGTGGCCTTGCAAAGGATGGTCTAAAATAGTGTAACGGGTCTGGGAGGCGGAACCTCTGAGCTACTATACAAGGGGGCGGTCCTTGTAAGGGAGCGGGTGGCGACCAGGGTAGACGGGCAGGCAGTCACAGCAGGTGACCGGGACAGTCTCTGAATGAACGGACAGGAGGTCACGGCAAGTGACCGGGGCAGTCTCTGGATGAACGGGCAGGAGGTCACGGCAAGTGACCGGGGCAGTCTCTGGATGAACGGGCAGGAGGTCACGGCAAGTGACCGGGGCAGTCTCTGGGTTAAGGATTGGTACGACCTGTGGCGGCTGATGATAGACGTGAGCTCCCAGGTGAGCAGGCGAGAGTCTCTGGATAAACGGGTGGTCACAGCATGTGACGGCGGAGCCTCCAGGAAGACCAACAGACAGGTAGCAGATGAGCGCTCCCAGGTGAGCGGGCAGGAGTCTCTGGACAGGCGGGTGGTCACAGCACGTGACGGCAGAGCCTCCAGGTAGGCTAGCAGACAGGCAGCAGATGAGCGCTCCCAGGTGAGCGGGCAAGCTGGTCCTTAGACAGACTGACAGGAGTTGGAAGGCAGACCGTCGGACCTCAGGCTAGCAGGCAGGTAGCAGGATATCAGGCAGGAATAAGACAGCAGACTGGCAGGAATCTGGCAGGTATCTGACAGGTAACTGGCAACGGGACCTGAGGGCTGAAGCAGAGTAGTGAACAGTGCTACAACATTGCTCGGGCACCTCCATTTTGGAGGAGGTGCCTTTTATATGGGAGGTCCTCCGGCAATTGGCCGGGGACTCCTTAGGACGGCGCGCGCGGTCCCTTTAAGAGCGGGGGAGCGCGCGCGCGCCCTAAGCACACTGCCGGGGAAAGAGCGCGTGCCGGAAGCAGCGGGGAGAGAAGCGCTGGAGGACGCCGCGCCAGGAGCGGGGAGGTGAGAGGGACGGCGTCTCTGCCTAGAACGGGGCAGAGACGCCAATGCTACAAAAAGTGGTGAAACGATTCCACAAAATTGCTGTTACCAGCAGATACTCTGTTACTGTTACGGTTTGAGTGATGAAGACTCGACAGTCCCACGGTTGGCAAGTTAGAACTGTGAGATTCACTACGTGCACCACTGGTGTTTTGTGGAAAAGCACATGTAAGATTCTGCAACAGCCTCTGCTGATACTCCTGCATGCGTGAATCCCTTTCTATGGCAGGAATTATTTCGGCAAATTTACTTTTGTACCGGGGATCTAAGAGTGTGGCAACCCAGTAGTCGGGATTACTTCGAATTCTGACAATCCGAGGATCATGTTGCAGATAGTGCAGCAAGAAGGCACTCATGTGTCTTGCGCATCCAGGAGGACCAAGTCCTTGTTGTGTTGGTAGCGAGGTAAGAATCATGCTTCCTTCCTCTGCCCTCTCCCCCCCAACCTCGCACAACAGAAATGTGATCAAGGTCTCCCTCATCTGATGAGTCTTCCATGCCCATCGCCAGTTCGTCCTCCACTTCTTCCTCGGCCCCTACACCTTCCTCAACAGTTTGGCTGCTACCATGCGCCCTGGATTATCCCTCTCCCCCACCCTCCCATGCCTGCCGCCTTGGTGCTGCCGACCGTCTGGACCTTGCAGATGTTATTGACGCGCCCCCTGGGCCTGTGTTGTGCAGGAGAACCCGGAACCGGGCCTGTTGTAGAATGCTGGGGGTTGTAGTCTCCGTGTGGCGGTGACCCGGTCCGTGCCCAGGGTGGTCAAACCAGTGGCAGTCTTAATGTATAGCAAATGTCCGACTACGCCACCCGTGGATTGCGGTCAGTGGGGACCGCCGCTGCGCTGCCGACCGCTGAGGCTGATGTTGTTTGCGCAGCCGAGTATGGGATAACTCCCCACGGGAGAAGTATTGCCTCAGGGCAGCTAATGTGAGAGATGATGGGAGTGATGGTGTGAGGGTCCCAGTGCTAATGGTGCTGGTGCGGCAAGGAATCACAGAGACGTGAGGTGCAGTTCAGGGTCTTTACTGATGGTACAAGGCAGACCCTCCTGGGAGTACTGGCTAGTATAAGGGACCTGGTCAGTCTGCGAGCAAGCAGGAGTTCCCCTGGCCAGGTGGAGTTGTAGGCCTCCCCGTTTATCTGCACTCTTCCTGGCTACCTTGCTGTCAGCGGTTATAAGTAGCCCACGTCCCTGAGTATACCGTGTGGTGCTCACCCGTATGGCTGGTGACTTGGGGCCTTCTGTTAGCCTCCGCTCCTGGATGGCGGCGCTGGTCCCTTCTTTGTGACTGAGCCTCCGGGCTTCTATGGCCAGAGGACCTGGAATCCCCTGCCGGTTGGTTTCTGCTGCTGGGTGTATATCAGTCCCCACAGCCTCGGACTCCTGTGTCCGGTTTTAGTAACTTCAGCCAGGGCGAGCTATATCTCTGCTCACAGCCCCTGGCCTTCAGCTGCTGCTCCTACAGAGCTCCTGTTCTCACTTTCCCTCTCCAGGCTCTGACTGCTCTGCTTGTTCTGCAGGCTCTGTCTAACCTAATCCCGCCCCAGACCCAGTTTATAAGGGCAGATTCCTCCCCTCCCAGGTCTGGGTGGGCCGTGTTGCATGCTTAGGGCTCCTGACCAGAGAAACCTCCCACTTGCTCTCAGACATAATATCTCTATTACTGTGGCAACCAGACCCCTGGGGTGTCACATTCCCCCCTAGTAAATTTTAGTACTCCGGGACTAAACACATTTTTAAAACATAATAACAGGGTATAAACAATAATACGATAACATATTTACAAGAAGCTTTAGTTCTTTAAAGGTCATGGCGTGTCCGCAACCGGGTGTCCATATCACCCAAGGTGAAGCTTTAAGCGAAGTAGGGGACCTGTCCAAAGCAAACCCCTTGCGTTGTCCTTGGGCGTGGCTGCAAGGGTAGACTAACTACTTTGGGCCGCAAGGAGGCCACGCCAGACAGGTTTTCTCTTCCGTCTTCGCAAGAGGCACCAAGGTGCAACTATCTACAAAACTGTTCCGGTTATCCAGCGTCCATAACCTGTTAGTCCATAAAAATCTGCAGGGTAACTGAGAAACATAATTAATAACAGGCAACAAACATAAACCATAAACAGTTAACAGATAAATTCACAGTGCATTAGTTTAGATTCTCCAGCGAGCAGGCGTCTGACCTCTAGTGACTCTAGTGGACCTACGGAGCTCACTAACTGGTCCTGCACTACAGGGTGTAGGAGGTGTTATGGGTAAGCTGGGCAGCTGTCTGCGCACTCTTTGGCTCACTAGGGGCACTGCAGGCTCACTACTAGCAGAGGGTTGATCCTCCTGTACTGCTGGTGTGGTCTCTTCTGCCTCTTGGGCCGGCTGCTCTTCCAGCTCTACCGGTTCCTCTGTAGGCACTTGCGGGGCTGGCTGGAGAAAGGTGAGGACGGGTACCACGACAGCGCCGTTTACTTGTGTCCAAGACGGGGGGAAGTCTCCGAGTACAGTACTGATCATTTCTTCCCTTTCCTCTGCGGGTTGAGGGTTTCCTTGATCTTCTTCAGGGCTTTGCAGCTGCTCGGGACACTTCTTCAGGTGGTCTCTGGAGACAATGGCTGTGGTTTCTCCTCCATCCTTACTGATTACGCAGATTTTTGGGTTCTCATGGCTTGATGGCAGTACGGTGTACGGGTCCTTCTCCCACTGGTCGTCCAACTTGTGGAGCCGCCTCTTCCTCTTCAAGACTTGCTCTCCAGGTACCAGGGGAACAGCGGGAGCATACTGGTTATAAGCCTTCTCTTGCCTTTCTCTTGCTTGAGACAGACTTCGCTCGACGCTCTCCTGTACTTTCCGATACTGCTGCTGCCATTCTGTATCCCAGTCTGCCTCTGGCGAGGTGTCCTCAGGCGTCAGGACTCCCATATCCAGGTCAATAGGCAGCTTACCAGGTCTTGCTCTCATTAGGTAAGCCGGGGTACAGTTGGTGGAACCTACAGGGATGTGGTTATACAGGTCCACCAGATCTGGCAGTTTCTCAGGCCACAGACTGCGTTCTTCCAGGGGCAATGTTTTTAGCAGATCTATCACCACCTGGTTCATCTTCTCGCAGAGTCCATTGGTTTGAGGGTGATAGGGCGTTGTTCTTATCTTCTTGCAGCCATACAGGTTGCAGAACTCCTGGAAGACCTCCGCTTCGAAGGCTGGTCCTTGGTCTGTCAACACTTGGTCCGGGTACCCGTGTGGACGGCAGAAGTGCTGCTGGAAGGCTCTAGCTGCTGTTTGAGCCGTTAAGTCCTTGACCGGGACCACCACCAGGAACCGGGAGTAATGATCTACGATTGTGAGGGCGTAGACATACCCAGATCTGCTTGGAGCCAGTTTCACATGGTCCAGGGCTACCAGTTCCAGTGGCTGTCTGGTGATGATGGGCTGCAGGGGAGTCTTCTGGCTGGCTCGGTCTTTTCTTCTCAGGTGGCACGGGCCACAGTCTTTGCACCACCTCTCGATGGCTCCTCTCATGCCTACCCAGTAGAACCGTTCACGCAACAAGAACTCCAGCTTCTTCCATCCAAAATGCCCTGCTCCGTTGTGGTATGCCTCCAGAACCATAGACGCGTCTCGTCTTGGGACCACTACCTGCCAGGTCAACTCATGTGTTCGAGAGTTAACCATTTTCCGGCACAGCTTCTCCCTGTAGAGGAACAGCTTACTTTTCTCCTTCCACAGTCGTTTGGTCTCCTCCGGAGCATCTGGGTCAAGACGGGCATCGGCCTGGGTCAGCATTTCCTTCACCAAATGGATTGCGGAATCACTGTCTTGCGTCTCCGCCCAGTTGTAGTGGGGCAAGGGATTGAACGTCACGGAGCGCCTGTCCTTCACACGGTGGGAATACAGGGTAATCCCATGACGGTGGAACGCAGGGAGCTCAACTTCTTCCAGATCTTCTGGATCTTCCCCTACGTCCGGTAAGTTCGGCATTCTAGACAGGGCATCCGCATTGGCATTTGAGCGTCCTGCCCGGTATTTGATGGTGAATTCAAAGTTGGACAGGCGGGCCATCCATCTCTGTTCCAGGGCACCGAGCCTTGCAGTGTCCAGGTGTGTCAACGGGTTGTTATCCGTGTACACGGTGAATTTGGAGGAGGCAAGGTAATGCTTGAAACGTTCGGTCACTGCCCACACTACTGCCAGGAACTCCAGCTTGAATGAGCTATAATTCTCAGGGTTCCTCTCTGTGGGCCGTAGCTTTCGGCTGGCGTAAGCGATTACCCGTTCTTTCCCTTGCTGGATCTGGGACAGTACGGCTCCTAGCCCGATGTTGCTTGCGTCCGTGTGGAGGATAAAGGGCTGGCTGTAGTCTGGATATGCCAGGATTTCATCCCCCTTGAGGGCCATCTTCAGCTGGCAGAAGGACTCCTCTTCCAGCTTTTACCACCTAAAGGGCGGCTTCTGGTTTTTGGCTTTTCGAGATTGACCTATCAGGAGGTCCTGCATAGGGGCTGCCATTTTGGTGAAACCGGGAATGAATCTTCGGTAGTAGCCTACCAACCCGAGGAACTGCCGCACTTCCTTTATGCTGGAGGGTCTTGGCCAGTCCTTAATCACGGTGATCTGATCAGGGTCAGGAGCCACTCCGTTAGCACTCACCACGTGTCCCAGGTATTGCACCTTTGGTTTCAGGAGGTGACACTTGGAGGGTTTCACCTTTAGGCCGTAGTTTGCCAGAGCTTCGAACACTTCTGCCAGGTGTTTCAGGTGGTTCTCATAGGTCTTGGAATAGACGATGACATCGTCCAGGTATAACAGGACCGTCTCGAAGTTCCGGTGTCCCAGACAGCATTCCATCAACCGTTGGAAGGTTCCTGGTGCGTCGCAGAGCCCGAACGGCATACAGTTAAATTCGCTGAGACCCATCGGGGTGGTGAATGCGGTCTTCTCCCAGTCCGCCTCTGCTACAGGAACCTGCCAGTACCCGCTAGTGAGATCCAAAGTAGCGAAGAAGTTAGCAGATTTTAATGCCGCTAAGGACTCTTCTATCAATGGTAACGGGTACGCATCTTTGTGTGTGATACGGTTGACCTTCCTGTAGTCTACACACATTCTCATGGTGTTGTCTTTCTTTTTCACTAACACTAGTGGAGCTGCCCAGGGGCTACAGCTGTCCCTGATTACCCCAGCCTCCTTCATGTCTCTAAGCATCCCCTTGGCGTGTTGGTAGTGTGCCGGGGGTACGGGTCGGTATCTCTCCTTTATGGGAGGATGGTCTCCCGTGGGGATGTGGTGTTCTACCCCCTTTACTCGCCCGAAGTCTAGCGGGTGTTTACTAAACACTCTCTTGTACTCTCGAACCACCCGATAGACTCCCTGTTTCTGGTGTGAGGGAGTGGAGTCAGTACCCAAATGCAGTTGCTGACACCAGTCCTCCATTGGTTTCTTAGAGCCGTTACCTTCCTCTGGTTGAGATGGAGGCAAGGGTTCCACGGCCTGTACAGAGTTCTGGTTGATGGTGAACAATTTGGCTAGCGTGGCATACCGGGGCAGGTGTACTTCTCTCTCCCCGATATTTATGATGCGAACGGGCACCCTCCCATGGCGTACATCGACCACCCCCCGTGCTGTCAAAATGGTGGGCCTACTGTCTGAGTAGACGGGTTCTACCATTGCTTGGTAGTCTCTACCTCTTAGACCAATAGCTGCCCGGCACCAAATCATCATCTCACTTTTTGGGGGCATGGCAATAGGGAACGGGTCACACATTCTCACGCTACCTATCTCACCACCAGATAGTTCCACCTGTTGCCACTTCATCAGTGCCCGGATCTCTTTTTGGAGCACACGCTGCTGGCTGGAACTGGCGTTCTTGGCAACCTGTTGCAAAATAAGAATCACCTCTGCAAGACAGTTTTCGATTAAATTAGTACCTAGGGTTATTCTTGGGTGACTCTCGCGACGGTCAATGTCCACAATGATAAGTCCTTGTGCCGGCAGTTAAACTTTACCGACCTTGATGGTCATTTCTTTAAATCCTATCTGTGGCACGGGCTGACCATTGCTGGCGATAATGCTCAGGTCGTCATCTGGGTAGCGGGTTATGTCCGAGTCATTCCAGTACTGCTTGAAGAGCACGTACGGGATGGTGGTGACCTGTGACCCGGTGTCTAGTAGGGCACTCATAGGAATGCCATCCAGTACCACAGGCAAGACCGGACGTCCCCCTACGTATTTGTCACGCCAGTTTGATGGGCCTGATGATCTTATGCCTGGGAGTTGGCCCTCTACCCCAGGTTGAGCCCGTTTAAATGACAGTACCTTGCCATATGTCCGGGTTGATTGCAGCGGCGGCAGATGGGTCATCCGTCCTCGTTGTATCTGTCGCTGGGTCTTCCTCTGGCCGGTGGGGTCCTCCTCAGTCGGCGCCACGGGACATCCTCCGGTCCGGATGCCAGCTGGATCTTTCCTGGAGAAGAGACCTGTAAAGACTGCACAGTTCTGGTTAGCGCGGCAACGCTCTTAGTCAGCTCTTGGACCTGATGGTGCAGGTCTGTAGCCGGGTCACTGTTTAAAGCCTGCGCATCAGCTCCCACAGGCCCTGCAGACAAGGGCGCCGTCTCCTGGTGGTAAGTGATAGCAGGGGGCCTGTGGGTCACAGCGCCACCTGGTGCCGGTTCTCGGAGCACCCGGATGGCTCTGTCCTTGAACTGTGCAAAGTCCAGGTCAGGGTCCTGTAAGGCCATTGTCCGCAACTGGGTTCGGTGGGCATTGCACAGTAGACCCTCAATAAATTGTTCAGTCAACAGCTTATCTTCATTTCCCACGCTGTCAGGGTCTGCCTGCTTAATGGCTCTCAGGGCCTCTTGTAGGTTTAGAGCATAGTCTCTTATACTCTCATTTGCCCGCTGTTTACACCCGTAAAATCTGAGCTTTATTTCGGCTGAGGTGTGGGTATCAAATGTGTCTTTCAGCCGGGCTAGTATTTCTCTGACAGTCCTCTTCCTCCCAGGTGGCCAGGACTTTACCTCCCTTTGGGCTGCCCCGATTAATTGGGCCACCAGGATGCTCACTTTTTGCTCTTCTGTGAGGGGGTACACCTGGAAGAGGCTATCCAGTCTTTCTCTAAAGTCATTTAGAGTATGTGACTCCCCTGAGTACTGGGGTAGCCTGGTTGCCCCCAGGATGTAGGGCATGGTGAATGGCATGACTGCTGCAGCGGTTGCGCTGGCGGTGGCTGTGGCAGTGGAGCTCCCCTCGGTATCCGGCATCCTCCTCCCCCCTAGTGGACCGTGGCCTACCTTCCGATGCTCTTCTTCTGTAGGCCGCGGCTCCGCAGTCGATCTTCGGGGTTGAGGACCTGGTGTCGCGCTCCGATGACGTCAGCGTCGCTCTTCCTCCCTTCCAGGACCTTGCGCAGCGTCAGAGCGTGGGGCGGAGCGTGGGGCGGAGCTTCGGATCTCGCGCGCTTTCGGCGTCCACGCCCCTCTTCTTCCCGTCCCGAAGATGGCGTCCGAAGGCGGGAAGCAGCTGCGGATGGCGGGAAGAAGGCAGAAGACAGCGGGAAACGGTCTAAGATGGCGCCTGATGGCGGGAATCGGCTCCGGATGGCGGGAAACTTCACCACAGGTAAGTATAAAAGTCTCTTTTTCAGGCACGCAGTACCCGGTGGTTGCGGGCACGAAATCCTGCCGACTACGCCAAAGTTGACGCGCCCCCTGGGCCTGTGTTGTGCAGGGGAACCCGGAACCGGGCCTGTTGTAGAATGCTGGGGGTTGTAGTCTCCGTGTGGCGGTGACCCGGTCCGTGCCCAGGGTGGTCAAACCAGTGGCAGTCTTAATGTATAGCAAATGTCCGACTACGCCACCCGTGGATTGCGGTCAGTGGGGACAGCCGCTGCGCTGCCGACCGCTGAGGCTGATGTTGTTTGCGCAGCCGAGTATGGGATAACTCCCCACGGGAGAAGTATTGCCTCAGGGCAGCTAATGTGAGAGATGATGGGAGTGATGGTGTGAGGGTCCCAGTGCTAATGGTGCTGGTGCGGCAAGGAATCACAGAGACGTGAGGTGCAGTTCAGGGTCTTTACTGATGGTACAAGGCAGACCCTCCTGGGAGTACTGGCTAGTATAAGGGGCCTGGTCAGTCTGCGAGCAAGCAGGAGTTCCCCTGGCCAGGTGGAGTTGTAGGCCTCCCCGTTTATCTGCACTCTTCCTGGCTACCTTGCTGTCAGCGGTTATAAGTAGCCCACGTCCCTGAGTATACCGTGTGGTGCTCACCCGTATGGCTGGTGACTTGGGGCCTTCTGTTAGCCTCCGCTCCTGGATGGCGGCGCTGGTCCCTTCTTTGTGACTGAGCCTCCGGGCTTCTATGGCCAGAGGACCTGGAATCCCCTGCCGGTTGGTTTCTGCTGCTGGGTGTATATCAGTCCCCACAGCCTCGGACTCCTGTGTCCGGTTTTAGTAACTTCAGCCAGGGCGAGCTATATCTCTGCTCACAGCCCCTGGCCTTCAGCTGCTGCTCCTACAGAGCTCCTGTTCTCACTTTCCCTCTCCAGGCTCTGACTGCTCTGCTTGTTCTGCAGGCTCTGTCTAACCTAATCCCGCCCCAGACCCAGTTTATAAGGGCAGATTCCTCCCCTCCCAGGTCTGGGTGGGCCGTGTTGCATGCTTAGGGCTCCTGACCAGAGAAACCTCCCACTTGCTCTCAGACATAATATCTCTAATACTGTGGCAACCAGACCCCTGGGGTGTCACATTATCCCTTCTGCATACGACTCCTCCTCTACTTCCTCCACCTCCTCTTGTCCCACTACCTGTCTCTGAATTCTGTTTAACGTGTGCTCCAGCATGTAAATCACCGGAATATTCATGCTGATAATGGCATCGTCAGCACTAAACATCTTTGTCGCCATTTTAAAACTGTGCAGAAGGGTGCATAGGTCCCTGATCTGAGACCACTCCTGCAGCGTGATTTGCCCCACCTCTGGATCTCGTTGGCCCAGGCTATACGTCAGAACGTATTGCACCAGGGCTTGTCGGTGCTGCCACAGTCGCTGCAACATGTGCAGAGTTGAATTCCACCGTGTCGGCACATCGCATTTCAGCCAGTGAACTGGCAGGCTCAAAGACTTCTGTAGAGATGTAAGTCATTGAGCTGCGGGATGCGAACGGCGGAAGTGAGCACACAGCGTCCGTACCCTCTGCAGAAGGCCATCTAGTCCGGGATAGTGGGCTAAAAATTGCTGGACAACCAGGTTCAATACGTGAGCCATACAATGCATGTGTGTGACATTGCCCCGGCGAAGGGCCGCACCCAGGTTTGCAGCATTGTCGCACACGGCCTTCCCTGGTTCCAGGTCCAGTGGAGACAACCATTCATGAAACTGGGTCTCCAGAGCTGACCACAACTCCTCAACTGTGTGACTCACATTTCCCAGACATTTCAAAGTAAACACCGCCTGATGCCCTTGAGCCCTGCTGCCAGCATAGTAAGGAGGTGTGCAGGATTCCTTCTGCGCAGTTAGAAAGTGGGCGGCATTACCAGACAGGCTTTGGGTGCAGGTGGAGGACCGAGAGGAGGTTGAGGAGGCAGAAGCAGTGGAGGAACTTCTAGATAAAGAGGATTGACGCACAACTCGTGGGGATGGCAAGACTTGGACAGCAGCCCCTTGTCCTGCTGTCACCATAGTTACCCAGTGCCAAGTCAGTGACATGTAACGCCCCTGTCCATGCCTACTTGTCCAAGTGTCTGTGGTGAAATGCACCCTGTCACACACAGAGTTTCTCAAAGAAGCGTGCGACATGCTGGTGTAGCGCAGGCACACCTTTCTTTGAGAAGTAGTGCCGACTGGGCATCTGGTACTGGGGCACTGCGACGGACATAAGGTCTCGAAAGTCCTCTGTGTCCACTAGGCGGAAAGGCAGCTTTTCTGTAGCCAACAGCTTGCAGATGGTGAATTCAACCTCTTAGCTTTGTCATGGCTAGGAGGAAATGGTCTTTTACTTGTCCACATCTGAGGGACCGAGGGCTGGCTGTTGTGCTTAGACGGGGTTGAGTAGGGTGTCCCCAGAAAACTGCCGGTCTGTGAGGAAGATGCAGGCGGAAAAGTTAGGTTGCCTTGATCCAAAGGTGGTGCTCTCGATGTCGGAGAGTTCTCAAAACCAGCTGGTGTTTCCACTTCCAAATGAAATGATGACCTGCCAATCACACTGGCTGTTGCGGGTAAAGAGGTGGCACGTCTGCGTCCAAAAAGATGTGTGACTGCTGTCCCCCCAGTCACAGAGGATGAAGAGGCCCCGGACGCACAAGATGGGGCAGACGGTGGTTGGCCCGGCCCGCTAGGAGGCCGCATTGTAGCACAGTGCGCTTCCCACTGCAACTTATGCTTCATATCCATGTGACGGTTCATGCATGAAGTACTCAAACTATGGATTTTTTGGCCTCTACTTAGCTTTTGGTGACAAATATTACAGATAACACTAGTTGGGTCATCCTTATCGATCTGAAAAAATGCCCAGGCTATGCAAGGCTTAGAGCCCATGTGACCTGAAGAGCCACCACGACTTGTGGTCAGAGGCAGAGCTGTGGTTGAGGATGCAGTTGTTGACGTGCTTCCAATACTCCGTCTCTGTCCAGGAAGGCGCAACCTAACCTCGTCATCAATAGCATCCTCCTCCACCTGCTCTGCTTACCTCATCGACTGGCTGACTGTGGGTTGACAGTAAGTGGGATCTCCAACCTCGTCATCATCACCCTGTGTGTTCTCACACCCGTCGTCCTCAGAGCCAACCTCTTCCTGCCCTGACCGAAAAGTCAAGTTGTCGCTCCAATCAGGTATTTGAGTCTCATCATCGTCTTCATCATTGTCTCCACCAACAGGAGTTACAGTTTGGGAACGAGGGTCTACATTATGCTTAGAACCTTCTTCATCTGGTCCTGGATCCGACTCATAAAGATTCTGGGCATCAGTGCAGATCATTTCCTCGTCTGGATTAACAGAAGCTCTGGAGCAGACCTCCGTTTCCCAGGCTATAGTATGAGTAAACAGCTCTGCAGACTCAACCATCTGTGTTACCCCATACTCAGACGGGCAGCTGGAGACTTGGGAGCTGTGAGGAAGCAAGTGCGATTGGGGTGACACCTCTGAGGACTGGAGTATTTGTGATGTTGAAGTTGAGGTGGAGGAGAGCCCACTTGAAGGAGCACTTGATATCCATTGAAGCACCTGCTGTTTTTGTGCCTCATCTGGAATTTGTAGCGATGGACGTGTCCATAAGAAAGGGATCGTATCACATTGTCCACGAAAAGAAGTAGACATCTTAGTTTGGCTGGAAGATGGTCTTTCTTCTGCAGATGTTACTTCCCCCCCACCGCGGGGGTGCTCGACCCACCAGTGGACAGGCACCAGTATTGGGAGAGGGGGGCTGGCCGTCAGCGTCCACCATGGCTCTGGCACAAACCCGGCGACACGGAGGTCGCACGGGCAGGAACGGACTGGCCGTGTCGGCTTCGCACTCCAGCGTAGTCCCTCTTCCCGCTCGCGCCCGTAACCTCAAAGGGATGCGCAAGCGGCTTTTCTTCCCAGGGCTGTTCCGCGCCCAGCAGGAACGTGGGGGAGCTCAGGTCGGCCTTCCACTGTACTCCCTTGCCTCCCTCGCCCTCTTTCCTTCTTCCGTTCTCCATCTAACCCCTCGGCTCTGTGGTGTCCGCTCTCCCTCCAGCTCTCTCCTTCTCACAGGTGGACTACCGCGTGTATTCACACTGTGGCGAATCTTTTGGGCCCAGGCATAAGAAGTTGTCGAGGTAATGGATAATATGTGCCCCCTTAGAAACGTCCATTACAACCCATTCGAGGAAGCAACTAAACGCCTCAAATAGTGAGCAGGATCTGGACCACCCCATGGGCAAACAGCGATCTATATAGTATGCTCCTTCCCAGAAGCAGCCCAATAGGTGGACATTATTCGGAGGCACAGGTAGTAAGTAACCGGAACGCCGCATCAATGTCTGTTTTGGCCATTAGGGTGACCCTTCCCAACTTCTTGATCCATCTGATTGCCTTGTCAAAGGATGTACAGTATATACTACTGTACTTGGTTCCGCTTCAATGTTGTCGTTTAGTGACCTGCCCCTTGGATATGACAAATGGTGGATTAGTCCGAATGTATTGGGTTCCGTTTTTGGCACAACTCACAACGGGGATACCACTACGTCTTGTAAGGAAAGTGTTCTGAATGGAACCGCCATTCTACCTAAAGATATTTCTTTTTTTAATTTTCTTGTCACGACGTCTGGGTGTTGGTAGGCTGATTTTAGATTTTTACTCCAGCCTTTCTTGATTTTAGAAGGGCATGACATGCCTATATCTGTGTCTCCCCCTCCTTTTACTCCTCCACCTCTTTTCTTTTCGCATGACTATATGTACTTGTCACTTTTCCATGTGTTAGTTGTGTCTTCTGAGCAGTTTGTCAGCTTTTGGACACCTTTGAAGGTGTTTTCTATGTGTTTCTATGTGTTTTTGTTTGCCTGCCATTGGTTTTAACGGTGTTCGACGGTGTTCGACGAACAGTTCGACGAACAGTTCGGCGAACACGCCAGTGTTCGACGAACCGAACCCGAACACTACGGGGGTGGCTCAACTCTAGTCGGAATGTGGCCAGAAGTATGAAAATTGCATACTTGCTGCTTGCTGTAGTTTTGATAAAATACATTTTCTTTGGTGCAGATCTTCCAGTTCCCTGAATCCTGAGCTGTGTATAACCCCACCCACACCACTGATTGGCAGCTTCCTGTGTACACTGTCAGAAAGCTGCCAATCAGTGGTGTGGGCGGAGTTATACAGAGCTCATGAATATGGAGGACTACATGTCTGCAGGTTTACTAGTCCTCTAGTGATAATCTCCTGCTGATAAAAGTGTGATTTTATCAAAACTACAACAAGCAGCCCAGTAAGTGATACTTTGCTGGAATCAGGGTATCTTCCCCTACATTATTCTGCTCTCAGACTAGTTAGCAAAAACCTGGTGACAGATTCCCTTTAAAGGGTTTTTATCAAAATTAAAAGTTATCATCACCTTTCCAAAGAATAGGTGATAACTTGCAGGTCCTTGGGGTCCAACCATCAAGACCTGAAATGACCCATAAGAATAGAGTTGATGCAGTGCAGGTGCAGCACTCCATTCACTGACTATGGGACAGCCAAGTACAGCACTCTGCTGTCTCAAGCAACCTCCTTCATGCCATTTCAGAGCCCCCTTCACGGCATCTGTGAATGACCCCTGTATGTACAAGTTTGGATCAGAGATTTTACATTACAATTTTTTTTGAATAACAGCTCTTTTCCTTGAAGTAACCAACATTACCAGGGGCGTAATGGTCGTGATCGCAGAAAGCGTGATTGCAACCGGACTCATGCAGAAGTGAGCCCACTGATGCCAGCAGCTATTTCAGCCGGATATGTGTCCGAGGACGCACATTCAGCTGAACTGTATTGCAGCGCTGAGACCTGGCGGCTCCCTGTACTGCAAAACACGTTGCTGGCCAATCAGGAGCCGACAGCTGACATCGGCGTGCCCGTCATGGGCAGCACATGGCAGTGACGTCGTAGCAGCCAATGAAGGTAAGAAGAAAAATAATTTTTTAAGAGCGGCAGAACAAGGAATATTATTCCAGGAAGTGGAGCATTATAGAAGGAAGGGACAAGCATGGGGTACATTATTACAAGAAGAGGACATTATACCAGGAAGGGGCAAGGATGAGAGACATTACAAATGGAAGGGGTCAGGATGGGAGACATTACACCTGGAAGGGGCTCAGGATGGGAGACAGTAAACCAGGTAGGTGCTAATTATGGGACACATTATTACAGGAAGGGGACATTATACCAAGAAGGAGCCCAGGATGGAGGACATTACACCAGGAAAGGGCCCAGGATGGGGGAAATTTAACCAGGAAGGGGCCCAGGATGGTGCGCATTATTACCGAAAAAGTGACATTGTTACAGGAAGGAGACAGGATCGAGGACATTATTACAGGATGCGGGACATTGTTACATGAGAGGGTGAACACATATGTCTTTATAGGATCTAGAACGCTACAAGGGAACATGCAGTGCCTACAAGTAGTATTCAACCCCCTGCAGATTTAGCTGGTTTGATAAGATGCAAATAAGTTAGAGCCTTCAAACTGCAAACGAGAGTAGGTTTTATGAACAGAAGCATAAATCTTACAAACCAAAAAGTTATGTTGCTCAGTTGAATTTTATTAAATTTTAAACATAAAAGTGTGGGTCAATTATTATACAACCCCTATGTTTAATATTTTGTGGAATAACCCTTGTTTGCAATTACAGCTAATAATCGTCTTTTATAAGACCTGATCAGGCCGGCACAGGTCTGTGGAGTTATCTTGGCCCACTCCTCCATGCAGATCTTCTCCAAGTTATCTAGGTTCTTTGGGTGTCTCATGTGGACTTTATTCTTGAGCTTCTTCCACAAGTTTTCAATTGGGTTAAGGTCAGGAGACTGACTAGGCCACTCCAGCACCTTGACTTTTTCCCTATTGAACCAGGCCTTGGTTTTCTTGGCTGTGTGCTTTGGGTCGTTGTCTTGTTGGAAGATGAAATTACGACCCATCTTAAGATCCTTGATGGAGGAGCGGAGGTTCTTGGCCAAAATCTCCAGGTAGGCCGTGCTATCCATCTTCCCATGGATGCGGACCAGATGGCCAGGCCCCTTGGCAGAGAAACAGCCCCACAGCATGATGCTGCCACCACCATGCTTGACTGTAGGGATGGTATTCTTGGGGTCGTATGCAGTGCCATCCAGTCTCCAAACATCACGTGTGAGGTTGGCACCAAAGATCTCGATCTTGGTCTCATCAGACCATAGAACCTTGAACCAGTCTGTCTCAGAGTCCTCCAAGTGATCATGAGCAAACTGTAGACGAGCCTTAACATGATGCTTTGAAAGTAAAGGTACTTTACGGGCTCGTCTGGAACGGAGACCATTGCGGTGGAGTACGTTACTTATGGTATTGACTGAAACTAATGTCCCCACTGCCATGAGATCTTCCCCGAGCTCCTTCCTTGTTGTCCTTGGGTTAGCCTTGACTCTTCGGACAAGCCTGGCCTCGGCACGGGAGGACACTTTCAAAGGCTGTCCTGGCCGTGGAAGGCTAACAGTAATTCCATAAGCCTTCCACTTACGGATGATGCTCCCAACAGTGGAGACAGGTAGGCCCAACTCCTTGGAAAGGGTTTTGTACCCCTTGCCAGCCTTGTGACCCTCCACGATCTTGTCTCTGATGGCCTTGGAATGCTCCTTTGTCTTTCCCATGTTGACCATGTCTGAGTGCTGTTCACAAGTTTGGGGAGGGTCTTAAATAGTCAGAAAAGGCTGGCAAAAGAGATCTTTAATCCACACATGTGAAGCTCATTATTCTTGGTGCCTGAACTACTTCTTAATACTTTAGGGGGACCAAACAGAATTCTTGTGGTTTGAGGGGTTGAATAATAAATGACACTCTGAATTAACTTTTTACGTTTATAAAAAAAAAAAAAAAAAAATTGCTGCAGTGCATTTCCCACTTCCAGGCTGATCTACAGTACAAATGTCACAATGCCAAGTTAATTCCGCATGTGTCAACCAGCTAAATCTGCAGGGGGTTGAATACTACTTGTAGGCACTGTATATCTGACCAACATGCATCTGGGGGCCCAGGTCCAAATTCTGCTTTGGAGCCCATCGGACTATAGTTACGCCACTGAACTTTCTCTTCATGTTAAGAAAACTGAAGTCTATCAGGGATTGCTGCGAGTGATGGTTCCACTACAACTAAAGATCTGCAGATGGCACAGGAATTAAAGCACTAACCCCTGTAATCTACTGTCACTTTGTAGTCAGTGCAGCACCATAGAGGACAGCTAGTCCAGGCACCAATGACTGGCACCAAGAGGGGTTGTCACTTTCCTTCCCCCACAGAGGAGAGAATAGGACAGTGAGCCTTTGCGGACACATCTAGGCTTGAAGAACTGCATCATAATCCGAAAACTGAAGCACATCTGGGGCTTTATTCCTATCTGTATAAGTAACGACTTCTTATATAACTCCATTTAGGAGGATTAATCAGAGATTCTGTGCAAAAAGATCATCTAAAAATATAACAGATATGATCATGTAGACTTCGGCACCACGTAATCCCAATTTATGGAATAAAAATCTTCTTATATGTGTTTAACGGGTATTTCACAATAATCTGTTTAGGAAGGATCATGTCTTGTTAACCCTGTGTTTTCTGACACTTAGTTTAGGCTCAATTCCATTCATTCATCTTTAGCGTGTGTTGACGCAGTAAAGTTCCAGCCATCGCGCACCTAGTCCAGAGATCTAATTTATCTGACTCACGCCCAAAAGTCGATGCAAGGGTGCCAAACGATGCAAATTGGACCTTTAGGGCGCAGTCAGATGGCCGTATAACACGGACGAGGATCGCATCGCAGTGCACGGACTGGTCAGCATCTCTCCTGACCCAAGTGTGATAGACGCATAAAAATACATGCTGTCATGCTCGGGTCAGGAGAGCCACCGGCCAGTCCGAGCATTGCGATGTAATCCTTGTCTGTGTTATATGGCCGTCTGACTACACCCTTAAGGGTATGTGAACGCAATGTCTTTTTCAGGGGGTCCAATCCGAAAACCACCTGAAAAGGCACTCAGAAAACACTCAAAAGAATGAAAGCTTTTCAATGTAAAGACTTGCTGTTCATATGTTCAGTCTTTTTAGCATCTTTGAGCCTCTTAAGGCCTCCAAAGATACCAAGTGGTTAAAAAAAGTGACTGGTCCATTCTTCCGGTGTCTTCCGCTCCGAAGACAACACAATTCATTAGAAAGACTCAAAATATGTCCATCTTTTTTTTTTATTGTTTTCACCGTGTTCTCGATTTTTGAAACGGCTAGGAAAATGCCTGATGACCAAAACATGCTGGAAAAACACCAGCGGTCAAAAACATTGACCATGCGCTCAGGATACATCAAAAAGCACAAAAAAGACGCTTCAGGACAAAAACCATCAACAAGTTCTGAAGCATTTTTCTCTTAGGCTATGTTCACACGCTGTGTTTTGCTTCATTTTTTTATGCATATTAAAAGCTGTTTTTTACAGCAGTACCAGCAAAAGTTATGAGATTTCAGAATACACTTGTTTTTTTCCTGACTGAATTGGAAAACTGCTGCTTTTTTGAAAACTGCTGCATGTTAATTCTTTCAGTGTTTTTTCAGCTTTTTTTCCCCCATAGAAAGCAATGAGTAAGTGCAAAAATGCAGCAAAACACATTGCCATCAGTTTTTGCTGCGTTTTTAGTGAAAAAAAAGCATGCACAGCAGGATGTGATACCCATTTATTTTTGTTTTTGTGATTTTCCCAAGTTATGTTATGGCAGCTAGCATTAGTACAGTTTATTTAAAATAATGATATTAGTGAGAGTAGACAATGCCTGACCAATGTGTGAGATTGAACAATACCTGACCAACTCAATGGCCCTGACCAATGTGTGAAAATATAAACAATGTCTACCAACTCAATGCACTGCCAATGTCCTGGGTAAACTATGCCTGACCAATTCAACTACCCCTGCATTTCATGAACTCATATGAACTTTCTTTGCTCAGAATAGTCACTATTTTTTCAGACATAAAAAAAAAAATTTCCACTAAATAATTTAATCAAATTACCCTTTTTTCCAAAAATGTTTTATGGTGTCACATACATCTTTCATTGGTGGCCTTGCATTGTTCATGCTTTTATGGTGAAAGCAAAACTGAGCTTTGAGATCCTGATAATGCAGCAAAAAATGCAGCAAGAAAAGCAGCAAAAAAGCCAGCAAAATCTGTTTTTTGGCTGCAGATTTTTTACTGACAAGAGATTAGGTTTTGGCTGCAGAAAAAAAATCAAAAGAGCAAAGTGTGAACATAGCCTTACATCTGTGTGTAAAAGACCTCATGTGAACACACCTTTAAGCCTCCAGGAGTTTGTGTGACTACTAGTGTTGAGCCACCCCCGTAGTGTTCGAGTTCGGTTCGGTTCGTCGAACACCCGTGTGTTCGCCGAACTGTTCGTCGAACTGTTCGTCGAACACCTTCGAACACCGTTAAAACCAATGGCAAGCAAACAAAAACACATAGAAACACATAGAAAACACCTTCAAAGGTGTCCAAAAGCTGACAAACTGCTCAGAAGACATAACTAACACATGGAAAAGTGACAAGTACATATAGTCATGCGAAAATAAAAGAGGTGGAGGAGTAAAAGGAGGGGGAGACACAGATATAGGCATGTCATGCCCTTCTAAAATCCAAAAAGTGAGAAGCCGACACGGCCAGTCCGCTCCTGCCCGTGCCACCTCCGTGTCGCCGGGTTTGTGCCAGAGCCGCGCTGAACCCTGATGGCCAGCCCCCCTCTCCCAATACTGGTGCCTGTCCGCTGGTGGGTCGAGCGAGCCCCCCTGTGGTGGAGGCAGCTCTAAGCTTTTTAATTTAAATTGTCTCTCTAATTTGAATGAATACACTTTAAATCCATTTACAAGGATCTATTGGAGGGCAAGTCTCATGCCAGCAGCCGCGTAATTCCAGCTCCAGTAGCGTCCATTAAAGCTGCTGCAGTTAAAAAGCTTTTATAAGGATCGAGCTCAGCTGTCCACCGCAAGGCATCCTACTGCCAGTCCCAGCCCCTATGCCTTGGGGTGCCTCCTGAAGCTCTTCACTAAGTATCCCATGGTCCCGAAGCATTTCCTTTGAAAAAATTAAGTGTCTAAACTACAGGTGGTGTAGCTTGCTTAACAGCCGGGATAATCCGCTGACTAGCAGACACTGCTACTAGGCACAAAGTATTTCCTGGGCTAGATGCAGTTAAAAATTTGTAATTAGATACTCTCGTTAGATGCTGAGAAAGCATTCCATAGAGTCTCCTGGCACGCCATATATGATTCTCTTAAAAAGCTTGGGGTAGGGGTCTAGGGGACCCTTTTATAGCCAAAATCACGGCCCTGTATCACAATACGTCACCTAGGCTGAAGATAAATGGAACTGTAGCACCCTGAGGGCTCGGTTGCTACAGACGTATTGCACCTCACCCAGGTGTGATATCTCACTCTCAGGTAAGGATGGAGTGTGGATCAGGACCCGACACCTGCATGCATTACACCACATTGCCGTGGGGCAGGGCGACCAATATGCCCCTGAGATGGGCACGACAGTCCCTGTCCCTGGCTGGAGTGGGGGGAGGGAACACTGAGGAAGGGGAACCCTGTAGTGCAGGAGCAGGGAGGAAGCAGTTCCTGGGTGCATTGAGAAGGGAGTATAAAAGGTGGGCACCATCTTAGTTCAGTGCAGAGAAATCTGAGCAGAAGTGGCAGGGAGCAGGGGCTCTGCATGAGCTCTGCTCCGGAGGCGGGCCTAGTAACAGAGGCCCAGGCCTGGAAGAGGGAGAAGGAAGGAAGAGGAGCGGAGAAGGCTCCAGGAACGAGGAATGAAGGGATCCCAGGGGTGCGGACGGGCAAGTCGCCACCGCACGCCCGAATCCACCTGCGTGGAGGGATCAGGCCAAAGGGGGAGACCGGTCCCCGAACTAGTGGAGGCAGGAAACGACCCTCAGCTAGAAACCGGAGGCTCTGACATTTTATGTGGCGCAGCCCCTCGCTACACCCGCTAGGAAGGCACCACATAGGGTCAGGGAAACTGGCGCCAAGTTTACCAAGAGGAGGCCCGAGGCAGCCGGACAGAAGTGTTGGTAAGAAAGGCCAGACAAAGGACACACAAAGGGGGTCCTGTGAAGTGCTCCAAAGTTATCTGGGAGTTGTCTGAGCCCCTCACCTGGTGAGCACAGTACGACGTGGGCAGCCGTTACCTGCAGACGTGGTCTGGATAATAAGAACTGTGAGTAAAGGCCCTGAACTGCATCACTGACTCCGTGTCGTTACTGCTGCTGCCCTGCACCATCACCCCCATCCTCCGCATACACTGCCCTGAGGAGTGGGGAGTTATGCTACGCTCTGCTGCACCCACAACACCAGCCTCAGCGGTCTGCCCTGTAGCGGCGGTTCACTCTGACCGCAATCCACGGGTGGCGTAGTCGTACATTTAAACATCAAAACCACATAAATAGTTCCGCCACTGGTTTGACCGCCCTGAGCCACGGAACCGGGTCGCCGCCACGAAGACTACAACCACCAGCATCCACCAAAAAGGGTCCGGCTCCGGGTGTCCCAAGGCCCAGGGGGTGCGTCAGAACATTTTCATCACCTTTCACAATCACCAATGGGACAAGGCAGGGATGTCCTCTGTCCCCTCTCTTATACATCCTAGTGACGGAGCACCTGCTCTCATCAATTCGCCATAACCCCAATATTAGGTGGATTGAGGTGGGAGGCACCGAGTACAAGTGCTCTCTATTTGCTGATGATGTCCTAGTATATATCACTCAATCACATATATCCATCCCTGCTGTTATGGCTGAAATAGATCACTTTGTTACATGGTCAAATTTTAAAATCAATGCAGCGAAGTCTGAGGCCCTCGATGTCTCCCTCCCCAAATCCATATAGGATTCCATCCAGTCCAACTTTCCCTTTGCCTGGCCTTCACAGGGTATCAAATACTTAGGAATTCCTATTCATAGAGACCTCTCCCATCTATGTTATCTTAATTTTGGGCCCTTTATTGAACAACTCCATACAGACCACGGTTGGCAAGTTAGAACTGTAAGATTCACTACGTGAACCGCTGGTGTTTTGTGGAAAAGCACATGTACACTGCGTTCCAAATTATTATGCAAAAAGTGTTTAGGAGTGATAAGGGAAGAATTTGTTTGTTTGTCAGTTAAACTCATTGATGGTGATGTGTGTCAGGGCTCTTTATATCACTGTAAGCAATTGCAGACACCTGTGCTAATTAGTTTGGCAGGTGTGTCCAATGAAAGGCAAGACTACTTAAGAAGGCTCTCTCACATTATTAAGCAGCCTACATTTTCTGCCAAAATGGGAAAGAAAAAGGATGTGTCGGCTGCTGAGAAGCAACAAATTGTGGAGTGTTTAGGTCAAGGCATGACTACAATCAACATTGTGCGATGATCAGGATGAAGTGTCTTGGCAATCAAGAAGTATGTAGCTGATTCACAGTACACACGTGTGCGTGCTGATAAGGGCAAATTGAGGACTCTTTCCTACAGGCAATTACGTCAGGTTGAAAGAGCAGCGGCAAAAAAGCCTTGTCATAGCAGCAGACAAGTTTTTGAAGCTGCTTGTGCCTCCAACGTCCCCCGAACAACAAGATGCAGGGTCCTTCAGAGGTTTGCAGCTGTGCATACGCCATCCTGTCGACCTCCTCTATCCACTTCACACAAGCAGAAACGGCTCCAGTGGGCCAAACATTACATGAAGACTGATTTCAAAACAGTTTTGTTCACGGATGAGTGCCGTGCAGCGCTCGATGGTCCAGATGGATGGAGTGGAGGATGGCTGGTTGATGGACACCCCACGCAAACACGGCTACAGCGCCAACAAGGAGGAGGTGGAGTAATGTTTTGGGCTGGAATCATGAGGAGAGAGATTGTCGGCCCCTTTAGGATCCCTGAAGGCGCTAAAGATGAACTCCATAATGTATGTGGATTTTCTCAAACAGCACTTCCTGCCATGGTTCAAGAAGAAGAACCGTGTATTTCACAGCAAGATCATTTTTCTGCATGATAATGCACCATCTCATGCTGCACATAAAACATCTGCATCTCTGGCTGATATGGGCATAAAAGGGGACAAACTTATGGTGTGACCCCCATGCTCCCCTGACCTCTACCCCATTCAGAACCTTTGGAGCATCATTAAAAGGAGTGTCTATGATGGCGGGAGGCAGTTCACATCTAAGCAACAGCTCTGGGAGGGTATTCTGTCCTCATGCAAAACAATTGAAGCAGAAACCATCCAAAACCTGACAAATTCAATGGACGAGAGAGTTCAGAAGCTCCTTTCGAACAAGGGGTCCTATGTGAAAATGTAACATCACCTAGAATAAAGTTTTGAGTTGAAAACTGTTTGATTTCAGTTTCTAACAACCTGCTAATGCTTATAATTTCAAAAATGACCATTTTTTTTGTCTTTATTAAAATGAAAAGGTTGATCGAAAAGTTTGGGGGATCTAAGAGTGTGGCAACCCAGTAGTCATGATTACTTCGAATTCTGACAATATGAGGGTCATGCTGCAGGTAGTGCAGCAAGAAGGCACTTATGTGTCTTGCGCATCTCGGAGCCCCAAAATTATTTTCCGGGCTAGATGCAGCTAAAAATTATTTTTAATTTTAAATCTGGTGAAGCTTTAGTATAGATGGCCTAATAGGATCAGTGCTGCACACTGCTACAAAGCCCAAATTATTTTCCAGTCAAGATACAGATAAACATGATTAGTAATTTGAAAGCTTAAAACGGTTGGTAGGGTGATTTTAACCAATCATCAAGCTTTTACTCTCCCCAGGATGACACAGGGGTAGAAAAGTCGTTTCGGATCCATGATTTGTTCATCTTTATGAACGTGAGTCTGTCTACATTATCAGTGGAGAGCCGCGTGCGCTTATCTGTCAGCACACCACCAGCAGCGCTGAACACACGTTCAGACAGAACGCTGGCTGCGGGGCATGACAAGATCTCCAAGGCGTAAGTGGCTAGCTCCGGCCATTTATCCAGATTGGAAGCCCAAAAAGAGCAAGGGTCCAGTGACACAGTCGTGGCTTCAATGTTTACTTGGAGATACTCCTGTACCATCGTCTCTAGGCGTTGACTATGTGTCAGACTTCTTGTCTCCTGTGGCCTTGCAAAGGATGGGCTAAAAAAGTGGTGAAATGATTCCGCAAAATTGATGTTACCACCAGATACTGTGGTTCTGTTACGGTTTGAGTGCTGAACACTTGACGGTCCCACGGTTGGCAAGTTGGAACTGTGAGATTCACTACGTGCACCACTGGTATTTTGTGGAAAAGCACATGTAAGATTCTGCAACAGTCTCTGCTGATACTCCTGCATGCGTGCATCCCTTTCTATGGCAGGAATAATTTCTGCAAATTTACTTTTGTACCGGGGATCTAACAGTGTGGCAACCCAGTAGTCAGGATTATTTCTAATTCTCACAATTCGAGGGTCATGTTGCAGGTAGTGCAGCAAGAAGGCACTCATGTGTGTTGCGCATCCAGGAGCACCAAGTCCCTGTTGTGTTGGTGGCGAGGTAACAATCATGCTTCCTTCCTCTGTCCTCTCCCCCCAACCTCGCACAACAGAAATGTGATCAAGGTCTCCCTCATCTGATGAGTCTTCCATCAGTTCGTCCTCCACTTCTTCCTGGGCTCCTGCACCTTCCTCACTAGTTTGGCTGCTACCATGCGCCCTGGTAAAACCATCTCCCCCACCCTCACATGCCTGCCGCCTTGGTGCTGCCGACCGTCTGGACCTTGCAGATGTTAGCCCTTCCGCATACAACTCCTCCTCCTCTACTTCCTCCACCTCCTCTTGTGCCACCACCTGACTCTGAATTCTGTTTAACATGTGCTCCAGCATGTAAATCACCGGAATAGTCATGCTGATAATGGCATCGTCAGCACTAAACATCTTCGTCGCCATTTCAAAACTGTGCAGAAGGGTGCATAGGTCCCTGATCTGAGACCACTCCTCCAGCGTGATTTGCCCCACCTCTGAATCTCGTTGGCCCAGGCTATACATCAGAACGTATTGCACCAGGGCTTGTCGGTGCTGCCACAGTCGCTGCAACATGTGCAGAGTTGAATTCCACCGGGTAGGCACATCACATTTTAGCCGGTGAAGTGGCAGGCCCAACGACTTCTGTAGAGATGTAAGTCGCTGAGCTGCGGGATGCGAACGGCGGAAGTGAGCACACAGCGACCGTGCCCTCTGCAGAAGGCCATCTAGTCTGGGATAGTGGGCTAAAAATTGCTGGACAACCAGGTTCAACACGTGAGCCATACAAGGCACGTGTGTGACATTGCCCCGGCGAAGGGCCGCACCCAGGTTTGCAGCATTGTCGCACACGGCCTTCCCTGGTTTCAGGTCCAGTGGAGACAACCATTCATGAAATTGGTTCTCCAGAGCTGACCACAACTCCTCAGCTGTGTGACTCACATTTCCCAGACATTTCAATGTAAAAACCGCCTGATGACGTTGAGCCCTACTGCCAGCATAGTAAGGAGGTGTGCAGGATCCCTTCTGCGCAGTTAGAAAGCTTGTGGCATGACCAGACAGGCTTTGGGTGCAGGTGGAAGACCGAGAGGAGGTTGAGGAGGCAGAAGCAGTGGAGGAACTTTGACATAAAGAGGATTGACGCACAACTCGTGGGGACGGCAAGACTTGGACAGCAGCCCCTTGTCCTGCTGTCACCATAGTTACCCAGTGCCCAGTCAGCGACATGTAACGCCCCTGTCCATGCCTACTCGTCCAAGTGTCTGTGGTGAAATGCACCCTGTCACACACAGAGTTTCTCAAAGAAGCGGTGATGTTGTGTGCGACATGCTGGTGGAGCGCAGGCACACCTTTCTTTGAGAAGTAGTGCCGACTGGGCATCTGGTACTGGTACTGGGGCACTGCGACGGACATAAGATCTCGAAAATCCTCTGTGTCCAGAAAGGCAGCATTTCTGTAGCCAAGAGCTTGCAGATGGTGAAATTCAACCTCTTAGCTTTCTCATGGCTAGGAGGAAATGGTCTTTTACTTGGCCACATCTGAGGGACCGAGGGCTGGCTATTGTGCTTAGACGGGGTTGATAAGGGTGTCCCTGGCAAACTGCCGGTCTGTGAGGAAGATGCAGGCGGACACGTTAGGTTGCCTTGATCCAAAGGTGGTGCTATCGATGTCGGACAGCGCTCAACACCAGCTGGTGTTCCCACCTCCAAAGAAAATGATGACCTGCCAATCACGCTGGCTGTTGCGGGTAAAGAGGTGGCAGGTCTGCGCCCCAAAACAGGTGTGACTGCTGTTCCCCCAGTCACAGAGGATGAAGAGGCCGCGGATGCACAAGATATGGCAGACGGTGGTTGGCCCGGCCGGCTAGGCCGCATTGTAGCACACTGAGCTTCCCACTGCAACTTATGCTTCATGTCCATGTGCCGGTTCATGCATGAAGTACTCAAACTATGTATTTTTTGGCCTCTACTTAGCTTTTGCTGACAAATGTTACAGATAACACGAGTTGGGTCATCTTTATCGATCTGAAAAAATGCCCAGGCTATGCAAGGCTTAGCACCCATGCGACCTGAAGAGCCACCACGACTTGTGGTGAGAGGCAGAGTTGTGTTTGAGGATGCAGTTGTTGACGTGCTTCCAGTACTACGTCTCTGTCCAGGAAGGCGCAACCTGACCTCGTCGTCACTAGCATCTTCCTCCACCTCCTCTGCTGACCTCATCTCTTGGCTGACTGTGGGTTGACAGTAAGTGGGATCTCCAACCTCATCATCATCACCCTGTGCGTTATCACACCCGTCGTCCTCAGAGCCAACCTGTTCCTGCCCTGACAAAAAACTAAAGTTGTCGCTCCAATCAGGTATTTGAGTCTTATCATCGTCTTCCTCATTGTCTCCACCAACAGGAGTTACAGTTTGGGAATGAGGGTCTACATTATGGTCAGAACCTTCTGCGTCTGGTCCTGGATCCGACTCATAAAGATTCTGGGCATCAGTGCAGATCATTTCCTCGTCTGGATTCACAGAAGCGCTGGAGTCGACCTCTGATTCCCAGGCTATAGTATGAGTAAACAGCTCTGCAGACTCAACCATCTGTTCTACCTCATACTCAGATGGGCAGCTGGAGATTTGGGAGCTGTGAGGAAGCAAGTGCGATTGGGGTGACACCTTTGAGGACTGGAGTATTTGTGATGTTGAAGTTGATGTGGAGGAGAGCCCACTTAAAGGAGCACTTGATATCCGTTGAAGCACCTGCTGTTTTTGTGCCTCATCTGGAATTTGTAGCGATTGGCGTGGCCGTAAGAAAGGGATCTTATCACATTGTCCGCTAAAAGAAGTAGACATTTTAGTTTGGCTGGAAGATGGTCTTTCTTCTGCAGATGTTACTGTTGCTTTAACACCTACCCCACGGACACAACCTTTTTTCCCCTTCCCAACACGCCCATTCCCCTTTCCACCAGCAGCAGGCCTTTTTCCACTCATTTTGGTGGTTAACTAATTCACAACTCTGGAGTTGTTTGCACAAAAAAACAATGGATGGGAACCGAGCAGAGCTGAGTGGCCAAACTGTGGTATTAGGCCAAAACTATTGGCTGGGTTAGATGCAGAAAAAAATTATATTCAATTTGCAACCTGATGGAGGTCAGTATAGATGGACTAATACAACAAGTCCCACACACAGCTAGAAGCCCAATATTTTTTCAGAGGTAGATGCAGAAAAAAATATATTCAGTTTGCAACCTGATGGAGGTCAGTATAGATGGACTAATACAACAAGTCCCACACACAGCTAGAAGCCCAAATATTTTTTCAGAGGTACTGTAGATGCAGATAAAAATTATTTTTAATTTGCAACCTGATGGAGGTCAGTATAGATGGACTAATAGAGAAAGTCCGACACACTGCTAGAAGGCCAAATATTTTTTCAGAGCTAGATGCAGAAAAAAATTATATTCAGTTTGCAACCTGATGGAGGTCAGTATAGATGGACTAATAGAATGATGCTATGCCCAAAAGATTTTACTTCACTAGGTGCAGTAAAAAAATTGGTATTCTATACACAGGTGGTATATCTTGCAACACAGATAGGCTACTCCACTGACTAACACACTCTGCAATAGGCCAAAAAGGATTAGCTTTGCTAGATTCAGCCAAATGCTGTGAAAAAAACTTGCACAGCACTGGCACAGACCTGCCTGGCAAAAACTGATAGGAACTGATGTAACCTAGTCCTGAAAAGGACTGCAATTACAATTAGTCTTTACTCCCACAATCTATCTATTTAAGAGCACAGACCTCCCTGATAAAAGTCGTAGGAAATGCTGTAACCTAGTCCTTAAAAGGACTGCAATCACAACTATTCCCTACTCCCAAGCTATCTGTATATTTGTGCGAAAATTGGCTTGAAATTAACAAGGTATAGCGCACACAGCAACAGCGGTGCCGTCTAACACGCAGCTGCAGCTGTGAGAAAATGGTGGCTACGGGGAAAATGGCTTGGTCTTATAGGGCAAGGACATGTGACATACACTGCCAATGACACATGCCCTTGCTTGTGTGAAAAAAAGCACTTCGCTCCGTGTGTGCGCTGCTGATAGGCTGACAGATTGCACCTCCCCACTGTAAATGCGGGAAAGAGAAAAAAAAATGGAGATCTTCATTGTTCCTGCAGAGATCCATCCCCTGCCACTCCCCCCACCCCGCTGTATACTCAAACTGCGTATTAACATTAATTTTCATCATTACTGAGAAAAAATCCAGTTATGATTTTGGTGCACGAACAGTTATCGAACATAACCTCGAACAGCCGAATTTTTCTCAAATTGTTCGTGTTCGCCGAACGGCTCGAACACCGCCCAAAACAGCTCGAATTTGAGATTGGCGAACAGTTCGAGTAGAACAACGCTCATCTCTAGTGACTACCCCACTCGGTTACTGAGGCTTACTGGTGGTAAGGTGCCTTGCTAGGGGTATTGTACAGTCACTGTGGTTTACTGGAGACACTGTTGGTATTGTGTAGCCACTGGTGACACTTAGTTTTTTTAGGAACACTGTGCCTTGCTAGGGGTACTGTGCAGGCACTGTAGACACTGTGGTCTACTATGGACATTATGCCATGCTGGGGTACTGTGCAGGCACTCGTGACACTGTGGTTTACTAGGGACACTGTGCCGTGCTGGGGTACTGTGCAGACACTATGGACACTGTGGTTTACTAGGGATACTGTGCCTTGCTAGGGGTACTGAACAGACACTGGTGACACTGTGCCTTGCTAGGGGTACTGCACAGACACTTGTGACACTGTGGTTTACTAGGGACACTGTGCCTTGTTGGGCGTGCTGTGCAGGCACTATAGACAATGTGGTTTACTAGGGACACTGTGCCTTGCTAGGGGTACTGTACATACACTGGTGACACTGTGGTTTACTAGGGACACTGAGCCTTGTTGGGCGTGCTGTGCAGGCACTATAGACAATGTGGTTTACTAGGGACACTGTGCCTTGCTAGGGGTACTGTACAGCCACTGGCGACACTGTGGTTTACTAGGGACACTGTGCTTTGCTAGGAGTACTGCACATACACTGGTGACACTGTGGTTTACTAGGGACACTGAGCCTTGCTAGGGGTACTGTACAGACACTGGCGACACTGTGGTGTACTAGGGACACTGTGCCTTGTTGGGCGTGCTGTGCAGGCACTGGCGACACTGTGGTTTACTAGGGACACTGTTCCTTGCTAGGGGTACTGTACAGACACTGGCGACACAGTGGTTTACTAGCGACACTGTGCCTTGCTAGGGGTACTGTACAGACACTGGTGACACTGTGGTTTACTAGGGACACTGTTCCTTGCTAGGGGTACTGTACAGACACTGGCGACACTGTGGTTTACTAGGGACACTGTGCCTTGCTAGGGGTACTGTACAGACACTGGCGACACTGTGGTTTGCTAGGGACACTGTGCCGTGCTGGGGGTATTGTGTACCCACTGGTAACACTGTAGGTTTGTAGGGACACTGTGCCTTGCTGGGGTACTGCGCAGACACTGGAGACAATGTGGTTTACTATGGACACTGTGTCTTTCTGGGGGTACTGTGCAGGCACTATAGTCATTGTGGTTTAGTAGGGACACTATGCCTTTCTGGGGGTACTGTGCAGGCACTGGTGACACTGTGATTTACTATGGACACATACTATGCCTTGCTGTGGGTACTGTGCAGGCACTATAGTCACTGTGGTTTTGTAGGGACACTATGCCTTTCTGGGGGTACTGTGCAGGCACTGGTGACACTGTGATTTACTATGGACACATACTATGCCTTGCTGGGGGTACTGTGCAGGCACTATAGCCACTGTGGTTTCTTAGGGACTCAATGCCTTACTTGGGGTACTGTGCAGGCAGGGCCGGCTCCAGGTTTTTGTGGGCCCTAGGCGAAAGAGTCTCAGTGGGCCCCTTTAACACATACCACGATTCATGATGCACAGATACCGCAGAGAAATATATATTTAGTACAATGCCAAAGATTTCACTTCTTACATTACCTGAGTGATATCTATTGTAAATTCTACAATAGCTCAGAAACCGGCGAATCGCTTCACACAGTATACTGGCCCCCATATAACGCTCCATACAGGATACTGGCCCCCATATAACGCTCCATACAGGATACTGGCCCCCATATAACGCTCCATACAGAATACTGGCCCCCATATAACGCCCTATGCAGGCTGTGCCCCCCATATAATGCCTCATGCAGGCTGTTCCCTCCACATAATGCCCCACGCAGGTTGTTCCCCCCACATAATGCCCCACACAGGCTGTTCCCCCCACATAATGCCCCACACAGTCTGTTCCTCCCACATAATGCCCCATGCAGGCTGTTCCCCCCGCATAATGCCCCATGCAGACTGTCCCCCCCATATAATGCCCCATTTAGAATGTAACCCCCCTTATAATGCCCCATGCAGGATGTCACCCCCCCCTCCCTTATAATGCTCCATGCAGGATGTCACACCCCCCTCCCTTATAATGCCCCATGCAGGATGTCACACCCCCCCTCCCTTATAATGCCCCATGCAGGATGTCACACCCCCCCTCCCTTATAATGCCCCATGCAGGATGCCACACACCCCCTCCTCCCTTATAATGCCCCATGCAGGATGCCACCCCCCCACCCTTATAATGCCCCATGTAGGATGTCACACACACCCCCTCCCTTATAATGCCCCATGCAAGATGTCACACACACCCCCCTCACCATATAATGCCCCATGCAGGATGTCAAACCCCCCCCCATATAATGCCCCATGCCCCCATACAATAAAAAAAAAAAAAAAAAATACTCACCTCACGTCTCACCTGCTGCCGCTGCTCCGGACTCCTCAGGCACGCCAGCGTCTTCCCGCTCTGCGCTGTGACGGCTCAGGAGAGAGCGCGGTGGAAAGACGTGGCCTCTGACCTGAGATGGCACAGTGCAGCAGCCGCGGAGGATGCAGGACCTGCTGTGGAGGCAAGGGGAGAGGTAAGTATTATGCTGGGGCCCTGAGCAAGCGGGGGGGGGAGCGGGCGCTGGCACCGCTCTCCTCCACTCATGGGTCCCATAGCGCCGCAGGGAGCCTGACGGCGAGTGCGCCTCCCCGCCTGCTCAGGGCCCCGGCACTTGCCCGGGTGCACCGAGTGCTGACGGCGGCCCTGTGTGTAGGCACTATAGACACTGTGGTTTATTAGGGATACTGTGCTTTACTGGGGGTAACCTTGTGCCTGTAACTGGAGATACTTTGGCCAGACCTGGAGACACTACTTACTGAGGGCACTGTACTTGGCAATGGGGGTACTAATGCTATTGCATGGGTAACTGTTACTGATTTTGGGCTTGGATTGGAGGACATTGTGATTGACACTGGATGCTACTGGCAAAGTGAACCTGTCATCTCCGACTGTTAATCTAAGTGAAGATAGTGCAGGTTTAGGGCTTGTTATTACTATTTCAATTTTGTCCAGGGGTACAGTCAGTGCCAGACTGGGTCAAAAAAGCAGCCCTGCCACACAAACCCCACCAACCCACATAGTATAAGGGTATGTGCACACGGTCGGTATTGGCAGCGCTTTGAACGCAGTATATTTTATGCTGCATCCAAAGCGCTGCACGCAGGTGAATCCGCATGTGTTCATTGAACCATGCGGATTCACCGCATTCTATACATTGCACTGATATAAGAGAAATTGACATGCTGCGGTCTGGAAAGACGCGCCACATATCCGTGTCCGCGGGTGATCCGCAGGTGCACGGAGACGCATAGCGGGCATGGGTTTTCTATAAATCCCATCCATTATGTTGTAACATCTGGCCGCTGCAGATTGCACGCAGCGCAAGTGCGCTGCATGCAATCCGCAGCAATTACTGATCGTGTGCACATACCTTAACACTCATCACCCCCGATCAGTGAATTTTGCTTTACTTGGTCCTGCCCCTCACTCTCCTAATAGGAATTATTTGAAGAGTCGCATGTGAATGGCGCCACAATGCGTATGATCGGCCACAGCTCCATTTACATGGTGCTCTACAGAGCTCCAATTCTTGGGATCATGGAGGTCCCAACAGTCGGATCTCCAGCGATTGGACAGTTATCCCCTATCCAGAGGAGATTACTTGGGATAATCAGTTTAAACAGGTTTTCCGATATTTATTTTTATTTGGCCATAGAAATATTGAAAATACTAAACCAATATTGATGCCTCTCCAACAACAGGACTGGAGAAGTGGTACTGCGCGGTGTATATATACATGACAGGAGGAGTGGTACTGTGCAGTTTATGTATACAGGACAGGAAAAGTGGTACTGTGCAGTGTATATATAGGACAGGAGGAGTGGTATTGTGCAGTGTATATATACAGGAGAAGTGGTACTGTGCAGTGTATATACAGGACAGGAGGAGTGGTACTGCGCAGTGTATATATACAGGACAGGAGAAGTGGTACTGTGCAGTATATATATATATACAGGACAGGAGAAGTGGTACTGTGCAGTGTATATACAGGACAGGAGGAGTGGTACTGCGCAGTGTATATATACAGGACAGGAGAAGTGGCACTGTGCTGTGTATATATAGGACAGGAGGAGTGGTACTGTGCAGTGTATATACATAGGAGAAGTGGTACTGTGCAGTGTATATATACAGGACAGGAGACGTGGTACTGTGCAGTGTATATATACAGGATAGGAGAAGTGGTACTGTGCCGTGTATATATACAGGACAGGAAAAGTGGTACTGTGCAGTGTATATATACAGGACAGGAGAAGTGGTACTGTGCAGTGTATATATACAGGACAGGAGAAGTGGTACTGTGCAGTATATATATATACAGGACAGGAGAAGTGGTACTGTGCAGTGTGTATATACAGGACAGGAGAAATGGTACTGTGCAGTGTATACACACAGGACAGGAGGAGTGTGTGCTGAGAGTAGCACCTGCCTCCTGAGCTCAAGCACTTCCAGGAGGAGGGTCGTCGTCTGCCTCTCTTCTCCCTAGGGAGAGGTAGGCCTACTGGGAGGCCGGCATGGCTTCCCAGCCTCCTATCTCCCGGTCTATGCCGGCGGGGGAGAAGGAGCCTCAACAACCGGCCCAGGAGGGAGTGAGGAGATCGGTAAGGGTGAGGAAGAGTACATCCACCTGCTCCAACCCCGAGACTGTTCACCGCCCGCCCAGAGAGGGAGACCGGGGCACCCCAGGCCCCAGGAACAAGAGCCCAGCAAGATCCTGGGGTGAGATGAGCTCCAGCGAGCGCACAAGTTCCTTCTCCTCCTGAGTGGTCGCCACGTTGTGAGAGTACGAGGATGCCGGCAAAGCACTAACCCAGCTGAAAGAGGAGCTGAGGGAGGACTGGATCCTGAACACCTGGGCGTCCAACAAGGAAAGACCCGCGACCTCCCAGAGGTTTAAAGCCCTCAGAGACGAGGTGGTCAGGTTAGTGCTCCTCCGGGAGGGGATTGAGAAAAGCGCAGGTCCCTTCCTGGAGAGGTTTAAGAACCAGCGGCGGTTCTCAGAAATGAAGGGGTTAAACACCTCAGGAGAACCACCAGCCGGCGTCCTTAGTGAAGAGGAGGAGGAGGATGAAGAGGTGACTGGAGTCTCAGTTGCTGGAGCCAGTGAGGGGCAGAGCCGGAGTTCCAGTGGTCTCCCTGCAGGGCAGAGGACTCCGACAGCAGAGGCTGGAGTGTCGGGGGAGGAGGAGGAAGGAGGACTGCTGAGGGAGACTGCTGGAGTCTCCAGTGGACCTGACAAAGTTTTCTTTCGGTGAGGACAAACCAGTGGAGGAGACCAAGAGGAGGAAGAGGAAGACCGGAGGAGCTGCACAGGAGGTGGTGAGTTACAAGTATGTACCAATGACTGATGTTGCGCCTGCCACCTTCTGTTTAAACCCCACCAAACCTAAAGGCACGGGCTCTGCAGTGGGCTCGAGGCAGAGGCAAGGTGGGGAGAGGAGAAGGACGTCCGGCAATGCTGCCATCTGTGCAGGGAACAGTGCAGGGGGTGAGGCTGTGGAGGTACTCACAGCGCCGGACATAGGAAGTTCTGTGGAGTTTCCATCTGCCCCGGGGCTGGGGGGGCAGGGAAGGATGTGAAAAACACATCTGCAAGGAACACTGGGCACACTGCTGCGACAGGGGGGCAGTGTGCCCCAGCGCCCAAAAAGGACACTAAGACCCCAAAGTCTGTGGGTGCAGGGCGGGCAGAGGTGCCGAGAAAACAGTCTGCACAGCACAAGGAACAAAATGCTGCAGTAGGGGGGTGGGGCGCTCCAGGAGACGAACTGCAGAAAGCCAGCAGCAACCAAAAGAAAACGGGTGTGGTGCTGCAGGGAAAGGAGTCTCTGGGAGTGCTCCCCTCCCCCGGCCCAGCAGGTGTGAGTGCAGAGACACCAGACACAAGGGAGGAAGGAATGGAGGTGACTGTGGATGGTGCAGAGAACAGCAGAGGTAATGGGGTGACAAGTAAAGGGAATGGAAATAGTGGTGCAGTGAATGATGGGAGTAATGGTGGAGCAGATGGTGAGAGTAATGGTGGAGCAAATGATGAGAGTAGTAGGAATGGTGGAATTAGTGGTACAGTGAATGATGATGCAGCAAATGGTGGGGGAAGTGGTGCAGTGAATGATGATGTAGCAAATGGTGGGGGTAGTGGTGCAGTGAATGATGATGTAGCAAATGGTGGGGGTAGTGGTACAGTGAATGATGATGCAGCAAATGTTGGGGGTAGTGGTGCAGTGAATGATGATGTAGCAAATGGTGGGGGTAGTGGTACAGTGAATGATGATGCAGCAAATGGTGGGGGTAGTGGTGCAGTGAATGATGATGCAGCAAATGGTGGGGGTAGTGGTGGAATGAATGCTGGGAGTAGTGGTGTAGCAAATGTTGGGGGTAGTGGTGTAATGAATGGTGGGAGTAATGGTCCTGCGAATGGTGTGAGTAGTAGTGGAGTGAACGATGGGAGTAATGGTCCTGCGAATGGTGTGAATAGTACTGGAGTGAATGGTGGGAGCAGCACTGGTGTTGGTGGGGGGGAAGTAGGCGCTGGTCCCGCTGCCCCCCCAGCATTGGCGGGGTCTTCAGCCCAAAGCTATTCAGGAGCTGTCAGTGCTGGGGGTAGTAGTGCACCCTCGTCTGGTGGCCCTGGGGATGGTGACTTGCAACAGCAGCTCCTGGACGCCCTGAGGAGAGGGGAGAGCTCCATCACTGTAGAGGGGAGGGAGGTTGATCTGTCTTTCTGGATAGAGAGACATGGTCTTTCAGCCTTCCGAGACTGTCTGGTCTCTGCCGACAACGGGGCAGAGGAGTAACCGTAGGAACGTGGTCCGTCTCCAGTGGGTAAGCAAGGATGCCTGTCCTGATAGGTCGAAGGTGGTTGAGCTCCTGCTGGGGATGGGCTTTGCGGCATATGACATCTTTGCCTTGATCCATCCCTACGGGACCTCCTACTTCGATGTCAGCTTCATGAGACCGGAGGGCCTTGAGCTTTTCTGGTCTCGCCATGAGCTGGCTCGGAGTCGCCCCGAATGGCATGCTCTCTTTCCCCTGGCAATAACCCGCCAAGATTCAGTCAGGAAAGTGACCGTTTTGACTAGTAACGAGTCGCTTTCCTGTATGGACATTACCACCTGGGTGAGTCGATACGGAGAGGTCACCAATATTCCCGAAAAGAATCTGGATGACCATGGTATCTGGTCAGGGGCCTGAACCTTCATGGTGAGATTGAAGGTTTCGGGAAACACTGTTACCCATATCCCCTCCTCAACCTTTTTGGGGAGGGATAGGATCTTGATTTTCTACCGGGGGCAGCCTAAGGTCTGTCACAGGTGCGGTAGTCCCACACACTTCAGTGCGCAGTGTACCACCCAGAAATGCGCACTGTGTCGGGACCTCGGTCATCTTGCTGCTGCCTGTCGCAGGATTAGGTGTAACTTGTGTGGTGACCTCGGTCACCCGTTCAGTCGCTGTCCGCGTTCCTTCGCCAATGCGGTCCTGAAAGCGGCGAGTGCGGGACAGGCGAAAGCTGGAACTAATCTTGCCGGTGAAGGGACCAGTAGGGGCGGGGGAGGCAGGGAACCGGTGAGGAGCAAGCTGCCGCCATCCACCATCAGGCGGCAGGAGAAGCGCCGTGGGGACAGGGGGCAGGGAGTAATGTCCCTAAACTCTGACCCAGGTACTTCACTTGCAGCTGAGGATCCTAAAGACAGTGAATTGAGCGAGGAAGTCAAGAGACTTGAAAGGGAAGAGCGAGAGGACAGCACGTCTTCCCAGGAACCCTCTTCTGGTGACAGTCTAGATGAGGGAGAGGGGGAGTGGTCACAGAAAAAGAAAAAGGGTAACAGAAAAACGGCCAGAGGTAGGAGGGGGACCAGGTCTCGAGCTGCCTCTTTGGAGTGCGACCCCTCTGACTCTCTGCCCGTGATCCAAGCGCCATTGGAGGGTTCAGCCGCCCCCCCTCTGGTGGATCTCTCCAACCAGTTCGGGGCTCTCCAGGACCTCCCTCTGGATGGGGGAAGTGGGGACCCGGGGCCGGAGGTTGCGGACAAGGTGGTTGGGGCTCAGGAGATGGCTGGGTCTTCCTCTCGGGGGGCAAATACAAAGCCCTCTGGGGGGACGACTAACCCAGGACCACCAGACGAGGGCAAGAATGTATGTAAAGAGAGAATGGACGAGTCTGTTTGTCTTAAGCGCACTAAAAACCCGTCATTATCGGAGGAAGAGGTTGGGACTGTCAGTGGTGGGAAGAAAAAGGCTATCTAATTCAATCAATCATGATGGCGGCACCCACCCCGTTGACGCTGGCAACTATTAATGTTTGCAGCATAAAGTCAGATGCGGCAAGGTACACAGCCTTTCATTTTCTCGGCCAACTTGATGCCGACATTTTGTTTTTGCAGGAGACCAGGTTGACCGATATATCAACCTTGCATAAAGCAAGGTGGGAGTGGAGGCATGGGCCCTCCTACTGGTCTCTTGCGGCCGAGCCGTATAGCGGGGTGGCGGTCCTTTTTAAGACCGCAGCGGTTGAATGCAGACGAGTGATCGAATTAGAAATGGGGAGATGCTTGATCCTAGATGTCTCCATGGGGGGACAAGAGCTTCGGCTTATTAACATCTATGGTTCCCAGTCCAAGTGGGACCGCAAATGTCTCTTCCTGAAGATCAAACCTTTTTTATTTTTGAGTCGGCAGGTGGTCTTCGGAGGGGATTTCAACAATGTCACGAGATCCTGTGATAGAGGAGGTTCCGGAGACCGGCTGGCTTATGACTGCTTCGCGTTAAACAGGATAGTGAGTGAGGCTCGCCTGGTGGATGTCCACATCCGGCACAACCTGGGCGACACGGGATTCACCCTTTTTAGAGGTAGTCAGTGCAGGTCTAGGCTAGACAGGTTTTATTTGAAGGAGGAGGCCGTCTCTTCACCGTTGTCGGTTGTGGAAGTGGAGTTCTCCGATCACTGTTTGATTATGTTTTCTCTGAACGTTACAGAGACTCCTCGGATGGGAAGAGGCTATTGGAAGCTGAATTCGTCACTCCTTGAGGAAGAAGCTGTGAGACGGTCTTTTGAGGAATTCTTTCAGAGCCAGGTACCATTCTGGGCCTAAGTAACACTAAGTCAGAGTGATGGGAGATGTTCAAACATCGGGTGGCGAGATTCTTCCGGCAGCTCTCGAACCTCAGAAGCCTGAACAGGGATCGCCTGTATCAGAGCCTGAGGTGGAAACTCGAGCATCTTGTCTCGACTGGAGGTAGCCGCGAGGAGATCTCCAGAGTGAAGTCCTTGCTGAAGAGGTGTCAGTACGATAGGCACGCATCTTTGGTTTTCGAGAGGGACTACGGGAAGTACTGCTCGCCCGACCCTTACAGAAACTGTAAGATGTCAGTGAATAGTAAGATAGTGACGGGGCTGGTGGACAGTACGGGGTCCCTGAGAAGGTCCAGATCAGGGATCTTGGAGGTCGTCAGTTCCTACTACTCGCACCTCTTGGGAAGGAGGGAGCTTGATCGTGACGGGATGTCGGCTTTCCTGGCTGAATCCGTTCCTGAGCCAGGGGCTGACCTCTCGCTGGGCGATTTGGCAGAAGCGATCAAAGAAGAGGAAGTGAGACTGGCGATCGATGGGCTTAGGCCCAAAAAGTCGCCAGGTCCGGATGGCTTAACATCCGAGTTCTTTAGGACCTTTAGGGACTCTTTGGTCCCCCTCTTGACTCAGGTGTTTAACGAGTGTCTCTCCTTGGGCACTCTGCCGAGATCATTAAGGAGGTCAGCTTTGATCATTTTGTCAAAGGGTAAGGATCCGTCACGCATTGAGAACTGGCATGCCATAGCACTTCTCAATGTGGACAGGAAGATTTTGGCTAAGATACTTTTCAACAGGCTGGTGAAGTTTGCACCCCGGCTCCTTTCGGAGGTTCAGCACTGTTGCGTTCCTGGCTGTAGCACTTTTAGTGCTGTTCTAGGTGTCCGAGAGGCCGAGGAGCAAGGCAGGGCGGGCCTCTGGAAGGGTTTCTTGCTGACCCTGGATCAGGCAAAAGCCTTTGATCGGGTTAACCACGAGTACCTCTGGTCCACTCTTTTGAGGTATGGTCTGCCTGGAGGGTTTGTGGACTGGCTTAAGACCTTGTATGCAGGGGCTGAGACTTTCCCTCTGGTGAATGGGTGGATTGGACGACCTTTCGGGGTAGGATCCGGTGTCCGTCAGGGCTGTCCTCTTAGCCCTTTGCTTTACGCGTTTGCGATCGATCCCTTCCTCAGAAGGATCGATTGTGGACCGTGGCGGGGGTGCGGATGGGCGGGGCGGCGCCGGAGGCTATCCTGAGGGTGGTGGCCTACGTGGACGATGTCACCGTCTTTGTTTCTTCACAAGAGGAGGCAGTGGTGGTGATGTCAGAAGTGGAACGCTACTCGGAGGCATCCGGGTCCAAGGTCAACCAGGATAAGTGTGAGAGTCTCTGGCTGGGAGGCGGAGATCCCGGGTTTGATCTTCCGGACACCCTCCCCGAACCCCAAGAACATGCCAAAGTCCTGGGCATCGAATTCGGCCAGGGTGATTACCCCACGAAAAACTGGGAAGGCAGAATCAAAGGTGTCACCCAAAGAGTGGACCAATGGAGGGGTTGGTCTTTGACCCTGAGGGAAAGGGTTGGCCTGTGCAAAGCTTTCCTGCTCCCCTTGCTAATCTACCTGGGCAGGTTCTGTGTCTTGCCAGAGCCTCTCTGGACACGGGTCTACAGTCTGTTCTTCCAGATGTTATGGGGGAACAGACTGAACCTAGTCAAGCGGGAGGTCACTTACCGCACGAGGAGACTAGGGGGTTTGAATATGGTGAACCCCGTGGTGTTCCTAGTGAACACCTTCTTGAAAGTGAACGTGGCAAACCTCTGGAAAGAGAGGGCTCCTCCGTGGGTATTCTCCTCAAAGGGATGGTTTCAGCCTTTCTTCCAGGAATGGGAGACAGGGGGAAGATTGAAGGATCTTCGCACACCACACGGGCATCTCCCGGCTTATGTTACCCCGGTTCTGAAAATGATCCGCCGGTGGGGTCTGGGAATGTGAGAGGTGAGGTCCCTCCCGAGGAAACTCCTCGATATGAGGGTCTTGCTTTCTCATTTTCAGAATCCATTGGCCCTCAAAGACTGCCCAAGTCGGGATCTGGAGGTTGGGTTGAGTTTGTTAAATTCTAGCAGGATCCCCGAGAAGTACTGGGACTTGACTTGGCGCTGCTTCCATGGTAAGCTGTATGTGAGGGACAATTTGAAGTTCAGGAGCCGGGTGGGCCTATGGAGCATTCGGAGACCTTGGGAGAAGGGACCGAGACACTTTATTCATAGTCAGCGCAGTGGTCAGGTATTTCACGTGGAACGCACGGGTTTTAGTCTCGACGCAGAGTAAAATCCTCCATGTAGATGAAGTCTGTAGGAACATCCTAGGTGACCTGGTGAAGGTACGTTCTCTGGAGTATGAAAGACTGGGTGCCCGGAGGGCGGCCCGTCTCTGGAGGGGCTTTTCCTTCAGGGTGCCTTAGTCCGGTAGTACTCCTTTTATCCTGGTGGTGGGCTGATGTCTTTCCACCCTAGATTTTTGTTTTGTATTTCTGTCTCCTGGATAGAAGGTTTGCCGGCATCGAACTTGAGCCTTGGATGGTGAGTGTGTAGGTTGTGTTCTGTTTATATTGTATATAATGTATAGTAGGGGTTTTTAGTTAGGTTGGGTGGGGGATTTGGGGGGGGGTTCTTCATCAGCGGTGATAAGAGGACTGATCTGGCCTGGTCCAGGCCCCGCCTGGGGAAAAACTTTGGGGCCTGATCCTAGCTCGGAGTAATCCTGAACTTTGTGGCCAGAGCTGGATCAGGGGTGGCGGGATAGTTAGTGTAGGTCTGTGTTTTATATATATATTAAAAAATGACAAAAATACAACAAAAAAAAAAAAAATACAAAAAAAATACAAAAAAATATACAAAAAAAAAAAAAAGGTTTAAAATTGTTCATGTCACTATTGTATATATTGTTATTTTTTGTTTTCTGTGGTGTGAATGAGGTGCGGTAAGGGTGTGACTAAGGTCAGGCAGTGGGACCAGTAGGTTAGTGTTAGTTTCCGGTTGTATATACGTTATATTAGGTTTAGTGTTTTATTGTATATAATCTTGTATATAGGAAGGTGTTTTATGTGTATATAGGACGGTGTGAGCGTTGTGTGGGATTGTATATAGTAGTATGAATGAAGCTGGGCCGGGGGTTTTATAGGTTTTATAATATTTATTTCTTGTATATGTATATGTTCCTGCGGTGATTTATTTTGTTTCTATTTTCTGTGATTTGTCATCTTGTTTTGTTCTTATGTTCGGTGTCCTGTAATGTATTATTGTTCTGTCATGTACTGTACTTATTCTATCAATAAAAAAAAGACCTGCAGTGTATATATAGGACAGGAGGAGTGGTATTGTGCAGTGTATATATACAGGAGAAGTGGTACTGTGCAGTGTATATACAGGACAGGAGGAGTGGTACTGCGCAGTGTATATATACAGGACAGGAGAAGTGGTGCTGTGCAGTATATATATATATATATACAGGACAGGAGAAGTGGTACTGTGCAGTGTATATACAGGACAGGAGGAGTGGTACTGCGCAGTGTATATATACAGGACAGGAGAAGTGGCACTGTGCTGTGTATATATAGGACAGGAGGAGTGGTACTGTGCAGTGTATATACATAGGAGAAGTGGTACTGTGCAGTGTATATATACAGGACAGGAGACGTGGTACTGTGCAGTGTATATATACAGGATAGGAGAAGTGGTACTGTGCTGTGTATATATACAGGACAGGAAAAGTGGTACTGTGAAGTGTATATATACAGGACAGGAGAAGTGGTACTGTGCAGTGTATATATACAGGACAGGAGAAGTGGTACTGTGCAGTATATATATATACAGGACAGGAGAAGTGGTACTGTGCAGTGTGTATATACAGGACAGGAGAAATGGTACTGTGCAGTGTATACACACAGGACAGGAGGAGTGGTGCTGAGAGTAGCACCTGCCTCCTGAGCTCAAGCACTTCCAGGAGGAGGGTCGTCGTCTGCCTCTCTTCTCCCCAGGGAGAGGCAGGCCTACTGGGAGGCCGGCATGGCTTCCCAGCCTCCTATCTCCCGGTCTATGCCGGCGGGGGAGAAGGAGCCTCAACAACCGGCCCAGGAGGGAGTGAGGAGATCGGGAAGGGTGAGGAAGAGTACATCCACCTGCTCCAACCCCGAGACTGTTCACCGCCCGCCCAGAGAGGGAGACCGGGGCACCCCAGGCCCCAGGAACAAGAGCCCAGCAAGATCCTGGGGTGAGATGAGCTCCAGCAAGTGCACAAGTTCCTTCTCCTCCTGAGTGGTCGCCACGTTGCGAGTGTACGAGGACGCCGGCAAAGCACTAACCCAGCTGAAAGAGGAGCTGAGGGAGGCCCGGATCCCGAACACCCGGGCGTCCAACAAGGAAAGACCCGCGACCTCCCAGAGGTTTAAAGCCCTCAGAGACGAGGTGGTCAGGTTAGTGCTCCTCCGGGAGGGGATTGAGAAAAGCGCAGGTCCGTTCCTGGAGAGGTTTAAGAACCAGCGGCGGTTCTCAGAAATGAAGGGGTTAAACACCTCAGGAGAACCACCAGCCGGCGTCCTTAGTGAAGAGGAGGAGGAGGATGAAGAGGTGACTGGAGTCTCAGTTGCTGGAGCCAGTGAGGGGCAGAGCCGGAGTTCCAGTGGTCTCCCTGCAGGGCAGAGGACTCCGACAGCAGAGGCTGGAGTGTCGGGGGAGGAGGAGGAAGGAGGACTGCTGAGGGAGATCCGACTGCTGGAGTCTCCAGTGGACCTGACAAAGTTTTCTTTCGGTGAGGACAAACCAGTGGAGGAGACCAAGAGGAGGAAGAGGAAGACCGGAGGAGCTGCACAGGAGGTGGTGAGTTACAAGTATGTACCAATGACTGATGTAGCGCCTGCCACCTTCTGTTTAAACCCCACCAAACCTAAAGGCACGGGCTCTGCAGTGGGCTCGAGGCAGAGGCAAGGTGGGGAGAGGAGAAGGACGTCCGGCGATGCTGCCATCTGTGCAGGGAACAGTGCAGGGGGTGAGGCTGTGGAGGTACTCACAGCACCGGACATAGGAAGTTCTGTGGAGTTTCCCTCTGCCCCGGGGCTGGGGGGGCAGGGAAGGATGTGAAAAACACATCTGCAAGGAACACTGGGTACACTGCTGCGACAGTGTGCCCCAGCGCCCTAAAAAGACACTAAGATCCCAAAGTCTGTGGGTGCAGGGCGGGCAGCGGTGCCCAACAAACAGTCTGCCCAGCACAAGGACCAAAATGCTCCAGTAGGGGGGCGGGGCGCTCCAGAAGACGATCTGCAGAAAGCCAGCAGCAACCAAAGGGAAACGGGTGTGGTGCTGCAGGGAAAGGAGTCTCTGGAAGTGCTCCCCTCCCCCGGCCCAGCAGGTGTGAGTGCAGAGACACCAGACACAAGGGAAGAAGGAATGGAGGTGACTGTGGAAGGTGCAGAGAACAGCAGAGGTAATGGGGTGACAAGTAAAGGGAATGGAAGTAGTGGTGCAGTTAATGATGGGAGTAATGGTGGAGCAGATGGTGGGAGTAATGGTAGAGCAGATGGTGAGAGTAGTAGGAATGGGGGAAGTAGTGGTGCAGTGAATGATGATGCAGCAAATGGTGGGGGTAGTGGTGCAGTGAATGATGATGCAGCAAATGGTGGGGATAGTGGTGGAATGAATGCTGGGAGTAGTGGGAATGGTGGGACTAGTGGTGTAGCAAATGTTGGGGGTAGTGGTGTAATGAATGGTGGGAGTAGTGATGCAGAAAATGGTGGGAGAAGTAGTGGAGTGAATGATGGGAGTAATGGTCCTGCGAATGGTGTGAGAAGTAGTAGAGTGAATGGTGGGAGCAGCACTAGTGTTGGTGGGGGGGAAGTAGGCGCTGGTCCCGCTGCCCCCCCAGCATTGGCGGGGGCTTCAGCCCAAAGCTATTCAGGAGCTGTCAGTGCTAGGGGTAGTAGTGCGCCCTCGTCTGGTGGCCCTGGGGATGGTGACTTGCAACAGCAGCTCCTGGATGCCCTGAGGAGAGGGGAGAGCTCCATCACTGTAGAGGGGAGGGAGGTTGATCTGTCTTTCTGGATAGAGAGACATGGTCTTTCAGCCTTCCGAGACTGTCTGGTCTCTGCCGACAACGGGGCAGAGGAGTAACCGTAGGAACGTGGTCCGTCTCCAGTGGGTAAGCAAGGATGCCTGTCCTGATAGGTCGAAGGTGGTTGAGCTCCTGCTGGGGATGGGCTTTGCGGCATATGACATCTTTGCCTTGATCCATCCCTACGGGACCTCCTACTTCGATGTTAGCTTCGTGAGACCGGAGGGCCTTGAGCTTTTCTGGTCTCGCCATGAGCTGGCTCGGAGTCGCCCCGAATGGCATGGTCTCTTTCCCCTGGCAATAACCCGCCAAGATTCAGTCAGGAAAGTGACCGTTTTGACTAGTAACGAGTCGCTTTCCTGTATGGACATTACCACCTGGGTGAGTCGATACGGAGAGGTCACCAATATTCCCGAAAAGAATCTGGATGACCATGGTATCTGGTCAGGGGCCTGGACCTTCATGGTGAGATTGAAGGTTTCGGGAAACACTGTTACCCATATCCCCTCCTCAACCTTTTTGGGGAGGGATAGGATCTTGATTTTCTACCGGGGGCAGCCTAAGGTCTGTCACAGGTGCGGTAGCCCCACACACTTCAGTGCGCAGTGTACCACCCAGAAATGCGCACTGTGTGGGGACCTTGGTCATCTTGCTGCTGCCTGTCGCAGGATTAGGTGTAACTTGTGTGGTGACCTCGGTCACCCGTTCAGTCGCTGTCCGCGTTCCTTCGCCAATGCGGTCCTGAAAGCGGCGAGTGCGGGACAGGTGAAAGCCGGGACTAATCTTGCCGGTGAAGGGACCAGTAGGGGCGTGGGAGGCAGGGAACCAGTGAGGAGCAAGCTGCCGCCATCCACCATCAGGCGGCAGGAGCAGCGCCGTGGGGACAGGGGGCAGGGAGTAATGTCCCTAAACTCTGACCCAGGTACTTCACTTGCAGCTGAGGATCTTAAAGACAGCGAATTGAGCGAGGAAGTCAAGAGACTTGAAAGGGAAGAGCGAGAGGACGCCACGTCTTCCCAGGAACCCTCTTCTGGTGACAGTCTAGATGAGGGAGAGGGGGAGTGGTCACAGAAAAAGAAAAAGGGTAACAGGAAAACGGCCAGAGGTAGGAGGGGGACCAGGTCTCGAGCTGCCTCTTTGGAGTGCGACCCCTCTGACTCTCTGGCCGTGATCCAAGCGCCATTGGAGGGATCAGCCGCCCCCCCTCTGGTGGATCTCTCCAACAGGTTTGGGGCTCTCCAGAACCTCCCTCTGGAGGGGGGAAGTGGGGACCCGGGGCCGGAGGTTGCGGACAAGGTGGTTGGGGCTCAGGAGATGGCTGGGTCTTCCTCTCGGGAGGCAAATACAAAGCCCTCTGGGGGGACGACTAACCCAGGACCACCAGACGAGGGCAAGAATGTATGTAAGGAGAGAATGGACGAGTCTGTTTGTCTTAAGCGCACTAAAAACCCGTCATTATCGGAGGAAGAGGTTGGAACTGTCAGTGGTGGGAAGAAAAAGGCTATCTAATTCAATCAATCATGATGGCGGCACCCACCCCTTTGACGCTGGCAACTATTAACGTTTGCAGCATATTGTCAGATGCGGCAAGGTACACGGCCTTTCATTTTCTCGGCCAACTTGACGCCGACATTTTGTTTTTGCAGGAGACCTTGCATAAAGCAAGGCGGGAGTGGAGGCATGGGCCCTCCTACTGGTCTCTTGCGGCCGAGCCGTATAGCGGGGTGGCGGTCCTTTTTAAGACCGCAGCGGTTGAATGCAGACGAGTGATCGAATTAGAAATGAGGAGATGCTTGATCCTAGATGTCTCCATGGGGGGACAAGAGCTTCGGCTCATTAACATCTATGGTCCCCAGTCCAAGTGGGACCGCAAATGTCTCTTCCTGAAGATCAAACCTTTTTTATTTTCGAGTCGGCAGGTAGTCTTCGGAGGGGATTTCAACAATGTCACGAGATCCTGTGATAGAGGAGGTTCCGGAGACCGGCTGGCTTATGACTGCGTCGCGTTAAACAGGATAGTGAGTGAGGCTCACCTGGTGGATGTCCACATCCGGCACAACCCGGGCGACACGGGATTCACCTTTTTTAGAGGTACTCAGTGCAGGTCTAGGCTAGACAGGTTTTATTTGAAGGAGGAGGCCGTCTCTTCACCGTTGTCAGTTGTGGAGGTGGAGTTCTCCGATCACTGTTTGATTATGTTTTCTCTGAACGTTACAGAGACTCCTCGGATGGGAAGAGGCTATTGGAAGCTGAATTCGTCACTCCTTGAGGAAGAAGCTGTAAGACGGTCTTTTGAGCAATTCTTTCAGAGCCAGGTACCATTGCTGGGCCTAAGTAACACTAAGTCAGAGTGGTGGGAGATGTTCAAACATCGGGTGGCGAGATTCTTCCGGCAGCTCTCGAACCTCAGAAGCCTGAACAGGGATCGCCTGTATCAGAGCCTGAGGAGGAAACTCGAGCATCTTGTCTCGACTGGAGGTGGCCGCGAGGTGATCTCCAGAGTGAAGTCCTTGCTGAAGAGGTGTCAGTACGATAGGCACGCATCTTTGGTTTTCGTGAGGGACTACGGGAAGTACTGCTCACCCGACCCTTACAGAAACTGAAAGATGTCAGTGAATAGTAAGATAGTGACGGGGCTGGTGGACAGTACGGGGTCCCTGAGAAGGTCCAGATCAGGGATCTTAGAGGTCGTCAGTTTCTACTACTCGCACCTCTTGGGAAGGAGGGAGCTTGATCGTGACGGGATGTCGGCTTTCCTGGCTGAATCTGTTCCTGAGCCAGGGGCTGACCTCTCGCTGGGCGATTTGGCAGAAGCAAAGAAGAGGAAGTGAGACTGGCGATCGATGGGCTTAGGCCCAAAAAGTCGCCAGTTCCGGATGGCTTAACATCCGAGTTCTTTAGGACCTTTAGGGACTCTTTGGTCCCCCTCTTGACTCAGTTGTTTAACGAGTGTCTCTCCTCGGGCACTCTGCCGAGATCATTAAGGAGGTCAGCTTTGATCATTTTGTCAAAGGGTAAGGATCCTTCACGCATTGAGAACTGGCGTCCCATAGCACTTCTCAATGTGGACAGGAAGATTTTGGCTAAGATACTTTTCAACAGGCTGGTGAAGTTTGCACCCCGGCTCCTTTCGGAGGTTCAGCACTGTTGCGTTCCTGGCTGTAGCACTTTTAGTGCTGTTCTAGGTGTCCGAGAGGCCGTGGAGCAAGGCAGGGCGGGCCTCTGGAAGGGGTTCTTGCTGACCCTGGATCAGGCAAAAGCCTTTGATCGGGTTAACCACGAGTACCTCTGGTCCACTCTTTTGAGGTATGGTCTGCCTGGAGGGTTTGTGGACTGGCTTAAGACCTTGTATGCAGGGGCTGAGACGTTCCCTCTGGTGAATGGGTGGATTGGACGACCTTTCGGGGTAGGATCCGGTGTCCGTCAGGGCTGTCCTCTTAGCCCTTTGCTTTACACGTTTGCAATCGATCCCTTCCTCAGAAGTATTGATTGTGGACCTTTGGCGGGGGTGCGGATGGGCGGGGCGGCGCCGGAGGCTGTCCTGAGGGTGGTGGCCTACGCGGACGATGTCACCGTCTTTGTTTCTTCGCAAGAGGAGGCAGTAGTGGTGATGTCAGAAGTGGAGCGCTACTCGGAGGCATCCGGGTCCAAGGTCAACCAGGATAAGTGTGAGAGTCTCTGGCTGGGAGGCGGAGATCCCGGGTTTGATCTTCCGGACACCCTCCCCGAACCCCAAGAACATGCCAAAGTCCTGGGCATCGAATTCGGCCAGGGTGATTAACCCACGAAAAACTGGGAAGGCAGAATCAAAGGTGTCGCCCAAAGAGTGGACCAATGGAGGGGTTGGTCTTTGACCCTGAGGGAAAGGGTTGGCCTGTGCAAAGATTTCCTGCTCCCCTTGCTAATCTATCTGGGCAGCGTCTGTGTCTTGCCAGAGCCTCTCTGGACACGGGTCTACAGTCTGTTCTTCCAGATGTTATGGGGGAACAGACTGAACCTAGTCAAGCGGGAGGTCACTTACCGCACGAGGAGACTAGGGGGTTTGAATATGGTGAACCCCGTGGTGTTCCTAGTGAACACCTTCTTGAAAGTGAACGTGGCAAACCTCTGGAAAGAGAGGGCTCCTCCGTGGGTATTCTCCTGCAAGGGATGGTTTCAGCCTTTCTTCCAGGAATGGGAAACAGGGGGAAGATTGAAGGATCTTCGCACACCACACGGGCATCTCCCGGCTTATGTTACCCCGGTTCTGAAAATGATCCGCCGGTGGGGTCTGGGAATGTGGGAGGTGAGGTCCCTCCCGAGGAAACTCCTCGATATGAGGGTCTTGCTTTCTCATTTTCAGAGTCCATTGGCCCTCAAAGACTGCCCAAGTCGGGATCTAGAGGTTGGGTTGAGTTTGTTAAATTCTAGCAGGATCCCCGAGAAGTACTGGGACTTGACTTGGCGCTGCTTCCATGGTAAGCTGTATGTGAGGGACAATTTGAAGTTCAGGAGCTCCGAGGACAGGAATTGCCCCCGTGAGGCTTGTGCCAACGTGCTGGAAAGCATGGAGCACTTCCTGCTTCATTGTCCCTTTAATACAGAGGTGTACAACAGGGTGGGGGCTTCCATTGGTTGGCCGCGGCTGGCTACTCTGTCCTACGCCGGGTGGGCCTATGGAGCGTTCGGAGACCTTGGGAGAAGGGACCGAGACACTTTATTCATAGTCAGCGCAGTGGTCAGGTATTTCACGTGGAACGCACGAGTTTTAGTCTCGACGCAGAGTAAAATCCTCCATGTAGATGAAGTCTGTAGCAACATCCTAGGTGACCTGGTGAAGGTACGTTCTCTGGAGTATGAAAGACTGGGTGCCCGGAGGGCGGCCCGTCTCTGGAGGGGCTTTTCCTTCAGGGTGCCTTAGTCCGGTAGTACTCCTATATCCTGGTGGTGGGCTGATGTCTTTTCACCCTAGATTTTTGTTTTGTATTTCTGTCTCCTGAATAGAAGGTTTGCCGGCATCGAACTTGAGCCTTGGATGGTGAGTGTGTAGGTTGTGTTCTGTTTATATTGTATATAATGTATAATAGGGGGTTTTAGTTAGGTTGGGTGGGGGATTTGGGGAAGTTCTTCATCAGCGGTGATAAGAGGACTGATCTGGCCTGGTCCAGGCCCCGCCTGGGGAAAAACTTTGGGGCCTGATCCTAGCTCGGAGTAATCCTGAACTTTGTGGCCAGAGCTGGATCAGGGGTGGCGGGATAGTTAGTGTAGGTGTGTGTTTTATATATATATTAAAAAATTACCAAAAAAGAAAAAAAAATATACAAAAAAAATATACAAAAAAAAAAAAAGGTTTAAAATTGTCCATGTCACTATTGTATATATTGTTATTTTTGGTTTTCTGTGGTGTGAATGAGGTGCGGTAAGGGGGTGACTAAGGTCAGGCAGTGGGACCAGTAGGTTAGTGTTAGTTCCCGGTTGTATATACGGTATATTAGGTTTAGTGTTTTATTGTATATAATCTTGTATATAGGACGGTGTTTTATGTGTATATAGGACAGTGTGAGCGTTGTGTGGGATTGTATATAGTAGTATGAATGAAGCCGGGCCGGGGGTTTTAAAGGTTTTATAATATTTATTTCTTGTATATGTATATATTCCTGGGGGGATTTATTTTGTTTCTATTTTCTGTGATTTGTTGTCTTGTTTTGTTCTTATGTTTGGTGTCCTGTAATGTATTATTGTTCTGTCATGTACTGTACTTATTCTATCAATAAAAAAAAGACCTGCAGTGTATATACAGGACAGGAGAAGTGGTACTGTGCAGTGTGTGTATACAGGACAGGAGAAGTGGTACTGTGCAGTATATATATACAGGACAGGAGAAGTGGTACTGTGCAGTGTGTGTATACAGGACAGGAGAAGTGGTACTGTGCAGTATATATATACAGGACAGGAGAAGTGGTACTGTGCAGTGTGTGTATACAGGACAGGAGAAGTGGTACTGTGCAGTATATATATATACAGGACAGGAGAAGTGGTACTGTGCAGTGTATATATACAGGACAGGAGAAGTGGTACTGTGCAGTATATATATACAGGACAGGAGGAGTGGTACTGTGCAGTGTGTATATGCAGGACAGGAGAAGTGGTACTGTGCAATGTGTATATCCAGGACAGGAGAAGTGGTACTGTGCAGTGTATATATACAGGACAGGAGAAGTGGTACTGTGCAGTATATATATATACAGGACAGGAGAAGTGGTACTGTGCATTGTGTATATACAGGACAGGAGAAATGGTACTGTGCAGTGTATATATACAGGACAGGAGGAGTGGTACTGTGCAGCGTATATATCCAGGACAGGAGAAGTGGTACTGTGCAGTGTATATGTAGCGCCCCGAGGGTTCGGCCGCTACAGGGGTATTGCACCTCTGCCAGAGGTGTGATATTCCACTCCCGGGTAAGGATGGAGTATGGACCAGGGCTCAGTTAGCTGCATACAGCACACACACCCCATTTCCGAGAGACAGCTCAACGGTGCTCCCACTAGACAGAAGTGCAGGCACGACCGACTATGTCCCTGGCTGGAGTGGGGAGGGGGGTGGAATACCCAGTGCTGTAGGGGCAGATAGGGGTTGGTTCCTGAGTGTAGGAAGGAGATCATTGGTTGCTGGTCACCTGGGCTCATGGTCAGAGGGAGGTATAAAAGGTGGGCACCATCTTAGATCAAAGTTCAGTCTGTGCAGAGAGAGGAGAAGACAGGGAGTAGAGGCTGTGTAGGAGCTCTACTCCAGAGTGGGCCTAGAGAGAGGCCGAGGAGGAGAGTGGAAGAGAGAGAGAGAGGAGGTGAAGGGGAGCTGTGATTATGTCTCATCCCAGCTCCACGAGAAAGGAACAGAAAGGAACGGGAAGGAACAGAAAAGGAGAAGGAGAGACAGAGAAACAGAAGGGCTCAGGAACAAGAATGTAGAAGGGACCCTAAGAACCCACGAGAATACAGGGTGAAGGGTCAGGCAGATTAAGGGTGCCGGATCCCAAGTTGGTGGAGGAGAAACTACCCTCAGCCAAAGACCGGACGTCGTGATCATTTATTGGTGCGACACCTCATCAAACCTGCTAGGAAGGCACCATATAGGACAGCGGAGAACGGGGCCCACGTTTACCCTCACAAGTCCGCGGCAGCTGGACAAAAGTGGGTCACTGGTGAGGCAGGCCAGAGAAAGGATTGAAGGGGGTCCTGTGCCATGCTCCTGAACTGCCTGGGGGTTGACCGAGCCCCTCACCTGGTGGACACTGCACGGCTTGGGTGGTCACTGCTTGCGCAGAAGTGACCCGGAGCACCTGAACTGTGAGTAAAAGACATTGGACTGCAGTACGTTGTCTGTGTGCTCTTTCGCTCCTCCAGCACTAACGGTACTGGGACTCTCACCACCATCACTCCCACCATCCACTACACTGCCCTGGGGCCGCACTCTTCCCATGGGGAGTCACATCATCCCAGCTGCATATGTGACACCCCAGGGGTCTGGTTGCCACAGTGATAGAGATATTACGTCTGAGAGCAGGTGGGAGGTCCTTTGGTCAGGGATCCTGTGCATGCCACACCTCCTGCCCAGTCTTGGGAGGGGAAGGACTTCCCCTATATAAACCCGGGGCTGAGGCAGAGTGAGTGAGAAAGAAGACAGAACAAGAGTAGAGAAGAGAAGCAGCATAGCAAGAAACATCAGGAGCTCTGTGGGGAGCAGTGTTACAACGAGTCAGGGGCTGGCAGCTGCAGAGCTCGCCCTGACTGAGAAGATTTCTAACCGGACCCGGAGTCCGAGGCTGTGGGGACTAACTCCTACCCAGCAGCAGAAACCGTCCGGCAGAGGATTTCAGGTCCTCTGGCCCAGAAGCCCGAAGGCACGGTCACACGCGTGGGACCAGCACCGCCATCGTGGAGCGGAAGCCATTAGAAGGCCCCGAGTCACCGGCCATACGGGTGAGCACCACACGGTACACTCAGGGACGTGGGCTACTTATTCCCGCCTCTAGCAAGGTAGCCAGAAGAGTACAGTTAGTTGGGAAGGCCTACAACTCCGCCTGGCCAGGGGAAATCCCATCTGCTCAAGGACTGACCAGGCCCCTATCACTAGCAAGTACTCCGGGAGGGTCTATCTTTGTCACCAGTAAAGACCCTGAACTACACCGCACCGTCTCTGAGTGGTTCCTGCTACCCCCATCATCCACGTCGGCTGCCCTGAGGCCATACCCCTCCCGTTGGGGGTTATACCATCCACGCTGCACCATCCTTCCACCGGCCTCAGCGGTCTGCCCTGCAGCGGCAGCTCCATAGCTGCATGCAACGGGTGGCGTAGTCACCAACCATCTACTGCTAGTACATCGCCGCTCAGTTTGACTCCCTGGGCGCGGACCGGGTCGCCGCCACGAGACTACAACCATCAAGAGATCCGGCTCCGGGTAAGCTCCCGCGTGCGCAACGCAGCGCGACACAGGCCCAGGGGCGCGTCAACTTTGGCGTAGTCGGCAGGATTTCGTACCCGCAACCACCGGGTACTGCGTGCCTGAAAAGCAAAGACTGTTCAAACTTACCAGTGGTGAAGATTCCCGCTATCCGTGGAGGTTTCCCGCCATCCGGCGCCATCTTCTACCTTCTTCCCGCCATCCGCGAAGTTTTCCCGCCATCCGGCGCCATCTTCGACCTTCTTCCCGCCATCCGTGGAGTTTTCCCGCCATTGGACGCCATCTTGAGGACGCCGCGCGGGAAGAAGAGGGGCGTGGACTCCGAAAGCGCGCGAGAACTGAAGCCCCGCCTCACGTCCGGACGTTGCGTAAGGTCCTGGAAGGAGCCCAGCAGACGCCGACGTCACCGGAGCGCGACGGAAGGTCCTCAACCCTGACGATCCACTGCGGAGCCGCGGCCTACGGAACAGGATCATCGCAAGGTAGGCCACGGTCCACTAGGGGGGAGGAAGATGTCGGATACGGAGGAGAGCTTCACTGCCTCAACCCCCGCCAGCGCCACCGCTGCTGCAGTTATGCCCTTCACCATGCCCTATATCCCGGGAGCAGCTTGGCTACCCCAGTACTCAGGGGAGTCACATACCCTGCATGACTTTAGAGAAAAGCTGGATAGCCTCTTCCAGGTGTACCCCCTCACAGAAGAGCAAAAAGTGAGCATCCTGGTGGCCCAACTAACCGGGGCAGCCAAAAGGGAAGTAAAATCCTGGCCACCTGGGAGGAAGACTGTCGCAGGGATACTAACCCGGCTGAAGGACACCTTTGATACCTGCACCTCAGCCGAGATTAAGCTTAGATTCTACGGGTGCAAGCAGCGAGCGCATGAGAGTATAAGGGACTATGCACTAAACCTACAAGAGGCCCTGAGGGCCATAAAGCAGACCGACCCTGATGGGGTGGGAAACGAGGACAGGCTGTTGACTGAACAATTTATAGAGGGTTTATATTGCAATGCCCACCGAACCCAGTTGCGGGCAATGGCCTTACAGGATCCCCATCTGGACTTTGCACAGTTCAAGGACAGAGCCATCCGGGTGCTCCGAGAACCGGCACCGGGTGGCGTTGTGACCCACAGGCGCCCAGCTATCACTTACCACCAGGAGGCGGCGCCCTTGTCGGCAGGGCCTGTGGGAGCTGATGCGCAGGCTTTGGACAATGACCCGGCTCCAGACCTACGCCATCAGGTCCAAGAGCTAGCTAAGAGCGTTGCTGCGCTAACCCGAACTGTGCAGTCTTTACAGGTTTCCACCCCAGGGAAGATCCAGCTGGCATCCGGACCGGAGGACATCCCGTGGCGTCGACCAAGGAGGACCCCACCGGCCAGAGGAAGACCCAGTGACCGATACAGCGAGGACGGACGACCCATCTGCCGCCGCTGCAATCAACCCGGACATATGGAAAGGTACTGTTCTTTAAACGGGCACAACCTGGGGTAGAGGGCCAACCCCCAGGAAAAAGATCACCAGGCCCATCGAACTGGCGCGACAGATATGTGGGAGGACGTCCAGTCTTGCCTGTGGTACTGGATGGCATTCCCATGAGTGCCCTACTGGACACCGGGTCACAGGTCACCACTATCCCGTACGTGCTCTTTAAGCAGTACTGGAATGACTCGGATATTACCCGCTACCCTGACGACGACTTGAGTATCATCGCCAGCAATGGCCAGCCCGTGCCACAGATCGGATTTAAAGAGGTGACCATCAAAATCGGTAGAGTCGAACTGGCAGCACAGGGACTGATCATTGTAGACATTGACAAACATGAGAGCCACCCAAAAATAACTCTAGGAACTAATGTAATTGAGAATTGTCTTGCAGAGGTGATTTTCCTTCTACAGCAGGTTGCCAAGAACGCCAGCTCCGGCGAGCAGCGAGTGCTCCAGAAAGAGATCCGGGCACTGATGCGACGGCAACAGGTGGAACTCTCCGGCGGTGAGATTGGTAGCGTAAGAATGTGTGACCCTTTCCCTATTGCCATGCCCCCAAAAAGCGAAATGATGATTTGGTGCCGGGCAGCTATTGGTCTGAGAGGTAGAGATTACCAGGCAATGGTAGAACCAGTTTACTCAGACAGTAGGCCCACCATTTTGACAGCACGGGGGGTGGTCAATGTACGCCATGGGAGGGTGCCCGTTCGCATAATCAATATCGGGGAGAGGGAAGTGTACCTGCCCCGGTATGCCACGCTAGCAAAATTATATACCATCAACCAAAACTCTATACAGTCTGTGGAACCCTTGCCTCCATCTCACCCGGAGGAAGGTAACGGCTCTAAGAAAGTAATGGAGGATTGGTGTCAGCAACTACACTTGGGAACTGACTCCACTCCCTCCCACCAGAAACAGGGAGTCTACCGGGTGGTTCAAGAGTATGAGAGAGTGTTTAGTAAACACCCGTTAGACTTCGGGCGAGTCAAGGGGGTAGAACACCGCATCCCCACGGGAGATCATCCTCCCATAAAAGAGAGGTATCGACCCGTACCCCCTGCACATTACCAACACGCCAAGGGGATGCTTAGAGACATGAAGGAGGCTGGGGTAATCCGGGATAGCTGTAGCCCCTGGGCAGCCCCGCTAGTTTTAGTCAAAAAGAAAGACAACACCATGAGGATGTATGTAGATTACCGGAAAATCAACCGTATCACACACAAGGATGCGTACCCCTTACCAAGGATAGAGGAGTCATTGGCTGCTTTAAGATCTGCTAACTTCTTCTCTACCTTGGATCTCACTAGCGGGTACTGGCAGGTTCCTGTAGCAGAGGCGGACCGGGAGAAGACCGCATTCACCACCCCGATGGGACTTAGTGAGTTCACCTGCATGCCGTTCGGACTCTGCAACGCCCCAGGAACCTTCCAACGATTAATGGAGTGCTGTCTGGGCCACAGAAACTTCGAGACGGTCCTGTTGTACCTGGACGATGTCATCGTATACTCCAAAACTTATGAGGACCACCTGAAACACCTGGCGGAGGTGTTCGAAGCTCTGGCGAGTTACGGCCTAAAGGTGAAACCCTCCAAGTGTCACCTCCTGAAACCAAAGGTGCAGTACCTGGGACACGTGGTGAGCGCTGACGGAGTGGCTCCCGACCTCGATAAGATCACCGCAATTAAGGGATGGCCAAGCCCCTCCAGCGTAAAAGAAGTGCGGCAGTTCCTCGGGTTGGTAGGCTACTACCGAAGGTTTATTCCCGGTTTCACCAAAAAGGCAGCGCCTATGCAGGACCTCCTGATAGGCCAGTCCCGGAAGGCCAAGAACCAGAAGCCGCCCTTCAAATGGGAAGAGCTAGAAGAAGAGTCCTTCCGCCAGCTGAAGATGGCCCTCACGGGGGATGAAATCTTGGCGTACCCGGATTATAGCCAGCCCTTCATCCTCTACACCGACGCAAGTAACATCGGGCTAGGAGCCGTACTGTCCCAGATCCAGCAGGGGAAAGAACGAGTAATCGCCTACGCCAGCCGAAAACTGCGACCCACCGAAAGGAACCCCGAGAATTATAGCTCATTTAAGCTAGAGTTCCTGGCCGTGGTATGGGCAGTCACTGAGCGCTTTAAGCATTACCTTGCTTCTTCCCGGTTCACCGTGTACACGGATAACAACCCGTTGACACACCTGGACACGGCAAGACTCGGTGCCCTGGAGCAGAGGTGGATGGCCCGTCTGTCCAACTACGAGTTCATAATCAAATACCGGGCAGGGCGCTCCAATACTAACGCGGACGCCCTGTCCAGGATGCCCAACCTGCCGGACGAAGGAGAAGATCCGGAGGGACTGGAAGAAATTGAACTCCCTGCGTTCCACCGTCATGGGACTATCCAGTAATCCCACCGGGTAAGGAGTAAGCAGGCTGCTACGTTGAACCCCTTACCTCACTACAACTGGGCGGAAACGCAAGACAGCGACCCTGCCGTCCGACTGGTGAAGGAGATGCTGACTCGGCCGGAGGCTCGCCTTGAACCAGACGCTCCGGAGGAAGCCAAACAACTATGGGCAGAGAAGAGTCGACTGTTCCTTTACAAAGGGAAGTTGTGCCGCAGAATGGTTAACTCCCGGACGCATGAATTACTCTGGCAAGTAGTGGTGCCACGAAGAGACGCAGCCATGGTGATGGAGGCATACCACGACGGAGCTGGACACTTCGGGTGGAAGAAGCTGGAGTTCCTGCTGCGCGAGCGATTCCACTGGGTAGGCATGAGGGGAACCATTGAGAAGTGGTGCAGAGACTGTGGCCCGTGCAACCTGAGAAGGAAGGACCGCGCCAGCCAGAAGACTCCCCTGCAGTCCATCGTCACCCGGCAACCGTTGGAACTGGTAGCCTTGGATCATGTAAAACTGACCCCAAGCAGAAGTGGCTACGTCTACGCGTTAACCATCGTGGATCATTACTCCCGGTTTCTGGTTGTCGTCCCCATCAAGGACTTAACGGCTCAAACAGCAGCTAGAGCCTTCCAGCAGCACTTTTGCCGTCCACACGGGTACCCGGACCAAGTGCTGACGGACCAGGGACCTGCCTTTGAAGCGGAGGTCTTCCAGGAATTCTGCAATCTGTATGGCTGCCGGAAGATAAGGACGACACCCTACCATCCGCAGACTAATGGACTTTGTGAAAAAATGAACCAGGTGGTAATGGATCTTCTAAAAACATTGCCCCTGGAAGAACGCAGTCTGTGGCCTGAAAAGTTGCCCGATCTGGTGGACCTATACAACCACATCCCGGTAGGTTCCACCAACTGTACCCCGGCTTACCTAATGAGGGCAAGACCTGGTAAGTTACCTGTTGACCTGGAAATGGGAGTCCTGACACCCGAGGACACTTCACCAGAAACAGACTGGGACACAGAGAGGCAGCAGCAGTACCGGAGAGTACAGGAGAGCGTGGAGCGAAGTCTCTGTCAGGCTAGGGAAAGACAAGAGAAAACTTACAACCAGTATGCTCCCGCTGTTCCCCTGGTACCCGGAGAGCAGGTCTTGAAGAGGAAGAGACGGCTCCACAAGTTGGACGACCAGTGGGAGAAGGACCCGTACACCGTACTGCCCTCAAGCCACGAAAACCCGAAGGTCTGTACCATCAGTAAAGACGGAGGGGAAACCACAGCCATTGTATCCCGGGACCACCTGAAGAAGTGTCCCGAACAACTGAGGAACCCTGAAGAGGAACAAGAAGACCATCGACCCGTAGAGGAAAGGGAAGATATGGTTAGTACCGTGCTCGGGGACTTCCCTCGGTCTTGGACTCAAGTCAATGGTGCAGTTGTGGTACCCGTACTCACCTTCCTCCAACCATCATCCCAAGAACCTACGGAGCAATCGGTGGAGCTGGAAGAACAGCCGGTCCAGGAGGCAGAAGACTCGACACAAGCAGACCCGGAAAATCAACCCTCTGCTTATAGTGAGCCTGCCATACCCCTAGTGAGCCAGAGGGCCCATGGACAGCTGCCCAGTTTACCCTTGGCAGCTCCTACACCCTGTAGTTCAGGGCCAGACAGTCAGCTCCGTAGGTCCACTAGGGCCACTAGAGGCCAGCTACCCGCACGTTGGAGGATCTAAATGTTTAAGCTATCTTATAATGTTTACTTGTTTATAGTTGCTTGTGTATAATTTTATGTTTCTAGTTCTTTTTAGGAGTCCTTGGTGGATTTACCGGGAATCCTTGTACATAGTTGGAGCGTAACCCAGGATGGACTAAAGACTGTTAAGGACTCGGGGCAGGACAGGCCCCTACCTGGTTACGTCTCCCTGTTTTGGTGAAATGGACACCTTGCTTTTCAAAACTGCACCCGGTTGCGGACACGCCGTAACCATCTTATGTGTTTTTCTTATTGTATTGTTATTGTTATACCTTGTTATGTTTTTCTAAAAAAATATGTTTAGTCCCGGAGTACTAAATTTCACTAGGGGGGAATGTGACACCCCAGGGGTCTGGTTGCCACAGTGATAGAGATATTACGTCTGAGAGCAGGTGGGAGGTCCTTTGGTCAGGGATCCTGTGCATGCCACACCTCCTGCCCAGTCTTGGGAGGGGAAGGACTTCCCCTATATAAACCCGGGGCTGAGGCAGAGTGAGTGAGAAAGAAGACAGAACAAGAGTAGAGAAGAGAAGCAGCATAGCAAGAAACATCAGGAGCTCTGTGGGGAGCAGTGTTACAACGAGTCAGGGGCTGGCAGCTGCAGAGCTCGCCCTGACTGAGAAGATTTCTAACCGGACCCGGAGTCCGAGGCTGTGGGGACTAACTCCTACCCAGCAGCAGAAACCGTCCGGCAGAGGATTTCAGGTCCTCTGGCCCAGAAGCCCGAAGGCACGGTCACACGCGTGGGACCAGCACCGCCATCGTGGAGCGGAAGCCATTAGAAGGCCCCGAGTCACCGGCCATACGGGTGAGCACCACACGGTACACTCAGGGACGTGGGCTACTTATTCCCGCCTCTAGCAAGGTAGCCAGAAGAGTACAGTTAGTTGGGAAGGCCTACAACTCCGCCTGGCCAGGGGAAATCCCATCTGCTCAAGGACTGACCAGGCCCCTATCACTAGCAAGTACTCCGGGAGGGTCTATCTTTGTCACCAGTAAAGACCCTGAACTACACCGCACCGTCTCTTAGTGGTTCCTGCTACCCCCATCATCCACGTCGGCTGCCCTGAGGCCATACCCCTCCCGTTGGGGGTTATACCATCCACGCTGCACCATCCTTCCACCGGCCTCAGCGGTCTGCCCTGCAGCGGCAGCTCCATAGCTGCATGCAACGGGTGGCGTAGTCACCAACCATCTACTGCTAGTACATCGCCGCTCAGTTTGACTCCCTGGGCGCGGACCGGGTCGCCGCCACGAGACTACAACCCTCAAGAGATCCGGCTCCGGGTAAGCTCCCGCGTGCGCAACGCAGCGCGACACAGGCCCAGGGGCGCGTCACATACATCATCTGCCCCAGCGGTCTGCCCTGCAGCGGCGGTTCCTAATAACCGCAATCCACGGGTGGCGTAGTCGGACATTATCTAAAACATCTAAAAGACTGCCACTGGTCTGACCACCCTGAACCACGGGACCGGGTTGCCACTACTACCCCCATCGTTCCCCTATTGCCCGGATCCGAGTGCCCCACGGCACAGGGGGCGAGTCATATATATCCAGGACAGGAGAAATGGTACTGTGCAGTGTATATATACAGTACAGGAGGAGTGGTACTGTGCAGTGTATATATACAGGACAGAGGAGGAGTGGTACTGTGCAGTGTATATATACAGGACAGGAGAAGTGGTACTGTGCAGTGTGTGTCTACACAGATACTTGGATTTGAACGGTCTCAGCCCGGCACCTTGTCTCTTCTGGAACCTTAACATAGCCCATCTCTGCTTCATGAACACTGTCATTTTGTAACCACATTAGTATTTTCCCAGTGAATACTGGAGGAATGATACCTGTGTGAATGACTGTTCTGACAATTACAAACTCTTCAGAGCAAACTCTGCAGTTAGAGGTATTAGAAGCTATTAATTAGTGCACAATATACAAGACCAGCTTTTCAAAGTCAAATCTGTGTCTGGATTGCCCATCCTAAACTCTTACAACTCTGAGTTGTCCAGTCATTTGTTTATTTACCTACCATAAAGATAAGTAGATAAGTTGATAACCTCAGACTCCACACAGAATGCATGACTCACTGATACACAATGGTACACTGACAACAGTAGCCAGGCAGCCCATTATATGATCTAACAGACCAGCCCATCGGGCATCTGCCCGATAAGGCAGATTAGCAGTCCGGCCCTGGGTGCAGTTTTCAGGCAAGAATGAAAGGCAAAAATAATGTTATAATCGCACTACACCTGCTCCGTTCCCGTCATTTTGGCAGGTCGTAGTGCTCAGCAGTCACGGCTGTACTTCAGCTACAGCAGCAAAATGGTAGAAAAATTGTTTGTGTAACTCCTTCATATAGCCGGCTGTCCTGCTGAAAGTGTCATTTTTTCTTTTGGAGGTTTCAGCCCTCTCTATTCTCCTTCTTCTCTTAATTTTAGGCCAGTTTCTCACAACCACCATTCATGATCTGGTTGCAGACCATGATGTCAGGACAACCTAGGGGTTCCCTAACTTGAACACAACAGACCAATAAGCTGTATTTTGAGTGTTGAAGTCAGAAGTGTAAGGACTTAAAGAAAGCAGCAGGAAGGATAGAAGATTGTACACAGAGATCAGAGTGTGGGGAGGGGGTAGAGTATCCACGTCTTCAGGGAGGGCAGATCATACAGGAAAAAAAAAGTACAGACAAGGCACCTTGCAGAAGGAGGCGGGTTTCATACAGGCTGTGTACAAATGTAGAGAGAAGCCCAGGGGAACTTGAGAAGATTACACACTTTTTAACATTCACGTCAGGCAGGGGTGGACAGGTTATTTTTAATGAACTAGAAAAGAGAAAATCATTGCAGGAATGGAGCTGTGCTAATACATGAAAGCCAGCGATGGCTACACATGGAGCAAATTTCAAACTGAATATCTGAAGGTCTAAAAAGGAATGAAGATTTCAGCCTGAACCTTACAGCAACTTTTTATACATGTTTTCATGTCAAGTTTGTCCATAGTCCTTAAAGGATTATTCTGAACGCTACTGAACATCCCAATAGGCCTTGGAGATAGCAGGAGGGAGAGAAGAAGATTGCACACAGAGATCAGAATGTGGAGAGGGAGGAGAGCACCTACAGCTTCAGGGAGGGCAGATTACACAAGAAAAGAAAGCACACAGAAAAGGGAAAAGAAAGCACACAGAAGGCACTTTAGATTAATCATACAAGCTGTGTACAAGTATAGAGAGAACATAAGGGGGGACTTGAGAAAATCACACACTTTTTAACCTTCATGTCTCTGACAGTCTCATAGAGAATGAATGGAGCAGTGACTGAGCATGAGGATTCCCACAGGTCATTCAAGAGCTTCCTTTTCGGGATCAGTGGGGGTCCCAGAGGTTGGAACCAAGATGGGTGACCTTCATTGTTGGGATTAATCCTTTAAAAACATGTTACAGTAAAAAAAAATTGAGATAGGTCTGGAAAGCGAGGCTTCGTAGGCTGGTAGAAGAGGGGCCCGGATCACTTTACTCCAAGGCTTTTTCAGGACAAGCCCAATTGCTAAGTTCATCTCGTCCAGCCAGGCCAGACTAGTACATAACCCTAGTCCTTACGTGATCCAGTCTAATTCTCACCCAAGGGGAACCCTTTTGAAGAAACTGTGCCAGATAATGAGTTCTGTTCCTGCTCAGGATTAAAATAATTCACAAGGTTTTCATCTTTTCCAACAGCTGGCTGATCAAATTAACCATATCGCTGATACAGTCCAATCCCCGAAAATGCACTCATGTATAGATCAAATGAGAGGGGAAACGCTACGTCCACCCACTTATATACACAGCAAACAGCCGTCTCCGGCCAAGGCGATCATTAGCCAGCTGCTTAAACGATGATACGTTCATGTAAATGAGCAAAGCAGTCATTCGCTAAAGATAACAATTGCCGAAATGTATCACGTATGGGGAAAAAAAAATCACTATTGTGTATAGAGCCACGTTCCGCCCTATCTGAGACCTAGGAAAAAGTGAGATGACGGAAAATAAGTGCGAACCTCTTATAATGAAAAGATTAACAACTTTTTTTATACACATTGTGTCCGATTCATTATTGCGTTTGCATCTTGATTTTTTTTTTTGGTATTTTTCACCTATTTTAAATTGTGTTTTATTCTTCCGTTAATTTTTAGTTTAATTTATTTTTAGAGTCTATTTTAAATGCATTTGCCTATTATTTTTTTTTCTTTGCCATGGAGGTTTACAGATGTTTTCGACTGATTCATCAATTGCGACTTTTTAAAAAATCTCAAAATGTTTGCACAAATGTCCTCCGATTCCCCCATAGAGTTCTTGTCACCCGATTACAGTCCGATGTTTCACATGCACCCATAGACTTGTATGGGTAAACCCACAACATGCCGAATAGGCATGAAAAAAAATTGCAGATAATAATAATCATCTTTATTTTTATATAGCACCAACATATTCTGTGGCGCTTTACAGACATTATGGGCACTGTCTCCATTGGGGCTCACAATCTAAATTCCCTATCAGTATGTCTTTGGAGTGTGGGAGAAAACCCACACAAACACAGGGAGAACATACAAACTCCTTGCAGATGTTGTACTTAGTGGGATTTAAACCCAGGACCCCAGTGCTGCAAGGTGGTAGTGCTAACCACTGTGCTGCCCCATAGTATATTATTGGTCCGAGTGCCGTGCTATATGCTCGTGTGAGCGAGCTCTAACTATTAAAAGGGTCATGTCCAAATGAGAAAAACTAGGTGCATAATGCCCATGGGAATCTCATCAATCATCGCAGCACCATGCAGCTCAGTTCCATACATCTAGCTATATAGACGAGATTAATTGAGTAGCATCTCAGGGGTGAAAATGAAGGTTCATGTGTATGGGGGAGTCAGGAGAGATAGCTGTCACCTGAATGTGTGGCTCCCTGCTGCGCATTGGTGCCACAGAACCCAGAAGGGTGCATGGATGGACTTCTCCACAAGAGGCCCTCACACATTCACACACCTCCACCCTACCACCTCAGACCAGCAGAGGGAACCCGTTAGGGATATATAAAGGGAGGGTGGAGTTAGGCAGTTCAGTTAGTGAGTTCCAGTCAGTGTTCAGAGAGGAACACAGCTCAGAGTGAGCAGAGAGCGTGCCGACGCTCAGAGAGCGGTGAAGACGCAGCACGCCAGCTGCCGAGTAGTGAGGGCCCCGAGTGTGGTCGACGGCGAGGAGAAAAAGAGAGTGGAGCTAAGGGGGCAGAGGAGCCTAGTAAGCTCACCCCGTTATATGAACCGGACACCGGGTACGAGCCTACAGGGACCCTTTACACCCAGTAGGGATAACCGGAATCCCAGGAGGACTACAAGTCCCTGGCAAACCTGAAGCTAGACACCTACAGGACCAGGAACCACGAAGGCCCCAATGTCCAGGGAAAGTGGTTAGCAACCAGAGGTCCTAATTCTGAGCAACAGGTGAAGTAAAAGCAGGACACATAGTCTAGGCTCAGTTGCAGGCTGGCCAGGAACATACACAGAGACAGCAACGGATCAGGAGGCCCTATACCCGCTCACTGGGGAGAGTCCAAAAGTGCGCCCTTCACCTGGAGTACACTGGACCGTACCTAACAACAGCACCAGTAAAGGTAATGAAGCAAATCCCCTGTCTCTGTCCGTTACTTCTGCTGCTCCATCGCTCCCCCTGCACCACAACGCCCAGTGCAACCTGCATCGTTTTCACTGCCCAGAGGCCTGCTCCACCTGCGGGGAGCCGTTCCATCTCAAGCTGCCCTAACACCTGCCTCAGAGGACTGTCGCAGCGCTGGTGATCCTCACCAGACACCACAGGTGGCGTCACGACAAATCCCCTATAAATATTCCCCTTTTTACTGACCGCCCTGGGTCACGGACCGGGCCAGCCACCGTGATATCCCCCCAGCAATCAGAGGCCCGGTTGCCGAGTACCCCACGGCCCAGGGGGCGCGTCAAGTGAACCTACCTTAAACAGTACCCGTTGTTTTAATTTCTATCTCACAAATCAATAGTACACGTAAAAATAAGAAACTTTGTAATATATCTCATCGGAGAAATCTGCTTTTTTTTCTCCTCCTAGACTAATCTTTCTCCCTCAATTTATGGGTAAAATCTATTTTCAGTGAAGACACATTTTCCCATCACTGAGATAGGAGATGACAGTTGGTTCTTTTAAAATTCTATGGAGGGAGAGGAGCTAGAGGAAGATAGAGACATTCTACAGAAGATTCTCCTGAAACGATAGTTCATTCTTCTCCTGGATTAATCTGTAACTTTTTCTGCTCCAAGTTTTCCTGAAAAAACAGTTTATTCTCCTCCTGGATTGATATGTAACTTTCAATTCATGGTAAAATCTGTATTCGGTGAAGACAGATTTTACCATTAGTGAGATAGGAAATGGCAGTTGTTGCTCATAACATTCTATGAAGAGAGGAGGAGTTCAAGGAAGACACAGATATTCTGCAGCAAGTTCTCCATAGAACTTTATGAGCACCAACTGAAATCTATCTCGGTAATAGGAAAGTCTTTATTCACTGAAGACAGATTTTACATGTGAAATTTAGAATTTTGAGAATGAAAGATCAGTTCAGGGGTAGAAAGAAGCAGATTTCTCTGATAAGATATATTACAAAGTTTCTTATTTTCACTGGTGCTATTGATTTAAGAAAAAAAAAATCTGTAAATTACGGTTACTCTTTAAGTATCAGCTATAATACAAGAATACCTGTCGACGCTTGCGGAACTTGTCATTCATAACATGTTTTGGTGGAAAACTGTCTGTAATTAGTTCCATCCTTCCCTTGTAGTCTAGTAATGATAGCTTTGGCTTCACCATCGCAGGAGCCGGTGCCGCCAGTCCACCGCCATTCTTGGAATTTGCGAATAAGACATCCTTCGCCAGGATTTACTTCACTTCACGTCTTCCAAAAAAAAAAAAGAAAACCCACAAAAGTCGAGGGTGTGAATTCTATCATTGAAGAAGTTGCTGAGTACTTGGATATAACAAAGCCCAAGATCTACGGAGACCTTGAAAGAACAGCCTTTTCGAGCCCGACATCTTATTTTACTCCTACAGCAGCTACAGGGCGATACGACACAAGGATTAAATGCGGCAGGAAACTTTTTTTAAAAAAGACGTCCAGTGTAGTTAACGCGTTTTCTGCTTGCGGACAGATACCAGACCGAGTTGGGGGGGATTTGCTCTTAATCTTTTAATGCACATGATTGTAGCCATTAACCCTTTCGACATAAAGAGAAGCATTTGGTGGCTCATGTCCAGCGACTAAATGTGGATCACGGAGAGATCAGATTAGATCCGAGCATCACGGTGACTCTTCTGCGCAATATATTTAAACTTTTCCAACTGTTGTCGGGGGGCTGCACTTGCTGGAAAGAAAGTTAATTATATAGCATACATATAAATACACAATGGTGGGATAATGCTGAGCTCAGGAATAGATGTGTCCGAGGGTCCATGGCTCAGGCAGTAATCTTCTGCATGGTGCTGGAGGTCAATAGGATGCAACAAGTTTCCACTATGTGCCTTGTATGACCTTATATTAAAGGGGCAACTTATCGTGTGTTCAGAGGTAATAACTTGCTGATCACTGGGTGTCCGACCATTGGCACCCATCTCCAGGACTGAGCTCTAAATTGCCCCGTTGGAATGGAGTGGTGGTGACACATGCGCACCACCACTCTATTCATTTACTCGTCCATCTCTGGCAGTCCCACAGACAATGAATGGATTGGTGGTCGTGCATTCACACCAAAGCCCCATTAATGTACTTATTCATCTCAGGCAGTCTCATAGACAATGAATGCAGTGGTGGCCATGCATGCACACCACTGGTCCATTCATGTACTCATCCATCTTCGGCAATCCCATGGACAATGTATGGAGTGGTGGCCACGCATGGGCTCCACCACCCCATTCATGTACTCGTCCATCTCCAGCAGTCTCATAGACAGTAAATGAACTGGTGACCATGTATGTGCACCCCTGCCCAATACATGTACTTGTCCATCTCCGGCAGTCCCATAGACAATGAATGGAGTGGTTGCAACGCATACGAACCACCACCCCTTTCATATACTTGTCCATCTCCAGTAGTCTCATAGACAATGAATGCAATGGCGGCCATGCATATGTACCATTGCCCAATACATGCATTCGTCCATCTCCGGCAGTCCTATAGACAATGAATGGAGTGGTTGCCACACATACGAACCACCACCCCATTCATACACTTGTCCGTCTCCAGTAGTCTCATAGACAATGAATGGAATGGCGGCCATGCATGTGTACCATTGCCCAATACATGTACTCGTCCATCTCCGGCAGTCCCATAGACAATTGAAGGAGTGGTGGCCACGCATTTACCTCACAGCCCCATTCATGTATTCATCCATTTTCGGAAGTCCCATAGATAATGAATGGAGGGGTGGCCATGCATGCACATCACAGACCCATTCATATACTCGTCTATCTCTTGCAGTCTCATAGACAATGAATGAAGTGGTGGCCATGCATGCACTTCACCACCCCTTTCATGTACTTGTCCATCTCCAGCAGTCTCATAGACAGTGAATGGACTCGTGGCCATGCATGCACACCACCACCCCATTTATATACTTGTCCATCTCCAGCAGTCTCATAGACAATGAATGGAGTGGCAGCCATGCATGTGCACCCCTGCCCAATACATGTACTCATTCATCTCCGGCAATCACATAGACAATGAATGGAGTTGTGGCCACGCATATGAACACTGCCTCCTTCATGTACTCGTTCATCTAAGGCAGTCCCATAAACAATTAAAGCAGTGGTGGCCACTCATGCGCATCACTGCCCCATTCATGTATGAATGAAGTGGTGGCCACGGTAGAAGCATATTATTTATACGCCAAGTATGGTGGGCCCTGGCATCTGCGTACCCTGAGGGCACTGTAATGACACCCATCAGTTGCAGGTTATTTTTCTCTAATACTGAAAAGCACCTAAGACAGACATTATAATGGGGGCACCTATCTGCAGAAAGTGAAGGGGGATGTGTAGGCACTAAAGGGGACATACCTATGTTGTAAAGGGTGTCCAAAATTAGAAAAATGTTTCATCATCCAGAAATGGCACCACCCCTGTCTACAGGTTCTAGGTAGTTTAGAAACTCTGCACCATTCACTTCACTGGAACTATGCTGCAGTACCAGACACAACATATAGTCAGGGGTGGTGCTGTTTTTGTAAGAAAACCTCCACCTCGAGACACAGTCCCTATGCATCTGACTAGGTGCCCCTTGCACATATGTGTTTGGAATACATAAAAGGGTATTCCCATCTAATAAGGTGCAAAGACCCTCCACCAATCCAGATAAAATGGGCCGCGGTGCCGATCTGGTGCTTCAGCCCCTCTACATCTTTTTCTCCTGCATAGCAGTCCAGTCCAACTTGGCTGCCCTTTAAGTCTCAGAATCGGTAAGAGTGGGTCCTGGTGGTCGGGCGTCACCAATCATAAAGTGATTGTTTTATAAAATGGTGATACACCTCTTAGAGTGGCTGACTTGTGGCTGAAGCGCTAAGGGGGCACACTTGTGGGTGAGGTGCGTAAGGGGGCATTGTAATACTTGGAGATAGTGATGAGCGAGTATGTTATGTTAACCCTTTCGCCGAGTATGCTCGGGCCGAGCTCTGAGTATTTACAGCTGCTCGGTGATATGGTTGAATCGCTCCCGTGTGCATGATTTGCAACTGTTTGACAGCTTTATTACATGTAAGGAATGTCTATTTCTTACACATTCCTCACATGTATTAAAACTGTCAAACAGTTGCAAATCATGCACACGGGAGCGATTCAACCATATCACCGAGCAACTGTAAGTACTTGGTGCTCGCCCGAGCATACTCGGCGAAAGGGTTAACAAAACATACTCGCTCATCACTACTTGGAGGGGTAAATGGGGGCTTATGGTGATGCTTGGTATGATGCATATTTATTATAAGAGGCGCCGCATAACTTTCAACTCTATTCTAGGGAGATGTTTCTATTTTCAGATGTCGGATAGTTTCCCGCTAGGAACCAAGGGCACTTACCAGGAAAGGGGTCCTTATACTATGGGACCTTTATTCCACAATATCCCTCCGTGAACCACAGGACATCCTTCGTTGTTGTAAATCTAGTGAAATGTAGAATATTCCGGCTTTTCAGCAAGGACTTATTTGCAGATTCTGCTATTTGCAAATTCACTGCGTCCCTATAATGTGCTCGAAACGGAAGGGATGGAAGCAGTAAAACATAGAAATGCATGTAAACCTGTGCACTCCCCGGAAAATGTGTGCGAGACACTATTTCGTCGTGAGATCCACAAGAGGGCGCAACACTCAGAGAGACAACACATAACATCTGAATGCAACTTGCAAAATCCCTCTGACCTGCTGTGATGATGGGTAATAGGCACTGCTTCCATATTGCTAATGATGCAGGTACATTCATTAATTACTGGGGAGATGTGAGGGGTGATTTATTGAGGGTGGGAATCATGGTGACGTTTTAAATTAGCGTCAAGAAATAAAAAAAATTGCCAAAAAATGAATTTCCATTTGCTGATATTGCACATGACCCAGTATAATCGTGAAACATGTTGCGCTGACCTGCTACTCACAGCTATTTTTACCATAGAATCATTCATTTCTGTCCCTTCTCTGGGAAGGGGGGGTTGGTGTCATATTGACATGTGGGGTCAGTGATCAGGAAATAAATTGGATTGTCAGGTGTGGACAGATTCTGGAATGCTCTAAGGCTTCCTTCACACTGGTGATTCCTGTTAAAAAAAAAAACAGTACTGATGAGATCCATGGTCCGTGTCCGTGTGTCATCCGTTTTGTCCAGGAAAAAAATGGATGATATTTAAACTATTTATAAAGTTTAATTGTAAGAAATTTAACAACACAGGACTTGCAGGAGGGAGAACAGATGAGATAGATTGATAGATAGATAGATAGATAGATAGATAGATAGATAGATAGATAGATATGTAGCTACAAAAATGTTGTCAGTGCTTTGCATGTGTTATTGTCGCTACTTTGATGTATCTACTAAATAAAATAAATAAAAAAATGGCATGGCCTCCCACGTAGTTTTCATAACCAGCAAAGGGAAAGCCGACCACTGGGAGCTGATTTTACTAGAAAGGGAAGGGGCCATTAGCCAAAACTGTTCCCTGGCTATTAATAACAGCCCACAGCTGTTTGATTAGCGTTTACTGGCTAGATTACAGGGGAAACCCAGAAAAAAGTTGACATAGGGTCCCACTATAAATTCTAACCAGCAAAGGGTAAACAGACAGCTGTGGGCTGATATTAATAGCCAAAAAACATTAATAACATCAGCCCTCAGCGGCCCTAGAAATGGTGTATCAATAAGGTGCTTCAAGAGCAGGTTCACTGAAGCTGTGTTCCATGGGCAGTTCACTGCGAGCCGGTACGATGAACTGCCATGACCTCAGTAAGAACACTGCTAGCACTGTGATGTCATTGAGTTCACCGCAGTTCATCGTCTGGGCTCGCTTTGAAGTAAGCCTGGGAACGCAGCTTCAGTGACCGGCGGTAACCACTATGAGGTCACCGCTCATCACTGAAGCTGCGCTCGCAGCACCTCATTGTCTCATGGTTTGTAGCCTGAATGGTAGCGTCAGGCCACTGTTCAGGTTGTAAACCAAATATCGCAGAGGTGGAGTCGGGCATGGGACAGTATGTCAGACAGATGAGTATTATGGTTGTTTTTTATTTTAGTTTTTTTACAGGGGACAAGCCTTCGTTGGATTAGGTGTTAAGGTGAGTATAATGTGTTTTTTTATTTTATTCTTAAATTTACACTTGATGTAGCCAGCGGGGGCTAAATACAACTTTCATCATTGTCCCCTGTTCGCGCTGATCTCAGCGTGAGCAGGGGACAATGATAGAGCTGCCTCCAGCAGCCGGGGCTCAGCGCAAACAGTACCGCTGATTCCCAAGCGCCGGTACGTGTCACGCCGATGACACAGGGATGTAATCCGTGCTGTGCAAAAAAAACTGACATGTCTGTGGGATTTTCACATGGACACACGGTCCGTGTGAAAAATCTGACATATGTGCACATCCATTGAATACAATGTGTGTGCGTATGTCTGTTTTTGCGGTCCTGGCTGGATGTGAGGTTTTTATGTCCCTCCCAGTAATATAGACTAGATGTGAGGTCTGTTTGTCCCTCCCAGTAATAATGCTGGATGTACTTTCAGTGTGTTCCTCCCAGTTGTATAGGCTAAATGATAGCTTGGTGTGTTTATCACAGTAATATAGGCTGGACGTGAGCTCTGCATGTCCCTCTCAGTAATATAGGCTGGTGTGAGGTCTGTGTGTCCCTTCCAATAATATAGGCTGGATGTGAGCTGTGTGTGTCTCTCCCAGTAATATAGGCTGCATGTCAGCTTTGTGTGTCTCTCCCAGTAATACAGGTTGGTTGTGAAGTCTGTGTGTCTCTCCCAGTAATATAGGCTGGATGTGAGGTCTCTGTGTCTCTCCGAATAATTTAGACTGGATGTGAGGCCTGTTTGTCCCTACCAGTAACATATGCTGGATGTACTTTCAGTGTGTCCCTCCCAATACTACAGGCAGTAATATATGCTGGATGTGAGCTCATTGTGTCCCTCCCAGTAATATAGGCTGGATGTGAGCTCATTGTGTCCCTCCCAGTAATATAGGCTGATTGTGAACATATTACTTCCCTCAGAGTAATGTAGACTGGATGTGAGTTTGGCGTGTTCCTCCCAGTAATATTTGGTGGATGTGAGTTTGGTGTGTTCCTCCCAGTAATATTTGGTGGATGTGAGTTTGGTGTGTTCCTCCCAGTAATATTTGGTGGGTGTGAGTTTGGTGTGTTCCTCCCAGTAATATTTGGTGGATGTGAGTTTGGTGTGTTCCTCCCAGTAATATTTGGTGGGTGTGAGATTAGTGTGTTCCTCCCAGTAATATTTGGTGGATGTGAGTTTGGTGTGTTCCTCCCAGTAATATTTGGTGGATGTGAGTTTGGTGTGTTCCTCCCAGTAATATTTGGTGGATGTGAGATTGGTGTATTCCTACCAGTAATAGAGGCTGTATTTTAACTCAGTTTGTTTCTCACAGTTGTACATGCTGGATATGAGGTTGTGTGACTCTCCTAGTAATACATGCTGGATGTAAGGTCTGTGTATTCAAGATACAGTTGTCTTCACCTGCTTCCATGTATCAGCACACCAGAACTCCACTTACTGTATTTCTTCTTTGTCTATATCCCGTTTTCTCTGCTCTCCCAAAGATTTTGGATTCTTTCTCCCTATCCACTACAGATTGGTGTACAACACATCCCCCTTTCTTCTTCTATCTCAAATGTTTTATCCAGAAAAGTGGAATGACTGAAAATACAGTTGTGTGAATGAGCCCTAACACTGGAAACAGGGAGGTTAAATAAAGGACTAAATGACACTTCAGCAGCAAAGTGGTAGAAATTTTTTAAATAAAACTATTCAGAAAGTAGCTTGACTTTGCACTTAGAAAGTAAAAGAATGAAAAATGCCTTTAATATTGGATAGTATGGCTCTATAAAAATACCCACTCTGCAAGAAAAACCTTGCATTATTAGCAAAGTGGCCTATGGGTTAGGCTATGTTAGCCATCCTGACACCATACTGGGTTGCCCAAATAGCCACTGGTTCGCAGAAACAGCAGTTGTTGTATTGTTAGAACACTTTTGCAGTGCATTTTGCAGAATCCATCAGAGGTATATGTACAGAGGATTTCTAGATGGATGCTTCTGTGGACACCTCTGCTACTATCCAGCGCCTGGGTTTGGCCACTTAAGTCATATCCTACGGCAAGTACATAAAGTGATAAAGCCATGCAATTTCTAGCAAAAACTGGGTCATACTGAAAACCTTAATAACTGTAAAAGTGGCACTCTGATTAGCTTTCGTTTGCAACACCAGCCCTGGAAGCAAGATCGACATCAGCACTCTGTTTCTGGAAAATGATAAGGGGCAACACCAGCTTGACACTCGTCAAAGAGAAACTTTACCCCCCAGACTTATGGAAAATCTGAAAAGTGTGTACGATGCCGAGAGGATGAGTGTAAACCACATCAACACTGGATTTGACCAGTGGAAATTCAATTCACCATCTGGAAATCTGATGAAAAATCCATCAGATTCTAGAAGAATATTTCTTGCCCAAACTTGGAAGATTAAGGATCTAAGACTATCTTTCATGTTTTCGGCCCCCTAGTCCCCATTAACTTTTTACAGAATGGTGAGCAGCATTTGGAGGATGATACTTTTCTGGTCTCGTGTGGAAGAAAATCTTGTCTGACTTGCTCAAAATACAACCTCAGCTCCATTCAATTTTCAGGGATGAATGAGAACCTCCCTAAGGGAAAAGTCACACGGTCATATAACTCAGATGAATATCGCACCACACTTATGTTTCCCCAGTACAGGAAAAAAAAAAGTTTTAACCCTCTGCAGAAACGGAGACTCAAATGCTTCTACGTTACATGACCAAAAATATGTGGACATATAAACGTCACCTCAGTAGGTGGTGGTGGACCATCTCATTCAAAAACCAATTACATCATTATAGACTTAGAAGAGTCTCATGGTCGTATAACTCGGATGAGAATCGCAACGCAATGTTCAGACTGGTGGTCAGCCGGTCATCTCTCCCGATCAGAGTGTGAAATACATGCTGTCATGCTTGGGTCAGGAGAGTCAATGGCCAGTCCAAGCATTGTGTTGCGTTACTTGTCCGAGTTATATGGCCATGAGACTCTTCCCTAATAGTCCTTATGGAGACATGGGGGTCTCCCGTGGACATAATACTACTCAGACAACACATAGTGAGGGCAATACTTCATTGAACCACAAAACAGACATTAACATATAGAACAGTTCCAGCAAATATCCAAGATGGTGCAAAATTAGAGTTTCACCCTTCCACTGACTCGCCGCGATTAGAGCAGCTGCAACTCCGGGGCTTTCAGGGCCGATGACCCCCACCAGTGAAACCCCGCTTTTGGCGGGCACCCACAGAGAGGAGGTAACAACAAGCTTAGGCAGCTGACAGTCCATTGAGGAACGTGTCCATGTGACTGGATGGTCCCAACCTGGCTTTTCCGAATGTCTACATGGAACCAGATGACTGAATGGTCCCAACCTGGCTTCTCCTGAACGTACCCATGGGGCCTGGTGATCGGAGGGTCATAATCCTAGCTTCCCAAAACATCTCCATGGGGCCAAGCGAACGGATGATCCCAACCATTTTGTAAAGTTCCTCTCAGAAGGATAGGGGTCCTTTTTATATCCACATCTGTGGTTCATGTCATCATCCACAGGTCAGGGGGCTCATCTCTCATTGTTTGAGCATTTAATTTATTTGCATAGTTTGTCCTCCACTGCTCTGCAGGTCAACAAAGCCACAAGGACTTATACAATGGTAATCAACATATTAGAAAACATCATTGTGCAATGACCCTGCGTCCCTGTCTTGCAAAGTAAGCAGACAATACGTTGCAGTAAATATCAACTCAAGTGTCAGCATCCAGGCTTATACAAACCAAAGAAAAACACATAAATTCAAAAGTCAACATAAAGATAATAGCGTATGTCTCCTGGTCTACTGAATTTACATCTGGATAATTAAGATTTAATTCTGTGTCGTCACTGTTCTCCGAAAAGTATCAAGTCCTTGCAGCCCCTTCCCAAAGTCTAGTAGAAGAAATGAAGGTGTCTGAGTAGCAGAGGGCTGATCAAGTCTATAATAATGTCCTTTTTTTTTTAATGAGATGGTCCACTACCACCTACTGAGGTGACATTTGTATGTCCTCATACTTTTGGCCATATAATGTAGAAGCATTTTATTGGAGAGTCTCCCTTTGTACAGAAGGTTAAGACTTTTATTTTCCTGTACTGGGGAAACAAGTGCAAAACACTTGTGTCGGATATCTCCTGAAGACGTCTGGTGCACAGACGGTTCAAGACAAGTCATCGTCGCTCATTGAGCCTTCGACAGAGTTAAATTCAGAGCAGGTGCTGTCTTCTCTTTCACACTTTCTAATCTTACCTTCCACATTAGCAAGCACGTTATTGCACACATTTATGCATTATTTTCTCTGTAGGGACAATCTAAGTTTCCTTCTATGTTTACGATTGCCCGAAAGTTACTGGAGCTCAGCCAAAACAGTTCTTTCCAGAATGAGTATCAAGTCATAGAATCATAGAATCATAGAGTTGGAAGGGACCTCCTGGGTCATCAGGTCCAACCCCCTGCTCAAAGCAGGATTCACTAGATCATCTCAGACAGATGTCTGTCCAGCCTCTGTTTGAAGACGTCCATTGAAGGGGAACTCAGTCAGTAAGATCCGCAAGAAATGAACTAGAAGAAAATGTCTAAATGTGAAGTCATCTCTACACCCATTGTTAACCTTTTATGTACAATACTCCTCTTTTTTTAAATTCATCAGTCTTCTAATATTCTATGGCAAGGTTACTCAACTAGTTTTAGCAAAGGGTCACTTACCTGGATATCCGGTCAGGTAAAGGTCCTTGCTGACTTGTTAACATTTCACATATCAAGATTGCTTATTTACTGATGGGAAAACCCCAGACCCCTAACACAGACCCTTTTTAACTAATTCAGACCCCAGACCAGAACCATAAACTCATTCAGACACCAGATCTAAAGAATTATTCAGAGTTTTGACCCCATAAAATCATTAGAGTAACTGTCATTTTAATTTTTATTTCATAAATCAATAGTAGACATGAAAGTAAGCAACTTTGTCATATCTTATCAGAGAAATCCACTTATTTCAACCTTAATTCATGGGTAACCTCTGTATTCAGTGAAGACATATCCATTACTGAGATAGGAGATGGAAGTTGGTGCTCATAAAGTTCTATAAAGAAAGTAGGAGCTAGAGGCTGACACAGACATACTGCAAATTCTCCTGAAATGACAGTTACTGTTCTCCATAGAACTTTATGAGCACCAACTGTATGCTGTAAGTCTGTATTCTCTGAAGATGGATTTTACCATCAATTGAGATTTTTGAGAATGAGCGATCAGTCCAGGAGGAAAATGAGTAGATTTCTCTGATAAGACATATTACAAAGTTTCTCATTTTCATGAGTACTTTTGATTTATTATTAAAAACAATTAAAATGACAATTACCCTTAAAGAGAATCTGTCAGTAGGATCAACTCTCCTAAGCCGTCTATATGGACTGCAGTTCATAGGAAGCTTAATAAAATGATACCTTGATATCTGCGATCCATTGTCTTTTTCCATAGAAATCCATGTTTTTCTTAATATGTAAATGAGCTGTTAAGATCTATGGGCGGGACATAGATCTCCCTGAGAATCTGCCTCCAGAGATTATTTTAAATTAAATGGGAATTACTAGTGTGAGACATGTAGATCCAGAGAGCAAACTGTCAGTAATTACATGACTCAGACTGGTGACGCCCCCTTTCATTTAAAGTAAGCTCTGGAGGCAGATTCTCAGGGAGATCTATGTTTGGCGCATAGATCTTGACAGCTTTTTTACCTGTTAAGAAAAATGTGGATTTCTCGGGAATAAGACATCGGATTGCAGATATCAAGGTATCATTTTATTCAGCTTCCTATGACCTACATGCCCATGGGTTGAGCCTACAGATAGATTTCCTTTAAAGACACCATAGCTCTAAAGTCATTCAGACTCTATAATTAATCCCTAATATGAATAAAACTCCAAAAAAGACTGCTAAAATTAATGAAGTTCCCAGCAGGGGGTGCAGTGTTTGTGCTGATGTTAATACTAGAAAAGTTTCAGACTCTGCAGTTATGGAGTCAGCAGAGCCAGTGGCGAGTCTGATGGTCCCCAGTGCAAAATTTGGACCTGGGCACACAACTGTATGTTGGTAAGATATATGGGCTCTTGTAGCATTCTAGATCCTATAAAGACATATGTGTTCACCACTTTGTGATAATGTCCCCCGTCCTGTAATAATATCCCATTCCTGGGATCCTTCCAGTAATAATACCACCCATCTTGGGCACCATCCTTCCTGGTATAATGTTCCTAATCCTGGACCCCTTCTTGGTATAATGGTCTCCATCGTGTAATAATGTCCTCTGTCCTGGGCACATCTAAGGACACACATCAATTTGAAATTGGTGGTGGCGTCGGCGGGTCTCTCTCTCGCACCCTCTGCGACTGAAATCATTACAACCCTGAGCACAGCATTTGTGACTTTTCGGCCCTCTGCTCCTCAGCACTTGTTGACCCCGCTCTGTAACGTTACAGGGTCTCCACTTCATGGCTGAGTTGCTGCGGTTCCGTCCACTTCTCCTTCCACTCACAGGTGATGGGGGATATTTAGGAGGGAAGAAATGTCATAAACGGACTTGTTGTGTCAGTGACTCCTATTACAGGACCGCACTGGTATCAGTGAGCTCTCTTATAAATAGATTCAGGACACGTTTCAGTATTTCTAGCAAAACCTCTTTACATACACCAGATGGGATCTAGCAGATTTTCTAGAAGATGCAGGCCTTACCTTGTATGACCCCGCTTTCCTGGAGGGGCGATGTCTCCTAGACTAAACTATAGCCAACGGCTACTAACCTAATGCCTTGCACCTGGGCAGCGGAGCTGTATAGACATGTCCATCATACTTCTTGTTCTGCTGCCCACAGTTGAGGACTGTCCATTAACCTACGCAGGGTAAGGTCTCATTGGGATGTCCGTTTTTCACATACATGTTTTATTCGTGTTTTTCACAGATAGAACAGGTACGTATTATAGTCTATGCGGCTGCTCGCATGTCAGTAGCTTTTTGCAAACTGTGTCAGCAAAAATATTAGAGATGTGCATTTTTATTTGAGTTATGGATCAAAATTGCCTGTACAAGGCTATGGAAAATCACGTGTGTGATCCTATTTTTGACATTGTAATGGGCAGGAAAAGTTTTGCAATTTATTTTTCTTTTTCTTTTCTACCATATGAGAAAATCACTGATGATAAAAATGTTGTCTCGTAATTTGGCATATGGGTGTTGTCAGGGAAATATTGAGAAATATTGAAAATCTTTAATTCTCCCCTGTCATAGATATTAAGAGAATGTTGGCCATTTCTTTCAAGCCCCTCTTCATCCCTCTCTTTTCCCCCGTTTGTCATAGGAGAGCTAACAGTCCAGCATCTGTCTCTCTGCAAATTATCACCGACAGTAGAAGTGACTTGTAAAGCTACAACCTAATTAAAATGTGAGGGTCTTTCTCCCTGGCAGAAAGAGGGGGTGATTAGACACAGGCTGGCGATCAATTTACACGTAACTGTTGGAGCTTGATTCCCGGGACGTCAAAGGGAGTTTTAGCCGAAGCCCCAGTCCGACCGGAGCCGATATGAAATATGGAATAACTGAAGTTCCATAATTCTGATAAGAATGGGACCTATATTTTTAGTGGCAGGGACAGCCAAGAAGCGATATGCTTATTTTTCCATAGCTGTAAGCCCATCCGTGGAGCTGTAGCGCAAAAGGACCAGAATAATGGGTCGCAAATACGCCATGCGTGGTCTCTAAATGAAGGTAAAATCATAATGGAAAAAATGGCGTCGTTTGCAAGCTTCTGCGATCAACGAGCGATAAGTTATCACAGAAGTTAGCGTTTTTAATAAAAACATGAGGGGTGGAGCCCTGCCACATATATTGAATCATCTCAGCGATCGTATAGTAAGTCTCTTCCTTAATCCTTATTATTTTGTGTAACTGCTTATGTATTGTATTGTCTCCTTTGTAAAATCTTGTATATTTTTCATAACACTGCCTCCCTTTTGGATTAAATATAAAATTTAATAGTTCTGTTTCTTTTGTCCTGTAATTGTTCCCTTCCCCGAAGTTATACGCTACCAGAACGCAGGCGTCCGGCCAGGCCTGTATTATATTTCAAACTTGGCTGGTGGTGGCCGCAAATAATATTAATAATTGGGCTATCGTGAAGCTGACAGTGACCGTACGGAGGGCATAAACACATATTCCATGCGTTGGAATCCAGAGGTGTGACGCCATACGCTCACTGGTCGCTTGCCGATACCTACGTAGAGAATAGTGGGAACCGTGTGCTCGCATATCCCTGACAAAATCCTGACACAGTGACGGCAACTGCGAGATATTGCATGATCTCCAAGGTGTCATCTCTGTGGAATCCTTGACAGGTGTCAAGGAGGTGGGAAACCCCATTTGGAATACCCCTCTACAAACCAACCGTATATTGCATGTTTTATTATATGTGATAAGATTTTGTCTTGTTTTGCAGCTGAAACATTTTTTTTTTCTGGCCATCACCGGCCTTTGTATGGAAAAGTTTATATATTTGTAAAACTGGAATGCCTTCTTGGGGTTTGTGCATATGGAGTTTTGCTAGGAGGTTTTGGAGCAGAAATTGAGTGGAATCTTTCCAAATCCTCCTCCAAATTTCAAAACTCATCAACAATGTTGCGTTTCCACTCGCTATCAGCTCTGAAAACTCAGCAAAAAGTCTCTGTGTGCACATAGCCTTAAGGATACGTTGACACTGACTTATCACCTGCAGACTTTTTTAGACTTGAATGGGCGAGTCCCATCCGAAATACGGAAGAAACTAGTGTACAGTGCGATTTCATGTGGACATTTGGTCCGTGTTAAAAAAGTCATCTGAACTGCCTCATTGAGCGTCATTGGTCCTAGTGCTGTCAGTTTTTTCCACGGAAAGCACTTTGATTGGAGATACGGTCGTGTGAACATTATGGTGTCTGAGAGCTTCTGTCTGAAACTTTGTAAATTGAGACTCAGACTTGCCCCTGACAAAGCGAATGGTGGGAAATGGAGTACAGAACAGGCAACGTTGGACTCCTTCTTGCCTTTTTTCTAGAAGTGCTCATCTATTAAGTCGGACACAATAGCATAGTACACTCCTTTAGTTGCATGATTTGGACTCTGCCTAACTGAAGTCAGTGGCTCCATTCGGCAAAGACCACCTTTGCTTTTTTTTTTAGGGATTTGGTTGGAACCCACTAATAGAGTCATGAATGGGCAGCATAACACAGAATGATCGCTGCCTAAGGCCACGGCCCCACTATCAGTATTTGGTCAGTATTCGGTCAGTAATTTTTCTCAGGAGTGGGAGACAAAACCATGAGTGGGTGATAAATGCAGAAGTGGTGGACTTGTTTCTATTATACCTTTTCTCTGATTGTTCCTCACCTGGTTTTGTCTCCCTCTCCTGAGAAAAAATACTGACCGAATACTGACCAAATACTGATAGTGGGGCCGTGGCCCAAGGCTTCTTGTGCAGTACTACCATCAGCATCGAGGTAATTTGCTCTTGCAGGTGATCTACGAAAACAACCCTGTAGGCCACAAAATAATCCCCTGAAATAGAAAACATGAGGTGCCGTAATCTTTATTGATGTGCACAACAGTGAAAAGAAATCTCATAAAACAAGGTCACGGTCTGTAAATGATGGGTGTATTCATTGATCTGAAAGTCTTGGCTGCTCTGTCACTTCCATATAATGATGGAGAGACACAAAATGTCCTTTTTATAACACCACGTCCTTTTAGACCATTTGTCCTTTTAGAACAAAAAGGGTCACGAAGTCATCGTTTTTGTTTCCACCCTGATGTGGTGCTTTGGACCCTCCAAAAAAAAACCCTCCACAAATCTTAGCTTCCTGCAACTTTGTAATCTAAGGCTCATTTACAGGGGCTGATTTCTGATAGTAAATGTGCCCGATCGACTTTATACAAGTTCACACAGGCTGAAATAATATGTATGGGGACAAAACGGTCATTAATACAATCGTTCTGTCCTTACACTGTGTGCGTGTTACCAGCAGAAGAAATAATGTGCTGCCAACAAAGATTTCAATGGCGGAGCAAAGTCATTACTACGCTGGAGGATTATCAGGAACAAGCGTTTTTATGACCGCAAGTCTCCAGATTATCGGTCCTTTTAAATGGTCCTTTAGGCATGGAGCAAATGTGGAGTGAAGCCAGAGTGAATTTTTGCAGGTTTTACACATTTCCACCATCAAGTTTCTTAATGAATGAAAACCATTGGGTGACAACCACATCAGGAACCAATTTTGGTGCCCACAAGCACTTCTCTTCTTCCAACACAAAACAAAAGCATAATTAATACTATCTTATTTGCTTGCCAAGCTGCATCACAGGGAAAGCTATACAGTATATGAATATGGTCTCGCGGTTTAAGTAAACTCGATATAAATGGTTTTCTGGTTTCACTTGGCTGAAGTTTGCTTAAGTCAAACCCCCCCCCCCCCCCCGGTCTAGGGCAGACACTCCACCGTTGTTCTTGAGGTCTGTTGTTGACTTATGCGCTGACGTCACGTTGACAGCGCTGCAGACAATAACTGAGCTCAGCAGCTGTCAATTCGGGCTGATCTCACCAATTGGCTGCAGCGCTGTTGACAAGACATCAACACGTAAGACAATAGCAGACACCGGGAACAGCGCTGTCGATGAGATGTCTACACTGCAGACAGTAACACACACCAGGATCAGTGGAGAAGACTCAGTGCTGGCACTGGAGAGAGGGAGTAAAGCACAATTTGGTTGTTTTTTGATCAATCAAGGCACGGGGGTTTTCCAAAACTGGAAAATCCCTTTAAGTCCGTATACGGTTCTGTTGTGCTCTACGCCCAGATCATTGGAAGTCATGGTGTCTTTTGGCCATAATACAGACTCATAATACAATGGGACATCGAGGCAGTCTGAAGATGGCACAAACACAACATTTGTGCAGAGATGCTGATTGGTGATGGTCATCGATTGTCCATAAAAGCATATGTGAGCATATAAATGACATGATGATAAGAGTTGTCACTGCGCTTTACAAGAACCTCCATCATCATCTACTGTTTTCTCACATTGCTGAAATATCTTGAATTTCTTCAAATACTTCTGTCATAAACACTCAACCATTGGACGAATGGAAGATTTTTTTCGACCATTGCAAAGTCTTAATAACCTAGATAGAAGGTACTATGCTTTGCATGTCTGGAGAGATGCAACACTTAGTAACTGTCCCGGGATAAGCCAGCTAAGCATTACTACAATGTAATTAATGATGTTCTTCCATTACAACTCTAATGACATTTTGCTCAAAGTCTTGAATACTTTTTGGTACGAAATGCCTTCTGCATCTTCTGCAGTTGGGTCAGGGTCTATGAGGTTTTCGTAGTTGCTGTCTGTAGTATCTAGAGATGACACAGTTGTTATGCTCTGAGACATGCTGGAGACACCATTGGGCATTGAACTTGGACATGCAATGTTGAGCACGTCATTGGAGAGTGAGGTGGTAGATGAAGCATCGTGCAAGATGTTGTTCATTGAGCTGGTTGACTTTACAGTGGACAAGACATTTGTTATCGATCTTGGGAGTGGGCTATTTGATAAGCCATTGGACATGTAGCTGGTGGAAGGACTTGCGGGCATGTTATTGATGTCCAGCTGCTTTGCACTGCAGAACGGGGTGTAATATTCAGTCATTTCCTCGAATTGCTCACCATCGATTTTATAATGTTTTTTCTTTGCTAACAAGATATTGTTGAATCTGAAGCCCCAAAGGATTTCACGGGGCAAGTAGGATGTTCGTGACTGATGGGACGTTCCCGTGGAATCCCCTGTGTAGATGAATGTCACCAAGATCTCAAATCTGTCGGCAGCCACAGCTTTCCGATCCAGAGCATATAAAGGACTATTTTTGTCAATAACATGGACAACCGTGACCGGTGTGACCAATATGATTTGGTCATTGACCAGTTTGAGATCTTTGTATTCCATTACAATTCCTTTCTCATGATCTTCATTATAGCGGAGCAATTGGGCCCTCACGTTTCCCTCCACCACATGGTTTGGACGGAAGTCACCAATTCGCCACATAAGGCAGAGCTGTCCATCCCTCAAGCCAACAAGAGCAAAGTAACTGAAACGTACTGTCTGGGCCCTTTTCCGAGCAGTAGCCATCTTGGCCATAGCGACACCTATTATGAAGGTGTCAATAATACAGCTGAATACTGATTGCAGAGTGACCAGTATTATTGCCAAAGAGCACTCCTCCGTGACACAACGGCTACCATAGCCAATGGTTGTCTGTGTCTCAAGTGAGAATAAGAACGCTCCCGAAAATGTACGTACATTGTCAATGCAAGGAGTTATCTCCACGTTGCTGAGATCGCCATGATGTAAAGCGATGATCCAGAAGAGTAAGCCAAACAGAAGCCATGATAAGACATATGATAATGAAAATATGATCAACATGTGGCGCCACTTCATGTCAACTAACGTGGTGAAGATGTCAAGGACGTAACTCTCCCACTCGCCAAGGATGCTCTTGAAGTAGACGTTGCAGGTGCCATCTTTTTGCATAAAACGATGCTGGTAGGATTTCCTGTAGACCAGACTGTGTTGGTACCATGTGTGCTCTTTTACATTGACTAGCTTCCATGTATCTGTAACTTGAGTCATCTTGGCTTTCGAGGTGGACATTCACACAACGTTATATTCTTCCTTCACTCAACTCCTGAAAAAGAAATAGTTTTGTAAGAATTATTTTAAACTTTTTTTTCTAGCTTTATGGAAAGACATATGGTTAGTGGAAAGGGTGCAGATTGATTCGCAGGATCCAGTCCAGAGGCCGGTTTGATATTCTGTGGCTGACAGACTTAAGTCCTAACAATCGCCTCCTCCTACCTGCTGGCATCCGCGGCTCCTCTTTTTGGAGCGTGTTGCACATCAAATATCGCGGCAGGCCAACTAATCAAGAGAAGAACCACGAATGGTGGAAGGCAAGAGACAGTTCTTAAAGATCCTGTCCGGCAGGCACAGGTTCCTAACGTGTCCGTTGGAACTGGGCCTTGTGAATCAATTCCCACCATCTCTAAATCTGACAATTATCATGGTGAGCTTTAGAGGACCATTCTAAAACTTCTCATTTGAGTTTCAAAACAGCTTCCTTATCCCACCCTTGACCCCTGGGGGACACAAACTATGAAATTCTACTTCATGGATGGGAAGCGAACTATTTTCCTAATAGGATATACACGTGCCATAAGGGTTCATTTTCCATTAAAGCTATACCAAACCACGAAAATGAACTTTCTACCATGTTTGTCCCCCCCTTTTTTTTTTCTTCATTTTTTTCTGAAGTCTATATTAACAAAACCAGACGTTCACAACCAAAGTGTGGAAAATAAAGAAACAGCAATGAGATTTCAAATGGAAAACACGCTCATGGTTTTAATTGTTTTCACGTTCACGTCTTCAAACAATAGTTATTTTAGAAATAACCACAAACATCGGGGAATAAATCCGCTTAAATCAGAAGCTACTGGTTGACTCTGCTCTGGATTACGGAGTGAATATTTTTACATCAATTGTGTCGGTTTATAAAAATGCTAGAACACCACTTTCCTGAAATAATTACAAAAAGGTTCTTTTGGTTCTTGCATGATGAAGTTTGCATGTCTCAACAAGACTAACAAAACAGCAGATGATACCGAGAACATTCTCCTAATTGTCACAATCACACAAAAAATGCAGCTGCACAGCGCAGCCGGGGACAGCGCCAAATATAGCAGCAAATTATTCTTCAGAACAGATCGCTTTCACAACCCAAGAAGACATAAAGAGATATGGACACTTTTTCTTCAACTTTATAACGTTAATTTTTTTGAACAGCAGCTGTTTTATCTTAATAGTTGACCTGTCTTATAATCCCAGACACAATACTCACCCCTGCGTCCATAGAGCAAACCTCTAGCCAAAAATCAACCCTTGACTGTTCCCAGATGATTCTTGTATGAATAAATAGTATGTATAGTATAGGATTAAGTAAATTAATCAGCTCTAAATTATGTATAAATAATATAACTTCCATGACAGAAATATAATACTGCCTCCTATGTACAAGAATATAAATACTATTATACTACCCCTATATACAAGAATATAAACTACTATAATACAACCCCTATGTACAAGAATATAACTGCTATAATACTGCCCCTATGTACAAGAATAGAACTACTATAATACTGCCCCTATGTACAAGAATATAACTACTATAATACAGCTGCCTATGTACAAGAATATAACTACTATAATACTGCTCCTATGTACAAGAATATAACTACTATAATACTGCCCCTATGTACAAGAATATAACTACTATAATACTGCCCCTATGTAAAAGAATATAACTTATAATACTGCCCCTATGTACAATAATATAACTACTACAATACCGCTCCTATGTACAAGAATATAACTACTATAATACTGCCCCTATGTACAAGAATATAACTACTATAATACTGCCCCCTATGTACAAGAGTATAACTACTATAATACTGCCTCCTATGTACAAGAATATAAATATTATTATACTGCTCCTATGTACAAGAATATAACTACTATAATACTGCTCCTATGTACAAGAATATATCTACTATAATACTGCCTCTATATACAAGAATATAATTACTATAATACTGCCTCTATGTACAAGAATATAACTGCTACAATACTGCCCCCTATGTATAAGAATATAACTACTATAATACTGCCTCCTATGTACAAGAATATAACTACTATAATACTGCTCCTATGTACAAAAATATAACTACTATAATACTGCTCCTATGTACAAGAATATAACTACTATAATACTGTCCCTATGTACAGGAATATAACTACTATAATACTGCTCCTATGTACAAGAATATAACTACTATAATACTGCCCTATGTACAAGTATATAACTACTATAATACTGCCCCCTATGTACAAGAATATAACTACTATCATACTGCCCCTATGTACAAGAATACAACTTTTTGGATTTTTCCCTAATGAACAATACTGAGAGTGGGAGTTTGTTATAGTGAAATTTGCTTTATTTCTTCTCTGTGAATTTAAGCAATTTACATGAATTCTGTCTTGCGTAGAGGGAGGTTCCCGAGTGTTGCGCGATCGGGAATTCCAAGCCTCAATAATGGTCTGGAGATGTAAAATTTCACAATAAAAGAATTTCTATTTAAACATTAAGAACTCAGACGTAAATAGCACGGAGCGGCAGACACTTACACAAACTTAAAAGTCATGCAACGAGGCAGCAATTTGCTCTTGAATATCTTAGAGAAATAAACTCAATGACATTTAATTCCTCTAAGTGAAACCAGACCCCATAAAAAACGCCATGGAAGCACTGAAGGTTGACGCTATAATAAGCACCAGAAGTCTAGAGTTCAGCCCATTCTGTTTTCCTGTGGATCGGCACTCAGATTCCACCGGCTTAGCACGTAATAGTGCTGTCCAGCAGACGGCCGATTAACCCGTCAATGGCGAAACACTAGAGGATGCGTACATGGGATTGGTGGGGGTCTCACCTCTGACGGCATCACTGCTAAGGTGATTGGATGGTCCCAGCCCCTTTACTCTAGTACCACGTCCATACCTCTGTGTGCGTACTGCAGCCTAGCGCCGTTCATGTGCGTGCCCAAGATTGCAACAAAAATGGCGCAGTTTTGTAAAAAGATTTATCCACTAATTTATATGCAATTATTATATGTTATGAGCATGTAGCAAAGAGCCTGCGTGTGCATCCGTATGTATGTAGTGATTGTACATACTGTATGTATGAGTGGATGTGCAAGGTGAGCATTTACTGTATATGTGCGAGCATACTTGTAACTTAATCCATGGGCGAATGCATGTATGTAGGGTCTATACATAATGTATGAATGCATGTATGTAATTTATATTTGTGAGCATGTATTTGTTTTCTTGTGGGACTGTGTATGTGGTATGTATGAGTATATATAGTGTATATATATATATACATACATATATATATTGTAAGGTTGCAGCTGGACATGTCGTGGATGGGAGGTATGTGTCCCCAGATTGCCAAGCTTCGGTGATGTAGGATTCGGAGAAGCAGGCTCCAGCACATATAGTGCTGAGAGGTGTTTAATGGGCCCGGATTATGGGTCCGGGTTTTGCGAGCTGCTAAAAGAGCTGTGCAGGATCTGCTGCTCGCTTACCTCCAGTCCAGGTCTGATTTAAGGCAGCTTGGGCTGTCTTACACTGTGTGTGTTATGCAAGGTGAGCAGGCCTTGCATGTCCTGCTCAGACCTTCTGAAGTCAAAGAAAAGCCCTTGCATTTAAACCGCTTAGCCCGTGCATTATTGACTTGTTATCTTGAGTTTTGTTCAGTTATACTTTTTTGTACCTGGAAAAGGCTGTTAGAATTTGGTTTATGGACGTTTAATAAACCCGCCTGTTTGTTTGCACCAACGAACTGCATCCCTTTGTGTAAACCAGCACCTACCACAGAGCCGATTCTCCACAATATATACATATATACAGTGAGGAAAATAAGTATTGGATACACTGCCCATTTTGCAAGTTTACCCACCTACAAAGAATGGAGGGATCTGTAATTTTTATCATAGGTATACTTACATAGTAACATAGTTAGTAAAGCCGAATAAAGACTTGCGTCCATCAAGTTCGACCTGTTAGTTCTGTAATTGCTAAAGTTGATCCAGAGGAGGGCAAAAACCCCAAATGATTTGGCCAATCTTCACCTGAGGAAAAATTCTCTCCCGACTCTGAAACCAGCAGTCAGAATAAATCCCTGTATCAACCTACTATTTTATTTTATTTTTAAGAATATGCTGAAATCTGCCTGGTATCTAGAAATGCATCCAGTCCCCGCTTGAACTGGTGTAGTGAATCCGACATTACCATCTCCTCACTCAGTGAATTCCATATTCTCACTGCTCTTACCGTAAAGAACCCCTTCCTATGCTGGTGCTGAAACCTTTTCTCTTCCAGTCTTAGTGAGTGCCCTCTTGTTACCGTAATATCCCTCCTTTTGAACAAATCCCTGGCAAGATCTCTATACTGTCCCCTAACATATTTGTACACATTTATTATGTCCCCCCTCAACCTTCTCTTTTCCAGGCTGAATAGTCCTAGTTTTGCCAACCTCTCTGGGTATTGCAGTCCCTCCATTCCCTTTATTAATTTTGTTGCCCTCCTTTGTAACTTTTCAAGCTCATTTATATCCTTTCTATATATTGGGGCCCATAACTGAGCACAGTATTCCAAGTGTGGTCTGACCAGTGCTTTGTACAGTGGAAGAACAATGTTCTCATCCTTTGCAGCTATACCTCTTCTGATACATCCCATTACCCTGTTTGCCCTTACAGCAGCGGCCTGACTTTGGGCACTCCAATTTAGTTTGCTATCAATCAAGATGCCCAAGTCCTTCTCCATCTCCGAATTCCCCAATGATTTCCCATTCAGTGAGTACTGGTGACTTCCATTTTTCCTTCCCATATGTATGACCTTACATTTCTCCTCGTTAAACCTCATTTGCCATTTAATGCTCCACCTACCCAGCTTATCCAAATCCCTCTGTAGGTCTGCACTGTCCTCTTTTGTATTAATTGTTTTACATAACTTTGTGTCATCTGCAAATATTGATATTTTACTATTTATCCCGTTGACTATGTCGTTAATAAAGATATTAAATAACATTGGGCCTAGTACAGACCCCTGTGGTACCCCACTAGTGACGCTTACCCAATCTGAGTATATTCCATTTATAACCACCCTCTGCCTTCTATCCCTTAGCCAGTTAGCTACCCACTTGCAGACATTTTCCCCCAGCCCCATCATTCTCATTTTGTATACCAACCTATTATGTGGCACGCTATCGAACGCTTTTGAGAAGTCGAGATACACGACATCCACTGGTTCCCCCTGATCTACTCGAGAGCTAACCTCCTCGTAGAAGTCAATCAGGTTTGTTTGGCAGGAGCGATTCCTCATGAATCCATGTTGGTTCGGGATTAAAAGATTATTAGCATCAAGATGCTCCGTAATTGCCTCTTTAATGAAGCTTTCAAAAATTTTGCCCACAACGGACGTCAGACTCACCGGCCGATAGTTTCCGGCGTCACTTTTCGCTCCCTTTTTGAATATTGGCACTACATTCGCCTGTCGCCAATCAAGTGGCACAGACCCAGTCTCAACAGAGTCCTTAAATATAAGATATAACGGTCTGTCTATCACATTACTTAGTTCCCTTAGTACCCGTGGGTGTATGCCATCAGGTCCTGGTGATTTGTTTATTTTAATGTTACTGAGGCGTTTCTGTACCCCAGCTTGGGTTAGATTAGTCATACTTAGTGGAGGATTAAGCTTGTCACTTCTCATTTCTCCTGTTAGTTCGATTTCCTTTGTGAAAGTTGTCGAAAAAAAATTATTTAATAGATTAGCTTTATCCTCATCTTTCTCTATGATTTTGCCTTCCTCACTTTTTATCGGTCCAATATTATCCGATTTAATCCTTTTACTATTTATATACGTAAAGAACAGTTTGGGATTTGATCTACTTTCCCTAGCAATACGTCTCTCTGCTTCCTCCTTCGCTATTTTTATTTGTTTTTTACAGGTTCTCGTTTTTTCCTTGTAACACATTAGTGCTTCCTTACTGTTTTCCTGTTTTAATCTCTTGAATGCCTCTTTTTTGCTATTTAACGCCCCTTTTACGTTCTTGTTCAACCATATTGGTTTCCTCTTATTTCTGGCCCTTTTATTCCCATACGGTATATACCTCTCACACTGAGTATTCAGAATTATTTTGAAGGTTTCCCATTTACTATTCGTATTCCTTTGATTAAGAACTTTGTAGCAGTCAATAAGTTGAAGGCTTTCTTTCACCTGATCAAACTTCGCCCTCCTAAAGTTTAATGTTTTTGTTGTTCCCTTATTGATAACCCTACTGAAGGGCATTTTGAAGTCGATAATATTATGGTCGCTATTACCTAGGTGCCCCCCTATCTGTACCTCAGTTATTCTATCAGGCCTATTAGTCAATATTAAGTCCAACACGGCCTTCGCTCTCGTTGGTTCCTGCACTAGTTGGGAGAGATAATTATCCTTAATATTTGTCAAGAACCTTTTACCTTTCTGAGATCTACAGGTTTCTGTTTCCCAGTCAATATCCGGGTAGTTGAAATCCCCCATTACAATCACTTCATTATGTTTTGCTACTTTGTCTATTTGTCCTAATAGCAGATTCTCATTCTCCTCTGTTATATTTGGTGGCTTATAGCAGACCCCCAGTAATATTTTATTATTATTTTTAGTTCCCTCTATCTCTACCCACATGGACTCGACCCCCTCTTCTCCCTCTCCTATATCTTCCCTTAGTCTGGGTTTTAGACATGACTTTACATATAAGCAGACTCCTCCGCCTTTCCCCTGTTTCTGGTCCCTTCTAAATAAACTATAATCTAATAAATTTACCGCCCAGTCGTAGCTATCGTCTAGCCAAGTCTCTGTTATACCTACGATGTCATACCTCTCCTCCGATATAAGCGCCTGCAGCTCATCCGCCTTATTGGTCAGGCTTCTTGCGTTGGTCAGCATGCAGGATAAAACTTTGGGGTTATTTAGCATCCTATTCTTCTCTAACGATCTAACTGTACTATCCCCACCCCCCTCTCCACCCTCATTATATTCACTTCTCCCCTTCTCCCTTGCTTGCCTCACATCCCACCTATTTCCTTGGTTTCCCCCCCCCCCCCGTCTCTCAACTGTGAGAGACAGAATCTAAAAAGAAAAAAACAGAAAATCACATTTTATTATTTTTACATAATTAAATTGGATTTTATTGCATGAAATAAGTATTTGATCATCTACCAACCAGCAAGAATTCTGGCTCTCACAGACCTGTTAGTTTTTCTCTAAGAAGCCCTCCTACTCTGCACTCATTACCTGTATTAATTGCACCAGTTTGAACTTGTTACCTGTATAAAAGACACCTGTCCACACACTCACTCAATCACACTTCAACCTCTCCACCATGGCCAAAACTAAAGAGCTATCTAAGAACACCAGGGATACAATTGTAGACCTGCAGAAGGCTGTGATGGGCTACAGAAAAATAGGCAAGCAGCTTGCTGAGAAGTCAACAACTGTTGGCGCAATTATTAGAAAATGGAAGAAACACAAGATGACTGTCAATCTTCCTCGGTCTGGGTCTCCATGCAAGATTTTGCCTCATGGGGTAAGGATAATTCTGAGAAAGGTCAAGAATCAGCCCAGAAGTACATGAGAGGACCTGGTCAATAACCTGAAGAGAGCTGGGACTACAGTCTCAAACATTACCGTTAGTAACACACTACGCCGTCATGGATTAAAATCCTGCAGTGGATGCAAGTTCCACCTGCTCACGTCAGCACATGTCCAGGCCCGTTTGAAGTTCGCCAGTGACCATCTGGAATATCCCGAGGAGGCATGGGAGAAGATGATGTGGTCAGATGAGACCAGAATAGAACTTTTTCATATCAACTCCACTCACCGTGTTTGGAGGAAGAAGAAGGATGTGTAAAACCTCAAGAACACTGTCCCAACCGTGAAGCATGGTGGGGGAAACATCATACTTTTGAGGTGCTTTTCTGAAAAGGGGACAGGACGACTGCACTGTATTGAAGGAAGGATGGATGGGGTCATGTATTTCGAGATTTTGGACAACAACCTCCTTCCCTCAGTAAGAGTATTGAGGATGGGTCGTGGCTGGGTCTTTCAGCATGACAATGACCTGAAACCCACAGCCGGGGCAACTAAGGAGTGGCTCCATAAGAAGCATATCAAGGTCCTGGAGGGGCCTAGCCAGTCTCCAGACCTGAACACAATAGAAAATCTTTGGAGGGAGCTGAAACTCAATGTTGCCCAGCAACAGCCCTGAAGCCTGAAAGATCTGGAGAAGATCTGTTTGGAGGATTGGCCCAAAATCCCTGCTGCAGTGTGTGCAAACTTGGTCAAGAACTACAGGAGACGTCTGACCTCTGTAATTGCAAACAAAATGTTTCTGTACCAAATATTAAGTTCTGTTTTTCTATTCTATCAAATACTTATTTCATGCAATAAAATGCAAATTAATTATGTAAAAATCATACAATGTAATATTTTGGATTTTTTTTTTTAGATTCTGTCCCTCACAGTTGAAATGTACCTACGATAAAAATTACAGACTTCTCCATTCTTTGTAGGTGGGAAAAATTGCAAAATCTGCAGTGTATCAAATACTTAATTTCCCCACTGTATACAGTACAGACCAAAAGTTTGGACACACCTTCTCATTTAAAGATTTATCTGTATTTTCATGACTATGAAAATTCTACATTCACACTGAAGGCATCACAACTATGAATTAACACATGTGGAATTATATACTTAACAAAAAAGTGTGAAACAACTGAAAATATGCCTTATATTCTAGGTTCTTCAAAGTAGCCACCTTTTGCTTTGATGACTGCTTAGCACACTCTTGGTATTCTCTTGATGAGCTTCAAGAGGTAGTCACCGGAAATGGTCTTCCAACAATCTTGAAGGAGTTCCCAGAGATGCTTAGCACTTGTTGGCCCTTTTGCCTTCACTCTGCGGTCCAGCTCACCCCAAACCATCTCGATTGGGTTCAGGTCTGGTGACTGTGGAGGCCAGGTCATCTGGCGTAGCACCCCATCATTCTCGTTCTTGGTCAAATAGCCCTTACACAGCCTGGAGGTGTGTTTGGGGTCATTGTCCTGTTGAAAAATAAATGATGGTCCAACTAAACGCAAACCGGATGGAATAGCATGCCGCTGCAAGATGCTGTGGTAGCCATGCTGGTTCAGTATGACTTCAATTTTGAATAACTCCCCAACAGTGTCACCAGCAAAGTACCCCCACACCATCACCCCTCCTCCTCCATGCTTCACGGTGGGAACCAGGCATGTAGAGTCCATCCGTTCACCTTTTCTGCGTCGCACAAAGACACGGTGGTTGGAACCAAAGATCTCAAATTTGGATTCATCAGACCAAAGCACAGATTTCCACTGGTCTAATATCCATTCCTTGTGTTCTTTAGCCCAAACAAGTCTCTTCTGCTTGTTGCCTGTCCTTAGCCGTGGTTTCCTAGCAGCTATTTTACCATGAAGGCCTGCTGCACAAAGTCTCCTCTTAACAGTTGTTGTACTGATGTGTCTGCTGCTAGAACTCTGTGTGGCATTGACCTGGTCTCTAATCTGAGCTGCTGTTAACCTGTGATTTCTGAGGCTGGTGACTCGGATAAACTTATCCTCAGAAGCAGAGGTGACTCTTGGTCTTCCTTTCCTGGGGCGGTCCTCATGTGAGCCAATTTCTTTGTAGCGCTTGATGGTTTTTGCAACTGCACTTGGGGACACTTTCAAAGTTTTCCCAATTTTTCAGACTGACTGACCTTCGTTTCTTAAAGTAATGATGGCCACTCGTTTTTCTTTACTTAGCTGCTTTTTTCTTGCCATAATACAAATTCTAACAGTCTATTCAGTAGGATTATCAGCTGTGTATCCACCTGACTTCTGCACAACACAACTGATGGTCCCAACCCCATTTATAAGGCAAGAAATCCCACTTATTAAACCTGACAGGGCACACCTGTGAAGTGAAAACCATTTTCGGTGACTACCTCTTGAAGCTCATCAAGAGAATGCCAAGAGTGTGCAAAGCAGTCATCAAAGCAAAAGGTGGCTACTTTGAAGAACCTAGAATATAAGACATATTTTCAGTTGTTTCACACTTTTTTGTTAAATATATAATTCCACATGTGTTAATTCATAGTTTTGATGCCTTCAGAGTGAATGTACAATTTTCAAAGTCATGAAAATAAAGAAAAATCTTTAAATGAGAAGGTGTGTCCAAACTTTTGGTCTGTACTGTATATATATATACAGTATGTCATGGATATCTATTAGCATGTATGTAACTATGTGGAAGAGGGAGTGCATGTATGTAGTGACTGCATACAGTATGTATGAACATATATACTGTATATATGTAATGGACATTTATATCTGTGAGCAGTTATGTATATGTATGAATGAGAGGGTGCATGTATCTGTGTGCATGACGGGGGAGCATGTATGTATGTTTGTGTATGAGGGGGTGCATGTTGGTATCTCTTTGTATGAATATGTGCATGTATGTATCTCTGTTTATGAGGGTGTGCACATATATATCTGTTTGAACAATGGCTTAAGGCTCCTGAGATACTGATGAGATTACTGGAATGTTGGACACTTTACAAGTAAAATTAGTGTACATAAAATCATGAGCAAGCAGAACATTAATAAAACACAGCAAGGAAATCTCTAATAAAACACAATAATAATATTGACGGAAGCGGAGCTCCATGATGGAAAAGTCTCATAGTCTTTAGTAAATGGGCAGCTTCTCTCACCACATATCCCTGCACCACACAGAAATATTGCCCATAGTAAAGCCTTGTAGCATTTCCACAAAGTAAAATACCCAGTTCATAGCTCCCACACAGTATAATGACTCCCCATATAGGATGATGTTCCCACAATACCCCTACGCCACACAGTATGATGCCTCCACAGCGCACCCACACATTGTGAAGTCTCCAAAGTTCCCCTCCCACATAATCCCTCTTTCAAAATAAGACACATCGCCCAAGTTTTACTGAACACAAAAAGGGACAAACAACATGGCGCGAGTAGTGAGGCGCGGTAAATTTTGACCACTCCCTTAGCCACAACAATTTACCATTCCTTTCTACCCTGGCAGGACGAGATGTCAGACGGGGATCAGGACATTCAGCAGACCGCCCGGGAAAGATGGGTATAGACTAGTGATGAGCGAGCACTAAAATGCTCGGGTGCTCGAAGCTCGGGTCGAGCACATTGGAATACTCGGGTGTTCGACCCGAGCAACGAGCCCACTGTAAGTCTATGGGAAACTCGAGCATTCTTCTGGTGGTCCCCCCCCCCCCCGGCGGTCTGCAGAAGGTCAAAAATTGCCCAAATCGATGGGAACGGTGCTCAATTAAACGTCAGGCAGGCAGAATATATAGGCAGAAAGGCAGGCAGAGTATACAGGAGGGTGCATGAAAAACATAGCAGGGCACTTGGAACACACTAGTGCCCTCCGATTTTCATGCACCCGTCTCTTTAAAAAAGCCGGCCGGCAATTCATCAGCGGCATACACTGGTACCCGACAATTTAGAACAGAAAGACTAGAGCATCACACATAGATTAGATAGATAGAAACATGTCAGTCACATATATAATAAGTACAGTGACAGTGTTGGTTACTGTACTTGTTATTTAGTGTTAAAATAAAGGATTTATTAAAAAAAAATAATAGTGTTTTTGTCTCTTTAAAAAAGCCGGCCGGCAATTCATCAGCAGCATACATCGGTACCAGACAATTTAGAACAGAAAGAATAGAGCATCACACATAGATTAGATACAAACATGTCAGTCACATATATAATAAGTACAGTGATAGTGTTGATTACTGTACTTGTCATTTAGTGTTAAAATAAAGGATTTATTAAAAAAAAAATTGGCGTGGGGTTCCCTGTAATTTTAGTCTCTAGCGGAGGTTAAGCAGACGGCTGGAGCAGATGTTTGAAGCCTGGGAAGGGGGTAATACCCACGGAGCTTCCCAGGCTACTAATATCAGCCCCCAGCTGAATACCTAGCCTTCTCCCACGCTGTCAGTGACGTGCATGAGGTGAGCTGAGTTCATTGAACTCAGCTCACCTCATGCACGTCACTGACAGCGTGGGAAAATTATCCTGCGCTTACCGTGAGCGCAGGAGAATTCTCTCACGCTCACCGCAAGCGCAGGAGAATTTTCCCACGCTGTCAGTGACGTGCATGAGGTGAGCTGAGTTCATTGGACATGAACTCGGCTCATCTGGATGCTGTCACAGCCAGACACTGAGGAGCGCAAGCATGCCTGCGCTTCTCAGTGTCTGCGGCATGGCAAGCTGGATGGCAGCTTTCGGCTGCGATCCAGCCTGTCATGTGAATGTAGCAGAGCTGGAGCCGTCTTGGGAACCATGGAAAGGTAACGATGAGGTTGGTTATTATTTTACTTTTATTGCAGGAGATCGTTGGCTTCAGCTGGAATGGGCGTAATGGTAAGTATGGTTTAATTTAGAACATTAAAGAATTGTGTGTTTATTTCAATTAAAGGACTTTATTCTGGGTGTTTGTGTTTTTTTTAACTTTGACTATGGGGTTAGTAATGGGGGTGTCTTATAGACGCCTCTCCATTACTAACCTGGGCTTGATGTCAGCTGGCATTATAAGCTGACATCAACCCCAGCCCTATTACCCCACTGCCACCGCTATAGGGCAGTGGGAAGAGCGAGGCTAAGTGCCAGAATTGGCGCATCCTATGGATGCGCCATTTCTGGGGCGGCTGACGGGTGGTGTTTCTAGCCTGGGAGGGGGCCAATATTCATGGCACCCTTCCTGAGCTATTAATATCAGCCCCCAGCTGTCTGTCTAGCCTTTGCTAGCTATTAAAATAGGGGGGACCCCACGTCATTTTTTTGGGGGGTCCCCCATTTTAATAGCTGGTAAAGGCTAGGTATTAGCTGGGGGCTGGATATTAGTAGCCTGGGAAGCTCCGTGGGTATTACCCCCTTCCTAGGCTTCAAACATCCGCCCCAGCCGTCTGCTTAACCTCCGCTAGAGACTAAAATTACGGGGAACCCTATGCCAATTTTTTTTTTAATATATCCTTTATTTTAACACTAAATGACAAGTACAGTAAGCAACACTGTCACTCTACTTATTATATATGTGACTGACATGTTTCTATCTGTCTAATCTATGCGTGATGCTCTATTCTTTCTGTTATAAATAGTTGGGTACCGATGTATGCCGCTGAAGAATTGCCGGCCGGCTTTTTTAAAGAGACGGGTGCATGAAAACACTATTATTTTTTTTTTTAATAAATCCTTTATTTTAACTGTCACTGTACTTATTATATATGTGACTGACATGTTTCTATCTGTCTAATCCAGGGGTCCTCAAACTTTTTAAACAGGGGGCCAGTTCACGGTCCCTCAGACCATTGGAGGGCCGGAATATAGTTTTTTAAAAAAACTATGAACAAATTCCTATGCACACTGCACATATCTTATTTTGTAGTAAAAAAAAACAATACAGGAACAAATACAATATTTAAAATGAAGAACAAGTAAAGTTAAATCAACCGGTATTTCAATAGGTAGGTAACTGTTCCCAATAGGCAGCATAGGTCCTCAATAGGCAGGTAAATGTCCCCAATAGGCAGCATAGGTCCCCAATAGGCAGGCAAATGTCCCCAATAGGCAGGTAAATGTCCCCAATAGGCAGCATAGGTCCCCAATAGGCAGGTAAATGTACCCAATAGGCAGGTAAATGTACCCAATAGGCAGCATAGGTCCCCAATAGGCAGGTAAATGTCCCCAATAGGCAGGTAAATATCCCCAATAGGCAGGTAAATATCCCCAATAGGCAGCATAGGTCCTCAATGGGCAGGTAAATGTTCCCAATAGGCAGGCTGTTTCCCCCTTATAATGCCATATGCAGGCTGTTCCACCCCTTATAATGCCCCATGCAGGCTGTTCCCCCCTTATAATGCCCCATGCTGGATGCCACCCCCCATATAATGCCCCATGCAGCATGTTACCCCCCCTATAATGCCCCATGCAGCATGTCACCTCCTCATATAATGCCCCATGCAGCATGTCACCCCCCCATATAATGCCCCATGCAGCATGTCACCCCCCCATATAATGCCCCATGCAGCATGTCACCCCCCCATATAATGCCACATGCAGCATGTCACCCCTCATATAATGCCCCATGCAGGATGTCCCTCCCCCCCCCCATATAATGCCCCATGCAGGATGTCACCCCCCATATCATGCCCCATGCAGGATGTCACCCCCCCATATTATACCCCTTGCAGGATGTCACCCCCCATATAATGACCTATGCCTCCATACATTAAAAAAAAAAAAATCCAATACTCACCTCACTTCTCACTTGCTGCCGCTGCTCTACTCTGGTCTGGACTCCAGCGTCGCGGCGGCGGCGTCCCGCTCTGCGCTGCCTGTGACGGCACTCGGGAGGGCGCGGTGTAAAGACGTCACCGCACCCTCTGACCTGAGACGTCACAGGAAGCGCAGAGCAGGAAGACAGCGGATCTGCAGAGGCACGGGGAGAGTTAAGTATACGCCTGCTGGGGTCCTGAGCAAGCTGGGGAGTAGGGCGGGCGCTGACACCGCTCTCCTCTCCTCCGCCCATAGCCCGGCGGGCCGGATAAAAGTCCTCCGCGGGCCGCATGTGGCCCGAGGGCCGTAGTTTGAGGACCCCTGGTCTAATCTATGTGTGATGCTCTATTCTTTCTGTTCTAAATTGTCGGGTACCGGTGTATGCCGCTGATGAATTGCCGGCTTTTCATGTTTCACTGTGAGCACTGTTCCCATCGATTTGTGCAATCACTGTAATGCCACAACCACCATGGCTGTGACATTACAGTGAGTGGCAGACAATCCCTGCATGATTGGTGTTCTAAATAGCGCCAAACATGCAGGACGCGGACCCGAGCTTCCGCCCGAGCATCTCGAAAGTACTCGGCGAGCTCCGAGCATCTTGAGTACTGAGATGCTTGGGCGAGTACCAAGCAGTGGGGCGCATGCTCGCTCGTCATCACTAGTATAGACCCAAACCTGGGACTACAATAGTGAGAAGCTGATATAGTCATATAGAAAACCATTACTGCTGCTAAAGGTGGTTCTACAAGCTATTGATTACTGGGGTGTACTTAATTTTTCACTCACTACTTCTGCATTTTGGCCTAGTTTTTGGTAAATATATAATGATACTGTAATTTTTCATGTGTTCTCCAGACAAGACCCACACCAATCTCTAAAACGAAGGAGCGGACTTCATGTCTGATCAGAAAGCACATTTATAGTCTATGGACATTATATGGACCCTTTCTCTGTTTTCAGGGGATAGCCGAGCAATAAATTAATGTTCTGAGCACTCAGCCTAGCCCTTCTGTGTCTCCATTTTAGAGAGCGTAGTGGTTCTCATCCCTCGGAGCTCCACCAATCAAAACTTCAGACAAGTCTACGACTTTAGAAAAGTTTTTTTTTATGATAGATTCCCTATAGACTTTTAATTTGAGATTCTTTACAAATGAGTTAATGAATTCAGGAATGCCCTGCCTTCCTCAAAAAACAAATATTTCTTGATCTTTATATAAGAGATCACATGATAAAGTGTCCTTGAATGACGCTGTACATTGGGTTGTGTCTCCTAGTTATGCCAAATAATATAAATGTAATTACGGTATGCTGTCGGATTTTCCTTATGGAAAGGGAAAAGAGGTAGAAAAAGTTGGTACAGTAAGGGTAGAAAAAGTTGGTATTAATAGAGTTAAAATTTGTGGAGTATTATCAGGAAGTCCATTAGGAATTAAGAATTTTCTGAAGCAGGTTCCCTTAAAAGGGACCTTTCGCTAGATTTTTTAATTTAAACTGTGTACCTCCTCGAAATTCCGCTGCTTCACCGATTCTGAAACAGTTTTTCTTTTTCTTCTGTGCCCCTCAGTTCCTAAGTTATTCCCCCCAGTAATAATGTTTTAACAAACTGGGCGTATACTATATACTACTTTTGTGGGCGTGGCTGTGTTTTGATTGGTCAGCATCACAGAAGAGAGAGAAAACGCCCACAGAGACATACTGTTCTATATGACCAGTTGGTTGAAGGGAAAATTTGCATAATTTCCGGGGGGAATAACTTTGGAATTGAGGGGCACAGGAAAAAAAGAAAAACTGTTCTAGAATCAGAGGAACAAGGGCAAGTAGGGGAGGTACTCAATTTAAATTAAAAAATTCCAGTGAAAGATCCCTTTTAAGGGGACTTGCTTCAGAAACCACAGAAAATGTTTAATTCTTGGACTTCCTAATAGTACTCCACCAATTTTAGCTCAATTTATACTAGTGAAAGGTTAATAAAACATCATGTGATATATGGACAATGGTCTCCTAATGCCCTAACCAGTTAAAGGTATCTGAACTCTTTTGGCCAGGGTACCTTCTTCCAGTTTCTGCAGGAACCAGTATTAGTGTTTCTGATTGGCTTGGAGGATATTGGTACAGATTGTGCATCACGCACCCTCAGATCATCCCACTGGATATTACTAGGACTAGATATGATATTTAAAGGGTCTTCCAACAATGAAAATCCTTTTCCTTTACCATCGGCAGATTACAGTTGTTAGAAGCTGAAGAATCGCCCACATTGTTGCAGGATCTATGTAGTATTACTTGGCGCCTATTGCTCTCCACCCGTACGGCTGCATTTACGCATTGTAGTTTTTTGCCGCAATGGAAAAAATGCATCATTTTGCTGCCATTTTCCAAAATCGCAGCACAAACATTGCAGTTTTATCCCGATTGTGGCTAATAAAACGCAACCTTTTTACAGCAAGTGTCCCATATAGCTAATAGAAAGGGGTCGTGGAGACTCTTTTATGACACCTATAGTCGACCCTGATATCCTATAATTTAAGGAAAATGCTGCAAAAAGTGGAAAACAAAACAGTTACAGGATATAATACAGGTTGTAAACAAGGAGCTTTGCCAAAGTGTAAAGTCCGCTGCACATCTTGGTGAAGTACAGGTCGTCCCGGACTAATCTCATTTCTACAATCATCTGTATTTCCATTAGTCGGTAATCTGACGTAATGGCAGTAGTGCTCAGAAGTTTGTTTATGTAGTCGGTGACAAGCGCTCATGCCTTGGAGAGCCTGCAGCCCATAAACCACAGAGAAGGAGGGTCAGCGCCTGAACCGTCTGGACAGAACAATGTTATAAAATTGTTTTTTTTTTTCTCTTCCCTGCCATTTTTTCCAGATTTCAGCTTGAACAAGGACATTCCTGTTGACCTCCAGAGGCAAAATATCTGTACAGACCTAAATTATATAATGTATCAGTATTATTAATAGACATCTGTCATTTGCCATAAATATGTATTTTTTTAAATGCCGCTGTTCTCTTGAATCCGGCGTTGTTTTCCTTTTGTCCCTGCGCCTCTCCATTCCTGAGATATGGCCCCATCTTCTCTGTAGATAAGTCTAATCTTGTTAGCCAAGTGGGTGAGGTTCTGAAAAAGAAGCCTATTGAAAAGAGTTGATGATGAGGCCCACTTGGCTAAAAAGCCTATATTTGTACACAGGGAAGGGGGGGCCATATCTCAGGAACGGAGAGGAGCAGGAACAAAAGAAAACCATCGCCGGATTCAGGGAACAGCGGCATTTACACCAGGTTCAAAAATATACGTATTTAGGCAAAGTAACAAGTGGAAAGCCTGTGGTCCTAGGCAGGTATGAGATTGTGATGTTGCTAGTTTTAGCTCACAGAGGATCATCTACACTGGATATATTATATTAAACATAGTCATAATGTAAAACCTTTGTGCCACAGTGCAAAATCTACAAGACACTTGTCCACCTACCGTGTACCATTTGAAGAATATGGGGTTTCTTCCAGCTTTCTAAAACAGTTTGAGGAAGACTCTTTTCTGGTCCCCATGACTGTGCCGAGTACGCAAGGTCCCCAAAGACATGGTTGGGTGGAAGAACTTGACCGGCCGCACAGAACCCGGATCTCAACCCATCCTACACTTTTGAAATGAACTAGAATGGAGATTGTGAGCCTGGCATCTCCCCAACATCAGGGTCTGACGTCACAAATGCTCTTCTGGATTAAGGGGCAAAAATTCCCACAGATGTCTGCAATATCTTATAGAAATCCTTCTCAGAAGAGTGAGAGCTTTTATATCTGCATAGGGACCGACTCCATATTAATGTCTATGGATGTAGACCGGGAGGTGAGAAAAGATCCTAGAGTGTAATGAGGAGGGGGGCACATACTTTTCTCCATATAATGTATCAATTTAGTGACAGCAAGCATAGATCTTAAAAAAGCAGTAAAGAATTGTTCCATAATTTGTATTACCAAGTCATTAATCTATATTATGTAATACTCGACTACTGCTTAAAGGTAATTTGTGTGAAACTGGCCCAACTCTCTGTGTGGACAATCCCTTTAAGCGTGTTGTAATGATGGTCGCGGTATGATTTATATAGCGTCTAGAACATGTAGAGCTGACAAAACAGTACCACGCAGCAGAGGCTGACAACAGCGAGCTCTAGCTGTGTTCAGTTTCTGTCCTACCTGACTGCATGGGTCGGTGCACAGAGTCGTGATTTGCCATCTGTCTTCTCCGGAAATGTTGAAGTCTCTGGAGATGCCACAATGTAATCAGGTTGTCCTGGAATGATAGGAGTTGCTGTCCCAGGCGCAGGTGTGGTTATTCTTAGGAAACGTTCCCATGTGTTATCATTTCAGAAACACAAGGACGTCGCTGCCAAGTTCGGGCGGTGCCACCGACGCCGCTGCTGTAGAGCTCTGACACATTTGTCAATTCTAATTTCGACATTTAGTGGCCATCACAGAGGAACAAATGTTTCCCAACGAGCGCTTAGTTCCTCTTTCAGACAACTACTTAAAGGGAATGTGCAGTTTTATTATCTTAAAGGGGGTTTTCAGGGAATTTTTTTTTTTAGAAATGAGCTGTATGAGACCAAGTGCTCCAATCCCTCGGTAGCCGCTCCATCCCAGATCCCAGCACATTGGCTTCTGATCCCAGGCTGGACACATAGGATTAGCTAAAACATAACAATCTAAACAAAAATACCTAGATTATTAACTATAATAAAGAAATGCACACTCACTACTGGGTGGAGGTATTAGATCACGGCCATCTTAATTAAAGTTCATATTTAATAGAAATATATAAATTATAACCAATTTTTATTAAACCTTTAACCCCTTTCCGACATACAGTATGATGTGCAAAGGAACCGAGCCTGCATCTTTCCCTGCAGATGATGACTGTTATTCAGCCATCATCTGCCTACAACAACCACAGGTGGAGCGAAGCTCCTCCAGCGAATGTTAACTTGTTAAATGCAGCTGTCAACCTGTGACAGCGGCATTTAATACACACCAATAAGGGGACGCATCATTCTATGCGCCCACCAGTGCGGCCGTGTCGCGATTGTGAGGCTCAAATGGGTTGTCATGATGATCAGGGTCTACATGATGGTTCTCCTGTGAAAGCCAGTCTGTAGCTGGTGTTCATAGGAGATAATGATGTTTGCTGTACATAGCAATACTGTGATATTTCTTTGTATAGTACAAGTGATCAGATGATCGCAGCTTCAAGTCCCCTTAGGGGACTAACAAATACAGTAGAAAATGAAAAAAAATGTTTTTAAAAATGTGAAAGAAAAAAATATGTATATAAAACTTCAAATCACCCTCCTTTTCCCCCCTTACAAAATAAAGATATAAGAAAAATACACTTATTTGGTATCACTGTGTTCGTAAAAGTCAGATCTATAAAAATATAATAATTAACCTGATTGGTAAGCAAGAAAAATATTGAAACGCCAGAATAACATTTTTTCGGTCTCCGCAACATTGCAATAAAATCAATAAAAGTCAGTCAAAACATCGTATCTACCTCAATATGATATCAATAAAAACAACAGCTCAGGGTGCAAAAAATAAGCCCTCACACAGCTACATCCATCGACACAAGAAATTTTTTTCTTTTACAAATTTCCCAAAATGTTTTCACCACTTAAAAAAAAAGCTATGCATGTTTGGTATCTGCTTAATTGTAGTGAACTGGAGAATCATATTGCCAAATCAGTTTTACCATATAGTGAACATGGTACATAAAAAAATCAAAAAAATAGCAAAGCAATAATAACTATAGAAAGAAGTACACATAAATTAGAGGTTGAAGCACAGGCCTATGTATGTGTTCCCACAGTCACACAGGAAAGACGGAGGAAAGTGAGCAGAACCAAAAAAACAAGCGGAAGATGTGCAAACTTCCCAGACGCAAAACGAAGGAGAAGGGAAAGGGTGCTAGGGAGAAATACACACAAACAGACCATAGGAAAGCAACTGATATTACTAAAACAAAATAATCTCTAGCTACGAAGCTGGAACTCCGAACACCATCAGCCTTGAAGTATAGCCAGCAAAGAACGCAGGTGCAAGGTGAGTATTAATAGCCCCTCCCAAGAAGTGATAGGACAGAACCAATAGGGAAGTGAGAGACACCTGAATAGAAGCAAACCAAAGAAAGGAAAGAAAAGGCAAAAGAACCATCAGCAGTTGACAGAGACCAAACAGTCAGTGGCTCAGCAGAAAGGGAAACCGACCATACACCAAGAGGTCACCGGATCGAGTGCCAAAACTGAGGCATGACAGTACTTCCTCTTCTATGAGGGGCCACTGGACCCTCAGGAGCTCTCATCATGTGGAACTCTTTCACCTGGTGGTCCACATGAAGATCCTCTGAATTAACCCAGGAGTTATGCTCAGGACCATAACGCTTTCACATGACGACATACTGTAAACAGCGCCTGGAACCTAGAACTCAATTCATCTCATACTCCAGATCCCCCTCCTAATCCACCATGTGTCCCCTCACCCTACAGACAGAAGCCTTCCTACGTCTGCGGTTGGCACCTTTTTTTGCCTGGTTACTGAAAGACCCTCTTCTATTTCCTTCCTGGCTTTAATTAATTGGGAAGTAGGTCTCTCTCCGCTGGTTTAGAAAGATCAGTGACAAAGTCCATGGACAAGTGCGTACAGGGCCATGGAGATGGAATTTTGCTAGACGAGAGAAAACCCGCTGGGATCTGTGGAGAGGTTTTATCCCTGGCACAGGCTTTGCAATTCCGAACATACTCTTCAATATCCTTACGAGCATTGTGATAGCGCTAAAATATGCCCTCAGAGCACCCACCACCCCCTCACCAAGAACCTTGACTATTTTTTTGGTCTGCCATTCTAGTGCAACTCTTCGAGACAAAGCATCAGCCTTAACATTCTTAGATCTGAGGAGACAAGTACCGGAAGCCAAGGATCTCAACAGACATCTAGAAAAGCAGGAGTCACACCATGAGCTAACCTCTTTGGTCTCACAATTGTTAGTCAAATTGTGCTTAAATAAACATGGCAGGCCTAGCACTAACTTGACAGATAGATAAGGTAGAACCATAAATTAAATGCATTAAGTGTGTAACCCTCCTACCTTCATACATACGTTCTTAACCTTCATAGTAACATGACTATGTGAAAGAGTAGACATCAATAACAGAGCCTTGAATGGTTAGATTAAGAGAGGAGAATCATAACTACAATCAACAGCAAAGTAATGATCAATTAGATTCAAGGTAGAACCTGAATTCACAAATGCAAGCATATAAACAAAACCAAACTTGGTCTCAAGGGATATTTTTAAGAAAAAAACGGATGTATGTATCAGAGACAATCTCAGACTCTTGGAACCCGAATCTCTACGAAAAGTCTCTTCTTTTTTTCCATTTTGAAATTCATTAGTATATTTGAAACATTGACCTGTGACGTGACCAGAATCACCGCAATATAAACAGAACCAAGCTGATGCTCCAAGTTCAGTTCCCCCTGTGGTGTCTCTGCAAGTACCAATTTGCATAGGTTCACCAGTCTTAACTTGTAGAGAGGAAGATGTCAGTGAAACGCCTTTAAATGTGTCTCTATTTCTCAGGCATTTATCTAAAGGAACAGCCAGTGTCATAGCTGTTATGATCTGCTACAGGGACTAAGGAAAGACAGGAGAACTGTCCCTACAATAGAACTAAACTAGATTCCTACGATGTAACGGGGAACCTGATCCTGCGATCAGACCCGCTAAAGTCCTCGGCTAGTCTGAACGAAGACCTATAGATGTGAGGGAGGGATCCCTACAAGAACTAGGGACTGGGATAAGTTGGACACCTCCTAGCAGAAATAGTAGCAGTCAAAGACAAATACACAACAAAAAGCATAGAGGTCAGAAGACCTAGCAAAACTAACAGAGAACTGCAACAGAGCACCAAGCTAGCTCAAGAGTAGTAAATACAATGAAGTCCAGCAAGACCAGGAGGGCGGAGCCGGATTAAATAGGCAAAAATGGTCATGTGACCAGCAAACTAAAAAAAACCTAACAGGAGAGTTCTAACAGTACCCCCTCTTCTAAGAGGATCCTCCGGATCCCCTAGGCCCAGGCTTACCAGGAAACCTCCTGTGAAACGCTCTGACAAGTCTGGAAGCAGAAACATCATCCGCCCTCACCCATGAGTTATCCTCAGGTCCGAAACCCTTCCAAGCGACGAGATACTGCAAACTCCCTCTATACCGTCTAGAATTTAGGATGCGGGAAATTTCATATTCCCCGTCCTCCACCACCGGAGGAACAGTGGCAGAGGCGTCACCATCAGACACATCAGCTTTTTTCAACAGAGAAACATGAAACACCGGGTTAATCTTCCAGGACGTAGGAACCTCCAACCTATAACAGCAGATTGGTTAACTATCTGAAGCACCTTAAAGGGCCCTACGAACTTGGGACCCAATTTTTTAGAAGGAATCCTCAATCGCAGATTCTTAGAGGACAACCAAACCATGTCACCAACAGCAAACAAAACCTCTTGCCGTTTCCTATCAAAGTGCCTCTTAGATTTTTTGTTGGCCTCCTGAAGATTACCACGCACATCCGTCCAAACTCTCTCCAAATCACCGGAAAAACTCTCCTCTTCAGGCACAGCCGAAACCAATTTGGAGAATGACCCAAAAGACGGATGTCTCCCAGAACAACAAAAAAAAGGCGAACACCCAGCAGAAGAGGATGTATGGTTGTTAAGAGCAAATTCAGCAAGTGGCAGAAACTCAGACCACCCCTCTTGATTGTCTGCCACAAAACAACGCAAGAACTGCTCAACATCCTGGTTCTTCCTTTCTGTCAGCCATTAGACTCAGGATGATATCCAGATGAAAACGACAAATGAACTCCCAACCTGTCACAAAAGGCACGCCAAAAACGAGCCACGAACTGAGGTCCCCTATCAGAAACAATGTCAGTAGGAACACCATGTAGTCTGACAATTTCCTTGACAAAGGCCTTAGCGAGTGTCTTAGCGCAAGGCAGTTTGATGAAGGGAACCAAGTGACACATCTTGCTAAAACGGTCCACGACCACCCAGATGACCGTGAAACCTTCAGAGGGGGGAAGGTCAGTAATAAAGTCCATAGCCAGATGTGTCCAAGGTGCACTAGGAACCTCCAGAGGGCAAAGCAACCCCGCAGCAGGAGCATGCGAAGACTTGGATCTAGCACACACAGTACATTGGCGCACCCACTTAATGACTTCCTTCTGCCATCCAGGCCACCAAAAACTGCGACCCACAAGTCTCTTTGTCTCAGAAATTCCTGGATGACCTGCCAACCGAGACTCATGACACTCAACAAACAAATCTCTCCTAAAGGTCCTAGGCACAAACAACCTCCCATGGGGAGTGTTAGATGGGGCATTCTCCTGAGCTTTAAGAATCTCATCCTCCAAAACGGAGTCCAAAGCAGCAATCACAACACCTTCTTGTAAAATGCTCTCCTCTTCCTCCTCAACACCGACCATGGGAGAAAAGCTGCGAGACAAAGCATCCGCTTTAACATTCTTGGTACCCGGGATGTAAGTAACGGAAAAATTAAACCGCGAGAAAAAAAGTGCCCACCTAGCCTGACGGGCATTCAAGCGCTTGGCAGCATCAAGATAGATCAGATTTTTATGATCAGTGAAAACCTGAATGGGAAATTCAGCACCTTCCAAGAGGTGACGCCAGTGTTCAAATGCGAGTTTAATCGCCAGCAATTCCCGATTACTAATATCGTAATTAAGTTCAGTCTCAGAAAATTTTTTTGAAAAAAAGGCACAGGGATGTACTCCATCCTTGTTTTCCTGAGACAACACCGCACCGACCCCCACCGAAGAAGCATCAACCTCAACCAAAAACGGCTTAGTCACATCAGGCTGCATAAGGATGGGAGCAGAGGTGAACCTCTCCTTTAGAAACACAAAAGCTTCAATGGCCTCAGAAGTCCACTGAACCGCATTAGCACCTTTCCTGGTGAGATCAGTCAGCGGTTTGACAATAATAGAAAATTTTTTTATGAATTTTCTGTGATAATTGGCGAAACCCAAAAACCTCTGTATCGATTTCAAACCAATAGGCCTAGGCCATTCCTGCACAGCTTGAACTTTAACCGGGTCCATCTCAAAACCTTCACTGGAGATAATGTAGCCCAAAAAACTAATTCTCTGTACAGCGAACTCACATTTCTCCAGCTTAGCAAAAAGCGAATTGTCCATTAATAACTGTAATACCTCACGTACGCTCCGCCAATGAGACTCCAGATCAGGCGAATAAATCAGAATGTCATCCAAATACACAACCACATTTTTGCCGATTAAAGGTCTAAGGATGTGATTAATAAGATTCTGAAAAAATGCTGGAGCATTGGTAAGACCAAAAGGCATAACCAGATTCTCAAAATGACCCACAGGAGTGTTAAAAGCAGTCTTCCATTCATCACCCTCCTTCATGCACAACAAATTGTATGCCCCCCGGAGATCAATTTTAGAGAACCACTTGGCCCCCACTAACTGGTTAAATAAATCAGGAATCAATGGCAGTGGGTAAGGATTGCGCACAGTAATTTTATTAATCTCACGAAAGTCCAGACAAGGACATAAACCGCCATCTTTTTTTTTAACAAAAAAAAATCCAACAGCCACAGGAGACTTGGAAGGCCTAATGTGACCGGCGGCAAAGCTTGTCTGTATGTATTCCTCCAAAGCCTTTCTCTCAGGAATAGTAAGATTAAATAAACGACTTTTAGGAAGAGTCGCTCCAGGGACAAATTCAATGGTACAATCATAGTCTCTATGGGGAGGCAAAATTTGTGACTCCTCCTCAGAAAAAACTCTCCAAAAATCCTGAATAGGTACAGGCAATTCCCCTTTATCCACAGCAGCAATACGTCCGTTACAACACTTGTCATAACACTTAGGGCTCCAGGACTTAATTTCATTGATAGACCAATCCAGTACAGGATTGTGCAATTTTAACCAGGGTAACCCCAATATTACTGGAGAAGGCAAATTGTCCAATACCACCAAATCCAAATTTTCTTGGTGAATACCATTAATAGTGAGGGGAAATTCACAGACCTTATGAGTAACACTCTTCAAGGGAGAGCCATCAACAGAAACCACAGCAATAGGGGATGACAAAGTTTTAGGTTCTAATCTAAGTTTTTCCAAGAATCCCCCATCAATCACATTCAGAGTAGAACCACAATCCACAAATACCTGAAATTCAATTAATTCATCCTGAGCAGCAGTAGTGGCAGATAGGAATACTCCCTTAGAATTTAAACAGGCAATACGGGCATAACTGACCATTTTTTTTTCTTTCTTCAAACGAAGCACACAGTTCTTAATAAAATGACCAGAATTTCCGCAATAGAAGCACAAGCCTTCAGAAAGCCTGCGATCTTTTTCCTGAGAGCGGGGTGGCATCGCCCCAATCTCCATCGGCTCTCCATTGTCAGCACAGACCCTCTCAATACTCGGAGCGGACATAGCAGAGGATTTGCTCTCATTAACCCTTGCACGCAGTCTCCTGTCCACCCGTATAGCTAATTGCATAGCCTCCTGCAAGTTTCCAGGTGTGGGATAATCAATCAGTAAATCCTTAACCCTTTCACCTAGCCCTGCAAGAAACAAGCTTTTCAAAGCTGAATCGTTCCACCCCACCTGGGCAGACCACCGACGGAAGTGAGAACAATATTTTTCCACATTACCTGATCCCTGCCTCAAACGTCTCAATTCAGACTCAGCAGATGAGACACGATCAGGATCATCATACAACAAACCCAAAGCAGAAAAAAAAACTATCCACTGATCTAAAGCACGGATCACTAGGTTGGAGAGAGAAGGCCCATCCCTGAGGATCTTTGCGCAAAAGTGACATTATGAACCCTATGCGCTGTGATTCATCACCAGAGGATCCGGGTCTCAAACGAAAATACAATAAACAAGCATTTTTAAAAGAAAAAAAATCTTGTTGTTCGCCAAAAAATAAATCAGGCAGACGTACCTTTGGTTCCACAAAATGTGCTCCAGAACAGCTACTCACGTGTTGTTGGAGCTTGGCCACCTCCAGAGAGAGTCCCTGCAAGCGTTGAGCCAAATCTTGAACCGAGACCATGATGGAAAACTGGAGGTCTTTCCTTAGAGAAAATTTTTTTTTTTTCTTTTAGGGCTGGACTTACTGTTATGATCTGCTACAGGGACTAAGGAAAGACAGGAGAACTGTCCCTACAATAGAACTAAACTAGATCCCTACGATGTAACGGGGAACCTGATCCTGCGATCAGACCCGCTAAAGTCCTCGGCTAGTCTGAACGAAGACCTATAGATGTGAGGGAGGGATCCCTACAAGAACTAGGGACTGGGATAAGTTGGACACCTCCTAGCAGAAATAGTAGCAGTCAAAGACAAACACACAACAAAAAGCATAGAGGTCAGAAGACCTAGCAAAACTAACAGAGAACGGCAACAGAGCACCAAGCTAGCTCAAGAGTAGTAAATACAATGAAGTCCAGCAAGACCAGGAGGGCGGAGCCGGATTAAATAGGCAAAAATGGTCATGTGACCAGCAAACTAAAAAAAACCTAACAGGAGAGTTCTAACAATAGCGTCCTCCAGGGACTGCATCATGTCCCTAATCTGACCCGAATGTCCCTGACAGAGCTGACTCCGAAGGGCGGAGACATTCCAGGAGGTCTCTACTGCCCAACATGTAAACGGTAAGCATTAGTCCTCAACTCTATGGCCTTCCTGAACCAACTTACGGATCTTGGATTCAGCAACAGTGACTTTGTCAAGGTCATCATAGATGAGGCCAAGAGACGAGAAAAATGCCTCAACAAAGGATAATGCCGGGGAATCCTCAGGAAAAGAAAATGCCCAGGCCTGCAGAACCCCATGGAGTAGAAACAAAATAATGCCCACTCGTTGACTCTCAGGCTATGTGCACACAAAGCGATTTTAATGTGTTTTTGCTGCGTATTTTCGCTGCGAAAATGCCACGAAAACGCATTAAATTCGCTTGTAATAGGTCTGCCATTTACTGCAATGCAAATCCGCATGTGCTGTTCACATCATGCGGAAATTTCCGCTGCGAATCCGCATTGCGGTAAAAACCGCAGCAAGACCAATTCTAGTGTGATTTCGCTGCGAAATCTCCATTGCATTGGATCGCATAAGATCCGCATGACTACATGTAATCATGTGGATCTTATGCGATTAATGCGCAGATGGTACCTGGGTCTGGAGAAGAGGAGACTCTCATCCAGACACGGGTACCATAGTACCTGTAGCTAAAAAAAGAATTAAAATAAAAAATAAATATATACTTACCTTCTGACGGCCCCCTGTCTGCTCCCGGCGGTGCTGCTGGCTCTTCGGCTGCTCGCAGTGGTAAAAGGACCTTCCATGACATAATTTAGTCATGTGACAGGTCACGCGACCGCTGACGTTGGCGGTCACGTGACCTGTCACATGACTAAATGACGTTATGGAAGGTCCTTTTCACACCACCGCAAGCCGCCGAAGACACCGGACGCACCGGAGAAGGAGACCGGGGGCCATCGGAAGGTGAGTATTATGTTTTTTTTTTATTTTTCAACATTTTTATTCTATTTTTTACTATTGATGCTGCATTTGCAGCATCGTAACTTCGTCACACAACATAAATCCATGCCGGTTGCATGGATTTATATAGTGTGTCACGTACCCGCTCCTCAGCACGTGACTTGGGGTTACGCCTGCAAGGGTTAATCTCTCTCCTCTCACTCAATCCAGCACTCGACGTCTGTCCTATGCTGAAGGGAGCATCAATCACCCCCAACTCAGACTGCACACCCCGCTTCACACACGCTGCCACCACCCACCGGATTTGGGGCCGATGGGTCTCCTAAACTAAGACTATCGGACAATCAACAAAATCACACCCTTCCTAGGGTTATGGGTTCTTTAGCGCATACAAGATTCAGGCTTATTAAAGTTTTAAGCTTTAATAGAAAAGGTACAGTGCTTATAATAAAAAGATGTTAAAAAAATAGAAATAAAAAGTGACATACAGATATGCAAACAGTATGAAAATAAACAGGAGAACTTACAGAACCCTAAACTTGGTCTCCTGTAGCCCGATGGGGAAGGCGGAAATATGGGATGATGATCACAGCAGTGCTCGGCTGCCCCATCTCTGTGACAAAAGATTTTAGCCTGGAGGATCCAGTTATAGACCCAGACTGGGGGGTCAGATTTCTACACCAGCCTTCCATTTAAACATTCTAATTCTGGGTCTATGATTGGACCCTCACTAATTTAGCCGTGCATATATTATGTTGTACAAATGTTCCTTGTCTCCTCTAACTAGGTCTCTTGAACTTTGTTTGAAGTTCACTATTTGAGATGGCTTCTCTCTCTTATCAATTCTCTTCCTCTTTGAGGCTCCCTCTAGGTGTGATTTATCGTCCTGGTGGTAGGACGCCCCCTGGGGAGACTGGAGTCAGTGTGACTGGGAAGATGGCTTGTGCTTAGATTGTGACCTGTGTGTGTTGTTGAGTTAACCCTTAGCTTGTATCCAATCCCCTCAGATACATATTTCACTACACTGCCCCCCTTATGAACGTGCATGGGGGCTGACTTACAGGTCGGCTCCCTAGCACGTATCTGTCTCCGGACCACCTTGGCGTGATAAGCCATCAGCGTTGCCGTGATCAATCCCTTTCTTATGTTGGATGGTGAAATCATATTGCTGTAATATCAGGCTCCATCTAAGCAATTTCCCGTTGTCCCCCACTACTCTGTTGAGCCAGCTCAGCGGGTTATGATCTGTGATCACGGTGAAGTTGCGCCCATACAGATAGGGTTGTAGTTTTTGCAGGGCCCACACAATAGCTAAACACTCCTTCTCTATTGTGGCATACGCTACCTCTCTAGGCAGGAGTTTCCTGCTTAGGTACAGGATTGGGTGCTCCTCACCTTGCTGGTTCACCTGGCTGAGAACGGCACCTAGCCCATAAGTGCTGGCATCTGTCTGCACCACGAACCTGCGAGTGAAATCTGGGGCCTGAAGGACGGGTGAACTGGCCAATGCTGACTTTAGGGCAGAGAATGATTCCTCACACTGAGGAGTCCAGGACACAATTTGGGGAAGCTTCCTCCTGGTCAGGTCAGTTAATGGCTTAGCCAGGGCACTGTAGGCGGGCACAAACCTCCTGTAATAGCCAGCTGTACCCAGGAAGTACAGTACCTGTTTCTTGGTTCGTGGGGTGGGCCAGGCTGTAATGGCTTCTACCTTCCCTGGTTCAGGTTTTAGCAGACCTCCCCCCACTCGGTGTCCGAGGTATTGTACTTCCCTCATGGCTACCTGACACTTCCCAGGCTTCACAGTCAGACCTGCCGTGTGAAGCCTCTGCAACACCTGAGAAAGATGTGCAAGATGTTCCTCCCAGGAGTTACTAAAAATGGCTATATCATCCAGGTAAGCAATGGCAAACCCCTCAAATCCTTCCAATAGGTGATTTACCAGCCCCTGGAAGGTGGCAGGGGCATTCTTCATCCCAAATGGCATCACCAAAAATTCAAATAGCCCAATTGGCGTTATAAAGGCCGACCTTTCCTGAGCTTCTTTGGTCATGGGTATCTGCCAATATCCCCTACTCAGGTCCATGATTGTGAGATACGATGCATTAGCTAGCTGCTCTAACAGCTCATCTATCCTCGGCATGGGGTAGACAGTAGATGTAGTAAGGAGGTTTAACTTCCTATAGTCTACGCAGAACCTGGTCGTGCGGTCCTTTTTCGGGACAAGAACCACAGGCGAGGCCCAGGCACTCTGGGATTTTTGTATTACCCCGAGGTTCAGCATCTCGTCTACCTGCTCCTTTATGTGTGCCTTCACCTCTGCGGACACCCGGTATGCAGACTGCCTTACAGGGGGATTAGTATCAGTGTCCACATGGTGAGTGGCTAAGTGAGTCCTCCCAGGTTTTTCTGTGAAGACTCCTGTGACCTCACTGAGCACCTCCATCAGCTCAGACCTCTGACTGTGGGAGAGCTCGGGGTTAAACTCTGCAGACTCCAGGGACTCCATATACTGAGCCCCAGCCCCCACATCTAGTAACACATCAGCCTCCCCCTCTTCAGGCATGCTACAGACAGGTAAGACACAAGTTTCCCCTGTCATGATGAACCTTCAACATATTAACATGAAATACTTTGCGATGCTTTGCATGTTCATCTAGAGTCACCACATAGTTAACATCATTTAGCCGCTTGTGCACAGTGTATGGTCCCTCCCATGCGGCCTGTAGTTTGTTCTGTAACATAGGGACCAACACCCAAACCTTTTGCCCCTCTTCATAGGCCCTCAGTCTGGCATTACGGTCATACCAGACCTTCTGGTTGATTTGGGCCTGGGTTGCATTCTCATGGGCAAGGTTGCTTAGTTTTTGCATTCTGTCCCGGAGTCGCAGTACATATTCAACCACTGGGACTCCTGTAGTGTTGGGATCACCCTCCCAACAGTCCTTAATCAAGTCCAGGGGTCCTCTGACCCTCCTCCCATAAACCAGTTCGAAGGGGGAGAATCCTGTGGAGGCCTGGGGTACCTCTCGGTACGCAAACAACAGATAAGGAAGGAAACGCTCCCAGTCCCTTCCTTCAGTCTCCACCAGCATTTTCAGCATTTGTTTTAATGTCCCGTTGAAACAATCGCAGAGTCCATTTGTTTGGGGATGATAAGCGCTGGCCACAACATGCTGCACCTGTATTTTTTCGCAGAGACTCTCTATCAAGTTGGACATGAATTGGGTTCCCTGATCGGTAAACATCTCCCTGGGAAAACCCACACGAGAAAACACAGTCAGTAAAGCATCCGCCAACTTGTCTGCTCGGATGGAGGACAGTGCCACAGCCTCTGGATATCGTGTAGCATAGTCCACCACTGTGAGGATGTACTTTTTGCCCGAGCTGCTAGGTATTGCAAGTGGCCCTTTTATATCCACAGCCACTCGCTGGAACGGCTCATCAATCACTGGCAGGGGTATCAATGGGGCTTTCTGTATAGTCCCAGACTTTCAGACCCTCTGACACACTACACAGGATCGACAGTAGTTGGCTACATCCATCCCCATCTTTGGCCAATAAAAGTTATGAGCAAGGCGAGCTTTAGTTTTTTGTACTCCAAGGTGTCTGGCCAGAGGAATTTCATGAGCAATTCTCAATAATTGTTCCCTAAACAGATAAGGAACCACCAGCCGCTTTTCACAGTCCCAATGTTCTGTGTTATCAATGGGGAAAGTCTCTTTATACAGTCTGCCCTTCTCCCAGTAGATTCTCTCTTTGTCAGAAGCAGAAGGGGGTTGGTCAGCAAGACATCGGAGCTTCTCCAGACTGGTATCTGCCAGCAGGGCCTCCTGGAAGCTCTGGCTGTCCGTCTGCAGGCCCTGGCCTAGTGTGAACATCAGTCTCTGGTCGGAATCAGAGTCCTCCGGGTCTGTGGTCAGGGACCTCGGTGGATCTGGCATGTGAGGGGGCTCCTGGGCCAGAGGAGGGCCCTCCTGTTCTGGCAGCTCTATCTGAGACTCATCCTCTAGTCTCTGGGGTTGACTCTGAGCCGCAGCCTGACTCCGGGTCACAGCGGCCACATACGTACAGTCCTGCACATGGGTACATTTTCCCTCTTGGCACAGGGTCTCAGGTGGGACACGGGCTTCCACTTTCTCATTAGCATTTACGTTCAGTGGAGGAATATAGTGGGACACCATCCTTCCCAGGTCGGTGCCTAACAGCACATTGGTGGGAATAGCCTCTGATACTCCCACTTCCCTTACTCCCTTCCCTGCTCCCCAGTCCAGATACACACGGGCCATGGGCACGGCAGGGCTGACCCCTCCAACCCCGGTGATAGACATAGTCTTTCCTGGTATGATATCTGCAGGGTTTACCATTTCGGGACGCACCAGAGTTACTTGTGCTCCAGTGTCTCTGAGACCAATGGTAACTTTATCGCCAACAGTGACAGATTGACAGTTCTCATTAGTCCGCACATCAGTGCCAGCCACAAATAGGACAGAAGGTGGGGGCCCAGACGGCTTTGTGGTGGTAGTGGCGCATTCTCCCTATCCGGGCAGACTGCACTAACATGTCCCACTTTCTTGCACGTGAAGCATTGGCGTGAATCACCTGAAGGATATCTGGTCCCCGGGGCCCCATAGGAGGTGGGTTTGGACAGCACTGGTGACCGGCTGACAGAGGAGGAGGGGTCCCCGTTTGGCTTACCTCCCTTCCAGCTGAATCCCGATGGCTTCCGCACCTCCGGCATCCTGTTGGCCACGTAGCGGTCCGCAATCTTTGCAGCCTCATCCGCAGATTGTGGCTCTCGATCACACACAAATTGTCGTACATCCGTGGGGCACATATGGAGAAATTGATCCTTGACCATAAGATCCGTTAAGGCCTCGAAGCTGCTAACAGAAAGTCCCCTGATCCATTGGTGGAAGGTGTTCCTCAATGTGCTCACAAAATCCGCATAGCTGTCAGCTGACCCACGTTGTAAGTTCTGGAACTTTCTCCGATACACTTCTGGGGTTAGGTTGTATTTCCTGACCAGAGCCTCTTTGATTGCCTCATAGTTCCCATCCAGGTCGGATGGGAGGTCAGCAAACACCTCCGCAGCTTTGCCTCTCAACCCCGGGGCTAGGTACAGCGCCCATTGCTCAAGGGGTAGATGATATTGTTTGCAGGTTTTGTCAAACCCCCGAAGAAAAGTATCCAAGTCCGTGTCCTTCTCCATCACAGGGAAGTTTTCCAAACGTGGCCTCCTTGGATTTATGTCCTGGGAGGGGGTTAGCTGAAGATTGCTACCCCGCTCTACTTGGGTCATCCGGAGATTGAACTCTCTCTCAGCCTGGCGTTCTGCAGCAGCCGCCTCTCTCTCGGCTCGGCGTTCTGCAGCCTCTCTCTCGGCCCGGCGTTCTGCAGCCTCTCTCTCGGCCCGACGTTCTGCAGCCCCTCGGTACTGTAGAACAAGCTGCAGGTGCAGAGCGGGATCACTTGTTCCCAGCTGTTGTAAGGCCATTTGTAACGTAAAGTCCACAGGCTCCTCAGAACTGGTGTTGCTGGCACCTTCAGAGGACATCTCCGATGCAAGGACTGGCATTTCTGGGCCTCTCGGAGGTGGACTCTCTCTTTGTCCGGCTGCTTCAGCATTTTGCGCCAAGTCGTGCTCCGCCAAGTTGTGCATCAGCATCTCCTTGGATCTGTCGGCGGTCTCTATTCCTCTTTGCTCGCAGAGGTCGATCAGAGCATCCTTACTCTACTTCTTGTATCGGGCTGCCATATTAATGAACAGCCTTTGCCAAATAAAAGATAGAAAAGAAAAACAGGGAAGGGGAAACTGTTTGCAAGTCTGTCTAAGTAAGCACTGAGCCGAATCTTGTAGAACTGGTGGCTCCTTGTAAGGACACCAATTCTTTAGTACCGGGAATAATTTCTTAAACCCTGCACTAATGCGCTAATAGAAGTAAATTGCATCCCACCGCTGCCACCAATTTGTCACGTACCCGCTCCTCAGCACGTGACTTGGGGTTACGCCTGCAAGGGTTAATCTCTCTCCTCTCACTCAATCAAGCACTCGACCTCTGTCCTATGCGGAAGGGAGCATCAATCACCCCCAACTCAGACTGCGCACCCCGCTTCACACACGCTGTCACCACCCACCGGATTTGGGGCCAATGGGTCCCCTAAACTAAGACTATCGGACAATCAACAAAATCACACCCTCGTAGGGTTATGGGTTCTTTAGCGCGTACAAGATTCAGGCTTATTAAAGTTTTAAGCTTTAATAGAAAAGGTACAGTGCTTATAATAAAAAGATGTTAAAAAAATAGAAATAAAAAGTGACATACAGATATGCAAACAGTATGAAAATAAACAGGAGAACTTACAGAACCCTAAACTTGGTCTTCTGTAGCCAGATGGGGAAGGCGGAAATATGGGATGATGATCACAGCAGTGCTCGGCTGCCCCATCTCTGTGACAAAAGATTTTAGCCTGGAGGATCCAGTTATAGACCCAGACTGGGGGGTCAGATTTCTACACCAGCCTTCCATTTAAACATTCTAATTCTGGGTCTATGATTGGACCCTCACTAATTTAGCCGTGCATATATTATGTTGTACAAATGTTCCTTGTCTCCTCTAACTAGGTCTCTTGAACTTTGTTTGAAGTTCACTATTTGAGATGGCTTCTCTCTCTTATCAATTCTCTTCCTCTTTGAGGCTCCCTCTAGGTGTGATTTATTGCCCTGGTGGTAGGACGCCCCCTGGGGAGACTGGAGTCAGTGTGACTGGGAAGATGGCTTGTGCTTAGATTGTGACCTGTGTGTGTTGTTGAGTTAACCCTTAGCTTGTATCCAATCCCCTCAGATACATATTTCACTACATAGTGTGACCAAGTTGTCAAGCACTTTTCCAAGTGAAGCTAAAATCGCTTGGAAAAGCGCTTGACAACCCGCATGCAAAATCGCATGTTCAAAACGCTTCACAAACACTTCTACCTGGCAGAAAAAACGCATGTAAAATCTGCATGTGTTTTTTCTGCCAGGGAGATGCAGAAACGCTCCACAGCATTTCTGCATCATGGGCACTTAGCCTCACACACAGACGAGACAGGATGGAGGTGAAAGTATAATTAGCATGAGGCAGATAAAATTGAGAACTTACTTCTATTCCCGTCAAAGCAGTCAGGTAACTTTACCTTGGGTTCCACTGCGTCTGATGTCTGCAACTTCCAAGACAAGTTTGAAATTGCAAGGCCAAAGCATTCACGAAATCCATGATGATGCCCCAGCACACACTAATGTGCTGGCTATAATGTTGTGACTGAGCCTACACACGGGTAACGTACAAACCAGGACAGATGCAACACCTGCACTCAACAAGTCCCCATTCAGACTTAGAAAGTCCCTAATCTGACCCTGATTTGTCTCTGCCTGACTGTGGAGGTTGGCACCCTAAGATTATGAAATAGTGCCCCCACTCAACTTTGACTGACCCTGAATGTCCTTAACTACACCTTCACTCTAGACAATGTGCAACACCAAAGCAATAATAACTACAGAAAGAAATGCACGTAAATTAGAAGATGAGGCACAGGCCAATGAACATGTTCACACAGTCACACAGGAAAGACGGAGGAAAATGAGCAGAACCAATAAACAAACAGAAGACCAGGAAACCTCCCAGACCCAAAACAAAGGTGAAGGGAAAGTATGCTAGGGAGTAAGACACACAAACAGACTAGGAAAGCAACTGAGATTACTAACACAAAATAATTTGTAGTTAAGGAGCTGGAACTCCAAACACCATCAACCTTGAAGTATAACCAGCAAAGAAGACAGGTGCAAGGTGAGTATAACTAACTCCTCCCAAGAAATGATAGGACCGAACCAAATAGGGAAGTGAGAGACACCTGAATAGAAACAAACCAAAGAAAGCAAAGAAAAGACAAAAGAACCATCAGCAGTTGGACAGAGACCAAACAAGCTGTGGCTCAGCAGAAAGGGAAACCGACAACGCAGCAAGAGGTCACTGGATTGAGTCACGAAACCTAGGCAAGACACAAAGTTTCTTATATTTGCTTATACTATTGATTTATACAAAAAGTTTGTTGAAAATACAGTTCCCTATTAACTTGTTTTTGTATTGTATTATATCTGTGATGTAAATTGTGCAGTGATAGTTGTACTTAATGAAATACTTTTAAGAGGATGATATTAGTAAATATTTCTTTGATTTTACATTGCAGATGTTGAGGTCGAAAATTACAAAACACAGTCTTTTAAGACCACAGGGCTGTTAGATGTTAAAAGCCTAGGAGCACTCCATTCCATACAGTCCTCAGCCAGTTTTAGCTTGTCCTGCTTCCAGTAGCCATAATCCATCACAATCCCTCTAATTACCTGAGCATGTTGGAAGGCATGAAACAAGAGGCGCCGAACTCTGAACTTTGGACAAACACCTCTGTGCAGCCCATAGGCTTGTTTTCAGGTCGTGTTTTTTGTCACAAGTCAAGGAATGTTTTCATTCCTTGTCTTAAATTTTCCAGATGTTTCCACAAATCTGTGTTTTTCAGAGATGGGCTTGTTTTTGCTCTTTTGCTTTTATATATTCTGATGTTGTCATTTTTTCCATTCGAGTAGGACAACGCCAGAGTCTGCGATGAAGACTAATAAAATCATGCAGGTGATCTGATCCTTCATAGAAAACCTGCAAGATGTCAGACCCTCCTGTCCCTGAATGGGGTGAACTGTTATGGTGTGAACCAGGACTAGGAGGAGATCGTACATCTGAATTTTAGCTGAAAAAGACCCTTTTCCATCGTTGCACCCCTGATTTTATATTTATTTGTGCTGATCCCTTTCTGAAAAAACAGGAAAAACTTTTCCACAGAAATGTTTTGAGAATTTTTTTCCTAATCTCCCAGAATTTAATCCAGTCTTGATGGCATCATATGGATTTCTGACAAACCTCGTTTTACTTGAGCTCCAAGCCGGAGAGGAATTGGAATTTCCGCACCACCCAATACCCTTCCTAGAGAATAATAGTGGACAAGTCCAGGACAACAAGACCAGCTATGCACTAAGCTCTCAGAATACATGTTACATATTTCTTTCTTTCACTGTGGCCACACCAAGACCAAGCACTGGATTTTCAGAGAGGTCTTAGAAGCCGCTTGGCATTCCTACCCCCTCAGTGGCTATAACGAGCCCCAAATAGTTGCCAGTTATAGTTTAGTACTTTGTACATCTCTGGTGCTTTTTTATGTTCTATCCCTGATTCTGACTTGGTTAAGTGACCCTGACCTAATTTTCTGTAATCAGTCTGACCCCAGCTTGTCTGATTCCGCTCTTGACTGACCTCCTTATATCTGACTTTGGTTTTGGGAAAAACCTGATTTTGTTCCTCCTGATATCCAGCTTTGTTTCACCATTCTTGCTGCAGACTTGCTCCTCTGGCCAGCAGCCTTTCCATGGATGGAACCCAGGGGGCCTCATTGCAACTTTAGATCTCTCTACTGGGGATAGAAGGTAAAGGAAGGGGTTCTTCTGGTTTTTTTTAGATAGAGAGGCTTGAGCCAAGTCTGTCCATGACTTTACAGTGAAAACAAAAAGGCATGGTTCATCACATGCTGTATTACCATGGCAAACACAGGTACGAGGCAGTGGCATGTAGAGTGCCTATAGTTTGCAGTACAGAGCTGTAGAGGCTTAGAGAAGTAGAGACTCTGTGTACTAGTTGGGAATGATACAGAGCTGTAGGGATTCTGTGTGCCACATATACTCTGTGTACAAGTAAGCACTCCATGTGCTGTGGAGCCTCTGTGCACAAGTAGGAATTCTGTGGGCTACACAGACTCTGTGTAAGACCTCTGTGTGCTGTACAGACTCTGTGCACAAGTAAGAACTCTTTGTTGTACAGACTCTGTATAAAAGTAAGGACAATGTGTGCTATACAGACTCTGTGCACAAGTAGGAACTCTCTTTTCAGTACTGGCTCTGTGTACAAGTAGGGACTCTGTGCGCCTCTCAGGCCCTGTGCACATATAGTGACGGTGTACTTCATTAGCTCTGAGCAGAAGCCGGGACTCTGCTGTACAAGTCAGGCCTCTGCTGCACAAGTAGGGACTTTGTTGTGACGCGCACAGGAGATGGGGAGGACTCGGCGTCCGGGCCTTGTTTTTGGTTTTGCGGGATGTCGCGGTAGTCGGCTCCCGGGCCCGTACCCTGGGCCTCTCTTTAAAAGGGTGGATAATTATGTGAAAGTTCGTGACGCCACCTGTGGTGTCTGGTGAGGATCACCAGCGCTGCGGCAGCCCACCGAGGCCGGTGTTAAGGCAGTTTGGGTGGTATAGCTCCCCACAGGTGGAGCTAGGCCTCAGGGCAGCGTGGATGTAGGGATGCAGGACAGGAGGGGATAGGCAAACACACAGTTCACTTCAGTACCTTTTACTGATGGAAGTCCAGGCACATTCCGGAGCACTGTAGGGTGAAGGGTGGATATCAGGATTCTCCCCAGTGAGCGGGTATAGGGCCTCCTGTTTCTTGCCCTTTCCTGTTAAGTTTATGACCCGCCTGGAGCTAGGCCTAACTTGGTCTCTGTCTTGCACCTGCTGACCTGGTGGTAGGGCCTTCTGTTGGAGATCACACTCCCTGGTCTCTTGGGCCTCTGTGATTCCTGACCCTGGTATTACAGTCAGCTTTTTGTATTCCTAGGACATGTAGTTCGCCAGGGGTTCCGGTTGTTTCTGCTCGTCCTAGAGATCCCTGCAGACGCGGACCCGGTGTCCGGTATGTGGTCTTGGAGTGAGCTGGCTAAGCTCCTCTGACCCCTATGTAGCTCGCTTAATCCACTTGCCTTCGGCCGCGCTCGGGGCCCTCACTAGGCTTCACACTGGCAGTAGGCCTCGCTACTCTTCACCGCTCTTTATGGCGTCAGCACGCCTTGGGCTCACTAACCTGAGCTCTCTGAGTCTGGACTGTGCTCCACTGCAGGATGGCTTCTGCAGGAGCTCCTCTCAACAGGCTTCCTTCTACAGACTGGAACTAGCTCTGTCTCCTGAGGGAACTGTTCTCCAGACTAGACTGAACTGCCTAGCTCCACCTTCCCTTTTTATATCCCTATCGGGCTCCCTCTGGTGGTCTGAGGTGGAAGGTGGAGGTGAGTGAATGCTGTGAGGGCCTCTTGTGGAGGAATCCGTCCATGCACCCCTCTAGGATCTGTGGCACTAGTGCGCAGCAGGGCGCCACAGTTGCACAAGTAGGGACTCTGCTGCACAAGTCAGGGTTCTGCTGCATATGTCAGTACTCTGCTGCACAAGTAGGGACTTTGTTGCACGAGTAGGGACCTTGTTGCACAAGTAGGGACTCTGCTGCACAAGTCAGGATTCTGCTGCATATGTCAGTACTCTGTTGCACAAGTAGGGACTTTGTTGCACAAGTAGGGACTCTGCTGCACAAGTCAGGATTCTGCAGCACATGTCGGGACTCTGCTGCACAGGCTTGATTATGTTCACCACAGTTCTCTTTATACATTGCATTATAAATTCCTGGCGAAAGAAGTGTTAATCATATAATTAAAAGACGGCAAGAAACTGGTTTTCTCGGTTATCCAGCGTGTACATAAGACTATTTATCTGCAGGTTATTTGATACTTTCCTCATTTTAATCTAACCTTTAGCAATTACAGTCTGTTCTCCATTGGTAATGAACCGTACAGTAAGGCGTTTATATCTTACAGCACCGTAATATCTTTATACAATGGCAGGTGTGACCGCGACATATTTCTGCACTTACTTTATACATATATGTGTTTACATAAAGGGGTATTCTCAACTCATAGTGATTTGGGTAAGGATAGGTCCCCAAAGTCCTGGAACACCCATGTGGCCACTGTCAGGAGATGACAGATGCAGAATGCTCTCTTCTAGCAGTGTGTAACATACCTGGCGGCGTCCTTGCATGGTGGTCCATCTCCCACTGTGCAAGAGCGCGCACTTGATCTCCTGTCCAGAATGTCTCTCTGGCTTCCCTCCATGCTGTCTGTTTGTGTCTGTTTCTGCTGCTTAAGGGCGGCGCCCGATCACTTCCTGCTTTTTGTACCTGCTGTGGGTCACACCCCTTGTGCGTCCTCAGCCTATTGCTGTCTGTCACCTGGCATATAGCTCAGCTGCTCCCATCTATCCCTGCCTGAGCATAGTGTTTCATTCAGTGTGTGCTTGCACTCTGAAGGTGCCAGGTCCCGTTCTGTGTTCTCTTGTCTGCCTATCCTGGAGGCTGTATTTCCAGGCCTGTCTGAACACGCTCCTAGCCTGTTCCTCCTGCCTTCTAGGGGCCGATTACCTAGACCTGTTCCTGTATCTTGTCTGACCTGTCTGAACACGCTCCTAGCCTGTTCCTCCCGCCTTCTAGGGGCCGATTACCTAGACCCGTTCCTGTATCTTGTCTGACCTGTCTGAACACGCTCCTAGCCTGTTCCTCCCGCCTTCTAGGGGCCGATTACCTAGACCCGCTCCTGTATCTTGTCTGTCCTGTCTGAACACGCTCCTTGCCTGTTCGTCCTGCCTCTCTGGGGGCCGTATTCCCAGACCCGCTCCTGTATTCCGCTGCAGTGTCGGTCTCCTCCGTACACTCAGTTCCAGTCTGAACTCTCTCCTATCCTTCACCTGTTTTGCCTCTATGTCCGTTCCCTTCCTTTTTCTGCAGAGTCTGAACTCGTACCTAACTCCTGCTTGTTGTCTCTGTACTCCCGTTTGTGAGTTTGTGGTCCACTCGCTACTTCTCTGCTAGTACCCTGTGGGTGTCTGGCTCTGCCTTTCCCTTCCTGTCTGTTCCGTGTGAACAGAGCCCTGTCCCCCCTACTCAGCCTAGCCTGCTCTGACTCCTTTGCTCACCGCTCCGGCGGTTCTAGCCTGCTCTGACTCCTTTGCTCACCGCTCCGGCGGTTCTAGCCTGCTCTGACTCCTTTGCTCACCGCTCCGGCGGTTCTAGTCTGCTCTGACTCCTTTGCTTACCGCTCCGGCGGTTCTAGCCTGCTCTGACTCCTTGCTCACTGCTCCGCAGCCTTGCTCCGCTCTGACCCTTTTGCTCACTGCTCCGGCAGCCTTGCTCCGCTCTGACCCTTTTTCTCACTGCTCCGGCAGTCCTGTCCTGCCCTGCTTCTGCCCGCTGCTCTGGCAGTCCTGTCCTGCCCTGCTTCTGCCCGCTGCTCCGGCAGTCCTGTCCTGCCCTGCTTCTGCCCGCTGCTCCGGCAGTCCTGTCCTGCCCTGCTTCTGCCCGCTGCTCCGGCAGTCCTGTCCTGCCCTGCTTCTGCCCGCTGCTCCGGCAGTCCTGTCCTGCCCTGCTTGTGCTTGCTGCTCCTGCAGCCCCGTCCTGCTCTGTTCTTGCCCACCGCTTCGGGCGTTCCCTCTCTGCTGTGGTTGTCTACCGCATCTGCGGTTCTGTGACCCAGTCTGTACTGGGTCTTAACCTTTCTGTGCTCCAGCCCGTCCTTTCGGCCAGTACCTCCCTGCCTGCATACTCGCCTGTATCCACCCATCTGCATACCTGCCGTGTTTGCTTACATCCACCAGTCTGTGCCAGCCTAACCTGCCTGTTCCTGAGTCCCAGTGTGTACTGGGTCCTATCCCGCCTGTGTTCCTACCTGCTAGTGCCTCCCTGTCTGCACTCTAGCTGTGCTTGCCTGTACCCCTCTGCCTGTATTGTTCCTGAGTCCCAGTGTGTACTGGGTCCTATCCCGCCTGTGTTCCTACCTGCTAGTGCCTCCCTGTCTGCACTCTAGCTGCGCTTGCCTTTACCCGCCTGCCTGCATACCAGTCGTGCCTGCCTATACCCTCCAGTCTGTGCGCCAGCCTAACCAGCCTGTTCCAGTAATCCCTGTGTGGGTCAACCCCCGTGTCCGGAGTTTGACCTGGAGTAGCACCTGGTCCCTCTGCCCGGTTTCTCCCTGGTGCACTGGCGTCGTATGCCGTCGTGCCATCTTGGTCGGATCGGCCAGATACTTAGTCACGCCCCTCCAGGCACTCTCCGGTTCATGGTCCAGTGGAACCACAACACCCGCACACGCCAGTCAGTCCGGGCGTGTGCATAACAGCATGCTCAGGCCATGGTTCCCGTTGAGCCCCACGGCCTTCGCTCTCTGAGAAGTTTTCCAGCGAATACATGCATTAAAAATAAATAAATAAAATTTATTTTTTTTTTTCTCAGCTGAGTTCCAGGCGAATTACGCACCCGTCCTGATGGATCTATCTGCTCTCGTTCCTGCGGATCCGCCACGTTACTATGGGGATCCAAGACAAAGTCGTGCATTTGTGGAGCAATGCATGCTACACTTCAAGTTCTACCCTCTATGTTTTCCCACCGATCAGGTTAAGGTGGCATTCATTATGTCTTACCTGGCGGGTGATGCCTTGGAATGGATCAACCCCCTATATGAAACACAGGATCCGATCCTCCTGGACCTAATGGCCTTCCTGGTGGCCTTTCTAATGGTCTTCGATGATCCTAACCCGGAGGCTCCTGCTGAAGCTTCACCTCCCAATATCCCGGAGCAGCCCCGATGGGTAATGTGTGTGGGTAGCGCAATAGTCCTCCAGCCCAATGAGACTACTGTCCACCCAGAATCTTCACAGGGTGACTACGCTTTCCGGAATACATCTCCCAACCTCAAGAGGCAGTCCAGACGTGCTAGACGTAGAGGCAAGCCGTCACGCCAGGGTCTGTCCTCCCTGAGACCTCCTGACCCCAACCTTGAAGTCCCTACTGAAGCTTCATCTCCCTGTATCCCGGAGAAGCCCCAACGGGTAATGTGCGTGGGTAGTGCTCCGGTTCTCCTGCCCGAAGAGACTTCTGCCCATCCAGACTCCACACAGGAGAACTTCCTGCACCCGGCATCAGATGCTTCACCCACTTTAACCGGTGTGCATGTCCAAGGATGCTCCAAAGCTGTGGTTACCTCTGAGTCTGTGCACCTCTACTACCTGGCGGAGGACCCCCTGTTGCCTCCTGAATCCTCCGGGATACCACTCGATGACAAATGGAGAGAGACTTCTCTACACTCGGTACTCGATACTTTGTCCGCTTCGTCCTGTGAGCCTGACAATCGGTACCCCAAAGTGGTAGTTACCCCCGAGTCTCTACACCCCTCCGACCAGGCGGAGGACCTCCAGTTGTCTCCAGAACCCTTCGGGGTGCTACCTGGTAGCGAAAGGACAGAGACTCTCCTTTACTCTGTACCTGATACCTCGCTCGCTTCGTCCAGTGAGTCCAACCTAGTGTACTCTGAAGCAGAGGTTACCCGTGAGTCTCTACACCCTTCTGACCAGGCGGAGGACTGCCAGTTGTCTCCAGAACCCTTCGGGGTGCCACCTGGTGGTGAATGGACGGAGACTTTCCTATACTCGGTACCCGATACCTCGCCTGCTTCGTCCAGTGAGTCCGACCTAGTGTACTCTGAAGCAGATGTTTTCTCTGAGCCTCTGCACTCTTCTGACCCGGCGGAGGACCTCCAGTTGTTTCCTGAATCCTCCGGGGTACCACCAGATAACAAAGAGACAGTGACTTTTCCTCATTATGTACCTGATAACCCGTCTATTTCTTCCTGTGAGCTTGACAAGATGTACCTCGAAGCAGAGATTACCCCCAAGTCTCTGTCCCCCTCCAACCCGGTGAAGGACTTCCAGTTGTCTCCTGTACCCTCTGGGGTGCCACCTGAAAATATGTGGAGAGAGACTTCCTTGTGTGCTGTTCCTGGTACTCCACCCGTTTCGTCTGTTGCTGAGGATGGCTGGATAGGAGGTAGCATCCTAGCTAACCAGATGAGATCAGTTTTTCCTGTGGACAGTGGAAGTGATCTCCTTGAAGTGAACGACTGGTCCTCGAATTCCCTGCGGAAGATTCTGGCAGGCCTGAAGAAGAGGGGGCGTAAGGGGGGGGGTACTGTAACATACCTGGCGGCGTCCTTGCATGGTGGTCCATCTCCCACTGTGCAAGAGCGCGCACTTGATCTCCAGTCCAGAATGTCTCTCTGGCTTCCCTCCATGCTGTCTGTTTGTGTGTGTTTCTGCTGCTTAAGGGCGGCGCCCGATCACTTCCTGCTTTTTGTACCTGCTGTGGGTCACACCCCTTGTGTGTCCTCAGCCTATTGCTGTCTGTCACCTGGTATATAGCTCAGCTGCTCCCATCTATTCCTGCCTGAGCATAGTGTTTCATTCAGTGTGTGCTTGCACTCTGAAGGTGCCAGGTCCCGTTCTGTGTTCTCTTGTCTGCCTATCCTGGAGGCTGTATTTCCAGGCCTGTCTGAACACGCTCCTAGCCTGTTCCTCCTGCCTTCTAGGGGCCGATTACCTAGACCCGTTCCTGTATCTTGTCTGACCTGTCTGAACACGCTCCTAGCCTGTTCCTCCCGCCTTCTAGGGGCCGATTACCTAGACCCGCTCCTGTATCTTGTCTGTCCTGTCTGAACACGCTCCTTGCCTGTTCGTCCTGCCTCTCTGGGGGCCGTATTCCCAGACCCGCTCCTGTATTCCGCTGCAGTGTCGGTCTCCTCCGTACACTCAGTTCCAGTCTGAACTCTCTCCTATCCTTTACCTGTTTTGCCTCTATGTCCGTTCCCTTCCTTTTTCTGCAGAGTCTGAACTCGTACCTAACTCCTGCTTGTTGTCTCTGTACTCCCGTTTGTGAGTTTGTGGTCCACTCGCTACTTCTCTGCTAGTACCCTGTGGGTGTCTGGCTCTGCCTTTCCCTTCCTGTCTGTTCCGTGTGAACAGAGCCCTGTCCCCCCTACTCAGCCTAGCCTGCTCTGACTCCTTTGCTCACCGCTCCGGCGGTTCTAGCCTGCTCTGACTCCTTTGCTCACCGCTCCGGCGGTTCTAGCCTGCTCTGACTCCTTTGCTCACCGCTCCGGCGGTTCTAGCCTGCTCTGACTCCTTTGCTCACCGCTCCGGCGGTTCTAGTCTGCTCTGACTCCTTTGCTTACCGCTCCGGCGGTTCTAGCCTGCTCTGACTCCTTGCTCACTGCTCCGCAGCCTTGCTCCGCTCTGACCCTTTTGCTCACTGCTCCGGCAGCCTTGCTCCGCTCTGACCCTTTTGCTCACTGCTCCGGCAGTCCTGTCCTGCCCTGCTTCTGCCCGCTGCTCCGGCAGTCCTGTCCTGCCCTGCTTCTGCCCGCTGCTCCGGCAGTCCTGTCCTGCCCTGCTTCTGCCCGCTGCTCCGGCAGTCCTGTCCTGCCCTGCTTCTGCCCGCTGCTCTGGCAGTCCTGTCCTGCCCTGCTTCTGCCCGCTGCTCCGGCAGTCCTGTCCTGCCCTGCTTGTGCTTGCTGCTCCTGCAGCCCCGTCCTGCTCTGTTCTTGCCCACCGCTTCGGGCGTTCCCTCTCTGCTGTGGTTGTCTACCGCATCTGCGGTTCTGTGACCCAGTCTGTACTGGGTCTTAACCTTTCTGTGCTCCAGCCCGTCCTTTCGGCCAGTACCTCCCTGCCTGCATACTCGCCTGTATCCACCCATCTGCATACCTGCCGTGTTTGCTTACATCCACCAGTCTGTGCCAGCCTAACCTGCCTGTTCCTGAGTCCCAGTGTGTACTGGGTCCTATCCCGCCTGTGTTCCTACCTGCTAGTGCCTCCCTGTCTGCACTCTAGCTGTGCTTGCCTGTACCCCTCTGCCTGTATTGTTCCTGAGTCCCAGTGTGTACTGGGTCCTATCCCGCCTGTGTTCCTACCTGCTAGTGCCTCCCTGTCTGCACTCTAGCTGCGCTTGCCTTTACCCGCCTGCCTGCATACCAGTCGTGCCTGCCTATACCCTCCAGTCTGTGCGCCAGCCTAACCAGCCTGTTCCAGTAATCCCTGTGTGGGTCAACCCCCGTGTCCGGAGTTTGACCTGGAGTAGCACCTGGTCCCTCTGCCCGGTTTCTCCCTGGTGCACTGGCGTCGTATGCCGTCGTGCCATCTTGGTCGGATCGGCCAGATACTTAGTCACGCCCCTCCAGGCACTCTCCGGTTCATGGTCCAGTGGAACCACAACACCCGCACACGCCAGTCAGTCCGGGCGTGTGCATAACACAGTGTAGTCTCGATCACAGCAGTCGCCTACATTCATGTGCTGCCTATCAAGCTCTTTGGGTAGTATGCCACATTACTACTGACAATTGCTGCCATGCATGGGGATGAATTAGTACACAAGTTTGCAAGTAACAAAAGTCTTGTGAATATTCACCCATCGGAGGAGGTCGTGGCTTTTGGAGAATCCAGATTGTGGCACCCAATCCGGATAGAGATATCTTATGTGGATTAACTCTCGGAGTTGCTGTATTTTCACATGCAGGAGATATGATTTGTCTCAGAAATATCATTATCTACTTCCCCCAGTTAAAGGATCAATTCTAGATTTAGTTCCCCATGCTGACACCTCCCCGTGATCGCCAGAACAAGGGACCTATGTCCCCCATTTACGTACAGTACTTCCTGACTGCACAACCATGGCCAGGATTAAGTAGCCAGTTGCACATGTGCCCTGTCTCTTCATTTGTAGGAGTACCCCTTTAGGCTTCTGTGCACATACAATATCATTGTTATTGGCAGCATTTCTCCTACTTACAAAAAAAACCAATTTGCTGCAGAAAAAGAACTTGCAAAGAAGGATGTGCTGCTGAGAAAGTTGCCAGCATGAATGATCCAATCACTGAATGAATAAGCATTTTGCTTGTTTGTTTGGGTGATTTCCAGCCAGCATGTTTACATAACCCAATCCAATGATCAGCTCTTCTAAATGAGCCGTGATCTGGTGGCAAACATCTCTGAATGTGATTTTTCTTCCTTGAGAGCAAAGGAATGGACATGTGAAAATCAAGCTGTCCAATATCTCTTGACATCTGTCATTGGGGCAGAGTCAGAAGGATCCTAAACACATTAGATAGTTAACCGGTCCTGCCACGTAGTCAACATTCATCGAATGCGTATGGCCACCATAAAACTGACCTTCACTGGGCACAGGTGAATACAAAGCTTTGATACTGCTGTATGGAAGACAGCAATAAGGAAAATAGATATAAATATTAGGTTTCTAAAGAATTTTTTTAGTTCCAATACATATCCCAGTAAATCTTGTGTGTTTTTTAACAAAAACATTATAGAAACTTGGAGACTGAAATTTAGTCTTTCTGACATGGATGACTGGCCTGACTTCACCTCTTTCAGGGTCTTAGTCCATTACCGAAAAGATGAATGCACAGAATTATCTTTACAGAAGTAAAGTTCGTAACCTCGAGCTTCCGACAGATATCGGAAGTTTGTGACGTCTACAGAGCGCTCGGTGCAGGAAGATCTGGAGAAAACAGAAAGCAGATGGACAACTCACTGAGGTTTTATAATAACAGGGAAATAAAAACTGAAGCATCCTCAGGAAAGCCAGGGAGAAACGGCCAAGGAACCTTATAAATAAGAGCGGAAAAATAAAGACGAAGAGGAAATGGATTTGTTTGGACATGACCTAGGATGACTATGGAGAAGCTGAGGCATCCTTGTGTAAATAACCACTTGTCACACGGAGCAGATGGGTTAAAACGGATGACAGCAGGTTAGATAATGGAGAGAGATGATATTTTAACCAACTAAACCCAAAAGTAGAAAGATTATATCATATTCTTCATCATTTTACTTAAGAATATGCCATTAAAGTGGACCTTTCACAGGAAAGTTAATTTAAACTGTGTATCCCCTCTAATTGCCGCTGCTCCACTGATTATGGAAACGTTTTTATTTTTTTTCTGTGCCCCTCCGTTCCAAAGTTATGCCCTCCTGAAATAATGTTGCACATTTTCCCTTTAATAATCTGGGCGTGTACCCCAGAATTTCTCCCTGGGAGTTGCTGTGTTTTGATTGGCCGATGTCAGAGGAGAAAAAGCAAACGACCACAGAGCACTTCTGTTGCATCCGCCCAGTTGTTGAAGGGAAAATTTGCATAATTATTTCCGAAGGGCATAACTTTGGAACGGTTGGGCTCAGAAGAATAAGAAAAACTGTTCCAGAATCAGTGGAGCAGCAGCAATTAGAAGAGCTGCTCGGTTTAAATAAAAAAAAAAATGATGTGATAGGTCTACTTTAAGGAGAGTTGATCAATAAATTGCCCACATAAAGGGATGAGCTAAACAAAAATTTAATAATAATGAGTAAAGCCAACCAGAAGAGCCAAGAAGAGTCCTTTCACTGTAATCATATTACAATGTGTATCTCTGTTGGGATCCTCAGATGAGATCTGTAGGAAAAGCAACTGTTTAACTTCACTACAGCGCCACTAGAGGGGGAGGTGAAGCATTACAGAGCCCAAATACTATAGATAGTCCGTGTAACTCTGGACAGTACAGGCTCTCTTCTTTGTAAACACTCTCCACCCAGGTCAAGAAATGAGGACTCCCTTTGTATTATATGTATTTGTCAAGCATATTTCATTAGGGACTCCATTGTTCTAAGCCCATAGACATGTGAAATTTATGGGATTTGCCATTTGTTTTCTAATATCTATGGCCAGGAATCTCATGGAAATCACTCATCAATGATGGTTCAGCCAACAGCTATCGAATGTCTAAGATCTAAAACGTGCAATATCCTAGAAGGTGATGCCGTCTGGACTGGGAAGAGTTCAGAGAGGTGAACGTGATGAGGACACCACCGTCATGGCTCATTCCTGCAACTTCTCTGAGAGTAAAGATTAGCAAAAACTTCCAATAATTGCAAAATGCGTGTTCCTACTTGTCCCAATGCCTAGGGTCATTTACCTACCCTCAACATGATATTTATCTGGAAATGTCATCTCTGATACACAAAATGCAATGAGAATGTAAGCAGCAGTCGTCAGCTTTTTCTCCCAATTCTCTCGTACACATGATTGTTCGGCTCATCCTTAAAGGGGTTGTCCAGCCGTAGGGTGCAAGTCTGCAATCACTCTATGTGACTGCAGACTTCTGAGTCCTCACAGTACACGCTTTCAGGATTCTCCAGTACTGGCGCCAGGGCACTTGACCACAAGTATACAATTTGCATACATGTGGTTACATGCTGACTAGACATGCACAGCCTTGCTCAATGCAAGTGTATCGAGCGATGCACGACATGTCTAGTCGGAATGTGGCCGGAAGTATACTTGCGGTCATATGCCCATTGCTCCTGGTGCCGGCACAGGAGAATCATCACAGTCTGCGTGATATGAGGATTCACAAGTCTGAATCCTCATGACTGCAGACTTGCACCCCAAGGGGGGACAACCATTTTAAGGGTGTGTTCACAATGCGTTTTCTCTGGTGTTTAAAAACAATTTTAAACATATTTTGGTCGTTTCCTGAGCGTTTTTTTTCCAGCGTTTTTTTGCGGAATTTTCCGACTTTTTTTTTCTCCGTAAAAGAAAGAAGAAAACACTAGCAATTTTTTTGTCGTGTAAAAAAAAACTCCTAAATGCCTTTTCATTGACTTTTATTGTAAGTATTCAGTGTTTTCCTAGCAGAAAAATGCCTGGAGGATGCACATGTCACTTCTTTTAACCGTTTAGGGTGTAAAGAAACTCCTCATGTCTCAGCTTCTTGGTCTTCTGTGAGGGCAATGCCAGGGGTGGGTGCAGACAGACTGTTTTTTTTTTTTTAAGGTCGTGAGTGCAGATTCGGGAAGAGCGGCCAGAACTGGTTGTCATCATCATGAATGCAAATGTAAACACATGTTTTAATGTAGAGCGGAGATTGCAGGTTACCATATGCCCGCAATGTTATGTATGATGGTCCTGGTCTGGTACAAGGAAAAATGTCGCTTGTATATCACGTCGGAGCCGTCTTCTCTGTCCATTTCCAGTCTGGGCGAGTTTAAACACGTTTTCTTATAATCATTATTCTACATATAAACATTTTGTCCATTTGCACTCATGACACACGATCAGCCTGGGTCCCATCTACAAGCTGCCGGCCGTATATTAGCAGGTGCACCTAATGAGATTAGAAATTACATATACAAAGCTCATAGAAATGAATGCACCGGAATACCAGGCGTAATGAGACTGAATGAAGAGAGGTGAAAATGGCAAAGAATTCATTCAAATTGGACCTAACAATGAATGAATTACTCAGGCTCTGCTCACAAGTCCAGTAGCTTTTATCCCTTTTTAGATCCGCTTTGGGATCCATTTATTGGAATGGGGGCAGAAATCTCCTAATAGGTCTTCCATTTGGGTCCTTTCCCGTCGTAATCAATTTTTTTGCTCGGTCAAAAAAAAAAATTGGAGTCTGCACAACTTTTTTGCCCAGGCAAGAAAAGCAGATAGAAACCAGATCCATGGTTTTCTCTTAAGTCATCCATTAACAGATCCATATTTTTGAGAATACTAGAGCTGCTAATAGACACTTCTAGTAAAAACGGATCCGCTACAAACAAAAAACTAAAGGGTGCATCCATTTTTATTTTGTAACCATTCCAGTTGTTATTTTTTAATACTGGTTCCATTACAGACGGATGACAACTGGAAATGTGAACACGGTCTGGTCCTGTCGACAGTTTCGACTTAGATCAGAACATCTGAAAATGCACCAAATGTATCACACTGGTGCATCTATATATGCTTACTTCTCCATCTATAAGGGCTCATTCAGACGTTCAGACGATTCTCTTCCTTCTCCTAGCTGGTAGTGAAAAACAGAGAGTACACACATGGCATCCGAGTGTCGTCCGATTTTATCATAGATTTGCACATTCGAATTGATATCGGACTTGCTTACGCAATTTTGTGTGGACAACTCGGTCCACAAAAAAATCTGGACATGTGAACAGCACCATAGACTATGCTAGGTATGAATTCTATCCTTGAAAACCAGGACAAGAAAAAAGGACGTCTCCACGAGTCCTAACACTTATTGATTGGGTTTCTTTGCACCACTTGTTTGCACCCAAATCTTAGTGCACAATTTTACGTTTCAACCCAAGTCCTTTCCCCGGAGCCACGCTCTTTTCTCTGATCTATACCCCTTGACAGATGAGCTCCAAAAAAAGTGTCTAAAATTATTATGACTAGTGATGAGTGAGTATGTTTTGTTAACCCTTTCGCCGAGTATGCTCGGGCCGAGCTCCGAGTATTTACAGCTGCTCGGTGATAAGGTTAAATCGCTCCCGTGTGCATGATTTGCAACTGTTCGACAGTTTTATTACATGAGAGGAATGTCTATTTCTTACACATTCCTCACATGTATTAAAGCTGTCAAACAGTCGCAAATTATGCACGCGGGAGAGATTCAACCATAACACCGAGCACGCTGTAAATACTCGGTGCTCGCCCGAGCATACTCATCGAAAGGGTTAACAAAACATACTCGCTCATCGCTAATTATGACATTATGGGCGCTACCCATCATTTGTCACTTTTCTTTTCTTTTTTTCGCTAATGTTTTTGGCTCCAAATTCATAAAATAAAATGGTGCAGGTGTTTCATAAATTTGGCGCAGAATAAAAAATGCTCTTTATTTTCGTCTCTATTTGCTTTTGGAGAGGGCATCCGATAGCGATAGATCGTATCTCCTTGTGCATTTTTTTGGGAGACTAAATTCTTGGTTCAGACCTGATCATCTGTAAATGGGGAAACTGCCTCTTTGTCCATGATTTTTCCAATATTGGGGAAAATGATAGAGGAACGCAAAGAAAAAGCTGAAATGTGGCGGCGTTAGCATCTGCCATGAGCCTGGACGTAACATGCAATCCCCATGTGCAGACGCATTGCCGACATTCTCTGCAGCGCAGCTCTATCCCAAATATTTATGGAGAGTGTTTATTGATGTCCCGGCAAAACAGGAAATCCTGAGACTAAATTTTACATCCAGGATTTCTCTAAAAACACTGTGATGGTGACAGACGCCTTACGCAAGTGTCTTGCTCCTTTGCCTTTAATCAAGATAGTTCTGAGGTTTCCCTCTAATTACATAACCGCCCGGACAAGATGACAGTGTTTACATGGAAGCGTAAGACAAGGTTCATACTGGTCCGGATGGAAAATAATGGAGGACTGCAATGTATTTAAAAAATACCGTAAATATCACATAACCGAGCATGCCAAATAACAAGGGATGTATGACCAGCCACTTAAGGGCGCAGCTAAATGGCCATATAATTCGGATCAGACTCTCCTAACCCAAGCTTGACTGCTGCACAGAAATATATAAAGCTGTTGGGTCGGGAGAGCCGCCGAACAGTCCGTGCATTGCGGTCCGATTTATACGGCCATATATTACTGCTTCGTAATTGTGAGAAATCAATGAATTAAAGAACAAAATAAATAGATTAAAAAAAAGGTTCAATAAAAACATGAAGAAAGTGAGTCTGATGCAAGTAGCACCTTACCCCGGTCTAAGGTCATTGACGTACGGGATTCATTTTACAGACTTTTTTAGTTCATAAATCAGAACACATGAAAAATAAGAAACTTTGTAATATATCTTATCTGCGAAATCTGCTTCTTTCTCCTCCTGGACTGATCTTTCTTTCTTAATTCAATTGTCTCTTCAGAAAGAAAGAGGACTAGAACTCAAGCGCCACCTATAGGAAGTAGCGATCCTAAAAGTCAATATCGACCCTCTAACGAGCCTTGTCACATGACTTAGGATAATACCCAAAACCAAAATCTCAATTTGCAGACACTGTGTTTCGGGGTACTGCCCCTCATCTGTGCAAAGTGTGAGACCTGGTTTGGCTGGGTGAGAGGCGTCTGACCGGGATCCAAGGATTTTTAGGATTGCTAATTCCTATAGATGGCACTAGAGCTCTATTTGCATATTTCCCAGAGGAGCATTGCATGGCTTAAGTCTCCTCACCTTGGCATGTCAGGCTTGATATGTCACTCTCCGCAAGGAGAAATGTTACTCCTTGGATCTCAATTTATGGGTAAAATCTGTATTCAGTTAAGACACAATTTCCCATTACTGAGATAGGAGATGACAGTTGGTGCCTTTAAAATTCTATGGAGGAGGGAGGAGCTAGAGGCCGATACAGACTGCTGTAAGTTCCCTTGAAATAACAGTTACAGTTCTCCATAGAATGTCATAAGCAACAACTGTCATCTCCTATCAGTATTGAGAAAGTCTATATTTACTGACGACACATTTTACCTGTGAATGGAGAATATTGAGCATGAAGAATCAGTCCAGGAGGAGAAAGAAGCAGATTTCTCTGATAAGATCTATTACAAAGATACTTATTATCATGTGTACTATTGATTTATGGAAAAAAATGAAGAAGGATATGCACATGATTATGAGAATTCTGTAGATGCTTCTGTGATTTGATTGCAGGTCGGTGCAATGATGTTGCTTGCCACCGGCTATACAAGCTGCTGGACAGTTTATATGACGTTTGTAAAGAAAAGCTATAACAGTGACCCCTACAGGATGCACACTGTAATGACTTGTGAAAAATAAGGACGAGCCGAATACAAAGTTCACCTTTTGGCCACCTTTTACTTATATGCGAAGGAACGGATGTATCAGCAGTTCTTTAATATAACAGCTGTAAGGAAAACACATTCCTTATATCCTATCAATGGGAAAGTCAGGGGGCTGTCATACTGTGCTGATGGACATGAAATAGGCCTCTCCCTGGTGCCACAGAGCTGTAGAGAAACCGCCAGTGATGCCACGTTATGACATATTGATTATTCCCAAAATAGTGAGACATCCCCTATTTCTATTGATTGCTGGGGGTCTGACCTCAGGGACCCCCATTGATCTCCAGAACGCCCATTTTGAATGGAGCAAAAGTGTGCATGTTCAGCCTCCGCTCCACTCATCGCCTATGGGACTGCTGAAAAAAATTGGAGCGCTGTACTCGACCTTCTCTGACAATGCCATAAACAATTAATCGAATGGCGGTCAAGGATGCACACCCATGCTCAAAAAGGGACTCTGCAGAGATAATGTTCCTGGAATCTGAGCATTCAGATGATTATTATTGCTCCAGCTCCTGGATCTCCCAGTGATCAGCTGATCATCACTGCTACAGATCCTGGAATCCCAGCATTCAGCTGATCATCACTGTTCCAGCTCCTGGAATCCCAGCAATCAGCTGATCATCACTGCTCTGGCTTCTGGAACCCCAGCAATCAGCTGATTATCACAGTTACAGCTTCTGGAACCCCGGTAATCAGCTGATTATCACAGTTACAGCTGCTGGAATCCCAGAATTCAGCTGATCATCACCACTCCAGCTTCTGCCCCCCTTTCCAACACCCACCCAGCAATCAGCTGATCATCACCACTCCAGCTCCTGGAACCCCAGAATTAAGCTGATCATCACCGCTCCAATTCCTGGGACCCCAGTAATAAGCTGATCATCACTACTCCAGCTACTGGAACCCAAGCAATCAGTTGATCATCATCGCTTCTGTGGCACCCCATCATCTTGCCACAGTGGCATTGCCTCCCTCACAGGGGGTGATGCCATGCCTAGAAGCAAGGAGGGGTCCCCTAATCAGGTATACCAGCATCCAACACTTTCCTGGCTCCAGACCCGAAAGTGGAGCTCCTCCCCTTCAAACTGGAATCAGGAGGCAGGGTTAGAAAGAGTTAGTGAAAGGAGTTGGAGTCAGGCGGCGACGAGGAAATACCTGGGGAAGGGTGCTGTGGACAAGCTCACCCCAGAGAGAAGCGCAAAGGAACCGGACAAGAGTCCGTGGTTGTGGGGCACTGAAGGCCCAGCAGCTAAATCTGGAGGGCAGGAGACTGCAGGTCTCCTGGCCCCACCAGACGCCTGACGGCTCAGCAGCATTATAGGGCCCAGCACCGCCACGTGGGAGTGACAATGGAGGAAGGCCCGAGCTGCCTGCCATACGGGTGAGGAATAGGCGTTTTACTCAGTAACGAGGGCCGCAGCATAGCTTCAAGCAGCAGAGCCAAAGAGAATAGCGCAGAGGGAAGGCCTACAACTCTACCTGGCGAGGTGGATCCCCAACTTGCTTCCAGGCCGCCCAGACCTCTACTACCAGCTAGTACCCATGTCCCGGTCTGCTCTGACAAACCGCAAGTAAATATAGAGGAATTTATTAATCTGTTGACTGGTCATTATCTGCGCCATCACCTGCATTACACCGCACCAACGACATCTACCTTCACAATTCTTCATATACTGCCCTGGAGCTTAGCTCTGCCTGTGGAGAGCTGAACCAACTCTGCTGCGTCACCATCAGCTCCAGAGGTTCTGCACCGCAGCGGCGGCCCCATATAGCCGCATACCACAGGTGGCGTCACGAACATTATCTCTAAAAACTTTATTCCCCTTTTACTTTTCCTTTAATTGACCACCCTGGGTCACAGACCAGGTCACTGCCACCGTGACATCACCAGCAACGACCGGCCCGGCTACCAAGTACCCCACGGCCCAGGGGGCGCGTCACTTCAGCTTCTGAAACCCCAGCAATCTGCTGATCATCACTGCTACAGCTACTGGAACCCCAGCAATCAACTGATCATCACCGCTACAGCTCCTGGAAACCCAGTAATCGGCTGATCATCACTACTCCAGCTCCTGGAACCTCAGTAATCACCTGATTATTACCATTCCACAATCAGCTGATCATCATTGCTCCTGCTCTTGGCACCTCCACCAATTAGCTATTCTTTTTCCATCCAGTTACTGGAATCCTAGAGGTTAGCTGATCATCTCTTGTCCAGTTCCTATAATCACCACTGATCAGATGAATAAAGGTCCAGCTCCTGAAGCCCCCAAATATCAGTTGTTCATCACAGGTCCAGGTCCCGAAAACCCCAGCAATCAGCTGATCATCACCAGCTCCTGAAACCGCCAAAGATCAGTTGATCATCACAGGTCCAGGTCCTGAAAACAACAGTTATCAGCTGATCATCACCTCTCTGACTCCTGGATACCCCAACGATCAGTTCATCATCACAAGTGCAAATTCTGAAACTCCCAATGATCAGCTGATCATTCCCCATCCAGCTCTTGTAATCCTCACTGAACAGATGATCACAAGTCCAGCTCCTGGAACCCCAAACATTCAGCTCATCGTGGCATGTCGAACTCCTGAAGGCTCCAAAAATCAGCTGATCCACATATCTACCTCTTGTAACCTCCAATGATCAGCAGCCTCCGCCATAGTTCTGGCTGCCCATATACCACTTTAGTAACAGTCACTACAAAGAAGAAATCAGGGGAGTGACCATGTAATAAATGGATGTGTAGGTTTCATGGTTCCTTCCATCCATACCTTTTGGCACATAGGATGTAAACATCAAGCAGTTTGTAGCCTCTGCCTCAGAAGAGTTTTCTTCTGATCTCTCCATGGAGCACTAGGAGCAGCTGTGGAGGATTTTTTTATATAATGGATATGTAATGGGTATCACTAGTATAGGTAAGCCAGTGGTGATTTCTATCCTGCATTACCCCTAGCCAAGTGGTGCTGTCTGTATATTTACTGACCACAAAGACCGGAGGCTTCTACTTAAGAGTCAAGTTTTTGTGTTTTCACCATTTAAGACAAGTTGTTCCTCCAATCTGAGAGATGAAAAAGCTGATAAGGAAATACTCTGTGAAACCAGCACAAGTGACTTCATCTAGATCCAGCTGGTCAGCGCTCGTCTACAAAGCTCCAGCGATGAAAGAACGTCAACATGTGACTGCATGTAGGAAAACTCTCATCAGGCAGCAGCAGAACATCTGCACATAAGAAGAGGTCTCTTATCTGATGATCTCTGGCTCAAAGCAAAGGTTGAAGACACCCAAATATTTAACACACTCATTCACGTGTATTGATTGAATCGGTGGAAATCTGCAGCACAACTTGCAACAAAATCTGCATGTAAGATTTGTTGCGGATTCGTAGCAAATTTGCAGCAAAATCTGGAATGGAAAATATCCATCACTTCTGGTGTCCGAAAACCTCGGATCAGGTTGACCGCTGTTTCACACATGCATATTTGGTCAACCTTGTATTCAGTGAAGAAATTGAGCAAGATACTGTCTACATCTTATCCACCAGGGGGGAAAAAAAAGGATTAGGCATAGTAATTCAACATCTTGATGATCGCCAAGACTTTAGGGAGAATACTCTGTGGACTGACGAGACAAAAGTTGAACTTTTGTGAAGGTGTATGTCTCACTACATACAGCGTAGAAGTAACACAGCATTTCAGAAAAGGAACATCATACCAACAGTAAAATATGGTGGTGGTAGTGTGATGGTCTGGGGCTGTTTTGCTGCTTCAGGACCTGGAAGACTTGCTGTGATAAATGAAACCATAAATTCTGCTGTCTACCAAAAAATCCTGAAGGAAAATGTCCGGCCATCTGTTCGTGACCTCAAACTGAAGCGCACATGGGTTGGCAAGTCCACCTCTGAATGGCTTAAGAAAAACAAAATTAAGACTTTGGAGTGGCCTAGTCAAAGTCCTGACCTTAATCCGATTGAGATGCTGTGGCATGACCTTAAAAAAGGCAGTTCATGCTCAGAAACCCTCCAAAGCGGCTGAATTAAAACAATTTTGCAAAGATAAGTGGGACAAATCTCCGATCCTTCTCTCTTCATCAGGGAGAGTTCCAATACACATGAAACGTTTTGTCAATCCTATCAAAATCAAGGGATGACTTTAATCCAAAGTGTATGAGAGCCTTTCGCCCACAATATTTTTTTCTACCTTAAAGGGGTTTCACAAAACACATGTGTACCAGCTGCAGTATGTTTTAAGAAAACAAACTGTGCTTTACTCACCCTTCCTGTGTCGAGCGATGAGTTTCCGCACTGCTCCCGGTGCCTGTTATTGTCTGACAGCACTGCAGCCAATCACTGATTTCTGGGTTGACAGCATGAGCCGTTGAGCTCACTGATCGTCTGCAACGCTGTTGATGGGACGTCAGCACCCAGTCAATAAGGAGCAGCGGCAGAGACTCAGCGCTGGAACTGGAGAGTGTGAATAAAGCACAGTTTGTTTTTTTAAACAAAAAGAAGGTTTTTGCAAATAGAAAACCCCTTTAAATGCTTTTTCCATACCTTTTCAAAGCTAAAAATTAAAAAAATGCCCATCTACTAATCCTCCGCGACTTCTCTAGAGCACTTCCCGGACTCCTGCTGACAGTTATTTGGTTCTTCCCTCTTCTGGTGGGGAAGGCATGTGCTGGTCACTGCTGCAGCCACTGACTAGCAGCAGCGGTCATGTACTGTACCTGCCAGCATAGGAAGCGAGGAGACAGAAAGGTATCGATTTTTTTCTTTGCCCATAATACAGGAGTGGATATCCCCTCTAAGGACTGGAATTCTTTTGGATTTGTTACGATAAAGGACACATTAAATCAGCAGAATTTATGCATGGATTTTTATACGTTTTTTTTTTTAAATTTCAACACTTTTTTTTTCCAAAAGCTACTATCACTAAGAAAAAACTAAATCCAGGTCAACTTGGCACAAGAACAAGATGAGGGGAGGATTTATACTTGCAGTTGACTTACTTTACTACTTACTGGTAGAGATGATAACAGATAGGATTATTCAGTCATTTCATGTAGTAAATCATTACTAGACCAGTCCCCAGCATAATACCGCCATATTACTGACCTTCCCATTCAGTCTCCATATTCTCCTCTACATGACATGTCTCACGTGTAACAATAAACCTGCCATAAACTTACTCATAAAATCCTTGTAAGCTACACAAAGAAGACAAAAACATGAGAAAGTAACAGATCCAAGGTCACCCGACATCGGTACTCAGCATGTCGGATTAAAGGGATTTTCCAGATTTTTCAAGCTGCAGGTTTTTATAAAAATACTATGCACTACTCACCATCCCCGGGTCCAAGGTGGAGTCTTTGCCTCTGTTCCCGGTGACAATCACTGAGCTCAGCGGCTCTGCCCGAGTTGACGGCACAATCCATCAATTGATTGTCTGGGTGCTGACTGAGTAACTGATTGGCTATAGCGCTTTCAACATTACGTCAGCGCTGCAGACAATAACAGACGCAGGAGACTCAGTGTCGGACCCGGGGAGGGTGAATAAGGAGCAGTTTGTTTTTAAACAAGCTGCTTTAGGGGGAAATGGAAAACCCCTTTAAGCAGAGTTTGTCATTTTCCATATTAATGCTGCACAATGGTATCCATAATAGCATATTATCGTATACTGCCCTCATAAAACTCATGCAGTGCTGCCATCTAATGCCTAAATTAAACTGCCATACAGTGTCTTAATAGTACCATTATACAACGTCTAAATAATTCTCCTACATTGGCACAAATCTCAGTGCAAACTATTGGTATTGACAGTGGAGCAGAGAATCATGTTGTTCCTTGTGGTCCGGACTTCTGGGCCTTTATACAACTGCCTAGTTTGCCAGCCCCTAAAGCCATCTGTCGGTAAACGATGTACATAAGATGCATGTTACTACATTATGATATCCTGTGACCACATTGGGTGACATACATTATGACATCATAACGTACGTCCTTTTATAGTCAAAGATGGAAGCACCACCGGGAGCAAGTGGAGGACCAGTGAGGAGCTGCTGCGGCAGAGACAGGCGAGTGTGATATATTATCATTCTTTAACCTGGTCCATATGAATCCAGCAAATGGCCAATAGACTGGCTATCATTTTCCTGGATTTGTTCAAATCTTATCTCAAAAAATTCAGATCCTCAAATATTTGTACATTTTTAAGCTGTAAGGGGTAACATTTTTCCTTGTGGAGAGTGACAAGCCAAGCCTGGCATGTCAGAGTGAGGAGACTCTTCAGAGAAGAAGAGGGCTAGAACTCTAACACCACCTGTTGGAAGCAGCAATCCTAAAATGAACATCGACTATTTAACGAGCCTTGCAATATGACTTAGGATAAAAGAAAAAACAGAATCTAAATTTGCAGACACGGTGTTTCAGGGTGTTTCCCCTCATCAGTGCAAAGTATGAGATCTGATTTGGCTAAGTGAGAGGCTCTGGATTGGGGTCTAAGGGGTAAGGTTTCTCCTTGTGGAGAGTGACATGCCAAGTCTGGAATTTTCAGACTGAGGAGACTTATAAGACACGCATGTGTAGCACCCTGAGGATTCGGCTGCTACAGGGGTATTGCACCTCACTCCAGAGGTGTGGTATTCCACTCCCGGGTAAGGATGGAGTGTGGAACTGAGCTCAGTAGGCTGCATGCACTACATACATCCCATTTCCGGGGGACAGATCAACGGTACTCCCACCAGTATATGTGCAGGTACGACAGCGTCTGTCCCTGGCTGGAGTGGGAGGGGGGTGGAACATCCCAGTAGTGTAGGGGCAGATAGGGGGAGTAGTCTGGGTAAAGCTAGGAGCTCATTGGGTGCTAGTCACCTGGGCTCACACATAGAGGGAGTATATATGGTGGGCACCATCTTAGGACAGGGTCTTTTTAGCCTGATGAGCAGAGCAGAGGAGCTCAGCCAGGAGGGCTGACAGGGAGCTGTGGCTCCGGCTGGGCCCAGCTCCAGAGCCAAGCCTGCAGAGGGAGAGAGGAGAAAAGAAGGACCCAGAGAGAAAGACAAGAAGGGAACCCCAAGACCCCAGAATAAAGACAAAAGGGTGAAGGGTTGGCGGACAAGGGTACCGGATCCCAAGCTGGCAGAGGCCAAAACAAACCTTAGCCAGGAACCGGAGGTCGTGGGCAGGATCTGCCACGACCCTCACCAAATCCACCAGAATGGCACACTGAGCATAGGGTCAGGGAAGCCAGGGAAGGTTCAACCAACAAGAGACCCGAGGGAGCCGGACACAGGTGGATCCCTGGTGGGAACGGCCAGAGAGAGAGAGAGAGAGTCAGAAGGGAGCTCAGGACCACGCTCCGGAATCGCCTGGGGGTTAGCCGAGTCCAGGACCTGGTGGACGCAGCACGGCTCGGGTGGTCACTCAAGGCCAGAGTGACCAAAAGAACACCAGTAAGTAAAAACCCTGAACTGCATCTCCTGACTCTGAGTCTTCTTTCTGCATCATCACAACCCCCATCATCCACACCTGCTGCCCTGAGGCCATACCCCTCCCGTTGGGGGTTATACCATCACTGCTGCACATATACCACCGGCCTCAGCGGACTGCTCTGCAGCGGCGGCGTCAAAGCCGCACTCAACGGGTGGCGTAGTCGACAATCAAGTTAACATCTACTGCCATAGACTGCCACTTAGTTTGACACCCTGGGCACGGACCGGGTCACCGCCACAAGGACTACTACCCCTATCCAGATCCGGCTCCGGGTATCCCTTGCACATGGCCCAGGGAGTGCGTCAACTTTGGCGTAGTCGGCAGGATAACGTGCCTGCAACCACCGGGTACTGCGTGCCTGAAGAAAAGTTCATATTTACCGTAAAAAGAAGTCTCCCGCCAATTCCGGAGGGTCCCCGCCATCGGACGCCATCTCGGATCGTTTCCCGCCATTTGCCCGCCATCTGCAGTCTTTTCCCGCCATCCACAGAGTTTCCCGCCACTGGGAAGCGGTTCCCGCCATTTCAGAAGATTTCCCGCCCTGGCAGAGCGGACGCCATTATGGGCGTGCCAGAGGGTGGCAAGAGGCCACCTCCCATCGTGGGCCAGGACCAAGAATGGCGCCAAAAACGAAGACCGCCCCCACCAGCAGAGACTGCAATGATTGAGATGTCCATCAGCGTGGGGGGTCTGCCCCTGGAACTGACAATCACCAAGTTGCCCCAGGACCGCCCTCAATGGGGGCGGAGACAGAGCAAAAGAGAGAAGATGGGAGCAGCTTGGAGGAGTCTAGAGGAGCCGTACCCGGAGATGGAGGGAGAGGCAGGCAGCACCGACCCTGTGGTCAGGAGCCTGATGCAAGCCACCACCCCACAAGACCTGGTGGAGATCCTGGCACAGCTCCCCCGAGACCGAGAGCGTGCACAGACCGCGCTGGAGGGCCTCGCACGGAGGATGGCCCAGGTGCAGCGAGAAACGCTGACGGAATGGAGCAGGGAGATGGCCCAGCAGGCTGGAACCCGCCAGCGGAGCCCACCACCTGCAACGAGGAGCACGCCTGCCCCTGAAGAGGATGCAGAAGGGACGGAGGCCGGAGACGACGCCGCAGAGGGAGCTGAAGAGACGGAGGCAAGTAAAGGGGACGTTACTACCCTGAGCCCAGCCACCGTAAGCCTACCCCCGCTCCCCGTCGCAGAGCCCGAAGTCCCACTGATCGTGCCCGTTGCCGCACCGCTACCGCTCCAGACTAGGCCCCAAGCAGGAGCCGCGACCACGCCCCCTGTGACGTCACGCGCCTCAACTCTGAGCGCGGCCAAGCAGGAGACGCCACCGGCCTGGTCGCAAGGCCAAGTGCCCCCGTGCGCCGCCATCTTCACGGTGCCCTTTACCTTCAGGGTACCCCAAGCCTGGTCGCAAGGCCTAGTGATCCCGGGCGCCGCTGCCACCACCGCGCCCTCAACTTCCACTGTGCCGCACCTGGGTGAGGACTTGTTTGCCCAGCACACTTGCCCGGATGGGCAGCCCTTTGTGTGGCCGCCGGAGTACCACCATCCCCGACTCCGGAAAGAAAGACCCCTGGATGAGCCCCTAATCCCGGTTCCGGCGCCCGTCAAGATGACCCCGCTCTCGCTGGAGGAAGCGCAGTTTGAGTGGGACCCCGCAGGAGGAGACCTCATCGGGTTCACTCAAGAGACCCGGGCGGCTGCAGCGGAGCGTGCGGAGTGCTGCCGCCAGCAGTTGGAAGCCTTTGAGCGAGAACGGAGAGAGAGACGGGTCCGCGAGGAGCGGCTGCAAGTAAAGAGTGCAGAACAAAAGAGCCGGACCCAAAGGAACCCCCGTGCAGCCCACGGTCCCCGTGCCACCGGGACTGTAATCAAATTCCAACTGCAGCACGGTTGGGTCTTCATCAGAGATCATCACACCCCCGGCGACGTCTTCGTGACCAGAAGAGATGTCGAGTCCCACCTACCGGAGGGACACAGAGGTCGTGATCTTTACCTGGGTGATGAGGTCACCTTCACCCGGCACCAATGTGCCAAAGGACCCTATGCCCTTCATGTGCACCGACTGACAGAGAAAGAGCTGAGGTGTCAGGAGGAGCAAGAGGACCCGGACGGGTCTGAAGAATACAGGGAGGAAGCATCAGGAGGACGCCGCTACTAAAGTACGGTAAATGGAACTGTAAAATAGTTACCCGTTAGGGTACAGGAACTGTTACCATTATAGTCCCCGTTGGGACCAGTGAACTGTTCCAGTGTGTCCCATCTCCCCACAGGCTGAGGACTTGAGCAGTCATCCCCTTTTCCCCACTGGCCGAGGACTGAGAGCGGCCACCTTCCCTTGTATATAGTTGCGCTTCCTAAAGTGCCCCCTACCGGTTTTATAGGAAACTGTTTTTCTACCAGAGACTGTGGCACTTACCTGGTCACAATTTGCACAAGTGGCCAGAGGTCAAAAATGTTTTTTATGAAAAGTTTTATATGAAGAGTATTATGCTGCTGATATATATATAGTGTTTTATATGTTTATGATGTTTTGAAAAAAAAATTGTATGTTTGTGGATATTTTATTCTTTTACAGCCCGAGGACGTGCTGTGATTTACCAGGGGGGAATGTAGCACCCTGAGGATTCGGCTGCTACAGGGGTATTGCACCTCACTCCAGAGGTGTGGTATTCCACTCCCGGGTAAGGATGGAGTGTGGAACTGAGCTCAGTAGGCTGCATGCACTACATACATCCCATTTCCGGGGGACAGATCAACGGTACTCCCACCAGTATATGTGCAGGTACGACAGCGTCTGTCCCTGGCTGGAGTGGGAGGGGGGTGGAACATCCCAGTAGTGTAGGGGCAGATAGGGGGAGTAGTCTGGGTAAAGCTAGGAGCTCATTGGGTGCTAGTCACCTGGGCTCACACATAGAGGGAGTATATATGGTGGGCACCATCTTAGGACAGGGTCTTTTTAGCCTGAGGAGCAGAGCAGAGGAGCTCAGCCAGGAGGGCTGACAGGGAACTGTGGCTCCGGCTGGGCCCAGCTCCAGAGCCAAGCTTGCAGAGGGAGAGAGGAGAAAAGAAGGACCCAGAGAGAAAGACAAGAAGGGAACCCCAAGACCCCAGAATAAAAACAAAAGGGTGAAGGGTTGGCGGACAAGGGTACCGGATCCCAAGCTGGCAGAGGCCAAAACAAACCTTAGCCAGGAACCGGAGGTCGTGGGCAGGATCTGCCACGACCCTCACCAAATCCACCAGAATGGCACACCGAGCATAGGGTCAGGGAAGCCAGGGAAGGTTCAACCAACAAGAGACCCGAGGGAGCCGGACACAGGTGGATCCCTGGTGGGAACGGCCAGAGAGAGAGAGAGAGTCAGAAGGGAGCTCAGGACCACGCTCCGGAATCGCCTGGGGGTTAGCCGAGTCCAGGACCTGGTGGACGCAGCACGGCTCGGGTGGTCACTCAAGGCCAGAGTGACCAAAAGAACACCAGTAAGTAAAAACCCTGAACTGCATCTCCTGACTCTGAGTCTTCTTTCTGCATCATCACAACCCCCATCATCCACACCTGCTGCCCTGAGGCCATACCCCTCCCGTTGGGGGTTATACCATCACTGCTGCACATATACCACCGGCCTCAGCGGACTGCTCTGCAGCGGCGGCGTCAAAGCCGCACTCAACGGGTGGCGTAGTCGACAATCAAGTTAACATCTACTGCCATAGACTGCCACTTAGTTTGACACCCTGGGCACGGACCGGGTCACCGCCACAAGGACTACTACCCCTATCCAGATCCGGCTCCGGGTATCCCTTGCACATGGCCCAGGGAGTGCGTCAACTTTGGCGTAGTCGGCAGGATAACGTGCCTGCAACCACCGGGTACTGCGTGCCTGAAGAAAAGTTCATATTTACCGTAAAAAGAAGTCTCCCGCCAATTCCGGAGGGTCCCCGCCATCGGACGCCATCTCGGATCGTTTCCCGCCATTTGCCCGCCATCTGCAGTCTTTTCCCGCCATCCACAGAGTTTCCCGCCACTGGGAAGCGGTTCCCGCCATTTCAGAAGATTTCCCGCCCTGGCAGAGCGGACGCCATTATGGGCGTGCCAGAGGGTGGCAAGAGGCCACCTCCCATCGTGGGCCAGGACCAAGAATGGCGCCAAAAACGAAGACCGCCCCCACCAGCAGAGACTGCAATGATTGAGATGTCCATCAGCGTGGGGGGTCTGCCCCTGGAACTGACAATCACCAAGTTGCCCCAGACCGCCCTCAATGGGGGCGGAGACAGAGCAAAAGAGAGAAGATGGGAGCAGCTTGGAGGAGTCTAGAGGAGCCGTACCCGGAGATGGAGGGAGAGGCAGGCAGCACCGACCCTGTGGTCAGGAGCCTGATGCAAGCCACCACCCCACAAGACCTGGTGGAGATCCTGGCACAGCTCCCCCGAGACCGAGAGCGTGCACAGACCGCGCTGGAGGGCCTCGCACGGAGGATGGCCCAGGTGCAGCGAGAAACGCTGACGGAATGGAGCAGGGAGATGGCCCAGCAGGCTGGAACCCGCCAGCGGAGCCCACCACCTGCAACGAGGAGCACGCCTGCCCCTGAAGAGGATGCAGAAGGGACGGAGGCCGGAGACGACGCCGCAGAGGGAGCTGAAGAGACGGAGGCAAGTAAAGGGGACGTTACTACCCTGAGCCCAGCCACCGTAAGCCTACCCCCGCTCCCCGTCGCAGAGCCCGAAGTCCCACTGATCGTGCCCGTTGCCGCACCGCTACCGCTCCAGACTAGGCCCCAAGCAGGAGCCGCGACCACGCCCCCTGTGACGTCACGCGCCTCAACTCTGAGCGCGGCCAAGCAGGAGACGCCACCGGCCTGGTCGCAAGGCCAAGTGCCCCCGTGCGCCGCCGTCTTCACGGTGCCCTTTACCTTCAGGGTACCCCAAGCCTGGTCGCAAGGCCTAGTGATCCCGGGCGCCGCTGCCACCACCGCGCCCTCAACTTCCACTGTGCCGCACCTGGGTGAGGACTTGTTTGCCCAGCACACTTGCCCGGATGGGCAGCCCTTTGTGTGGCCGCCGGAGTACCACCATCCCCGACTCCGGAAAGAAAGACCCCTGGATGAGCCCCTAATCCCGGTTCCGGCGCCCGTCAAGATGACCCCGCTCTCGCTGGAGGAAGCGCAGTTTGAGTGGGACCCCGCAGGAGGAGACCTCATCGGGTTCACTCAAGAGACCCGGGCGGCTGCAGTGGAGCGTGCGGAGTGCTGCCGCCAGCAGTTGGAAGCCTTTGAGCGAGAACGGAGAGAGAGACGGGTCCGCGAGGAGCGGCTGCAAGTAAAGAGTGCAGAACAAAAGAGCCGGACCCAAAGGAACCCCCGTGCAGCCCACGGTCCCCGTGCCACCGGGACTGTAATCAAATTCCAACTGCAGCACGGTTGGGGCTTCATCAGAGATCATCACACCCCCGGCGACGTCTTCGTGACCAGAAGAGATGTCGAGTCCCACCTACCGGAGGGACACAGAGGTCGTGATCTTTACCTGGGTGATGAGGTCACCTTCACCCGGCACCAATGTGCCAAAGGACCCTATGCCCTTCATGTGCACCGACTGACAGAGAAAGAGCTGAGGTGTCAGGAGGAGCAAGAGGACCCGGACGGGTCTGAAGAATACAGGGAGGAAGCATCAGGAGGACGCCGCTACTAAAGTACGGTAAATGGAACTGTAAAATAGTTACCCGTTAGGGTACAGGAACTGTTACCATTATAGTCCCCGTTGGGACCAGTGAACTGTTCCAGTGTGTCCCATCTCCCCACAGGCTGAGGACTTGAGCAGTCATCCCCTTTTCCCCACTGGCCGAGGACTGAGAGCGGCCACCTTCCCTTGTATATAGTTGCGCTTCCTAAAGTGCCCCCTACCGGTTTTATAGGAAACTGTTTTTCTACCAGAGACTGTGGCACTTACCTGGTCACAATTTGCACAAGTGGCCAGAGGTCAAAAATGTTTTTTATGAAAAGTTTTATATGAAGAGTATTATGCTGCTGATATATATATAGTGTTTTATATGTTTATGATGTTTTGAAAAAAAAATTGTATGTTTGTGGATATTTTATTCTTTTACAGCCCGAGGACGTGCTGTGATTTACCAGGGGGGAATGTAGCACCCTGAGGATTCGGCTGCTACAGGGGTATTGCACCTCACTCCAGAGGTGTGGTATTCCACTCCCGGGTAAGGATGGAGTGTGGAACTGAGCTCAGTAGGCTGCATGCACTACATACATCCCATTTCCGGGGGACAGATCAACGGTACTCCCACCAGTATATGTGCAGGTACGACAGCGTCTGTCCCTGGCTGGAGTGGGAGGGGGGTGGAACATCCCAGTAGTGTAGGGGCAGATAGGGGGAGTAGTCTGGGTAAAGCTAGGAGCTCATTGGGTGCTAGTCACCTGGGCTCACACATAGAGGGAGTATATATGGTGGGCACCATCTTAGGACAGGGTCTTTTTAGCCTGAGGAGCAGAGCAGAGGAGCTCAGCCAGGAGGGCTGACAGGGAGCTGTGGCTCCGGCTGGGCCCAGCTCCAGAGCCAAGCTTGCAGAGGGAGAGAGGAGAAAAGAAGGACCCAGAGAGAAAGACAAGAAGGGAACCCCAAGACCCCAGAATAAAAACAAAAGGGTGAAGGGTTGGCGGACAAGGGTACCGGATCCCAAGCTGGCAGAGGCCAAAACAAACCTTAGCCAGGAACCGGAGGTCGTGGGCAGGATCTGCCACGACCCTCACCAAATCCACCAGAATGGCACACCGAGCATAGGGTCAGGGAAGCCAGGGAAGGTTCAACCAACAAGAGACCCGAGGGAGCCGGACACAGGTGGATCCCTGGTGGGAACGGCCAGAGAGAGAGAGAGAGTCAGAAGGGAGCTCAGGACCACGCTCCGGAATCGCCTGGGGTTAGCCGAGTCCAGGACCTGGTGGACGCAGCACGGCTCGGGTGGTCACTCAAGGCCAGAGTGACCAAAAGAACACCAGTAAGTAAAAACCCTGAACTGCATCTCCTGACTCTGAGTCTTCTTTCTGCATCATCACAACCCCCATCATCCACACCTGCTGCCCTGAGGCCATACCCCTCCCGTTGGGGGTTATACCATCACTGTTGCACATATACCACCGGCCACAGCGGACTGCTCTGCAGCGGCGGCGTCAAAGCCGCACTCAACGGGTGGCGTAGTCGACAATCAAGTTAACATCTACTGCCATAGACTGCCACTTAGTTTGACACCCTGGGCACGGACCGGGTCACCGCCACAAGGACTACTACCCCTATCCAGATCCGGCTCCGGGTATCCCTAGCACATGGCCCAGGGGGTGCGTCACATGCTCCTCTGGGAAATTAAATATACAAATTGTCACTTCAGAGTCAATTAATTTAGAAAAGATTTGCTCTTCCAGCACCAAATAGGCGATGGATTATTAAATATTCTGGATCATTGGGTATCGGCTGAGGATTCATGTCTTTTCAGTGGGGAAAGAAGAATAAGTCATGCCCTTTATATAATGGGAGGATAAAAGCATCGGGCGTTTTAATTTGTACGTTCCGATCCTTATATCCCCGGACATTCGGGTAAGGTTGATAACCTCCACACACATTCAGTGGTCCAGTGGACTTATGTATGGGGGACCTTAATCTCATTAATTGGCACCAATATATACTGAAAACAAGGATCTCCCCCTGCATCAATGTTGTAGAAAATTAATAAAAATTTCAGCAACTCAAAATGTTATCAGAGACTGGATTACAAGACCTTTGATTTTTTTTCCAGCGTGGTCAGACCAAATCAAGCCCGGACTATCTGCAAAGCCTTTCATGTACGGTAGCGATAACCTAAATATTATCAAGCAGCGCCCACACTATCCGGCCAGGACGATCTCCAACGGAATGGAAATATCACGAGCCATATACATGAAAAAGAGGCAAAAATTATCTGCCTGAACTTTTTCCTGTGCTGCAACATCGAAATAAAGTGATTCCATCATTTGGCAGAAACATGAAGCCGGGATCAGATTCACAATGAAGAGGTTTTTTTTGGACAGACATAAAGATAAAAAGAGCACTTCATGAATAGATATTTCCCACGACACAAACCCGTAATAAAAAAATGTGAGAGATATTGTGCGTTCACAAATACCGACAGAGCAGATTGTGCCAAGTACCAATCGATATTAGCACAATAACTTATCATTATGGTTCACGTGGTTGGACCACCAGTTCTGTACAGACCCTGAGTTGTAAGGATAAGCTCACACTTTGCACATTTAGAGTGGATTTTTCTACAGCGTCTCTGCAGCTAAATCTGCTGCAAAATCATTGTGGAATTTGCTGCGGATTTGATGCAGAATTCACCGTTTTCCATTGAAAAGTGTAAAATCCGGCGCTGAATCCGCACAAACAATCGACATCCGGTGGTTTTAAAAATCTGCACCACAGGTCAATTTAACCGCAGAAAATAACTCTTTAGTAGGTACAGTATTGCCCGTAAAATTTTAAATCTGCACCAAATACACAGCGTAAGGCCAGTTTACCACATCCGTACTGACTACGATGCACCGACTGGCCGTAAGTATTCTGACCCAAACTCTGCAGCCTCGCATACGAGTCCGAGTACAACCAGTGTGATTCCAGCCTTAAGCTTATGAAGCTTAGTCACAGTTTAGCACTTGACAGTCCACATCAAAAAGTTCTGTGTGAACATACACCTGAAGGGGTTTTCCAAAAGGTTACAAAATTTACCCAAGAGCAAAGAATGTTACACAATAAAAAAGAAAATAACCATTACTTGCTAGTTGAAGGATATAGCCCTACCACTAACAACTGAAGGGATTGTCCACCTTTGGGGTACAATATTTTTACTTAAAGAATGTAATTGGAGCTAAAAGTAATTTTTCACAAAAAATGTGGCACCATTTGACTTTTACAGGCTCTTAGTTTTCCTGCACATTCAACTTTGATGTGGTCATAAATCAACTGAGAAGAGCTCTCCCATCAGAACGAGCTCACTAAGGCCTCTTTCACACGTCCGTGTTTGGGGCTATTTTTTTAAGAGCCGCAAATACGGACACACACACTCCCATTTTATTCACTGTGTGTCAGACATGTCCTTTTTTTTCCGGCACCGGCACAGAGGAAATGCGTGCTGCACACGTGACATTCATGTGACATCTGTGTGACACAAACCACAATGAAATGCTCCGGTGGCTGGGGAAAGCAGTACAGTTAATGCTGTTCCCAGGCGCGGGTGCTGACTACAACTGTCATCATCCTCACCTGGTCTCCCTATAATCAGTGAGAACAGGCAACACTGAGGACAGTTGTAGTCAGCACCCGCCATCTGGGAAGAGCACGCTCTAAATAAATAAATAAAAAATGGCATGAGGTCCCCCTTATTTTTAATAACCAGCTGAGGGAAAGGAGACAGCCTGGGGTGTTGTGTTATTATTCTGGGAAGGGGCCAATATCCATGGAGGTTCTCAGTCTTTTAATATCAGCTCACAGCTGTCTGCGTAGCCTTTACTGGTTATTAAAAATGTGTGACCAGTAGTAACCTTACTGACGTCACTGCTCGTCACTGCAGCTGGTTTCTCATGCTACTCTCAGTGTGTGCTGGCTGTCATGGTGAGCAGTAATGTTACTGATACCACAGCCTCTGGATGTAGCAGAGTCGGGGATCATCATGGGACCTCCTTATTATGGATTTAAGGCGGATCCTTTTGGGTTACTTTTATTTTTATGGTAATAAATGGGTAATTGAGGGTAATTGTTGTGGAGTAATCTTTACAATTAAAGATGTTTATTACTTTTGACTACGAGATTAGTAATGGGAGTGTGTGACAGACGCCTCTGCATTACTAACCCCTGGGCTTGATGTCAGCGGACATTGCACAGCTGACATCAACCCCAAAACCATTACTATGATTGCCAACGCACCAGGGCAATCGAGAAGAGACAAGGCTAGGCTCCAGAATTGGTGCATCTAATGGATTCACAATTTCTGGGGCAGCTGAGGGCTGGTGTTATTAGTCCGGGAGGGGGCCAATATCCATGGCCCCTTCCCAGCCTATTAAGATTAGCCCACAGTTGTCTGTTTAGCCTTTGCTGGTAATTATAAATAAGGGGGACCCCACGTCATTTTTTTTGGGTACCCCCTTTTTAATAAACAGTAAATGCTAAGCAGACAGCTGTGAGCTGATATTAATAGGCTGGGAGCCTCCATGGATATTGGCTTCTTCCCAGAATAATAGCACCAGCCCCCAGCTGTCTGCTTTCCCTCAGTTGGTTATTAAAAATAAGGGGGACCCCATGACATTTTTTTCTTTTATTTATTTAATTATTAGATAAATACAAGTACAGAAAAGTGCACATGAAATGCACTGATTATATATATATCTCACTGATATATTTCTGTCTGTCTATCTTTGCACATTTAACACCTAAACATCTGTCATTTGTATTTTTCCTTCTATTCCAGTACTTGTCACACTGATGGTGCACACGGACGGCACACGGATGGTACACATGGACACTTGTACATACATATGCCACACGGATGATGTCACACTGACACATGGATGGCACACGGATACAGGCCTCATTGGTACTGGTTTTTCCAGTACTGGAATTACAAGGACGTGTGAAGGAGACCTAACAGATACTCGGCGAGCTCATTCTGCAGCCGGCAATACACAGTGCAACACAGAGGTTATAGAAGGCAAATGGTGCAAAATTTTGAGCAAAACCCAATTGCAAAAAAATTATTTTAAGCACGAATTATATTCATTTAAAAAATATCCTCAAAAAGTAAGTATCCCCTTTATTTCCTAAGAGAAGATATCAGTGAACAGCTCTGACTTTGACCCCTATCTGCCCAGTTCTCATTGATCTAAAAAGCTCTGCAACTTTTTAGCAAACTTTTGCACCATTTTCAAAAATCTCTTTTCTGTCATTGAAGAGAAACTTTCTGCTTTACTTCGATGGGTTGAGAACCTGTATGGACCCCCATACGTCTCACAACTGGGGGGGGGTTGTTATAGTATATTCAGTCCAGGCTTTACCTTTGAAGCTATTTGCCTTGAAGCCACCCACCTTATAGTCCAGAGTATGAGGCCCAGGTTTCTGCCGTGTACCACACATTCCTCTTCCAAGCCATATTTTTTATGCTCTTTCTGTCGTGAGAATTTACCGGTATTCACAATGTTTTTATCTTCTCCCAGTGACTCGTGCAGCAGCAGTAGCAGGCCATGGGGCCAGAAGCATAAGGTTTGACAACCTTACAACCAAGAAAGTCAACCAACGTGTTTTCGAGAGGGAATGCAGCTACCAAGTATTGAAGGGAACAAAGCAAATATTTGTGCTGCTCTCCTAAGTCCGCCCCAGATTGTAAAACTTGTTTGTCGGAGTGAACTTAACTTTTCTTTTGCCACTTTAGAATTAAACAAAGAAAAAAAATCTTGAGTGAAATGGATATAGAAGGAAATCGGAGCTCCAACAATGGGATCCTAATTGTCATCATCCAAGAGGTCTACTCCATGAACAAGACAGCTCTCTCTTAGAAGCCAGATATTGAATCTGGTGGTGGACATTCAGAAATAAATAGGCATACTTGGATTTTACAATACCCGATTCTGCAGCCCTAAACGATTGACGATGGGTAAATATATCCCATTATTAATCGGTTTATACAGGCAGACCGCTCTTAACAATGTACACTGAGCGATTTGTAATAGATCGATCAGTGTGAATAGGCTGCTATTGTTCTCAGCAGCACAGGTCCTGCTTACACAGGACAATGCGCTGCCGAGAACAATGATCTTTTGTGCAAGATCATTTCACCCAATGAGCAAGCATTTTGCTCTTCGTCAGGTGATTGGCAGCCTGTTTAGACTGCAAGATTATTGTGAACTTGCAGTGTAAATAGACCTATAGTGACTGTGAAGGAGACCATAGAGGTAAACTGTTTCTATGGTATAGAAGCTACGAATAAATATAAAATGAAATAAATTAATAGCATCATTCATGGGGTCCTATATATCAGTGCCATATGCTGGCACAAAAAAATGCAGAGTAGTATCCTGTAATGCCTATAGGCCTCCATTACACATTAACTAGAAGTTGGAGAAACTCATCCATTTCACCGGAGGCTGATGTGTATGGTGGGCTCCTGACTCTTTGCTAACAGATGATATCAGGAAAGTTAAGGATCAGATAGTAGAAATTTAAATCCCGATCCTTTTTTTTCAGGGGAGATAAGCAAATGTCAGAGGAGGCTGATAGCTGCTTTCTCCTCTTTCAACTGAGTGTTCTTGTGTTTTGGGGAATAGGAAAAGTTAGCTGTCATGGGCACAGTGTTTAGCACTGAGCACTGTATCCTTGCAGCACTGGTGTCTTGGGTTCAAATCCCACCAAGGACAACATCTGCAAGGAGTTTGCATTGGTCTTCTCTGGATACTCCGGCTTCATCCCACATGCCAAAGACAAACTGATAGGGAATTTAGATTGTGAGCCCCAATGGGGACAGCGGTGATAATGTGTTTAAAGCGCTGTGGAATAGGATGGAGCTATATAAGCACCTTTAGCAATCTAGTGGCTAAGTAACCAACTATTCAACCAAAATTTTTGTCTATGGAAAAGCTGTGTGGTCTGAAGAACCCCCATACACCTTATACTATCGTCAGGTAAATTCGCCAATATCTACAGGTCCAGAAGACAGTCTAATGTGTATGGGGTCCCTGAAAAATGAGTGTCGGGCAAGATAAGTATCTGGCATGTGCGATTTCGGACTGCCAATCCTTTTGTTCTCTAAGGCGTAAGCTGCCTCCAAAGTAGTCTGGTAATGAATTTTTCATAGAGAACACTGTGTATGTGAGATTTGGGTGAAATAGCTACCAGTCAAACAAACGATCGAACCATCATTTAGCTGGCAGCTATCTAAAGTGTTTGGGGGCTTACATCTTAGGTAGCTGAGGACTAATAACCTGCAGAGGTGTAACAATCTTAATCGTAGGAGGTGCAACCACAACTGTACCCAAAGGAGGAGGTGTCGTGCAGTGCCAAAGGCTTACTCATAAAGAAGTGGCAGGACTGTCTTGAGTCCAACACATATCAGCGAAGAAGTGTCTTTTGAGTTAAAAGTGAGGTAGAGTGGGTGCCTGTCTCATCAGAGTCATTCTCGCATGTGGAACCTGTGTTAAAGTATGCTGAGCCAGGCAATGTCTAAAGGATGTGCCGGGAGCTGGGGGAGAGTAAAGTGCTGTAAGTTGGGTTTTTTTGGGACTTAGCCCAAAATTACTCCACTGCTCTCTCATTCCACTTCTATTCCACATGACCTTCCCAAAAATTCACCATACACACTCGGCCTGGCCAAACGTTCACCCGTTCTCAGTAGGAAAAATGGAAAAACCACTGGCCGATTCTTCTGTTGGTGAGGTGACTAAAGATTAGGCATATAAATCATGCCATTTAATACTCCACCCTTCCCATATCTGCTGTTAGGGGGGAGGGCAGACATTAAACCCTCATACACAGTGGATAGTCAATCAGTCCTACCAAAATTGTGAGATTTGGTTAATTTACGAGTCCATAGCAAATGATGAGTAATGAGAAGAATTTCTTCTCTGCAAAGTCAAATACTTCTGGTCTAGTGAAACTACATATTAGTTTGAAAGGATTCTGGATTATTAGACTTTCTAGATAATTGACTGCTGGACGAAAGGTATTACACAATTTTTCCATCTTTTTGCCCAGTATTTTGCCCAGTATTTTTTATATGTAGAAGTTAAAAAATAATGATGTTTGCTGTGCTGCATAATGTTTGAGATGGCTTTTGATAACCTATGGAAGCATCAATAAAATAGTTCATACACTTTAAATGGCTGTTGGAAGAACAATCATTCAGCCGATGGCTGTCTCGGTCGACTGTCCCATATACAGGACTGTTCGTTTGGCCAAGCAATCCTGTGTCATCTATGCAAAAGACGTTGATAGTCATGTCTGGAGAAGGATTATCTCTTTGAGAACACAGCAAATGGCAGTCCAAAATCAGTTGTTGGGGCTCAATAGACATTACCTTTCAATATCGGGTTGTTCGGCCGGCCTTAGTCTATTTTGCATAGGGACCTTAAGAGCTTCCAGTAGTTTTGAAAACTGGGCAATCCAGTAAAGTGTCATCCAGATTGTCAGAAAAGGCTTATGTATTGTGCATCCCATTTACAAACCAGGAACATATCTAGGGGAGGGTAGGTGGGATATTTGCCCCGGGCACAGCCAACAAGGGGTCACTGTTAAGCCATCTAATGCAGTGGTCTGAGGTGTTTCCCAGGTAGGGGCATTTTACTGTCTCCCGGAAGTGGGATTCAGCCTTTCCCTAATTCGGTTGTCAAACTGACAGCCATGCTCAGTGAACCTGTAAAACGCCGACTCCCTGCACTCAATTGTACGTGCGTCTTTTAGGCACGATTGCAATTGAAGCCCTGACCACCGACACTTCCGGGGTCAGAGCCATGTCACCTGAACAAGCTGCTGATGTCACTACTGAGAAGGACGGTTGATGATAATGTAAGCGTTTCAATTCAGCCAAAGATGCAGATGAGTTTTGAGGGATAGTATGGGGGAGAATTAGCAGACGATAAGGGGAAAAAAAACTGTGAGGACGCAGTATGGGAGGGAGAAAATGAGATAGTATCAGAGGAAAGTGTGTTGGACAGTATAGGTGGAATAGTGTGGGACACAGTACAGAGGAGAAAAAGTGTGAGGGGATAGTGTGGGGGGAGAAAAGTCTGACAGAACAGTATAGGGGTGGGAGTGTGATGAGAGTGTGGGGAAAAACTGAGAAAACAGTATGAGCACAGTATGAGGGGAGTTTGATGGGACAATATGGGGATAGAAATGAGTGAGGGGGCAGAATAAGGGGAGAAATGTGTTAAGAAACAGTAAGTGGGGGAATTGTGAAGGGAGAGTATGGTGGGAGAAATGTGTGAGGGGACAGCATGAGGGGGGAATGTGAGGTGACAGTATGGGGGGAAGTGTGAGGGACAGTATGGGGTGGAGTGTGAAGGGACAGTATGGAGGGAGCATGAAGGAACAGTATGGGGGCAAATAGTGGCTGTTATAGTTTATAAGGGTGAAGAGTGTGAAGGCAATATTTTATAAGATAGGGCTTTGTGGAAGGCATGTACCATAAGAGGGACTGTATGAAGGCCATATTTTCTGCAGGGAGCACATTGAGGGGCAAATACTTATTTGGGGCAATTATTAATTCAGCTAGCTGATCAGCTGTCGTTCAGTGCCACCAGCCGGCTAGTGTTAGCAGACCTTTAGAAAATTTATAGCCATCATTAAGGCTTACTTTATGATGAAAAAGCCTGGCAGCGAGCTGAGCGGGCCTCAGCTTCTTAATTCACTTTTCCACAGATATTAAACATATAAACTACAACTTCAAGGGTCTATTCACACTGCGCTTGTAGTGTTAGTTAGGAGGAATTATCGTATATTTCATGAGGACTTAAGCCCCCTCATACAGTTTAGACAGCTGTGATGAGATGGTTCAGCCGACAGCTATCTGCATAAACAGGAGCGCACCGTCTACTGAGCGGTCCTATGTTCTCTATGAGAAACCCGCTGCCGGACATCTCCGGTGGCAGCATATCTCTTAGAAAACAAAAGAAGGGTCAGTCCGATATTGGACCCATCTACATCGTTGGGTTTGGTTGACGTTAGTCTTATGTGTATGTGGGGCTTTACTGTATATGTTGGGAGGATTTATTATTGTATATGTCAGGTGGACTCAAACATCCATGATATGGGTTTTGTACTCGAAATGCAACCCAGCTCGGCCAACAGGTCTCCTGACCAGAACTAATGACCTAAAGTGAATCTGCCACTGTAGCAGCCATACTATTCTGTGCTGATTTAATGGTGTCCTAGAGAGGAGGGTGCCCAACATATGTTGGCTACTGAAAAATTACAGACCAATGCAAAAAAAGCAGTGCCATACATTTCCTAAGGGCGGTTGTACAATGGCAGATTTCTTCAAACCATAGGCTCTGACTAGCAGTATAACAATGCGAAAGACATTTCAGGCCCTTTTACATGTGTCTGATGCAAACAGTGTCAATACCATTGTTCAGTTCCCATTCAGTTTGTATATTGTTGGTAGCACATCTCCTGTTTACATGAGGAGATCATTTTACAGCCCCCATAAGTCATACAAACAAGTCATTGAACAAGCATTGTGCTGATCAGTGCCCGGCTTGTTCTCACAATGATCAGAACAAGACTTCTTTTGAGCCAACTAAGATTCCCAAGAACTTTGAGGTTTCTCATCAGGGGCTCCAGAGAACACAGCAACAAGACTGGTCACAATTACAATAGGGAAAGCAAACTGACTTTGGCCATGCAATTGAGTGGTTTGCAAAGTAGTAAACATACACTATCTAGAAAATAAAAGTATGTGCCCCCTCCTCATTACACTACAGGAGCTCTTCTAACCTCCCCTTGTACATCCATTGACATTAATATAAAGTTGGTCCCTCTGCAAATATAACAGCTCCGGCTCTTCTGCGAAGACTTTCTACAAGATTTTGGAGACATCTGTGGGAATTTTTGTCCCTTCATCCAAAACAATATTTGTGAGGTCAGACCAGGGTTGGGGAGAGGCCGAGGTCACAATCTCAGAGGTGGTGGATGAGGTTGAGATCCGGGCTGTGTGACCGGTCATGTTCTTCCACCAAACTCACCCAACCATGTATTTATGGACCATGCGCACTGGGCACAGTCATGGGAAACAGAAAAGAGCCTTCTCCAAGCTGTTCCCACAAAGTTGGAAGCTACAATTGTCCACAATGTCTTGTGTTGAAGGATTAAGATTTCCTGTCACTGGAACTAAAGCCCCCGTCTCACATAGCGAGATCGCTAGCGAGATCGCTGCTGTGTCACGGTTTTGGTGATGCAACAGCGACCTCACCAGCGATGTCGCTATGTGTGACACTTTGCAGCGATGAGGCCCCTGCTGTGAGGTCGCTGATCGCTGCAAAGTGTCCTGGACCATTTTTTGGTCGTTGCCCTCCCGCTGGTCAGCACACATCGCTGTGTGTGACCAGCGGGAGCAGCGATCAGGCTGGTAACCATGATAAACATCGGGTTACTAGAGGCACACGCACACTTAGTAACCTGCTGTTTATCATGGTTACGAGCCTGCTAAAGTGAGCGGTAACCTCCCGCTCACCGTAGCAGAGTGGTAACCATGACAAACAACGGGTTACTAGGTGCGCGTGTGCCCCTAGTAACCCGATGTTTATCATGGTTACCAGCCTGCTAAAGTGAGCGGTAACCTCCTGCTCACCGTAGCAGAGTGGTAACCATGATAAACAGCGGGTTACTAGGTGCGCGTGTGCCCCTAGTAACCCGATGTTTACCATGGTTACCAGCCTGCTTCTGCTTCAGCAGGCTGGTAACCAGGAGCAGGACATCGTGGAAAGATTCTTTCCACGATGTCGCTGCTCCCCTGATCGTTGGTGAGCCTGTCTGTTTGACAGCTCACCAGCGACCACATAGCGACGCAGCAACGATCCCTGACAGGTCGTATCGTTGTCGGGATCGTTGCAGCGTCGCTAAGTGTGACGGGGCCTTAAGGGGCCGAGGCCGACCCCTGAAAAATAGCCATTGCATTATTCTAATCCGCCAAATTGTACAGCAGGCACAATGCAGTCAGGGGGGAAAACGTTCTCCTGCGGTTCCTTGCACTTCTTAATAATATCACTCACAGGTGATGGGGGAAGATTTAGGAGAAAGAAATGTTATGAACGAACTTGTTTCCCCAGAGGCTCCTATTACAGGACCGCGCTGGTATAAGGGAGCTCTGCACCACTGGCCGTTCTTCGCACATCCCTAGGGCTATGCGTAATGAAGGCAACACACTATACAACCACACTTTACATGCAAATGGATCAGCCCCAATAGATCTTTTTTTCTAAAACCTCTGCTTGTTATCAGTGAATAAAAACATTGTTGTTTACAACATCCAGAAGCTGAAAACTTTCCTTCATGTCAGGACAGGTTTTCAACACCTATCAAAAAAAATGCAGGTGGGTTGGAGTCACATCCATAGGAGCCTATTCATTACGTCTGGCAAAGGGCACATGAAGGTGATAGGTAGATACATACCTGAGATGTTTACCTGCTCAGCGGACGTGCACTTTCATCAAGTCACAGGAATACTTTCATTTCATCAGGGAGTTGTGATAAGATCATGCGTGGGCCTAAGAAAAACATGAACATATTGGGTTGTCCCCAGCCCTGGTGACCAAGGGGGCTTACAGGTCCTTCAACCGCATAGAAGGACACCAATGCTAAGCAGACATTGTTTATGCCGAGGACATTCAAAATTTTCAAAAAGTGGTGGGACGTTACTGTAGAGTAGAACAGACCGACATTTCCCCAAAAATACTATAAATGATCAAATAGGACTCCTACCTGGCGTTTCCTGGGGGTCTCATGTGGCTCCGTCAGCTCCTGCACTCACTTGTGCCTGTTAATCCACAGGAATGGCTCTTCCTTGTTAGTATAGTTAGCAATCAGGAATTTGGGTTAAATATTTACTCTAGAAGAATGATCTGACCCTAATCATCTGTGCAAAGAGATTGGGATCTTGCTGAACGCTTGGGGACAGCCTGTGTCACTTATTTATGTGCCTACTGTGCAGCTTGTTCTGTGACAATACACACAATAAGTGTGTATTGTCTGTATTATAAATTACATGACCGAGTGTGTATTACATATTACACGACTGAGCGTTGGTCACAGCGGTAATAACCTGCAATAAACCAGACCAGACTCTGTACTGGTGTACGAGACAATCATGTGCACAGCAAGGACTTCATGAGAATGCTCGCAATATTACAGGTTACATATACAATTAATCTACATAAAAACTTCTATTAAACACCAGAGCTGCACTCACTATTCTGCTGGTGGAATCACTGTGTACATACATTACATTACTTATCCTGTACTGATCCTGAGTTACATCCAGTATTATACTCCAGAGCTGCACTCACTATTCTGCTGGTGGAGTCACTGTGTACATACATTACATTACTTATCCTGTACTGATCCTGAGTTACATCCTGTATTATACTCCAGAGCTGCACTCACTATTCTGCTGGTGCAGTCACTGTGTACATACATTACATTACTTATCCTGTACTGATCCTGAGTTACATCCTGCATTATACTCCAGAGCTGCACTCACTATTCTGCTGATGCAGTCACTGTGTACATACATTACATTACTTATCCTGTACTGATCCTGAGTTACATCCTGTATTATACTCCAGAACTGCACTCACTATTCTGCTGGTGCAGTCACTGTGTACATACACTACATTACTTATCCTGTACTGATCCTGAGTTACCTCCTGTATTATACTCCAGAGCTGCACTCACTATTCTGCTGGTGCAGTCACTGTGTACATACATTACATTACTTATCCTGTACTGATCCTGAGTTACCTCCTGTATTATACTCCAGAGCGGCACTCACTATTCTGCTGGTGCAGTCACTGTGTACATACATTACATTACTTATCCTGTACTGATCCTGAGTTACCTCCTGTATTATACTCCAGAGCTGCACTCACTATTCTGCTGGTGCAGTCACTGTGTACATACATTACATTACTTATCCTGTACTGATCCTGAGTTACATCCTGTATTATACTCCAGAGCTGCACTCACTATTCTGCTGGTGCAGTCACTGTGTACATACATTACATTACTTATCCTGCACTGCTCCTGAGTTACATCCTGTATTATACTCCAGAGTTGCACTCACTATTCTGCTGGTGCAGTCACTGTGTACATACATTACATTACTTATCCTGCACTGATCCTGAGTTACATCCTGTATTATACTCCAGAGCTGCACTCACTATTCTGCTGGTGAAGTCGCTGTGTACATACATTACATTACTGATCCTGCACTGCTCCTGAGTTACATCCTGTATTATACTCCAGAGCTGCACTCACTATTCTGCTGGTGAAGTCGCTGTGTACATACATTACATTACTGATCCTGCACTGCTCCTGAGTTACATCCTGTATTATACTCCAGAGCTGCACTCACTATTCTGCTGGTGGGGTCACTGTGTACATACATTACATTACTTATCCTGTACTGATCCTGAGTTACATCCTGTATTATACTCCAGAGCTGCACTCACTATTCTGCTGGTGCATTCACTGTGTACGTACATTACATTACTTATCCTGTACTAATCCTGAGTTACATCCTGTATTATACTCCAGAGCTGCACTCACTATTCTGCTGGTGCAGTCACTGTGTACATACATTACATTACTTATCCTGTACTGATCCTGAGTTACATCCTGTATTATACTTCAGAGCTGCACTCACAATTCTGCTGGTGCAGTCACTGTGTACACACATTACATTACTTATCCTGTACTGATCCTGAGTTACCTCCTGTATTATACACCAGAGCAGCACTCACTAATCTGCTGGTGGAGTCACTGTGTACATACATTACATTGCTTATCCTGTACTGATCCTGAGTTACATCCTGTATTATACTCCACAGCTGCACTCACTATTCTGCTGGTGGAGTCACTGTGTACATACATTACATTACTTATCCTGTACTGATCCTGAGTTACATCCTGTATTATACCCCAGAGCTGCACTCAGTATTCTGCTGGTGGGGTCACTGTGTACATACATTACATTACTGATCCTATACTGATCCTGAGTTACATCTTGTATTATACTCCAAAGCTTTAATGTACCTTTGGGAGTATATATTGTACCAGCAATGAGCGAGCGTGCTCGCCGCTGCTTGATACTCGATCGAGCATAGGGGTGCTCGGGAACGCTTGTTACTCGATCAAGTATCGCGGTAGCTCGAGCGCCATGCTAAAGTTCCCGCCCGCATGTTTTGCGGCTGTTAGACAGCCACTAAACAAGCGAGGGTTGCCTGAAATACACAGTAATGCCGTAGTCATGTTGGCTGCTGGTATTACTTTGATTGGCCGGCCGCATCGTGTCTTGTATAAGACCCTATGATGTGATGCTCGGCACACTCTCCTCTGGAAGTAGTTCAGGAAGAGTTGATCTAGGAGGAGAGCTTAGATTAGAGCAGGCATATAGGCAGTGTTTAATTGCTATTGCAGTACTTGTATATGTGACGGTCTCAGCCCTCACCCTGGGAAGTGGGGTTACTCGGAGCCGGGTCAGATGTTGGGGGAGTTGCAGTCGTGGCCTAGACCTGGTCCGTGCCCAGGGCGGTCACATAAAAGATGTAATGGGCTTTCAGGGTTGAGTGGTATTTCGACTACGCCACCTACGGTTTCCGGTGATAGATACCAGCGCTGCTTCAGTCCACTGAGGCCGGTGTTACGGACAGCTGAGATGGGACGGCTCCCCGCAGGTGGAGCGGGCCTCAGGGCAGTGTGAGGAAGGAATGGTGGGTGCAGTGCCGCGCAGTAAATAACAGGTTGAAGCGGGGTGTGAAGTTATCCAGGGTTTTTACTCACATTAAGATGAACTTTAGCCGCAAAGCTTCCCTCTGCTCCTCGCGGCGTGCTGCGGCCACCAGGAAGGGGGTCCAGCACTTTCCAGATAGATCAGGAGCACCTGTCTAGACCCCGGTGGTGTGTTCCTCTCCTCCCTCACTTTCTCTTTCTCCTCCCGCTTGTGTCCCCCTCTGGGATCCACTAAGCCGCCGGGCTTTTCCAACAGTGACGTGAAGTACACAGTCAGATATCGGGGGCCGGTCACCCCTCTTGCAGCAGGAGTCCCTCTGGCCTGGCCAGAGTGAAGAAATACAGGTGGTGTATGCCACTCCGTCCGTATCCCCCAGGGATCCTTTTGCCTGTGGAGCTTGTCTCCTCCGCTCCCCTCCAGGCCTTCTTAACTAGGGACCTTGACCGGGTAGAGACAGCGGTTAACTCTTGTCCGCTCCTCTTCTCAAGGCCAGAGCACGAGGACCGTGTATCTCCAATCAGCTGCAGGTTCTAACAGAAAGCCACGTTCAGTGATGAAGATCACAATCAAAGACCTTGAACTTAAGATGGCTGAAGATTAAATATGATGCCATTAGTGCATCCAAAAAGTGTGTCCTCCACCCTCACCCACTACATGGTTCCCCCTATCTTTGGTTCCCCCCATCTCCTCTATCCCGGCTGGGGCAGCACCCTGGTGCCTTAAAGCCCCCCTCAGGACAGGAGTGGTGTAGTGTTGAATGGTGAAGTAGGGTCCTGAGAAGTGCTCCATCCTTACCTGGAAGAGGAGATACCACACCTCTACTGAGGTGCAGTACCCCTGTGGCGACTGAACCCTAAGGGGCGCCACATTCCCCCCTGGTGAAACACAGCACGTCCGCGGCCTGCAAAAGAGTAAAAAGTGGTACAGACATTTCAAATTTTTGTATAACAATAACAATAAAATGATCTTCCCTTTATGGGAGGTAAGGACACTTTAAACGTTGCTTAAAATATATATAGTATAAATGTAGAAAAACAGTAAAGAGACATTATGCATGTAGACAGTACTGTAGAAAAGCATTGTAGAAAAGTGTCAGTTCAGAAGCATGAGGGACCTGTCCCAAACCCTCAACGTAGGCCCTGGGGTGGCTGCAGGGCATGGAGATCCTGAGTTGGACCTCCAGGAGAGCCACTCCAGACAGGTTTTGCTTCTGAGGTCTGAGGTAGTAGTAGATGCGGTTTTGCATAAAACCAATAGGGAGCACCTAAATAGATGCATAAACTATATACAATAAGTAGAAGAGTCTGTCTACTGCCAGTCCGCAGGGACAAATGTCTCTTTATAACGGGAGGAAAACATTATTAAATATAAACGAAAACAATTTAACTGTAAGGTACAGCCTCCGGGGCCGCTCAGTCCAGGTATCCCCACCGGGGAAAAGGCTCGTTCTTCCCTACGGAGCCTGACTGGTCCTCTTGTGGCAGGCGCGTGGGGGCCTCGCCCTGAAACACTCTGTGGACGTCCAGGGCGTACCAGCCACGCACCCCATGGTGGCGGGTGTATGTCACCAGATCACCCGGGTAGAGGTTCCGACCAGGGTGTCCCTTCTTCAATTGTGGCTCGATGTCCCGCCGGCTGACGAAAAAGTCCTGCTCAAACTGGGGACCCCGTATGAAGCCCCACCCCGCCTCCTGGTGGAAGAAGACTATCAGCCCTTCCTCCCGGGGGCTCGGACGGACGGCCTCCTCCTGGCGGGCCCTTGACTTTGCAGCTTTGGAGCGCACCTCTAGACGCTCGCAACGGACTCTCCTCTCCCGCCGTTCCTTATCGAGTTGGAGGAGCCCCCTTTTACAGAACTCCTTCCTCCTCTGCGCTTCAGCCCGGGTCTCCTGGGGGAAGCCCATCAGGTCGCCCCCCTGGTTATCCCAGGCCATCTCTTCCGCCGCCGGGCAGGCGACCGGGGGCGCAGGTAGCGGTGACAGCAGGGGTTGCTGCAGGTCATCTGCTGGTGCGGACCAGTCCGGGTTGGGGCTGATGGTCTCCCCTTTGAAGGCTGGTTGTAGACCGGAAGTCGGGAGGCATAGCAGACCTCCGCCGGTGGCAGATACTTGGGCCTCCGGCTCCAGAGCTAGGAGCTGATCCCACACGACAGCGCCCGGGGACAGGGGTGCTGGCATCAGATCCAGGAGGGCCTCCGTGGGCCTGGCGCTCGGGACAGGGGTTTGCTTCTTACCCGATCCAGGGCTGCACGCGGCCTCCGGGGTTTCCTTTGCCTGGGTTGCTGTCCTCGTAGTTAGGGCTGCAGAGCCCTGGCGGCGGGCCCAGATTTTGCTGAGCACCTCTCCCCGCCACTCAGCGGCGGCGTGTCGTTGAGCCTCTGCGACCCTCCGGATCAAGTCCTGTGCCTCTCCACGGAGGAACTCGGCCTCCTCCGGGGTCAAGTGGATTCCCGTTACACCGAGCGGGGTAGCAGCTCGTGGGCCAGCATCGGAGGTTTTCTCCTGCGCTGCATCCATCCTCGCTGCCGGGTGTGGTGTGTCTCGGATTGTTGTGGCCACACCTTGTTGTTGCTTTCGTCTACTCCTCTTTTCGGGGCGGCTCCAGGGCGGCTGGCTGACGGGCACTCCCAGGGACATCCCATCCGCTTTGGCGGACATTACCATGCGGACTGTCTCTGCTGAAGGGGGCGGTCTGCACTTTTGGCGCCATGGCGAAGCCTGGCCCACGATGGGAGGTACGGAGTCGCTGTTCTTTTTGCACATAATGGCGTCCGTTCTTCTTGGGCGGTGCCACGTGAAGTGTAAAACGACAGTCTTTTAGTGAAAAGGCGCACAGTACCCGGTAGCAATGGGGATTTTCTTTTCTGTTGCTGCGGGCACGCAATCCTGCCGACTACGCCAAGTTGTGACGGTCTCAGCCCTCACCCTGGGAAGTGGGGTAACTCGGAGCCGGGTCAGATGTTGGGGGGGTTGCAGTCGTGGCCTAGACCCGGTCCGTGCCCAGGGCGGTCACATAAAAGATGTAATGGGCTTTCAGGGTTGAGTGGTATTTCGACTACGCCACCTACGGTTTCCGGTGATGGACACCAGCGCTGTCTCAGTCCACTGAGGCCGGTGTTACGGACAGCTGAGATGGGAAGGCTCCCCGCAGGCGGAGCGGGCCTCAGGGCAGTGTGAGGAAGGAATGGTGGGTGCAGTGCCACGCAGTAAATAACAGGCTGAAGCGGGGTGTGAAGTCATCCAGGGTTTTTACTCACATTAAGATAAACTTTAGCCACAAAGCTTCCCTCTGCTCCCCGCGGCGTGCTGCGGCCACCAGGAAGGGGGTCCAGCACTTTCCAGATAGATCAGGAGCACCTGTCAAGTCCCCGTTGGTGTGTTCCTCTCCTTCTCCCTCACTTTCTCCTTCTCCTCCCGCTTGTGTCCCCCTCTGGGATCCACTAAGCTGCCGGGCTTTTCCAACAGTGACGTGAAGTACATGTTATGATCTGCTACAAGCACTAAGGAAAGACATTAGATCTGTCCCTACAATAGAACTAAACTGGATCCCTACGATGTAACGGGGAACCTGATCCTGCGATCAGACCCGCTAAAGTCCTCGGCTAGTCTGTACGAAGACCTATAGATGCAAGGGAGGGATCCCTACAAGAACTAGGGACTGGGATAAAGTTGGACACCTCCTAGCAGAAATTGTAGCAGTCAAAGACAAACACACAACAAAGAACATAGAGGTCCGAAGACCTAGCAAAACTAACAGAGAACGGTAACAGAGCACCAAGCTAGCTCAAGAGTAGTAAATACAATGAAGTCCAGCAAGGCCAAGAGGGCGGAGCCGGATTAAATAGGCAAAAAAGGTCATGTGACCAGCAAACTAGAAAAAAACCAACAGGAGAGTTCTAACAGTACCCCCTCTTCTAAGAGGATCCTCCGGATCCCCTAGGCCCGGGCTTATCAGGAAACCTCCTGTGAAACGCTCTGACAAGTCTGGAAGCAGAAACATCATCCGCCCTCACCCATGAGTTATCCTCGGGTCCGAAACCCTTCCAAGCGACGAGATACTGCAAACTCCCTCTATACCGTCTAGAATTTAGGATGCGGGAAATTTCATATTCCCCGTCCTCCACCTCCGGAGGAACAGTGGCAGAGGCGTCACCAACCGACACATCAGCTTTTTTCAACAGAGAAACATGAAACACCGGATTAATCTTCCAGGAGGTAGGAACCTCCAACCTAACAGCAGATTGGTTAACTATCTGAAGCACCTTAAAGGGCCCTACAAACTTGGGACCCAACTTTTTAGAAGGAATCCTCAATCGCAGATTCCTAGAGGACAACCAAACCATGTCACCAATAGCAAACGAAACCTCTTGCCGTTTCCTATCAAAGTACCTCTTAGATTTTTTGTTAGCCTCCTGAAGATTATCATGCACATCCGTCCAAACTCTCTCCAAATCACCGGAAAAACTCTCCTCCTCAAGCACAGCCGATACCAATTTGGAGAATGACCCAAAAGACGGATGTCTCCCAGAACAACATAAAAAAGGCGAACACCCAGCAGAAGAGGGTGTATGGTTGTTAAGAGCAAATTCAGAAAGTGGCAGAAACTCAGACCACCCCTCTTGATTGTCTGCCACAAAGCAACGCAAGAACTGTTCAACATCCTGGTTCTTTCTTTCTGTCTGGCCATTAGACTCAGGATGATATCCGGATGAAAACGACAAATGAACTCCCAACCTGTCACAAAAGGCACGCCAAAAACGAGCCACGAACTGAGGTCCCCTATCAGAAACAATGTCAGTAGGAACGCCATGTAGTCTGACAATTTCCTTGACAAAGGCCTTAGCGAGTGTCTTAGCGCAAGGCAGTTTGATGAAGGGAACCAAGTGACACATCTTGCTAAAACGGTCCACGACCACCCAGATAACAGTGAAACCCTCAGAGGAGGGAAGGTCAGTAATAAAGTCCATAGCCAGATGTGTCCAAGGTGCACTAGGAACCTCCAGAGGGCAAAGCAACCCCGCAGCAGGAGCATGCGAAGACTTGGATCTAGCACACACAGTACATTGACGCACCCACTTAATGACTTCCTTCTGCCATCCAGGCCACCAAAAACTGCGACCCACAAGTCTCTTGGTCTCAGAAATTCCTGGATGACCTGCCAACCGAGACTCATGACACTCAACAAACAAATCTCTCCTAAAGGTCCTAGGCACAAACAACCTCCCATGGGGAGTGTTAGATGGGGCATTCTCCTGAGCTTTAAGAATCTCATCCTCCAAAACGGAGTGCAAAGCAGCAATCACAACACCTTCTTGTAAAATGCTCTCCTCCTCCTCCTCAGCACCGACCATGGGAGAAAAGCTGCGAGACAAAGCATCCGCTTTAACATTCTTGGTACCCGGGATGTAAGTAACGGAAAAATTAAACCGCGAGAAAAAAAGTGCCCACCTGAATGGGAAAATCAGCACCTTCCAAGAGATGACGCCAGTGTTCAAATGCGAGTTTAATAGCCCGCAATTCCCGATTACCAATATCGTAATTAAGTTCAGTCTCAGAAAATTTTTTTGAAAAAAAGGCACAGGGATGTACTCCATCCTTGTTTTCCTGAGACAACACCGCACCGACCCCCACAGAAGAAGCATCAGCCTCAACCAAAAACGGCTTAGTCACATCAGGCTGCATAAGGATGGGAGCAGAGGTGAACCTCTCCTTTAGAAACACAAAAGCTTCAATGGCCTCAGTAGTCCACTGAACCGCATTAGCACCTTTCCTGGTGAGATCGGTCAGCAGTTTGACAATAATAGAAAAAATTTTTATGAATTTTCTGTAATAATTGGCGAAACCCAAAAACCTCTGTATCGATTTCAAACCAATAGGCCTAGACCATTCCTGCACAGCTTGAACTTTAACCGGGTCCATCTCAAAACCTTCACTGGAGATAATGTAACCCAAAAAACTAATTCTCTGTACAGCGAACTCACATTTCTCTAGCTTAGCAAAAAGCGAATTGTCCATTAATAACTGTAAAACTTCACATACGCTCCGCCAATGAGACTCCAGATCAGGCGAATAAATCAGAATGTCATCCAAATACACAACCACATTTTTGCCGATTAAATGTCTAAGGATGTCATTTATAAGATTTTGAAAAAATGCTGGTCCATTGGTAAGACCAAAAGGCATAACCAGATTCTCAAAATGACCCACAGGAGTGTTAAAAGCAGTCTTCCATTCATCACCCTCCTTCATGCGCAACAAATTGTATGCCCCCCGGAGATCAATTTTAGAGAACCACTTGGCCCCCACTAACTGGTTAAACAAATCAGGAATCAATGGCAGTGGGTAAGGATTGCGTACAGTAATTTTATTAATCTCACGAAAGTCCAGACAAGGACGTAAACCGCCATCTTTTTTTTTTACAAAAAAAAATCCAACAGCCACAGGAGACTTGGAAGGCCTAATGTGACCGGCGGCCAAGCTTGTCTGTATGTATTCCTCCAAAGCCTTTCTCTCAGGAATAGTAAGATTAAATAAACGACTTTTAGGAAGAGTCGCTCCAGGGACAAATTCAATGGTACAATCATCGTCTCTATGGGGAGGCAAAATTTGTGACTCCTCCTCAGAAAAAACTCTCCAAAAATCCTGAATAGGTACAGGTAATTCCCCTTTTTCCACCGCAGCAATACGTCCGTTACAACACTTGTCATAACATTTAGGGCTCCAGGACTTAATTTCATTGGTAGACCAATCCAGTACAGGATTGTGCAATTTTAACCAGGGCAACCCCAATATTACTGGAGAAGGCAAATTATTTAATACTACCAAATCCAAATTCTCTTGATGAATACCATTAATAGTGAGGGGAAATTCACAGACCTTGTGAGTAACACTCTTCAAGGGAGAGCCATCAACAGAAACCACAGCAATAGAGGATGACAAAGGTTTAGGTTTTAATTTAAGTTTTTCCAAGAATCCCCCATCAATCACATTCAGAGTAGAACCACAATCCACAAATACCCAAAATTCAATTAATTCTTCCTGAGCAGCGGTAGTAGCAGATAGGAATACTCCCTTAGTATTTAAACAGGCTATACGTGCATAACTGACCATTTTTTTTCTTTGTTCATACGAAGCACACAGTTCTTAATAAAATGACCAGAATTTCCGCAATAGAAGCACAAACCTTCAGAAAGCCTGCGGTCTTTTTCCTGAGAGCGGGGTGCCATCGCCCCAATCTCCATCGGCTCTCCTTTGTCAGCACAGACCCTCTCAGGACTCGGAGCTGACATAGCAGAGGATTTGCTCTCATTAACCCTTGCACGCAGTCTCCTGTCCACCCGTATAGCTAATTGCATTGCCTCCTGCAAGTTTCCAGGTGTGGGATAAGTTATCAGCAAATCCTTAACCCTTTCACCTAGCCTTGCAAGAAACAAGCTTTTCAAAGCTGAATCGTTCCACCCCACCTGGGCAGACCACCGACGGAAGTGAGAACAATATTTTTCCACATTACCTGATCCCTGCCTCAGATGTCTCAATTCAGACTCAGCAGATGAGACACGATCAGGATCATCGTACAACAAACCCAAAGCAGAAAAAAAACTATCCACTGATCTAAAGCACGGATCACTAGGTTGGAGAGAGAAGGCCCATCCCTGAGGATCTTTGCGCAAAAGTAACATTATGAACCCTATGCGCTGTGATTCATCACCAGAGGATCTGGGTCTTAAACGAAAATACAATAAACAAGCATTTTTAAAAGAAAAAAAATCTTGTTCACCAAAAAATAGATCAGGCAGACGTACCTTTGGCTCCACAAAATGTGCTCCAGAACAGCTACTCACGTGTTGTTGGAGCTCGGCCACCTCCAGAGAGAGTCCCTGCAAGCGTTGAGCCAAATCTTGAACCGAGACCATGATGGAAAACTGGAGGTCTTTCCTTAGAGAAATTTTTTTTTGGGCTGGACTTACTGTTATGGTCTGCTACAAGCACTAAGGAAAGACAGGAGATCTGTCCCTACAATAGAACTAAACTGGATCCCTACGATGTAACGGGGAACCTGATCCTGCGATCAGACCCGCTAAAGTCCTCGGCTAGTCTGCACGAAGACCTATAGATGCAAGGGAGGGATCCCTACAAGAACTAGGGACTGGGATAAAGTTGGACACCTCCTAGCAGAAATTGTAGCAGTCAAAGACAAACACACAACAAAGAACATAGCGGTCCGAAGACCTAGCAAAACTAACAGAGAATGGTAACAGAGCACCAAGCTAGCTCAAGAGTAGTAAATACAATGAAGTCCAGCAAGGCCAGGAGGGCGGAGCCGGATTAAATAGGCAAAAAAGGTCATGTGACCAGCAAACTAGAAAAAAACCAACAGGAGAGTTCTAACAGTACACAGTCAGATATCGGGGGCCGGTCACCCCTCTTGCAGCAGGAGTCCCTCTGGCCTGGCCAGAGTGAAGAAATACAGGTGGCGTATGCCTCTCCATCCGTATCCCCCAGGGATCCTTTTGCCTGTGGAGCTTGTCTCCTCTGCTCCCCTCCAGGCCTTCTTAAGTAGGGACCTTGACCGGGTAGAGACAGCGGTTAACTCTTGCCCGTTCCTCGTCTCAAGGCCAGAGCACGAGGACCGTGTATGTTCAATCAGCTGCAGGTTCTAACAGAAAGTCACGTTCAGTGATGAAGATTACAATCAAAGACCTTGAAATTAAGATGGCTGAAGATTAAATATGATGCCATTAGTGCATCCTAAAAGTGTGTCCTCCACCCTCACCCACTACATGGTTCCCCCTATCTTTGGTTCCCCCCATCTCCTCTATCCCGGCTGGGGCAGCACCCTGGTGCCTTAAAGCCCCCCTCAGGACAGGAGTGGTGTAGTGTTGAATGGTGAAGTAGGGTCCTGAGAAGTGCTCCATCCTTACCTGGAAGAGGAGATACCACACATCTACTGAGGTGCAGTACCCCTGTGGCGACTGAACCCTCAGGGGCGCCACATATACCTCTGCTGCACCATTAAAACAAAAGTCCTTTTCAGGGCTGCATACTGTCGTTTTTCTAGTAAAATCAATATTACCTGCTCTCAGTGTAGGGATAGCTGGTGGAGGAGGGATAGCTTTGGATTAGAGGCATATAGGCAAGGTTTATTGCCTTGCAGTCCTTCTATGGGTATACTGCTGCTGCAACCTAAAATCAAAGGTCCTTTTCAAGGCTACATATGTTCTTTTCCCATACTGAAAATTTACAGGCATATATTATATACCTAATTTAAAATGCCCAAGGCTTGCAGCCCTCGCTCCAAATTTCTAGAGGGGCGGCCTTTGCTCATAATTTTTAGAGGGTCCTCAGGCGACCCTCACTCATAATTTTTAGAGTGTCATCAGGCGGCCCTCGCTCATAATTTTTAGAGGGTCCTCAGGCGGCCCTCACTCTTAATTTTTAGATGGTCATCAGGCGGCCCTCGCTCATAATTTTTAGATGGTCATCAGGCGGCCCTCACTCCTAATTTTTAGAGGCTCCTCAGGCGGCCCTCACTCATAATTTTTAGAGGGTCATCAGGCGGCCCTCGCTCATAATTTTTAGAGGGTTCTCAGGCTTCCCTCACTCATAATTTTTAGAGGGTCATCAGGCGGCCCTCGCTCATAATTTTTAGAGGGTCCTCAGGCAGCCCTCACTCATAATTTTTAGTTGGTCATCATGCGTCCCTCACTCATAATATTTAGATGGTCATCAGGCGGCCCTCGCTCATAATTTTTAAAAGCTAAACAGGCGGCCCTCTTTCCAAATTTTAAGAGGGTCATCTTATGGCTCTCGCTTATAATTTGTAGCTGGTAAAAAGGAAGCCCTTGCTCTAAATAGTAAGAGGGTCATCATGCGGCCCTCACTCATAGTTTTTAGAGGGTCATCAGGCAGCCCTCGCTCATAATTTTTCCAGGGTGTGTATGATGCCCTCCTTCATAATTTTGACACAATGTGTATGAGACCTACCTCTACAATTCTCTTACATGTACAGTGGGGGAAATAAGTATTTGATCCCTTGCTGTTTTTGTAAGGTTGCCCACTGACAAAGACATAAACAGTCTATAATTTTAAGGGAAGGTTAATTTTAACATTGAGAGATAGAATATCCCCCAAAAAAAAAAAGAAAATCACTTACCGATTAATTGAGTCTGTAGACTGGAGTCTTTTATACAGGTGACTATGTAAGACAGCTGTCTTTAATGCAGGTAACGAATTGATTATGAGCATTTAACTGGTCTGTAGGAGCCAGAACTCATAATGGTTTGTAGGGGATCAAATACTTAATTCTCACTGCAAAATGCAAAAAAAATTATCTAATATACAATGTGATTTTATTGATTTTTTTGGGATATTCTATCTCTCAATGTAAAAATTAACCTACCCTTAAAATTATAGACTGTTCATGTCTTACAAAAACAGCAAGGGATCAAATACTTATTTCCCCCACTGTATATATGTATACATGTGTATACTGTATATATGTATACCCCCAGGGGTAAATGTTTTTCAGCCTTTGCACTTAGTGCATAGGCTTTACCAGTCTACGAGTCTTAAAAATGTTTTTCTGATGCCCTCCTCTACGTGTCTTCCAGGATGTATTGCAGTCCCTCCTTCTAATTTTTGGCAGCCCTTATACTTAGTGCATAGGCTTTAGTTACACTACCTAAGAATTTCAAACAGAATGTGTATGAGGCCCTCCTTTATGTCTAATACAGGGTGTATCGGAGTCCCTCTTCCTTCTAATTTTTGGCACTTTTTGCATTGTCCGCATAGGCTTTGTGAGCTTCAGAGTCCCTCTTTCATAAATTGAACAGGATGTGTCTGATCATGTCAAACACCACATGGTCAGATAAAGTAGTAAAGTGATAAATTTACAATTACCGGTGACTACCGGTGGGTGTAGTTTTATTTCTCCCTCTGCTATGTCATCTACTGTAGTCATAGGCGACAAGGAAATACGGTCAAAGATGGCCCGGCTATTAAGGGATGGAGGAGGCAGGTTTATTTTTCTTTTTCATTTTGCCTTATATACAAGTCATTATCCTGGAAAGAATGTTTCCTAATATTTTTTCAGGTAAAATCCATTTTTGTTTTGGTTTTGTATGTTTTATTGTCAGTCCGTAAAAGTGGATTACCTCTGACAACGTTGTTCCCAGCAGTGACCTGGGAGTCAGAGATGCGTCCAGGTGTCTTCCCCATGCTGTTTCCATTCAATTTCAGGGCTGTTTCCATCCATTTCAGTGATTTTCCTGCCCCCCCCAGCCCTCCTGTTATGGTCTTCTGGAAAAATGCTCGACTTTCTCATTGGCTTCCATTATACTTGGTACTCGAAGTCGAGCCCGTCCGAGCGTCTGACCTGCTCGATTCGAGTACTGAGCACTCCAGTATTTTAGTGCCCAATCATCACTAGTATATGCGTAATTAGGTACTATGTTGCCCAGATTGTAAGTCTACTATTTAAAGGTATCTTATCTGATTGTCCCTCCGTATGTCAAAAGTTAAAGCGGGGGGTCCCCATCAAAAGTGGACTGCACTTTTAAAGACCTTTAATCTAAGTACAACCTTAATGAAAAACTTTGCTAGGACCATCCTATATTTTGGGGGAGAAAAAAATCTGGGTTCCAATGAAAGCACCAACACAAAAAATGTTAAATTATTGGGTAACATGGTAGTTATGTGTCAGTTTACACCATACATCTAGCATTGTGTTCATCAACCAGGAGTTTCAGGATGAACCTTCCAGAATAGAAAAATTTTATGTACCGTATTTTATTTCTGCGTCCTCCTTGTCTAGCTTACAGACAGTTAAAATGGGAGCACACTGATGGCTAATGAAAATAAGTGAAAAAAAAAAAAATAGGATGCAGATTATGTAAGCACTCGAGCAGCCCACTCCACAGAAGGGACAATGACTTTACACAACGCCGCTGTAGAGCACTTGATACAAGCAAATGAAAAATTACAAAAAAAGTAGCCGCTAAAAATGGACGTAAGTGCGGTGAATAGAAATCAGTTCAGTGAGGTGAGATGAGGGGTACAAACAGTTTCGTGCCTACTATATGGATCATTGATGGAGGGAGATGACGTTGTTTGGGCTCTCAGAGTATTACGGCATATAGTTTTCCTACGCCTATTGCAAAATCAGTCGTCTTGGGCTTCTTATAACTACTAAAAAAATAGATTAAAAAAAACATACAACCTACATATATATATATATGTATATATATATACACAGTATATACACAACGTACATACCCCTTCTCATAATCCTACATATCAAAGGATTTTTGCCATTAGCAAGTACAGTCATTGGATGTGTGTAATGGCTGCTATTTTAAAAACAGGAATCAGTTTAATCAAATTTTAAAACATTGTGACCCCAATCTCCATCATTCAGCAGATTTAGATTCCATCCTACCTATACAGTATGAATGAAGCAGCAGGACACATGCTCTATCACCACTTTGCTCAAGCTCCTCTTTGTCACGGTGGTGCCACTGGAGGGGACTTGGTCTACCGTTTCACTGGTCTGATACTCATGGATGGATCACCCTTCTTACTTAGTTGTTACTTCTCCTGGCACCATGCACTTTGTCCTTCTTCTTCTTTCTGCTCCTGTGTTTTCATTTCCCCAGGTTATTTAACCCAGTAATGTAATAGCAATTCCAGCTCACCCTTGGTGTTCTCCCAACCCGTTCGGAGCTCAGACACTGGTTCTGCCACAGTCCAGAAATTCAAATAGGAAGGGAAGAAGTCCAGCTCAACGAACAGGTTAGTTGACACCAGGCATCCTTTGCATGAATTTTATCTGAATAAAGAAGAACTTGTTCTTTGAGCTGCACTCCTTTCCTTTTTACTTAACCCAGCTCCGGCTGCAGAGAGCCACCTGAGTATTTATGCAGTTGGCATCCTGCCATTATTTAGTGCTAGGAACTCCCTCCACTATTATGTCAGCCATCGCTGCTACAACTGAATATCATGTGCCAGATATGCTACATCTACTATTTATGTTCCTGCTCTGCTTCTTCAGTCATTGCTGTTGCAACTCTTCATTACTATTGCTGTTCTAGCTCTGCTTCTTCAGTCATTGCTGTTCCAGCTCGTTTTCATTATCACTGTTATTCCAGCTCTGCCTCTTCAGTCATTTCTGTTCCATCTCTTCTACATTACTATTGTTGTTCCAGCTCTGCTTCCTCATTCATTGCTATTCCAGCTCTTCTTCATTACTATTGCTGTTCCAGCTCTGCTTCTTCAGTCACTGCTGTTCCAGCTTTTCCTTATCACCATTGTTGTTCAGCTTCTTCAGTCATAGCTGTTCCACCTCTTCTACATTACCAATGCTTTTCCACTCAGTTTCTTTAGTCATTGCTGTTCCAGCTCTTCTTCATTACAATTGCTTTTACAGCTATGCTTCTTCAGTCATTGCTGTTCCAGCTTTTCTTCATTACCATTGTTGTTTCAGCTTCTTCAGCCATAGCTGTTCCAGCTTTTCTACATTACCAATGCTTTTCCACTCAGTTTCTTTAGTCATTGCTCTTCCAGCTCTGCCTCATAAAACATCTATATTCCATTTCTGATTTACTAGTCATCATTTTTACAGCTCTGTTTCATCAGTCATCACTGTGCCACCTATGCTACATCAGTCATTGCTGTTCCAGCTCTTCTACATCAACAATTGCTCTGCTTTAACAAACATTACTGTTCCAGTTTCTTATGTCAATTATCGCAATCCTAGCTCTGCTACACCGGTTTGAAATCTCCTCTACAGCCATCTTCAAGATCACTTCACCCAGACGCAACCATTCTGTTGCAACAGCGTCACCCTTGTTTCTCAAGATTTGCTCATCCAAAACAGGGCTTTAATGATCCACCTCACCAGCTGAAGCATAACACTAGTGCATTAAAGGGGTTTAACTGTGATTGAAAGTTATGCCTTATCCATAAAATATGATATAACTTACTGATCGCTGAGGATCCGACTGCTGAGGGCCCCGCTGATCCAGAAAACTGGGCTCCCATTCATCATCTATGGGGTCATATTAGTTGCCACAAAGTTTCCCCATAAAAAGATATAACCGATAAACAGTTACACAGAATTTACCACAGTCTGAAAAAAAGGACAAGTGAAAGAATATCTGTAGTGGTGATTGTTTTTAATAAAGCAGATTGCGTAGATTATGTGTAAGGGGGAAGACCGGGGTGTAAGTACTTTCAGAACAAGGGATCCGGAACTGCTGGGGCCGTGCCTCTGGTTGCAGGGGGAAGACAGACTGCGAGCACAGGAGTCAGGTGACTAGGAAGCTGGGGGCGTGTCCAGAGCGAGAGCTCAGGAGTCAGGTGACCGGGGAACTGGAGGCATGTCAAGGAAGAGGGAGAAAAAGGAGGCTTGCTCAGGAAAGCAGGCAGTTGACAGTTGGAGTCAAGCCCGACTAGAGGGAGAAGAGACGCAGGAGCCCTGGAGCCAAGCAAGCGAGGTGCAGTGTTATGGACTAGGGGCTCAGCGGGTCAAACCGGAGACCGCCTGCTGCCGCCAGAAGACGGAGCATTGTTTAAGCGGGGAAGCCAGAAGAAAACACTGGCATCAGCCAGCAACTGCCTTGTGGGGAACAAGAGTCAGCAAAGTGTAAAACTGCCGATTACAACCATTTAGACTCTGCTACATCTAGCCAAACTGTGGATTGTCGGTTATAGTCTGTTACCTGCTACTTCCCTTGTTGTACCCATATTTCCCCTGTTACTCTGTGAGTGGAAATTGACCCTGTTACAATAAATCCCCCCTGTTTATTAACCCTGTACTGGCTGCTCTGTGTTTCTGTGTCACTGCATCTAAAGTACCTGTGTCTCATTTGGCGTAGTCAGCAGGATGCAGTCTTTAGACACAGACACTGCAGATCAGTCCATCCTGGGAGCCCCTAGATCTAGCTTGCCGCTGGGGGCCATGCTCAGCAATCTCCCAAATTTCACCAGGGACAATATGATGCTGTGGGACTGGGTTGAGAGAGTTAGGAGTATGTTACGTATGCATCCGATAAACCCAGCTATGCAAGCCGAAATAGCCTTACTGGCCCTGGACGGCGAGGCCCGGCACTCCGTGATGTACCGCTCTCCCCATGACCAGGATACTGTAGAAAAAGTGGTGCGAATACTGGAGGAGATGCATGGGGATCCCACCAATGTAGGAGAGCTGAGGATACGGCTGTTTCACCAAGTGCAGCAGGAGGGGGAGACTGTGACGCAGTATGTTAATGCCTTACAGAGGGTGCATGCCTATATCACTAGAAAAGACGACATGGGGAATTTGGGAATGGGCCCCCCTGCCGTGATCTTAAGGGACCAATTTGTGGCAGGCCTCAGGGATGTGCAGCTGAAGCAGGCCTTGCGGGAGCGCCTGCGCGCTAACCCACGTATGACTTTTCTAGAAGTGGGGGCGGAGGCACGTGTGAGAGAGCAGAAGATGGGGATGACGGCCCTGGCAGGGATGGTCCGGAGTAATGAGGTACCCACCCCGCCTGCAGCTGAACCAGAATGGGCTCGAGAGATGCGAAAGGAGATACAGGAGATGCGGGGTGAATGGTCCAGTCTCAAGAATTCCCCTGCACAGACACCAGAGATACTCGGATCGATTGCCCCAGTTAGGGAAAGAATTGAATTCAGGCCCCACCCTGCAGGAGAATTCTGTAGAGGAGTGAGGCAGCCCTACACAGACAGAGACACGACCTGCTGGAAGTGCAAAGACGGCATTCATATTACCCATGGGACTGTTCGAGTTCAATCGGATGCCCTTCGGCCTGACTAATGCCCCCGGGACGTTCCAGCGTCTGATGGAGAGGTGCCTGTGCGATTTGTACTTCGAGGCGACACGGATTTATCTTGACGACATAATTGTCTATGCCGCCACCTTCGAGGAGCACCTCCAGCGACTGGAGCAAGTACTGAGTAGCCTACAGAGTCATGGCCTAAAGGTGAAGCCCCAGAAGTGCCACCTGTTCCACAAACAGATCGAATATCTCGGTCATACTGTGTCCGGTGAAGGAGTCAGTCCCACCCAGGAAAAGGTGGCCGCCGTACAGGAGTGGCCTACCCCGAAGACAGTGAAGGACGTTCGGGCCTTCTTGGGACTTGCCGGGTACTACCGAAGATTCGTGAAGAACTTCACCCTCATAGCCAACCCATTGCTGGAGCTACTTAAGGGAGTGCCGGTGGGCTCCAAGAATCGGGCGATTCGGTGGGGAAGCAGCCAGTAAGAGGCCTTCTGTGCCCTAAAAATGGCCCTGACTGAGGCCCCAATACTTGCCTATGTGGATTTCTCCTAACCATTCATACTCCACATTGATGGGAGCCTACATGGTCTGGGAGCCGTGTTATCCCAAGTACAGGAGGAGAAAGAACGCGTGATTGCGTATGCCAGCCGCTCCCTTCACAACTCTGAGAGGAACCCAGATAATTATAGCTCTTTCAAATTAGAGATGCTGGCTCTGGTTTGGGCAATGACCGAAAAGTTCGCAGAGTATTTTTACGGGTCCGAAGTACTGGTGAGAACAGATAACAACCCGCTGGCTCACCTGGAGAATGCGAAATTGGGGGCCCTGGAGCAGCGGTGGGTGGCCCGCATGGCCAGGTACCGGTATAAGATCGCCTATCGGTCTAAGGCAGAGAATACTCACGCCAACGCCCTCTCCATAGTGACATATGAACGGCCTGATCATGACCGCGATGAATATTTGGAAGCGGATGAGGTCCCTAGCTTCCGAAGTTTCGTGGGACCGCTGGTCGCAGCGCAGGGACAGATCGGAAAGATGTCGGAAGAACAAGGGCAGCCAATAGATGACTGGGTCCGACTTCAACAGACTGACAGAGAAGTTGCCCAATTACGTCAATGGGTGGCTTTGAGACAGGTCCCCAGTCGAGAGGAGAGGAGTACCCTGTACCGGGGGGTGCTGAAAATGCTGGGACAATGGGAGAGACTTTGTTTGCGAGACGGGCTGCTGTACCGACGGGTACAGCTACTGCGAGAGTTCGGGATCACCTGGCAAGTGGTGATCCCAGAGAAGTTGGTCGGAGTAGTGGATAAGGAAGCTCATAAATGATGGGCTCACTTCGGACCAGAGAAGACATTTCAGTGGTTGCAGAGGCTGGTGTATCACCCCCGACTGGGAGCAACAATAGAAGACACTTGTCGAAGATGTCGGAGCTGTGAGCTGGTTAAGCCCCCAGAGCAGCGGGTCCCCATACAAACCATTGTGACTTCTGCCCCCTTGGAGGTGCTGATGATCGACTATTTGACTGTTGGACCGGCGCATCTCAGGTATGAACATTGCCTGGTAATGACAGACCACTTCACAAAGTTTGCGGTGGTGACCCCGACCAGAGACCAGACCGCAGAATCAGCTGCGCAGGCCATCTGCCGAGACTTCATTCGGGTGTACGGCTGCCCAAAGAGGATCCATTCCGATCAAGGCGCTTGCTTCCAGGGCCGGGTGATGGAAGAGCTGCACCGGTTGTACAGGATTGAGAAGGCACGGACTACTCCTTACCACCCTCAAGGAAATGGGGCCTGTGAATGCTTTAATTGGACACTGATCCAAATGCTCCACACGTTGGAGGAAGATCGGAAGGTACGATGGCCTGAGTTTGTGGCTGAGCTGGTGTGGGTCTTCAACTGAGTGAATAGTACGGCGGGGTTCACTCCTTATACCTTACTGTTTGGGCGAAAGGGGCGAAAGATTACCGAGTTAGAGCTGGACCCCGAGGAGGACTACCCATGGACGGGGATGTCCTGGGTCTGGGAACACCGGCATCGACTGCAGATCCTCCGACGGTTGGTACAACAAAAGTTTCGAGAGCTCAAACATCATGAGACATTGTCTCTTCGAGGGACAGCTTTGAGGCCGGGAAGTGGGTGTTGGTACGAGACAGGCGGCCCCGGGGCAAATTGAGTAGGCGATGGGAACAGACCCCGCACCGAGTGAAGCGCAGGGTTGGCACTGAAGGACCTGTGTATGAAGTTCAACCCGAAGGGGCTGAAGGAGCCCCTACCAGAGTGGTTCATCATAGTATGCTGCTGCCCTGTCTGTCTAAAGATGACGAGGATGAAGAACGCTCACCTGCTTCTAGAGAGGGTCCTGTCACAGTTGCTGAAAGCCACGATGTGGATGAAGAAGAATTGTTGATTCTACCTCCGAGCCCTAGCACACGATTACCTGCAGTTCCCAGTGCAGGCGGCGAGGGAACACCATTGGTTGAAGCCACCGGGCAGGTGGAGTTTGGGAATCCGAGTGACCCTGCACCCCCCATTGGTCAAACTGAGTTACGCCGGTCAGAACGGACAACAGCAGGAGTGCCTCTTCACCGTTACGAACAAGATCAATTTATATGGCAACGTATTGTCCAGGAAGTCCAAGAATGTGAACATTTGGTGAAGGAACTCTCACCCGTGCAATGGCGAGTTAAAGGAGAGTGGGAGTGTAAGGGGGAAGACTGGGGTGTAAGTACTTTCAGAACAAGGGATCCGGAACTGCCGGGGCCGTGCCTCTGGTTGCAGGGGGAAGACAGACTGTGAGCACAGGAGTCAGGTGACCGGGAAGCTGGGGGCGTGTCCAGAGCGAGAGCTCATGAGTCAGATGACCGGGGAGCTGGGGGCGTGTCTAGGAAGAGGAAGAAAAAGGAGGCTTGCGTGGGAAAGCAGGCAGTTGATTGTTGGAGTCAAGCCCGACTAGAAGGAGAAGAGAGGCAGGGTCCGTGGAGCCGAGCAAGTGAGGTGCAGTGTTATGAACTAGGGGCTCAGCGGGTCAAACCGGAGACCGCCCGCTGCCACCAGAAGACATGGAGCCGAGCAAGTGAGGTGCAGTGTTATGAACTAGGGGCTCAGCGGGTCAAACTGGAGACCACCCGCTGCCGCCAGAAGACGGAGCATTGTTTAGGCGGGGAAGCCAGAAGAAAACACCGGCATCACCCGGCAACTGCCTTGTGGGGAACAAGAGTCAGCAAAGTGTAAAACTGCCAATTACAACCATTTAGACTCTGCTACATCCAGCCAAACTGTGGATTGTCAGTTATAGCCTGTTACCTGCTGCTTCCCTTGTTGTCCCCATATTTCCCCTGTTGCTCCCTGCGTGGAGATTGACCCTGTTACAATAAATCCCCCCTGTTTATTAACCCTGTACTGGCTGCTCTGTGTTTCTGTGTCACTGCATCTAAAGTACCTGTGTCGCATATGTACGGGTCTGCGCAGCTCGATTGCGCTATCTTTTCTATCCACAATGCATTATGACGCTTTCAAAACTCTTGTATTTGGTGAAGTGACATTGTGAAGTGTTCTCCATAGAAACTGGCTCCCCGCATCTAACTAATGTCTACAAGAGAGGTGGACTGCAGAGCACAGCACAAAGTCAACTTATATCATGGGAAATAACTATATGAGAACGTTATTTAATATATATTATACACTGCTCAAAAAAATAAAGGGAACACTCAAATAACACATCCTAGATAATAACAATAATAATCTTTATTTACACTGTGTTCCAAATTATTATGCAAATAATATTTTCTCAGATTTTCCCAAATTACCTATATGAATTGCAGTCATTGTAATTTTCCAGTCAAATAACTATTAGAGTACAATTGAAAGGTTTTTGTACAAACTGCCTATGATAACAGTATATTTAAAAAAAAATAAAAAACTCAAACTGCACTCAAAATGCATGTTCCAAATTATTATGCACAGCAGAGTTTTCAACCTTTTCATTTTAATAAAGAACAAAAAAATTGTCGTTTTTGAAATTATAAGCATTATCAGGTTATTACAAACTGAAATCAAACAGTTTTCAACTCAAAACTTTATTCTAGGTGATGTTACATTTTCACATAGGACCCCTTGTTCGAAAGGAGCTTCTGAACTCTCTCGTCCATTGAATTTGTCAGGTTTTGGATGGTTTCTGCTTCAATTGTTTTGCATGAGGACAGAATACCCTCCCAGAGCTGTTGCTTAGATGTGAACTGCCTCCCGCCATCATAGACACTCCTTTTGATGATGCTCCAGAGGTTCTCAATGGGGTTGAGGTCAGGGGAGCATGGGTGCCACACCATAAGTTTGTCCCCTTTTATGCAAATAGCAGCCAGAGATGCAGATGTGTTATGTGCAGCATGAGACGGGGCATTATCATGCATGAAAATGATCTTGCTGCGGAATGCACGGTTCTTCTTCTTGAACCATGGAAGGAAGTGCTGTTTGAGAAACTCAACATACATTATGGAGTTCATCTTTACCCCTTCAGGGATCCTAAAAGGGCCGACAATCTCTCTCCCCATGATTCCAGCCCAAAACATTACTCCACCTCCTTCTTGTTAGCGCCGTAGCCGTGTTTGCATGGGGTGTCCATCAACCAGCCATCCTCCACTCCATCCATCTAGACCATCGAGATCATTACATGCATGATAATGCCCCGTCACATGCTGCACATAACACATCTGCATCTCTGGCTGCTATGGGCATAAAAGGGGACAAACTTATGGTGTGGCACCCATGCTCCCCTGACCTCAACCCCATTGAGAACCTCTGGAGCATCATCAAAAGGAGTGTCTATGATGGCGGGAGGCAGTTCACATCTAAGCAACAGCTCTGGGAGGGTATTCTGTCCTCATGCAAAACAATTAAAGCAGAAACCATCCAAAACCTGACAAATTCAATGGATGAGAGAGTTCAGAAGCTCCTTTCGAACAAGGGGTCCTATGTGCAAATGTAACATCACCTAGAATAAAGTTTTGAGTTGAAAACTGTCTGATTTCAGTTTGTAATAACCTGCTAATGCTTATAATTTCAAAAATGACCATTTTTTTGTTCTTTATTAAAATGAAAAGGTTGAAAACTCTGCTGTGCATAATAATTTGGAACATGCATTTTGAGTGCAGTTTGAGTTTTTTATTTTTAAAAAAATATACTGTTATCATAGGCAGTTTGTACAAAAACCTTTCAATTGTACTCTATTAGTTATTTGACTGGAAAATTACAATGACTGCAATTCATATAGGTAATTTGGGAAAATCTGAGAAAATATTATTTGCATAATAATTTGGAACACAGTGTATATAGCGCCAACATATTCCGCAGCGCTTAACAATTCACAGGTTCATATACAACAGTCATAAGTAACATAGCTAAAGCTAATACAATAATTACAGCAAAAATAATGGCGACCCTGCTCGTAAGAGCTTACAATATACAATGAGGTGTTGGTGACAAAGTACAATGGCTTATTTACAAGGATGGTCCAGCCATCTTGAGGGGATGAGGGATAGATAAAGGCTGCATGATCTCATCACCAGCCAGTATTTGTGGTGCTTTTTGGTTCGGTGGAGAGTTATGTGTGGAGAAATAAGGGATGGGCTATAAGAAGATAAAAGGACTTTGATTAGGGAAGGTGATAGGCTGCCCTAAACAGGTGTATTTTTAGGGAATGCCTAAAACTGTGTAAATTGTGGTTCATCCTAATTTCTTGGGGTAGAGCATTCCAAAGAATAGGTGCAGCTCGGGAAAAGTCTTGAAACCGGGAGTGGGAGGTACGGATTAGTGCGGATGTTAGTCGAAAGTCGCTTGCGGAGCGTAGAGAACGGGTAGGCCGATAAACAGAAAGGAGGGAAGAGATGTAGGGGGGTGCCACACTGTGGAGAGCTTTGTGGGTACAAACAAGCAATTTAAATTAGATCCTTAAATTCATGGGCAGCCAGTGCAATGACTGGCACAGAGCGGAGGAGTCTGAGTAACGGTTAGCCAAATAGATGACCCTGGCTGCAGCATTAAGGATGGACTGGAGGGGGGAAAGTTGAGTGAGGGGGAGGCCAATTAATAGAGAGTTACAGTAGTCGAGGCAGGAGTGGATCAGGGCAGCAGTGAGGGTTTTTGTTGTTTCCATGGTGAGAAAGGGGCGGATTCTAGAGATGTTCTTCAGGTGCAAGCGACAAGAGCGGGCAAGAGATTGTATGTGGAAGGTGAAGGAGAGATTGGTGTCAAACACAACCCCAAGACAACGCGCCTGCTGGCTCGGCATTATTGTGGTGCCACACACGGAGAGAGAGATGTCAGATTTCGAGAGGTGAGAAGACTGCGGGAGCAGAAGAAGTTCAGTTTTGGAAAGGTTGAGTTTCAGGTAGAGAGCGGACATTATGTTAGAAACTGTGGCCAGACAGTCACTGGTGTTCTGTAGTACAGCGGGGGTAAGGTCAGGGGATGAGGTATTTAGTTGTGTGTCATCAGCATAAAGATGGTACTGAAAACCAAATTTGCTGATGGTCTGTCCAATTGGGGCTGTGTAGAGAGAGAAGAGAAGAGGGCCAAGGACTGAACCCTGAGGAACCCCAACAGTGAGAGGAAGAGGGGAAGAAGTGGAGCCAGCGAACGAAACACTGAAAGAGTGGTCAGATAGGTAGGAGGAGAACCAGGAGAGAGCAGTGTCCTTTATGCCGATTGAGTGGAGCGTAGAGAGTAGGAGGTGGTGGTCAATGGTGTCAAAGGCTGCAGAGAGGTCAAGAAGAATGAGCAGAGAGTGGTCACCATTACGTTTTGCTGTCAGAAGGTCATTGGTTACTTTGATGAGTACAGATCTGAATGAATGAAATATTCTCATTGAATACTTTGCTCTGTACAAAGTTGAATGTGCTGACAACAAAATCACACAAAAATCATCAATGGAAATCAAATTTATTAACCAATGGAGGCCTGGATTTGGAGTCACCCCCAAAATTAAAGTGGAAAAACACACTACAGGCTGATCCAACTTTGCTGTAATGTCCTTAAAACAAGTCAAAATGTGGCTCAGTATTGTGTGTGGCCTCCACGTGCCTGTATGACATCCCTACAATGCCTGGGCATGCTCCTGATGATGTTGCAGATGGTCTCCTGTGGGATCTCCTCCCAGACCTGGACTAAAGCATCCGCCCCCTCCTGGGCAGTCTGTGGTGCAATGTAACGTTGGTGGATGAAGCGAGACATGATGTCCCAGATGTGCTCAATGGGATTCAGGTCTGGGGAACAGGTGGGCCAGTCCATAGCTTCAATGCCTTCATCTTGCAGGAACTGCTGACACACTCCAGCCACATGAGGTCTGGCATTGTCCTGCATTAGGAGGAACCCAGGGCCAACCGCACCAGCATATGGTCTCACAAGGGGTCTTGGTACCTAATGGCAGTCAGGCTACCTCTGGCGAGCACATGGAGGGCTGTGCGGCCCTCCAAAGAAATGCCACCCCACACCATTACAGACCCACATCCAAACCGGTCATGCTGAAGGATGTTACAGGCAGCAGATCGCTCTCCACGGCGTCTCCAGACTCTGTCACGTCTGTCACATGTGCTCAGTGTAAACCTGCTTTCATCTGTGAAGAGAACAGGGCGCCAGTGGCGACTTTGCCAATCCTGGTGTTCTATGGCAAATGCCAAGCATCCTGCATGGTGTTGGGCTGTGAGCACAACCCCCATCTTGGACGTCGGGCCCTCATACCACCCTCATGGAGTCGGTTTCTAAACGTTTGTGCAGACACATGCACATTTGTGGCCTGCTGGAGGTCATTTTGCAGGGCTCTGGCAGTGCTCCTCCTGTTCCTCCTTGCACAAAGGCGGAGGTAGCGGTCCTGCTGCTGGGTTGTTGCCCTCCTACGGCCCCCTCCACGTCTCCTGGTGTACTGGCCTGTCTCCTGGTAGCGCCTCCAGCCTCTGGACACTACACTGACAGACACAGTAAACCTTCTTGCCACAGCTCGCATTGATGTGCCATCCTGGATGAACTGCACTACCTGAGCAACTTCTGTGGGTTGTAGAGTCCGTCTCATGCTACCATGAGTGTGAAAGCACAACCAACATTCAAAAGTGACCAAAACATCATCCAGAAAGCATTGGTACTGAGATGTGGTCTGTGGTCCCTACCTGCAGAACCACTCCTTTATTGAGGGTGTCTTGATAATTGCCAATAATTTCCATCTATTGTCTATTCCATTTGCACAACAGCATGTGAAATTGATTGTCAATCAGTGTTGCTTCCTAAGTGGACAGTTTGATTTCACAGAAGTTTAATTTACTTGGAGTTGTATTCTGTTGTTTAAGTGTTCCCTTTATTTTTTTGAGCAGTGTATATATACTCTTACATACTAGACATTTAGTAGTTATTTTATATACTTGTATAACGCCATCATATTCTGCAGCGCTTCAAAAACATCATCATCACTGTCCCCATTGGGGCTCACAATCTAAGTTCCCTATCACTGTGTTCTTTGGGAGGAAATACACACAAAAACAGGGAGAACATATAAAACACTTGCAGATGTTGTCTTTGATGGGATTTAAGCCGAGGACCCCAGAGCTGAAAGGTTATAGTGTTAACCACTGAGCCACCATGCTGCCCTATATAGTACTTACATTCTCGTACAAAGGGGTAGTATTATAGTAGCTTTACTCTTGCACATAGTGGTCTGTATTATTGTAGTAGCTATATTCTTGTACGTAGGGGACAGTATTATAGTAGTTATATTCTTGTACATAGGGAGCAGTATTATAGTAGTTATATTCTTGTACATAGGGGGCAGTATTATAGTAGTTATATTCTTGTACATAGGGGCAGTATTATAGTAGTTATATTCTTGTACATAGGAGCAGTATTATAGTAATTATATTCTTGGACATAGGGGCAGTATTATAGTAGTTATATTCTTGTACATAGGGGCAGTATTATAGTAGTTATATTCTTGTACATAGGAGCAGTATTTTAGTAGTTATATTCTTGTACATTGGAGCAGTATTACTGTATATTACTTATATTCTTGTACATAGGAGCAGTATTATAGCAGTTATATTCTTGTACATGGGGCAGTATTATAATAGTTATATTCTTGTACATAGGAGCAGTATTATAGTAGTTATATTCTTGTACATAGGGAACAGTATTATAGTAGTTATGTTCTTGTACATAGGGGCAGTATTATAGTAGTTATATTCTTGTACATAGGGGCAGTATTATAGTAGTTATATTCTTGTACATGGGGCAGTATTATAATAGTTATATTCTTGTACATAGGAGCAGCATTATTGTAGTTATATTCTTGTACATGGGGCAGTATTGTGGTAGATTTTTATTTAGACATTGGGAGAAGTATTTATATTCTTATAGGAAAGCCAATGAGTACATATCAGATGTTGAGGATGAAAGATTAAATGTAGGATAGCACGTTGACAGGATAAAGGAAACAGTAACTTTAATATAGCAGTTTCGTCACCTACCTCCAAACATATGTAATAGTAGAAAGATATAACCACAATATACTTCTTTTTATCTCCCTGATGAGCTTATACATTAATAAGAAATTAATTAATAAAAATATGGAAGGTTTGTAATCATTAGTGTGCCTATTTTGTTGCAGCTTGAGCTTCGATGTGTTGCCCATTTTCTACATTGAAATAATCCCTTACATTTTTCATACAAAAAGGAGCAACCCAGTTCCCCAGAGTAACCTAGTTAATATGTTAATATGCTCATTTTAAAGAATAGCTTGTCCTTTTCATCCAGGACCTGTCTGGCTAAAGAAAGGTTAAGAACATGTTCTTCTGACTAACCTGATACCCCTCTGCAGAACTGTTCATGGGTTTAAGGTTTCCATCCATCTTGTCTCTGTAAGACGGAAAAGAAGGAAGAAAAAAAAATCCCTACCGGCTTTATTACTCTTGGCAGCTATTAATTTTCCTACCTTGGGAAAGTGAGCCCTTATAAATGAAATTAGCATTACGAAGGCCAGCACGAGAAGTTTCCATTCATTTAAGCTTCTCTTGCTTCCTCTCCTTTCTTCCTATCAGGTAATTCTCAGACCTCTAGTTGGTCTCAGCATCTCCTTGTTTTGTCTATCCTGGTGAACTTACGCTCAAGTTTTCCTTCTTGGGTTGGTGAACCTGTCTGCTTTCTAAAAGCTGGAATGCGATGAGGGAATTGTGCGAATAAAAGGCTTGATTTTATTGTGGTAGACCAAGTCTTCCTGTTAGAAGCAAAATGAAAAATGATATCCTTGTGCCAGTACCAAGGAATATACTGAATTAAGGCAGCTCGAAAGAAGAGCTGAGGAAATTTCCAACCTTGGTGCCCATTGACCTTGTCTTGACATTCCTCTCGAAAGGCTTTAAAGAGCGAATGGTAGCTGCACAGAGATGGGGGGTAAGGGCTGAACGAACGAGAAAAATTGAGGTTTTAATATTTTACTTTGACTTTATTCTAATTAAATTTTCTAAAATTATCAGTCCTAATCTTCAAGTGCTGATTTGAGCCATTATTTTTATTCCTGAAGGTCAAGCCATCTGATCGTCAATGTTACTGGTCTTTTAGAGGTTGTCACCCAGCTTAAAAGGGAAACTCCACATTTAATTAACAATGTATACATAGCCAAACTATCTTTATTTGACCTTCTTGCTGTTTTTAGTGATAGCTTTAGGTTTTTGTAGAGTAAAAACGCTGGAAACTATCAACAAGCTGGCGAAAGTGCATGACAAGGGTAATTGCGAGTCAAGAGGCCAGCTGAAAGACCAACCCCCGAATAATAATGCCAACCCTGTTTCCCCTCCCTTTGCCATACCTGTGAAATAAAATACCAAACACGGGATTGGATTTTTAGTAGCCACAGCAGCCGTTTATTAACAAACAGTAACAAATAAACAAATACCAACAATCAAGAGGGGTGGTCCTCGAAGCCTCAAAACCATAATATCAGCCAGTCCCATAAGCCCACTTTGGGCCTCCAGGTCATAGTTTACCTCCAGCCGCTATGCACCAGCTCAGAGGCACCTATTGAATAACCCGGCCATAAACGTAACCATTAGCCACGAGCCCTGTAAATCCCCACCCGGGATCCTTTAAATGCCCGCAATCAGTCCTTTCCACCAAGGGGGGGGGGGGGGGGGTCCAGAATCTCGTGAGATTCCTCCCCCCCACCGTTCCACCATTATCCATCACCACCAACTTCGAGGACCTCCCCCCATGCCAAGCTGCCATGACGAAACAAATTCTTACGCAGTAAATAATCATTATAAATCCACGATATACATTTAACAAAAATCCCCAATGATGATACCCCTATAACCATGAAGTTGAACTTAACTACACATAGGGAGGGTGGGTGGGAGATCAGGTCTCAGCTAGCGGCCACCTAAAATGGTTGCCAGCTACCACATGACCTCAATATTTATAAGGCCACATCCCCTGCCTTTTTCCTCCACCCAAACACTGGTTCTATTCCCTCCTCCACGTACATTTAACCCCTACTTGCCCTTGAAACCCTGGCTCCTACTGATTCCCGGCCTAACCCTGTCATGATGGCCTCCCTTTCACCCGGTGGGCCCCGTCCGGCCTCCTCTTTACTGGCTCAGGGATAAACATTCCTAGGAATACTTTTTTCCTAATTGTCGACATGTCTAAACAGGGTGCCAATCACTGGGCGAATTAACAAAACTATGGGTCATCAGGTATAACTATTTTTAAGCTAGCTTACAAATCATAGTTCTTGGCAGCATCGAGTCCGAAGAGGACATGTGCTGCCGAGAATAATCTGTGCGCACAGAACAACTGATTGCTCTGACCTACAAGTATCATGTACGACGATATTTATTGACCTTGATCAGCCAGTGTAAATGCAGCCTTAAAGTCTATTTTCACGGGCAGATAATCAGCAACCCAAACCTTATCATCAACATGATGCAAAACGCTCGTTTCTCAGATGATTGGATGGGTCATTAAATCATCAACACAATGCCCATATAAACAGGGAATGTGCTGCCAATGATATACATGCTGTACGGGGACAGAACAATCATATTAACAATCAATCCGCCCTCATACATTTTTGTCACCCCCTGTAAAAGGGGTCATAAAAGACCACCAATCCGCTTGCATATTATCAGTCAGCGCTTGTTTATGGACAGAAATTGTTCCTAGTAAGGACCTTTAGGTTTTTTTTTCACTCTTATGGTGGATTGCTTGATCTGTCGCATACCATGAGCGACTGACTGACCCTGGCCGGGTCCCCCAGTTTTTTTGGTTTTAGCTATATATTTAACCACGTACAGAGTATAAAAGCTTAAAAACAGAAGTGTAAGTGTTAAAAGGCTCGGATGCCGCACACCGCACGCAGAGAGTATGGCAGAGGTTTAATTCAAGATTTGGTTTCTCCACGCAGGGAGTGTAAATTTAAGTAACACAACAATAAAACAGTAAAATCGGAGAATAAACGATTGTGGTTTAACTATAACACGGAAAGGATGAACAATATGGCGCAGTCCCAAAAGTTCAGGCTGAATAAGAGAAGGTAGATTACTGGAGGCTTGCACTTATCTGTCCTTTAGCGATAACTACGGACACACGACAGCGGTCACGACTCCTTTTAGAGCCATAGAAAGCTCCTCTGGCGTACAACAAACTGTGTTAGGATCACTAATCCCGGGTGCGTCCTCACCCATAGGTCACCGTCAGATGTCTGGAAAATTGTGGTGATGCAGGTAACTGAACGATCACTTTCTGTAGGCCCGGTACAGACCACACGCCCCTTGTTTTGCGGCAAGCTGTGTCACCCGTTCGTCCGTCACTGCAGACAGGTCAGCACGTCTCTATTTCACCGAGGACAGGGCAGCACGTCTCTCTCTCGTTGTCGGCAGGACAGACTGTTTCTCCCCAACTGCCGGTCCGCTCTCCACAACCAACTGTCTCTTTCGCGCGAGCCCAGACATCCGACTTCCTCTCTTCCGTCCCTCTCCTCTGTCCCCCAGCACAGTCCAGGAAGTCCCCCGTGCACTCTCAATCCCGTCCCCTGGCAACACTGGGCAGGACCCTGGCAGGACCCTGGCAGTTCCGGCGCCGGAGCTCCGCACCTGTCCGTAGGCAGGTCTTCCTTCTTACACTCCCGCTCCCTTTGAGCTCGCCATTCCACGGGCGAGAGTTTTTTCACCAGGCGCTCACACTCTCTGACCTCTTGGATGATACATTGCCAGATGAACTGATCCTGATTGTAGCAGATAGACGGCACACCAGCCGTGGATCGTTCGGACCGGTGTAACGTAGTTGGAGCGCAGGGTACTTGAGAGTCGCTGGGGTTCCCAACTTCGCCCGGCCCAGCCTGACAGAGCGGTGGGCCCTCCTCTCTCGTGTGGGAAGCTGTGGGCAATGTGAGATTTGGGATCGCAGCCACTATCGTCTCTTCCTCCTCATCATCGTAGACGGGCGCACTGGGTGTGGGATCTCTCGTCCTTGTGCTGAGTTCCTCCTTCTTTTCCTCATTGCTAGACAAACAGGGCCATAACATGCTTCGATGAACAATTCTAGTTGGAGCCGCTTCTTCCCCCTCAGGCTGAACCTCATACACCGGTCCTTCAGGACTAACTCTCCGTTTCACTCGATACGGGGTCGACTCCCACCGTCTACTCAGCTTGCCCCGGGGTCTCTTGTCTCGTACCAACACCCGTTCTCCCGACTTAAGGGCTGTCCCCCGAAGAGGTGGCATTTCATGGTGCCTATGTTCCTTAAACTTCTGCTGCACCAACCTCCGAAGAGTCTGCCACCGGTGCCGATGCTCCCGGACCCAGGTAGATGGGCCCGTCCGGGGCCAGTTCTCCACGGGATCTAGTTCGAGCTCGGTAATCTCCCTACCCTTTTGTCCGAACAGCAGGGTGTACGGGATGAGCCCTGTGGCATTATGTACCCGGTTATTATAGACCCACACCAGCTCGGCCACAAACTCCGGCCAGCGTACCTTCCGATCTTCTTCCAAGGTTCAAAGCATCTGGATCAAAGTTCTGTTGAAGCGTTCACAGGACCCATTCCCTTGTGGATGGTAAGGGGTGGTCCTAGACTTCTCGATCTTGTATAGCCGGTGCAGCTCCTCCATCACCCGTCCTTGGAAACAAGCTCCTTGATTGGAGTGAATTCTCTTCGGACAGCCATAGACCCTGATGAAGTCCCGACAGATAGCCTGGGCAGCAGATTCCGCTGTCTGATCCCTGGTCAGAGTTATCACCGTGAATTTCGTGAAGTGGTCGGTCATGACCAGGCAATGTCCATACCCGAGATGCCGCCGGCCCGATGGTCAGGTAGTCGATCATCAACACCTCTAAGGGCACAGCCGTCACAATGGTCTGGACCGGGGCCCGCTGCTCTGGGGTTTTCACCAACTCACAACTCCGGCACTTCTGGCAGATGTTCTCCACTGCAACTCTTAGCTGGGGGTGGTACACCAGTCTCTGCAGCCACTGGAAGGTCTTTTCGGGTCCAAAGTGTGCTCTCCGCTCGTGTGCTTCCTTGGCCAGTGTCCCGATCACACTCTCTGGAACCACTACTTGCCAAGTGGGGCCAAACTCCCGTACCAACTGGACCCGTCTGTACAACAAGCCGTCCTGTAGGCTCAGTCTCTCCCACTGCCGCAGCATCTTCAGCCCCTCTGGCGTCAGGGTCCCCCTTTCTTCGCGGTTAGGGACTTGTTTCAAAGCCACCCACTGTCGCAACCGAGCAATCTCTCCATCCATTTGCTGTATCCGTACCCACTCGTACCTGGGCCGCCCCAACACGTGTCCTTCTTTCACTTCCCCGATCTGTCCCTGCGTAGTGGACAACGGGCTGCCAACCCTCCGGAAGCTGGGCACCTCTTCGGCCTCCAGTTCTTCGTCTCGGTCACGGTCGGGGTGCTCATGGGTCACCCTGGAGAGGGCATAAGCATGCGTGTTTTCAGCCCTAGGCCGGTAGGTGATCTTATACTAATACCGAGCCATACGAGCCACCCATCGTTGTTCCAGGGCTCCCAACTTCGCGTTCTCCAGATGAGCCAATGGGTTGTTGTCTGTCTTCACCAATACTTCAGACCCCGACAAGTACTCCGCAAACTTTTCTGTCATTGCCCACACTAGGGCCAACAATTCCAGTTTAAAGGAGCTGTAATTGTCTGGGTTCTTCTCCGAGTCTCGGAGGGAGTGACTCGCATATGCTATCACCCACTCTCTCCCCTCCTGCTCCTGCGACAGCACGGCCCCTAGACCAAGGATACTTCCATCGGTGTGAAGAACGAAGGGCTGAGAAAAGTCCACGTAGGCCATTATGGGAGCTTCCGTCAGAGCCATCTTCAAGGCCCTGAAGGCCTCCTCCTGTTCTCTTCCCCATTTCACTGTTTGATTTTTCGAGCCCGCAGGTATCCCTTGAAGGAGCTCCAGTAGCGGATTAGCGATGCGCGTGAAATTTTTCATGAATCTGCGGTAATACCCTGCGAGTCCTAGGAAGGCCCGCACGTCCTTTACAGTCTTTGGGGTGGGCCACTCTTGCACGGCGGCCACTTTCTCCCGAGTGGGCCTGACTCCTTCACCGGACACCGTGTGCCTGAGGTACTCAACCTGCTTGTGGAATATATGACATTTTTGTGGCTTCACCTTCAGGCCGTGATTTCGAAGGCGACTCAAGACTTGCTCCAGTCGTGGTAGATGTTCCTGGAAGGTAGACGCATAGACGATGATGTCATCGAGGTAGATCAGTGTGGCCTCAAAGTTCAGATCGCCTAAACATCTCTCCATCAAGCGTTGAAAGGTCCCGGGAGCGTTGGTTAGGCCAAAAGGCATCCGATTAAACTCGAAGAGTCCCATGGGCAACACGAATGCTGTCTTGGCGCGGTTGTGTTCAGCCACTGGCACTTGCCAGTATCCGCTGGCCAGATCCAGGGAGGAGAAGTATTTCGCCTTGCCTAGGGCGGATAGAGACTTCTCGATCCTGGGTAAAGGGTACGAGTCTCTTACGGTGCAAGCATTTAGCCGCCTGTAGTCCACACAGAATCGTAGGCTTCCATCCTTCTTCCTGACCAGGATGATTGGAGCCGCCCACGGGCTCTGGCGTTCCCGAATCACCCCGTTCTGTATCATATGGGCCAGCATTTCCTTCACCTCCTGGTACATTTGCGGGGGTATCTGTCTATACCGTTCCCGTACCGGAGCAGCATTTCCCGTAGGGATCTCATGGGTGATGGCCTCGGTACATCCAAAGTCGTCCTCATGTCGGGCAAAGACGTTTTGGTACCGTCCCAGCATCTCTTCGACCTGGTACACCTGTTCCGTCGTGAGCCCTGTCAAATCAGCACGCATTTGTTCTAAGATCCTTCGACCGCCCTTAGTCTGAGGTCGAGGAGACCCCGATCGTACAGTGATCGCCAGGGTCCAGTGATCCCCCCTTACGGCTGACAATTGTATCGCATCTGGCGGTTCCAGCTGTTTGGGCATCCCCAGGATCTGGGCCATTTCAGTCCTGGTGGGAAGAATGAGCTCACTCGGATTCAGGTTCACGCATCGTACCACCACGTTTCCCTTATGGATGGAAGCCAAGGTCCGCGCTACCAATAGACCCGGAGGCACCTTGTCCACGATGGTTGACTCGATCTGAATCTCTACCCCTTCTAGTGGGGTGCAGGCTCGGATGGGCAAAGTGAGGACTGTCTGTCCTGGTGATAAGGTGAGGGTGTTGGTGGCGGGTATTAGCACCTTTCCCAGAACTTTTCCCCCACTCGAGGTCTCTTGCGCCTGGGCAACCCTGATCAGCTGCTGGAGGGCCTTCCTTTGAGGGGCTCTAGAGTTCCACCACCCTAGTGTGAGCTCTCGTGGTTCCCTAATCAGGATCTGCCCGATTTCCTTCAGCACGTTCATACCGAGGGTCACTGGTGGTCCTGGGCCGGCATCTCCACCTGTCAGGACGACTCCTTTTCTTCCCACATCTTGTCCGCACACCCGGATGCGTAACCACACTACTCCTGTGACCGGAATGGGCAATTGGTTAGCGGCTGTGAGCTTTATCAAGGGACCCCCTTCATTTCGTGCCATCTCTGGGTACCGCTGACGGAAATAAGTTTCTCCCATGGTAGTTACTTGAGATCCCGTGTCGATCAAGCAGTGAACCGCCCGTCTGCCAAGCTTGGCCCACACTATCGGGCTCATGGATATTAAGTCTTCGGGACTCACTGCCTTCCTCCGCTCTGGGTTGCGTCCCTCACACCAGGAGCCCGTCAGTTTAACGGCTGCCAGGACAGAGGCCTTCCTCGACTGGCACAGCTCCTGGCGTAATGCCCCATGCCCCCACAATTCCAACACGTTGGTCCCCTGTCTGCAGGGGGTCGTCGGGCCACTCGATTGGGCTCTGTTCCAACCCGGGGTCTGGGCTCGTCCTTTACTTTGCCCGGGGGTCTTGGGTCAACTGTTCTGGCTCTCACTGATTGAGCCACTCGAATATTATACCACTCTTCTCGCATTTCTTGGATCTCCCGCCGCATCTCTCGGGCCCATTCTGGTTCGGCCGTGAGCGACGAGGGCACTGCATTGCCCCGGACCATCCCTGCCAGGGTCACTACCCCCATCTCCTGTGCTCTCACACGGGCCTCTGCCTCTGCCTCCAGAAATGTCATACGCGGGTTGGTGCGCAAGCGCTCCTGTCTCTGCTGCGCATCTCTGAGGCCGGCTATGAACTGGTCCCTAAGTACTAGGTCCGGGGGCCCCACTCCCACGTCTTCTAGGTTCGTTTTCCTAGTGATGTAAGTGTACACACTCTGTAGGGCGTTGACATATTGGGTCACAGTCTCCCCCTCCCTTTGTACCTGTTGGAACAGTCGCATCCTTAACTCTGCCACATTAGTAGGGTCCCCATGCATTTCTTCTAGGATCCGTACCACCTTTTCCACCGTATTTCGGTCAGTGGGGGAACGAAACATTACTGACTGTCGAGCTTCTCCTTCTAAAGCCAGCAAAGCTATCTCTGCTTGCATATCGGGGGTCATTGGGTACATCCGTAACATGCTCTTAGCCCTTTCTACCGAATCCCACAGCACCATGTTGTCTCCGGTAAACTTTGGGAGATTATTCAACATGGCGCCCAGGGGTAGGCTAGCTGTAGGGGCTCTCGCGCTGGCCTGGTCTGCCATGCCTGCAACTGCGTCTGGGGACGACATCCTGCCGACTACGCCAAATGTTAAAAGGCTCGGATGCCGCACACAGCACGCAGAGAGTATGGCAGAGGTTTAATTCAAGATTTGGTTTCTCCACGCAGGGAGTGTAAATTTAAGTAGCACAACAATAAAACAGTAAAATCGGACAATAAACGATTGTGGTTTAACTATAACACGGAAAAGATGAACAATACGGCACAGTCCCAAAAGTTCAGGCTGAATAAGAGAAGGTAGATTACTGGAGGCTTGCACTTATCTGTCCTTTAGCAATAACTACGTCCGTCTTCAGACACTCACTCCGGAGGGTGTCCGTCTTCTGGCGGCAGTGGGCAGTCTCGGGTCTCACCCACTGAGCCCCCAGTCCTTTTGACCACACGACAGCAGTCACGACTCCTTTAAGAGCCGTAGCAAGCTCCTCCGGCGTACAACAAACTGCGTTAGGATCACTAATCCCGGGTGCGTTCTCACCCGTAGGTCACAGTCAGATGTCTGGAAAACTGTGGTGATGCAGGTAACTGAACGATCACTTTCTGTAGGCCCGCCGGTACAGACCGCACGCCCCTTGTTTTGCGGCAAACTGTGTCACCCGTTCGTCCGTCACCACAAACAGGTCAGCACGTCTCTATTTCACCGAGGACAGGGCAGCACGTCTCTCCCTCGTTGTCGGCAGGACAGACTGTTTCTCCCTAACTGCTGGTCCGCTCTCCACAACCAACTGTCTCTTTCGTGCGAGCACAGACACCCGACTTCCTCTCTTCCGTCCCTCTCCTCTGTCCCCCAGCACCGTCCAGGAAGTCCCCCGTGCACTCTCAATCCCGTCCCCTGGCAACACTGTGCAGGACCCTGGCAGTTCCGGCGCCGGAGCTCTGCACCTGTCCCTAGGCAAGTCTTCCTTCTTACATAAGGGTCTGTTCGCACTTATGATACATTTCTGAATCCAGCATGCGATGCCTACTACCGGTGTCACGGTTTCATCATTCAATGTGGCGTAGAGACACTGTGAGTGAAAGCAGAGCCACCATATGGGATCTGTGTATCATCGGCATCTCTGCCCCCTGCCAGGCAGAGACGCCGTCCCACTCACCTCCTCGCTCCCCGCACTCCCCGCTCTGCGTTCTCCAGCGCTCCTCTTCCAGCTGCCGGCGCATGCAGCTCCCCAGGCACTGTGCTTAGGGCGCGCGCTCCCTCCCTCTTTAAGGGGCCGCGCGCGCCATCCTAAGGAGTCCCCAGCCAATAGCCGACGGTCCTCCCATATATAAGGCACCTCCTCCAAAATGGAGGTGCCCGAGCAACAGTTGTCGCACAGTATACTTACCTATGCTTCAGCCCTCAGGTCCCACTGCTAGCTTGACTAGTCCTGCCTGTTACCTGCCTGTTACCTGCCTGTTACCTACCGTGCCTGCCAGCCCGCTTTCCTGCCTGTTACCTGCCTGTTACCTGCTGTGCCTGCCAGCCCGCTTACCTGGAAGCACCTGCCTGTTACCTGCCATACCCACCAGTCCGCTTACCTGGAAGCACCCACCGTCACTTGCCGTGACCACCTGCCGAGCCTACCCGGAGGCTCCTGCCGTCACTTGCCGTGACCACCTGCCAGCCTACCTAGAGACTCCTGCCGTCACTTGCCGTGTCTACCTGATAGCCTACCTGGAGGCTTCTGCTCGCCAGCCTGCCTGCTGTGCCCATCTGCAATTCCGGTCAGTCCCTGCCATCTGTACCATGGGAGTCACCTGCTCCCTTACAAGGTCGTCCCCAGAGTAGCACCTGGTCCCTCTGCTCGGTCCCTCCCTGGTCACGGAGTCGTTAGCCGCCGTACGACCAGGGTCAGTCCGAGTTGATATTTAGTTACGCCCCTCTGGGTCCCTCCTTGCACCACAGCACAGAGGTTCCACCTCCCGGACCCGTAACAGTTTGCTCTGGCCATGGAACCCGGTGGCCCCCAAACCCCCTCGCTTACGGACCTGTACCAGGAGGTTTTTCGTCAGAGATCCAAACAGGAAACCATTCTGAACTACCTGCGGAATGTCAACTCCCGTCTGGACAAGCTGTCTGTCCCACCTGTATCCACCTCGAGTCGTGCGACTCCCGCTCCGGCAGCACTGCTGCCCACCAATACCACGGCATCCAACCCAGGACCCCGGCTTTCTGCACCTCCTCGTTTTGGAGGCGACTCCGCTCTAGCTCGGGGTTTCATAAACCAGTGCACCCTGCACTTTGAACTTTTGGCACATCAGTTTCCCTCCGACCGGGCCAAGGTGGCGTTCATCATGTCTCACCTCACTGGGGAAGCACTGGCATGGCTTAATCCCCTGTGGGAGAGAGGGGATCCCCTGGTGTCCGATCTATCGTCTTTCCTTGCTGCTTTCCAGAAAGTCTTTGATGAACCTGGACGAAAATCCTCTACTGCCTCCTCTCTGCTCCGTATCCGCCAAGGGAGTCTCACCGTGGGCCAATATGCCATACGGTTCCGTACCCTCGCTTCTGAGCTTGCCTGAGACAACGAGGCCCTAGTGTCCATCTTCTGGGAGGGCCTTTCCGGCCGGATTAACGATTAGTTAGCCAGCCGGGACATTCCTACCACCCTGGATGACCTGGTGTCGCTCGCTACCCGGATCGACATCCGTTTCCTGGAACGTGCTAAAGAGACTACCCGGGAAAGAAAATTTCCTTGCCTTGCTCCTACTTTCCAGAGACCTGCCTTTCAACCAGCTACTCCCTGGGGGGCACGCTCGCCCGAACCTATGCAGATCGACCAGACCAAGATGGTCAAATCTCGCCAAGAGTCATGCCGAACCGAGGGAAGCTGTTTCTATTGTGGCAGTAAGAAGCACTTCATCCGTTCCTGCCCGGAGAGGCCGGGAAACTCCAGTGTCTAGGACCGCTCAGAGAGGTCGTCCTGGGCAAAAGTAAACCCTCTCCGTCCCTGATCTTGTCTGTCTCTATCTCCTGGGGAGATAACCGTTACTTTGAAATTGCTCACCTGGATTCTGGAGCTGCTGGAAACCTTATTTCCCAGTCCCTGGTAGAGAGATACCAGATTCCCACCAAACCTCTGGCTGAACCATTGTCAGTCGCCTCCGTGGATGGAAGACTCCTTCCAGTGACCATCCTGCTCGTCACTGAACCCATAACCCTGCAGGTGGGAATGCTGCACTCTGAGAAGATCTCCTTCCATGTGCTGTCCAGACTCTCTCACTCCCTATTGCTAGGTCTACCCTGGCTCCAGAGACATGAACCCGTCCTGAACTGGCAATCCGGTGAAGTACTCCGGTGGGGGGCAGGATTGCCATAGAACCTGCCTGGTTCCGGTACGCCCGGCTCGTCCTCCACCTACCCCAGCTAATTTACCCGGTCTACCGGCACCTTACTGGTCCTATGCATATGTCTTCGATAAAAAGGAAGCAGAGACACTGCCACCTCATAGGCCATATGATTGCCCGATCGACCTGGTACCAGGCGCCACTCCACCCAGTGGGCGTATTTACCCGTTGTCGTCGGCCGAAACCCGGGCCATGTCGGAGTACATCGAGGAGAATCTGGCCAGGGGATTCATCCGGAAATCTACCTCCCTGGCTGGAGCCGGATTCTTCTTCGTCAAGAAGAAAGATGGTTCATTACGCCCCTGTATTGACTATAGAGGACTCAACCAAATCACGGTAAAAAACAAATACCCCCTGCCGCTCATCTCCGAGTTGTTTGACCATCTTAAGGGAGCTAGGATCTTTACCAAGCTAGATCTACGTGGGGCGTATAACCTGGTCCGAATCCGTCAAGGAGACGAGTGGAAGATGGCATTCAATACCCAGGACGGTCACTATGAATACCGTGTGATGCCCTTCGGTCTCTGCAATGCTCCCGCCGTCTTCCAAGAATTGGTCAACGACATCTTCCGTGATCTTCTTTACTCTTGCGTGGTGGTGTACCTGGACGATATCTTGGTCTTCTATCCGGATCTTCCCACTCACCAGAGGGATGTTCGTCAGGTCCTGCTTCGGCTCAGGCAGAATCACCTCTATGCAAAATTCGAGAAGAGCCTCTTCGAGCAGACCTCTCTTCCATTCCTGGGCTATGTTGTCTCCCAGACAGGCCTACGAATGGATCCCGAGAAGCTCTCTGCTGTCCTAAAGTGGCCCCGTCCGGAGGGGTTGAAGGCAATTCAGCGATTCCTGGGCTTCGCCAACTACTATCGTCTCTTCATCCCGTACTTCTCTTCCCGGACATCTCCCATATCTGCGCTCACCCGTAAGGGAGCAAATCCCAAGAATGGTCGCCAGAAGCTGAGGAGGCCTTCCTTTCCTTAAAGCAAGCCTTCTCCTCTGCCCCAGTGCTGCACAGTCCGGACTGCAACAAACAGTTCTACCTGGAGGTTGATGCTTCCTCCTCCGGAGCCGGAGCGGTGCTCACCCAAAAGTCTTCTTCCGGGAGAATGGTAACCTGCGGCTTCTTCTCCAAACTCTTCTCCTCGTCTGAGCGCAACTACTCCATAGGAGACCGAGAACTGTTAGCCATTAAATTGGCGCTGGAGGAGTGGCGTTACCTGCTTGAAGGGGCTCTATCCCCAGTGATCATCTATACGGATCACAAAAACCTGGCATATCTTCAGAATGCCCAAAGACTCAATCCACGTCAGGCCCGGTGGTCTTTGTTCTTCGCCCACATCGACTTCATCCTACATTTCCTCCCGGCGGACAAGAATGTCAAAGCAGACGCCTTGTCCCGATCCTTCCTGTCCTCCGATCAAGAGGAGGAGCCTATGCACATCATCGACCCCTCTAAAGTGATGAATGTGGCCCCCTTGGATCTGACTCGTCTTCCACCCGGTAAGACGTTTGTAGCGGTACCAGATCGTGAGAAGGTTCTTCACTGGGGTCATTCATCTAAACTAGCCAGCCATGCTGGCCAAAAGAAGACCTTCCAGCTCATTACCCGGCATTACTGGTGGCCTACCCTGCGCAAGGATGTGGTAGACTTCGTCTTGGCCTGTTCGTCCTGTGCCCGCAACAAAGTTCCCAGACATCTTCCAGCCGGTCGCCTCCTGCCTCTTCCCGTACCTGCTGTCCCATGGCAGCACATTGCCATGGACTTTATTACTGATCTCCCTGTTTCAACCGGTTGTACAGTCATTTGGGTGGTCGCCGACCGCTTCTCTAAAATGGCCCACTTCATCCCTCTGCCTGGTCTCCCGTCTGCATCGGAGCTGGCCAAGGATTTCTTCTATCATATCTTCCGTCTCCATGGCCTACCCCTCCACATTGTGTCGGATCGAGGGGTTCAGTTCACTTCACGCTTCTGGAGAGCTACGTGTAAGCTGCTGGATGTCACCTCCGCCTACCATCCACAGTCCAATGGCCAAGTGGAGCGTATCAACCAAATCCTTACCAGCTACCTCCGGCACTTTGTTAACGCTCACCATACCGATTGGGTGGAGCTCCTACCATGGGCCGAGTTCTCCTACAACAACCATGAGAGCGAATCTACTTCTAAATCCCCGTTCTTTGTGGTCTATGGTCAACTTCCCCGGATTCCATTTCCCATCTTCGCCTCGGTGGAAAACCCTGCCGCGGAGGCTCTTGTCAGCGAATTCTCCACCATTTGGGAAAATACTAGGTCCGCACTTCTTCAGTCCTCCGAGCGGATGAAGAACCATGCTGACAAGAGACGTCTGGATCCGCCTCAATTCCGCCCGGGAGATAAAGTCTGGCTCTCTTCCAAACATGTCCGACTTAAAATACCCTCCTATAAGTTGGGCCCTCGGTTCATCGGTCCATTTGAAGTTATCAAACAAATCAACCCAGTGGCCTACAAGTTCAAACTCCCGGCCACCTTACGGATTCCCAACTCCTTCCTTGTATCTCTCCTCAAACCAGTTGTGTTTAACTCTTTTTCCAACAATCCAGGTACTCCTCCTGCTCCGGTTTCCGCTGAGGACATTTTTGAGGTGGATAACATTCTGGCCACTAAGAGGGTAAGAGGAAAGACCCTTTTTCTGGTGGATTGGAAGGGGTTTGGCCCAGAGGAGAGAACTTGGGAACCCAGGGAGAACATTCATGCCCCACTTCTCCTTGAAAAATTCCTTTCTGGCCTAAAAAAGAGGGGACATAACGGGGGGGGGTACTGTAGCATCGGCGTCTCTGCCCCCTGCCTGGCAGAGACGCCGTCCCACTCACCTCCTCGCTCCCCGCGCTCCCCGCTCTGCGTTCTCCAGTGCTCCTCTTCCTGCTGCTGGCGTGCGCAGCTCCCCGGGCACTGTGCTTAGGGCGCGCGCGCGCTCCCTTCCTCTTAAAGGGGCCGAGCGCGCCGTCCTAAGGAGTTCCCGGCCAATAGCCGAGGGTCCTCCCATATATAAGGCACCTCCTCCAAAATGGAGGTGCCCGAGCAACAGTTGTCGCACAGTATACTTACCTATGCTTCAGCCCTCAGGTCCCACTGCTAGCCTGACTAGTCCTGCCTGTTACCTGCCTGTTACCTGCCTGTTACCTGCCGTGCCTGCCAGCCCGCTTACCTGGAAGCACCTACCTGTTACCTGCCGTGATTCCCAGCCCGCTTACCTGGCAGCACCTGCCTGTTTCCTGCCTGTTACCTGCCTGTTACCTGCCTGTTACCTGCCTGTTACCTGCCTGTTACCTGCTGTGCCTGCCAGCCCGCTTACCTGGAAGCACCTGCCTGTTACCTGCCTGTTACCTGCCGTACCTGCCAGCCCGCTTACCTGGAAGCACCCGCCGTCACTTGCCGTGACCACCTGCCGAGCCTACCTGGAGGCTCCTGCCATCACTTGCCGTGACCACCTGCCAGCCTACCTAGAGACTCCTGCCGTCACTTGCCGTGTCTACCTGATAGCCTACCTGGAGGCTTCTGCTCGCCAGCCTGCCTGCAGTGCCCATCTGCAATTCTGGTCAGTCCCTGCCATCTGTACCGTGGGAGTCACCTGCTCCCTTACAAGGTCGTCCCCAGAGTAGCACCTGGTCCCTCTGCTCGGTCCCTCCCTGGTCACGGAGTCGTTAGCCGCCGTACGACCAGGGTCAGTCCGAATTGATACTTAGTTACGCCCCTCTGGGTCCCTCCTTGCACCGCAGCACAGAGGTTCCACCTCCCGGACCCGTAACAATCTGCATTGTGAGTGACAGCCCAGTCGTCCAATTTGATACTGGGGCATGCTGAACTGTCATCATTTTGATTGACAGCCCTGCTGCTCAATTTGGCCTAGCCTTAATTGTAAAGTACTGCGGAATTTGTTGGCGCTTTATAATTAAAAAATTATTATTATTATTATTAGCCTGCGGGCGTTTCTCCAATTGCCTCCTGTCTTTAATTATTTGCTAGCTATTTAGCTGGCTAGCTAAAAGCAGACCATTGTCAGCTGTAGCATTGCTTTGTTTGGTGTGTGCTTTGCTCTGTGTCTGATTCCTTGATCTTGTTGTCAGACCTAGGATTTGTTGTGACTATTGGTGTGTGTTATCTCTTTTTCTCTTGACGATCTTTACACCTCATGTACCTGACCCCTATCTTGGCCTCTGACTATCCATTTGTCTTATCCCCTTATCTGAAGCTCCTGGTATTTGACCCTGGACTGTTACATGACCGCGCCTTTGTCTTGCCCCTTTGTACTATGAGCCCTCCTGGTATCTGACCTCGGACCTCCTGACTATTCTGTCTCACAGCTTGTCCATGAGTAGCGACTCAGCATCACAACCGAGACCCTACAGACTTGGCATGGTGACATCAACAGCGCTTCATCCCTTCAATTTACATGTGAACAGAACGTTATAGACTGTGGACCTATTTTATTCATCTGTACGACAGTTTTGAATATTTTTTTTTCGATTTTATGTAGTTTAAAGTGGATGTCCACTTAGTATTTTTTTTTTTTATAAAAAATGTCATGAATGCCTAAAAAAAAAAAAGGAATGCCCACCTCACCCCTGGTTTCACTCTTTCCGACTCTTTCACTTACTACTGTTCTGATCCTTCTCAACACAAAAGAAAGAATCACTCATCACCAACCACATTGATGTCCTGCCTCAACCAGTGATTGGCTGTGTCTGGTCACGTCACTGTGTCAGAGCAGGAAGCAGAGACCAACAAGAGACAGCCCAGCATCAGAATACGAGTGGAGAGGGATCGGTGCAGCTAGTGTAGCTTCTTTTTATGCCATCCTGAATAATTTTTTTTGTAATTCTAAGTAGACAGCTTTTTTAATCGTTGAGTTACAAAAAGTTTTGCCCTCCAATAGCTTGCGGTTTAGCTACAGGGTTAGCTTTACTCCATTATACATTTCATCCGAAATTGGAACAACAGGAAATATGACAAATCAACGTTGCGTCTCCTTGTTGTGACTATGGACCATAAGTAAAGGCAGACATCACTCAGAATAAATGATGATAAATATGACCCCTTAACCTAGTTCCATATTCTTCCATCTTTTACGTAACGCCCTCATTAGTTAAGTAACTTGAAGTAGTAACAAGACGGGTGGTTTTAATATGTAATGGATTGGCGCATTTGTACTTTTTTTTTCATGGGCACATTACATAAGTGTTAATGTAATATTGATTCGCTTCATTAGGTGCGAGAAATCTGCTGGAGGATCGAGTGGGAACATAATCAGCCAGAGAACATAACGGGAGGTGGGTTCATACAGCTCGTAAAAGGAGAGAATGAAAATAGCCTAAAACACAAGTTCGGTGTCAAAGCCTTTATAACGTGGAGGCTTCACACAAGATAAATATATCGCATTTTTAGAAATAGAAATATCTTTTCAAGGGATTGTATAATAATATAATTTTATCATTGGGATGTTTTTGGTATTGCATTATCCAAGAGGGGCTGGGTTGCGATTCCAGATACAGTCCATGCAAAAAAGTGGTGCTGTCAATTAAAAAAAACCTCATTCTCATATACTCTTTGGGGGTTAATAAAGGGATGGGGTCCTCTGTTTTATTTATTAAATTTTTTTCAGGATCCTCATCTCTTGGCCAGTCTGTAGAGCAGCTATGAAGAGCAACTCTCGCCCTGGAGGACCTGTCCGGTCCGGCATTGCACATGCAACCAATTAATATGAATGGGCATCATGTAATACTTTATTCCATCTGTGGTGGCGCTGCAGGGAAAGTGAACACTTACTGCCATTATTTCCCAACAGATCACTGCTGATCGCAAGGGTTTACAGCAGGTGGTCACTTTGTGATCAGCTTTTTGACATGTGACTCTTTTAACATTGTTTAAAGCAGAGAACCTCCTTAAAGTGGACCTCTTATGTGCCATAATATGTATCTGTTTTAATCAGGTGTAAATGCTGCTGTTGTCCTGAAACCGGCAATGTTTTTCTTTTGTTCCTGCGCCTCTCCGTTCCTGAGATATGGCCTCCTCTTTCCTTTATATAAATCTAGTCTTATTAACCAACTGGGCATGGTCTTCAGCAATATGCCCACAAAGAAGAGTTGAGGATCCCACCCACATGGCTAAAAAGACAAGATTAATATGCAGAGAAGAGGAGGCCATATCTCAGGAACGGAGAGGCACAGAAAAAAAAGAAAAACTTCTCCGGATTCAGAACAGCGGCATTTACCCCAGGTAAAAAAATGACATGTTTATGGGAAGTGATAAGGACGCTCTATGCTTTGAACAATGTATACTTTTTAGAAGCGTCCTGTGTCAAAAAACTGATGATATGCCAAAAAATACATATTCATGGCAAGGGACATGTGATCTTTAAAGGAGATTTCTAAGGGCCTTGTGGCGCCCCTGAGGGTTCAGTCGCCAAACAGGTACTACATCTGGTGGTGCCTCACTCTCTGGTAAGGAAAGGGTACAGCCCGGGACCCCAACACCTGCATCCAACACTACACTGCTCCAGGCTGGCTGGAAGGGCAAGATGCACTGTGTTTTGCTGAGCCCTGTCCCTGGCTGGAGTGGGGGGAACCAGAGTGAGGGGGAACCAAGTAGTGGGTGTGGGTGGAGGAAGGAGTTTAGGGGAGCATTTGTTAGGAGTATAAAAAGGGAAGCCATTTTTGGAAGAAGGGCAGTAGTTGTTGTGGAGAGCTCTGAGTTTGGAGTCTAGTGAGAGGGGCAGGGGCTCTGCAGGAGCTCCGCTCCAGAGTGGGCCTAGTGAATGAGGCCCAGCAGAGGAGAGAAGAGGAGGGGAGCAGAGGAGGAAGGCTCCGGAAACTGAAGGGGTCCCAGGGGTACGGAAGGAGCAGGAAGCCACCCGTACACCCTAATCTGCCAAGTGTCAGAGAGACCAGGCCGCAAGAAGGGAACCAGTCCCTGAGCTAGTCGTGTTACTTCAAGTCTCGGCTAGGAAACCAGAGGCTTCTGACCTCTATGGTGCAGTTGCCATACTTGCATTCGAGTAGCCAAGAAAGGTAGCCGTGTAGGATCAAGGAATTCCAGGTTACCCTGAAGGATCCGAGGACGCCATCTTGGGACTCAGTTTGTGAGGCGCAGGGCAGCAGGGAGAGACCCAGCGCGAGAAGCCGGCCGAGGAAAGGAACATATAGAAGGGGGGTCCCGATAAGTACTCTCAAATTGCCAGAGGGACTTCTGAACCCCTGCTTGGTGAACGCAGCACGACGTGGGAAGCGGTAACCTGTACAGTGCAACCTGAGGAACTTGTCAACTGTGAGTAAAATCAGAGGACTGCACTTCACTGTCTCTGTCGGTTATTGCCGCTGCGCCATCATCTCTCCTACGTTACAACGCCCTGCATCCCTTCCGTCAACCCTGCCCCTGGGGCCCACTCCGCCTGTGGGGAGCAGAAACATCCCAGCTGCCATCCCATCACCCCCGGAGGTCAGCAGCAGCGCCGGTATTCATTACCGGGAACCACAGGTGGCGTCACGAGACAAACTGTTAACAAAAATCCCCTTTTAAAGAGTGACCCCAGGGTACGGGCCCGGGAGCCGACTGCCGTGACATCCTACAAAGAAGGTAAAGGCCCAGGTACCGAGTCTCCCATATCCCCCTGGGCGAGTCAGCCTGACTCCAACTTATTCCTATGCCATTGCTTGTTGGGAAGCCAGGGTGATAATTCTACTTAAAGGGAACTTGTCATGTTGAAAACGGTATCTAATCTGCAGGCCAGATGTTGTAGAGCAGAAGGTACTGATCAGATTAATATACATTTTTGAAGGAACATTTTCAGTAAAAAAAAAATATTAAAATGCCTGGTGATTGTTTGCCTATGAGTTCAGTGGGTGGAACTATCAGTGAGTGACAGTGTTCCCTATGACTGTGTCTGCAGAGATAAGTGTCAATCAGTGATTAGGACCGCCCACTGGACTCATGCGCATACAAATACTTGGAATTTTATGAATAAAAAGAAAAAGTTATACTGAATCTTTTCCAACAAACTAATATATCATTCTGCTCAGCTTCTCATTTTCAGTACGAAGCTGTACTGCTTGTACAACGTTACAGGTCCCCGGGTTGTCCCCATCCACCCGCCTTTAACCTGTGCTGCGATCAACATGTTTTCTGCTCCTTCCGGGCGAATGTTAATCAGTCTGTGAGTAACAAGTGCCCTAAAGAGATTAAAATCACCACTTGCAATTCACTGTGTGTTACAGCAACTATCACAGACTAGGTGAGGCCAGAATATACCAGCAATGATACGCCGCCGCCGTGCCTTTCACAAGGTCATGGAAGTATTTGTGCACTGGGAAGTCAACACTATCCCTTATACAGAAGTAGCAGGGTTGAAGGAGGGTCACCTGAGTCTTGAGTAAAAACTCAGCTACATATGTAGACTTTCGAGGGTTTTGAACCTGCACTTGCTATCTTCTCTGACATTTTATCATTTTTTTAAATTAAACAGATGCATTTTTTTTGGGGGGTGGGTCAAAAAAAATTTTTCAACAGGGTTTTGTGAAAAAAAAATTAGACAATTTGTCTTCTGCACCCTTTTTGTATCAAAGCACAAAAGGAGTTAGCAGTGAATTCATCAGTGAGCTCATTCTGACAGCAGAGTCTGCAGCACTGGTCTCCCTTTTTCTGAACCATCTTCTAAGTTCTGGATCTGACTTTTATAGTATTAACTCAGTCAGGTTTATTAGGTCTGAAGGTACACCTATTAAAGGGGTTGTCCACTTCTTAGACACACCCTTCTCAATCAGCATGTTTCCCCCAGTAAAATAATAACACTTATACTCATCCCCGATGCCGGCGCTGTTCCAGCAGTGTTGACACTGGCTCTCCCGCAGCGAGACCTGCGGCTTCCCGCTCGCCTCCTCTGACGCGCCCCCTGGGCCATATTCTTTAGGGGGAATATCCGGAGCCGGATCAGATGGGAGTTGTAGTCTTCCGAGTGGCTGTGACCCGGTCCGTGCCCAGGGTGTCAAACTGAGTTGTATGTGGCAGTCCTACAGATGTTGCTAAGTTCTTAATGTCGACTACGCCACCCGTTGTATTGCGGTCACTACGGCCGCCGCTGCAGCAGGGTCCGCTGAGGCTGATGGTGTAGGTGCAGCTTTGGTGATATAACCCCCAACGGGTGGGGTATAGCCTCAGGGGGATCAGGTGCAGAGGCTGGGGGTTGTGGTGATGCAGTGTAGACGGCAATCAGAGACAGAGTCGGGTTATGCAGTTTAGGATGTTTACTCACTGCTGATGTTCTGGTCACTCCAGCTTCGAGTGACCTCCCGAGCCGTGCTGCGTCCACCAGGTTCTGGATCCAGCCAACCCCCAAATAAGTCCGGAGCGTGACCCTGAGCTCTCCTTCTGTCCGTTCTCTGGCCGTCCCCACTATTGATCCACCCAGGTCCAGCTCCCTCGGGCCTTCTTTTGGGAGACCCTTGGCCTTGGGTTCCCTGACCCTCCTCGTGGTATGCCTTCGTGATGGATGTGGTGGGTGACCGTGACAAACGCTGCCCACGGTCTCCGGTCTCTGGCTGGGGTGTGTTTTGCCCCCCACCAGCTTGGGTTCCGGTACCCTGTGCCGACTCTTCACCCGGGGATTTAAGTTTGGGGTCTTGGAGTCCTTTTCTGCTGTTTCCCCCTCTGGGTCTCTCTCTCTCTTCTCCTCTCTCACTCTGGGTCTTTCTTCTCTGCTCTCTGACTTCCTCTCTGCAACTGACCCTGTTCTTAGTTGGTGCCCACCTTATATACACCCTCTATGTGTGAGCTCAGGTGACCAGCACCCAATGAGCTCCTATCTTTACCCAGGCTGCTCCCCCTATCTGCCCCTACACTACTTGGGATGTACCACCCCCCTCCCACTCCAGCCAGGAACAGACTCGGTCGTACCTGCACATTTCTAAGTGGGAGTACCGTCGGTCTGCTCCTCGGAAATGGGATGTGTGTAGTGCATGCAGCCTACCGAGCTCAGTTTCACACTCCATCCTTACCCGGGAGTGGAATATCACACCTCTGGGTTGAGGTGCAATACCCCTGTAGCAGCCGAATCCTCAGGGTGCTACATTCCCCCCTGGTAAATCACAGCACGCCCTCGGGCTGTAAGACAAAAACATCTCATAACATACAAAATTTTTTCATAAACATATTAAATATATAAAACATTATATATATATAAAACTTTCTCGTCGCCTCTGGCTCCTCCTCCGGTCACTGTGCAACGCGTGACCGGGTAAAGTGCGACAGTCTCTCTGGAAAACATGGTTTTCCTATAAAACCGGTAGGGGGCGCTTTAGGAAGCGCAACTATGTACAAGGGTATGGCCGCTCTCAGTCCTCGGCCAGGTAAGGAGGGACAGGGAATGGCTGCTCACAGTCCTCAGCCTGTGGAATTAAGGGTAAACGGGTAAACAGTTCACTCAGCTGGTCCCAACGGGGACTATATTTGCAGTAACAGTTTCTTTATACCCCGATCGGGTAACTATTTACAGCACCTGCTCCGCTGTACCCAACAACGTCTTCCTCCTGCTCCTTCTTTGGGGATCTCAGCTTCAGACCCGTCCGGATCCTCTTGCTCTTCCTCCTCACATCGCAGCTCCTCCTCTGTCAGGCGATGCACATGGAGGGCGTAAGGTCCTTTGGCACACTTGTGCCGGGTAAAGGTGACCTCGTCCCCGATATAAAGGTCACGACCTCTGTGCCCCTCCGGCAGATGGGACTCCACGTCTCTGCGCGTGACAAAGACATCGCCGGGGGTGTTGTTGTCTCTGATGAAGCCCCACCCATGCTGCAGGTTAAACTTTATTACAGTCCCGGTGGTACGGGGACTGTGCGCTGCACGGGGGTCCCTCCTGGTTCGGCTCTTCTGCTCGGCGCTCCTTATTTGGGCCTGTTGTTCCCGGACCCGCCTCTCTCTCCGCTCCCTCGCAAACTCCTCGAGCTGCTGTCGGCAACACTCAGCACGCTCCGCTGCAGCTGCCCTGGTTTCCTGAGTGAACCCCATTAGGTCTTCTCCGGTGGGGTCCCACTCAAATTGGGCCTCTTCAAGCGGGGGCGAGATCCTTATCACGGGCTTCGGAGCCGGAATCAGGGGTGCACACATGGCCCCAACTCTCCTCTGGTGCTCCAGCTCATAATACCTCTGGGGCCAGATGAAAGGCTGCCCGTCCGGCCACGTGTGCTGGGCAAACAAGTCCTCTCCCAGACGCGGCACCCTTGGTTTTACGGGTGCGGGCGCGGTGGTGGTGGTGCCCGGGTTGCCCAGGCCTTGCGGCCAGGCCTGGGGCACCTGGAAGGTGAAGGGCACCGTTAGGACGGCGGCGCCCTGGGCTACCTGGCCTTGCGGCCAGGCCGGAGGCTCCGCGGAGGTAGGGGGCGCTGTTGGTGATGCGACGCCCGGGAATTCTAGGCCCTGCGACCAGGCTGGTGTTACTTCCTGCTTGGTCACGCTCGGGGTCGGTGCGTGTGACGTCACAGGGGTCGCGGCGGCGGCTTCCGGTTGGGGCCTAGTCTGCGTCGGTGACATGGCGTTTTCGGGCACAGCAGGGGGACTTTCGGGCTCTGCGACGGGGAGCTGGGGCAGGCAAGCGGTGTCCTTGTTTGGGGTATAGACGTCCCCTTTACCTGCCTCCATGCGTTCGGCTCCCTTCTCGGCGCCGTCTCCGGCCTTGGGTCCTCCCGCGCCGTCCTCAGAGGCGGTCTGTCTCCTCATCTTGGCTGGCGTGCTCCGCTGACAGGTCTCGGTCTGCTGGGCCATCTCACGGCTCCACTCCGCCAACGTCTCTCGCTGCACCCGGGCCATCCTCCGTGCGAGGCCCTCCAGGGCAGTCTGTGCACACTCCCGGTCTCGGGGGAGCTGTGCAAGGACCTCCACTAGGCCTAGTGGGGTCGTGGTTTCTAGCAGGCTCCTGACCAACGGGTCGGTGCTGCTCTGCTCTTCTTCCAGCAGGCTCCTGGCCAGCGGGCCGGTGCTGCTCTGCTCTCTCGCCATCTCCGGGTGAGCTTCTCTGCTACTCTTCTCCAGGCTTCCTGCCTCCGGGTGCGCTCGCTCCAGACTGCTCCAGGCGGCACCCATCTTCGTTCTTTTCTTTCGTCTCCTCCCACCTCGAGGGCGGTCCCGGGGCCACTGGGTGACTGTCAGCTCCAGGGGCGGTTCTTTCACGCTGACAGACACCTCTAGCATCACAGTCTCTGTTGGTGGGGGCGGTTTCCACTTTTGGCGCCATTTTCGGTCCTGGCCCACGATGGGAGGTGGCCTCTCGCCACCCTCTGGCACGCCCATAATGGCGTCCGCTCTTCCAAGGCGGGAAACCTTTGGAAATGGCGGGAATCGCTTCCCAGTGGCGGGAAACTCTGCAGATGGCGGGAAAACGCTGTCAATGGCGGACAACCGGCAGGAATCGACTGGTGATGGGGTCCGATGGCGGGGACCCTCCGGAACCGGCAGGAGACTTCTTTTTGAGGTAAACTTGCACTTTCCTTCAGGCACGCAGTACCCGGTTGTTGCGGGCACGTAATCCTGCCGACTACGCCAAAGTTGACGCGCCCCCTGGGCCATATTCTTTAGGGGGAATATCCGGAGCCGGATCAGATGGGAGTTGTAGTCTTCCGAGTGGCTGTGACCCGGTCCGTGCCCAGGGTGTCAAACTGAGTTGTATGTGGCAGTCCTACAGATGTTGCTAAGTTCTTAATGTCGACTACGCCACCCGTTGTATTGCGGTCACTACGGCCGCCGCTGCAGCAGGGTCCGCTGAGGCTGATGGTGTAGGTGCAGCTTTGGTGATATAACCCCCAACGGGTGGGGTATAGCCTCAGGGGGATCAGGTGCAGAGGCTGGGGGTTGTGGTGATGCAGTGTAGACGGCAATCAGAGACAGAGTCGGGTTATGCAGTTTAGGATGTTTACTCACTGCTGATGTTCTGGTCACTCCAGCTTCGAGTGACCTCCCGAGCCGTGCTGCGTCCACCAGGTTCTGGATCCAGCCAACCCCCAAATAAGTCCGGAGCGTGACCCTGAGCTCTCCTTCTGTCCGTTCTCTGGCCGTCCCCACTATTGATCCACCCAGGTCCAGCTCCCTCGGGCCTTCTTTTGGGAGACCCTTGGCCTTGGGTTCCCTGACCCTCCTCGTGGTATGCCTTCGTGATGGATGTGGTGGGTGACCGTGACAAACGCTGCCCACGGTCTCCGGTCTCTGGCTGGGGTGTGTTTTGCCCCCCACCAGCTTGGGTTCCGGTACCCTGTGCCGACTCTTCACCCGGGGATTTAAGTTTGGGGTCTTGGAGTCCTTTTCTGCTGTTTCCCCCTCTGGGTCTCTCTCTCTCTTCTCCTCTCTCACTCTGGGTCTTTCTTCTCTGCTCTCTGACTTCCTCTCTGCAACTGACCCTGTTCTTAGTTGGTGCCCACCTTATATACACCCTCTATGTGTGAGCTCAGGTGACCAGCACCCAATGAGCTCCTATCTTTACCCAGGCTGCTCCCCCTATCTGCCCCTACACTACTTGGGATGTACCACCCCCCTCCCACTCCAGCCAGGAACAGACTCGGTCGTACCTGCACATTTCTAAGTGGGAGTACCGTCGGTCTGCTCCTCGGAAATGGGATGTGTGTAGTGCATGCAGCCTACCGAGCTCAGTTTCACACTCCATCCTTACCCGGGAGTGGAATATCACACCTCTGGGTTGAGGTGCAATACCCCTGTAGCAGCCGAATCCTCAGGGTGCTACACCTCTTTATGTCTGATTCACCTGACAGCGGAAAAGTGAAGCCAGTGCTGATTGGCCGCAATGATCACATGACATAGCCCAGGAGAGCAAGTGCCAACACCGCTGGAACAGCGCCAGAACCAGAGGTGAGTATACAGTGGGTACATAAAGTATTCAGACCCCTTTAAATTTTTTACTATTTGTTTCATTGCAGCCTGTAGCATCGGCGTCTCTGCCCCGTACTAGGCAGAGACGCCGTCCCTCTCACCTCCCCTCTCCTGGCGCGGCGTCCTCCAGCGCTTCTCTCCCCGCTGCTTCCGGCACGCGCTCCTTCCCCGGCAGTGTGCTTAGGGCGCGCGCGTGCGCGCTCCCCCTCTCTTAAAGGGACTGCGCGCGCCGTCCTAAGGAGTCCCCGGCCAATTGCCGGAGGACCTCCCATATATAAGGCACCTCCTCCAAAATGGAGGTGCCCGAGCAATGTTGTTGCAAAGCCTTCACTCTGTTTCAGCCCTCAGGTCCCGTTACCAGTTACCTGCCAGATTCCTGCCTGTTACCTGCCAGTCACCTGCCAGATTCCTGCTTGATACCTGCCTGATATCCGCTTACCTGCTTGCAAGCCTGCGGTCCGACGGTCGCTCTTCCGACACCTGTCAGGCTGTCTATGGACCAGCCTGCCCGCTCACCTGGGAGCGCTCACCTACTACCTGTCTGCTAGCCTACCTGGAGGCTCTGCCGTCACGTGCTGTGACCACCTGCCTGTCCAGAGACTCTTGCCCGCTCACTTGGGAGCGCTCACCTGCTACCTGCCTGCTAGCCTACCTGTAGGCTCCGCCGTCACGTGCTGTGACCACCTGCCTGTCCAGAGACTCTTGCCCGCTCACCTGGGAGCGTCCACCTGCTACCTGCCTGCTAGCCTACCTGGAGGCTCCGCCGTCACGTACTGTGACCACCTGCCTGTCCAGAGACTCTTGCCCGCTCACCTGGGAGCGTCCACCTGCTACCTGCCCGCTAGCCTACCTGGAGGCTCTGCCGTCACTTGCCGTGACCACCCGCCTGTCAAGAGACTGTCCCCGTCACTTGCCGTGACCTCCTGCCCTTCTACCCAGAGACTGTTCCCGTCACTAGCCGTGACTACCTGCCCGCCTTCCCTGGGAGCCACCCGCTTCCTTACAAGGACTGCCCCCTTGTATAGTTGCTCAGAGGTTCCACCTCCCAGACCCGTTACACAGCCATTTGGTAAATTCTAAAAAGTTCATTTTTTTCTCATTAAAGTACACTCTGCACCCCATCCTGACAGAAAAAAAAAACAGAAATGTAGAAATTTTTGCAAATTTATTAAAAAAGTAAAACTGAAATATCACATGGTCATAAGTATTCAGACACTTTGCTCAGTATTGAGTAGAATCACCCTTTTGAGCTAGTACAGCCATGAGTCTTCTTGGGAATGATGCAACAAGTTTTTCACACCTGGATTTGGGGATCCTCTGCCATTCTTCCTTGCAGATCCTCTCCAGTTCCGTCAGGTTGGATGGTGAACGTTGGTGGACAGCCATTTTCAGGTCTCTCCAGAGATGCTCAAATGGGTTTAGGTCAGGGCTCTGCCTGCGCCAGTCAAGAATGGTCACAGAGTTATTCTGAAGCCACTCCTTTGTTATTGTCTTGTTGGAAGGTGAACCTTCGACCAAGTCTGAGGTCCAGAGCAATCTGGAAGAGGTTTTCATCCAGGATATCTCTGTACTTGGCCGCATTCATGTTTCCTTCAATTACAACCAGTTGTCCTGTCCATGCAGTTGAAAAACACCACCATAGCATGATGCTGCCACCACCATGCTTCACTGTTGGGATTGTATTGAGCAGGTGATGAGCAGTGCCTGGTTTTCCCCACACATACCGCTTAGAATTATCACCAAAAAGTTCTATCTTCGTCTCATCAGACTAGAGAATCTTATTTCTCATAGTCTGGGAGTCCTTCATGTGTTTTTGAGCAAACTCTATGCGGGCTTTCATATGTCTTGCACTGAGGAGAGGCTTCCGTCGGGCCACTCTGCCATAAAGGCCTGACTGGTGAAGGGCTGCAGTGATAGTTGACTTTTTGGAACTTTTTCCCATCTCCCTGCTGTATCTCTGGAGAGCTCAGCCACAGTGATCTTGGGGTTCTTCTTTACCTCTCTCACCAAGACTCTTCTCCCACGATTGCTCAGTTTGGCTGGACGGCCATGTCCCAAACTTCTTCCATTTAAGGATTATGGAGGCCACTGTGCTCTTAGGAACCTTGAGTAATGCAGAAATTCTTTTGTAACCTTGGCCAGATCTGTGCCTTGCCACAATTCTGTCTCTGAGCTCCTTGGGCAGTTCCTTTGAGCTCATGATGCTCATTTGGTCTGACATGCACTGTGAGCTGTGAGGTCTTATATAGACAGGTGTGTGCCTTTCCAAATCAAGTCCTATCAGTTTAATTAAACACAGCTGGACTCCAATGAAGGAGTAGAACCATCTCAAGGAAGATCACAAGGAAATGGACAGCATGTGACTTAAATATGAGTGTCTGAGCAAAGGGTCTGAATACTTATGACCATGTGATATTTCAGTTTTTCTTTTTTAATAAATTTGCAAAAAATTCTACATTTGTGTTTTTTTCAGTCAAGATGGGGTGCAGAGTGTACTTTAATGAGAAAAAAAAATGAACTTTTTAGAATTTACCAAATGGCTGCAATGAAACAAAGAGTGAAAAATGTAAAGGGGTCTGAATACTTTCCGTACACACTGTAAGTATTATTATTTTACTGGGGGAAAACATGCTGATTGAGAAGGGGGTTGTCCAAGTAGTGGACAATCCCTTTAACTTATCTGAAAGCGAAGCTGTCATCAAATTTTACAATCTAAAATACATGCATTATCACATAGATCTCATAGACCTGATGAGTCTGGTATGCTTACTTTGAAAATCTTTGTAAAAATGGCTATGTAATCCTGATTTTAAAATGGTATTTCATGAGTCCAACTCAAGAATGAGAGAGCTCATGAATTCAAGAGTATTCAGTCTCCTATCCAGCCTGAGTGACAGCAGCAGCTCATACTGAGCAGTGTGAGATCTCAGCAGCAACAAGGAGAAGGGACACTGAGGAGCTGTCAATCAGGTTATTTGGGCAGAGAATTAGCAGAAACAGAGTGGAAGGACAGCGAGGAGCTGTCAATCAGACTAGGTGGACAGAGATTTAACAACTCAGGTAAAGAGGGGCACTGAGGAGCTGTCAAACAGGCTAGATTAAGATGGGCAGAGATTAAGTTAAACTTTCATAAAGGATTATACGGCTTTGGATGCAAATTGTAAGTACACCAGCCCCATCAGGTCGATAGGATCAATTTAATAATATATTGTGAAATCTGGTGACAGATCCTTTTTACCACTATGTATTAACACAATTGTTGAATGACAAATATATAAAATGAATAATGGGATATACCCAACACTATCTGGTGGATGAAATCCATAATACGTGGATTTTTCATTATTGTTGTCCAGTTGAGAGCACTATTTCTCAACTCTCCTATTGCTGCAAAAGTTATGATATAGTACACATGACTTTACTTCTGCAAGAGATACACACCGCAGTTGTTAAAACCTAACTTACAAGCCCTCTGACATGTTTCGCCAGTAATCTGGCTTCTTCAGGGGTGTAAACCCCTGTTACCCTGATGAAGCCCAACTAGCAGCAAAACGTGATGATGGGCTTGTGAGTTAGGTTTTAAGAATTATGATGGCTTTCCCTTGCACAAGTAAGGTGGAGTGTACTGCTGACATACCATCAACATAGCTATTACAGTAATAGGAGAGTTGAGAGATATTCACAGCAGCATTAATCTTCCATTGTTAGGTTATTATTCATTTTTTTTAGGAAAAAAGTATAAAATGATGATGGTTATATAACAAAATATAGCTGAGTCAGTGATGCTTATCACTCAGACCTAAAGTATGTGACAGCCATGTCAAGCTGACTGTCAGATGAAACTATGAGAGGGAACGAAGGACAGTCTGTCACATGAGAATGTGGGATAAATCATGGTAGAGTAGTATTAGACAAAATGGGGTTCAATTACTTGGTGTTCCTGTGACAATTGTGTGGCGTTGTTTTAAATTGGGTGAAATTGACCAGATATCAATTTTCACCTGCAATTTTGCATAAGGGGATAAAGTGTTCATTATGCAGGTCACGAGAATAAAAAGAGAAAGTCTAATAAAAATAAAGCAAAGTTACGAAGTTAGGGTTTATGTTACTCTAAAGTTTTCTACAACCCCTAGTAGTCAAAAAGAGAATGGGATTAGAATGGTATACCTGATGGTCTTGTCTTACCACTGACCCAGTCTATTTTTTCATCCCTGGTGGTCTAGTGTTACCATGGGCCCAATCTTAACCCTTTTTTTATCCTTAGTGGTCTAGGGTTATCACAGACCCAGTCTGACAATAATTTTTTTAACCTTATTGGTCTAGTGTTACCACTTACCCATTGACTATTTTTTTCATCCCTGGTAGTCTGGGGTGAACACTAATAGGCCTAAAAAAATTTTTTTTAACTCTGGTCTCTATTGTTAACATAGACAGGTCTATTTTTTATCCCTTTGGTCTAGTGTGACCACTAACTTATTCTGACTATTTTTAGGAGGCACAGATAAGGTTGTCTAGTGTTACCACTGATTCCATCAGACTAGAATTTTTTTGTTTCTATCCCTTGTGGTCTGAGCCATTCTTACTATTTTTTTTACCCTTGCTAATGATAACACTGATAAGTCTAATTATTTCATTATTTTCTTGATCACTGCTGGTTTAATGCTACCACTGACCTAGTTAGCAAACTTCTTTTTTTTTAATTCCTGTTCCTCTAGGGTTACCACTGGCCCAGTGTGATTATTATTTTTTTATCTGACCCAGTTTGATTATTCTTTTTTAGCCCTGGTTGTCTAGTGTTACAGCAACTGACCCAGTCTAACTATTTTTTTTAAAAATCCATGGTAGTCTAGTATAGGGTTGAGTGAATGATTGGATTGAGACATAACTATGCTCCTGGATAGGGTATGTGACTGTTTATTGTAAGTGGCCTTATGCTGTCTGTACAATTATAGGATCCATATATATATATATGTTTATAACTTGTAATGGAGCAACTATAAGTTAATCATTTACTTTATATGACATGTACTGATAAATGGGTGCCATGGCTGCACTCATATCTGAGACACATACCTTGGGCAACTGAATTTAGGCTTAGCACAAAAATTGGAGTAAGTAGTGTAATGTGATCGGGTGTGATATACCCAGCAGTAACTAAATTTCTTAAATGAGACTGGTGGACTAAGTCCCTCATATGTGGATTTTTCAATATTGTTCTCCAATTGAGAAAACTATTTCTCAACTCATGTATTACTGTAATAGTTATCTTGGTGGTGTGACAGCATTACATACTGCCTTACTTGTGCAAAAAAAAGCCACCACAATTGTTAAAACCATGTTTTGCCGCTAGTCGGGCTTCATCAGGGGTAAAGGTATATAGACCCCTGAAGAAGCCAGATTACTGGCGAAACATGTCAGGGGGTATGTAGGTTTTAATAATGGTGGAGGCAATCCCTTGCAGAAGTAAAGTCGTATGTAATGTAACAACTATTACAGCAATAGGAAAGTTGGGAAATAGTGCTCTTAATTAGACAACAATAATGAAAAATCTACATACTGTATTAGGGTTTTCGTCCACCAGGTGCATCATAGTGATGTAGTTAGTATCTGGTATATCATATTATTCATGTTAAATGATACCTAAAAAAAAGTAATGTTTTAATAATGCCAATGGATTTGTTGGAAAAATATTTCTGTCCATGTATACAATTGTATATGTGTCTTTTATGGCCTACTACCATTCTAGGATCTGAATCCTGTTGTTGTTGTATTGGTTAAAGATACTGCACCCACATTGCACCCAATCCTGGACGTATAGGCTCATCCTTTGGTAGTATAAAGGGCATAAGTAAATTACTTATTTAGTATTTTTGAAGTTCGGGGGAGGGACTTGCACTGACTCACCCCACCCATGAGTAAAGACAATAGCCTCGGCCTGATATGGTCTGCTAGTGACGCGCCCCCAGAGCCGTGGGGTACTCGGCAGCTGGGCCTATGGATGCTGGTGGGGGATATCACGGTGGCTGGCCCGGTCCGTGGCCCAGGGCGGTCAACAAAAAGGGGAATTTTATTTATAGGGGATTTGTAAAGTTCGTGACGCCACCTGTGGAATGCGGCCAAAGGGAGCCGCCGCTGCGGAGCAGTCCTCTGAAGCTGATGGTACTGCAGAAGGGATGGTGTGGCTCTCCACAGGAAGAGCTAGCTCCAGGGCAGTGTAGGGGTTGTTGGTTGCGCTGGGTGTTGTAGTGCTTGGGGAAAGATGGCGCAGCTTAAATAAGGGATGGAGGCAGTGCGGTGCAGTCATCCGAGTCTTTACTCACAGTTGTTAAGTTCCTCAGGTTGCACTGTCCAGCTTACAGCCTCCCACGTCATGCTGCATTCACCAGATCGGGGTTCAGCTCTTCCTCAGGTAGGTTAGGAGCACCTGACGGAACCCTGCTTTCTTGTGTTCCTCTCTAGACCGACTTCACGCTGGGCCTTCTCCCTCCTGCCCTGCGCTTCCCCACTCTCAGTCCCGCTCGGGTGCTCTGAAGTCCCTCCTGTTTAACTGGAGTTCCCGGACCTGCTTGACCCTCACGGAGATTAGAATGAGGCTTTGGCAACTGAACTATAAAAGCCAGAAACCTCCGGTTTTTCCAGCCGAGACCTGGAGTAACACGGTTTGTCCAGGGGCCGATCCCCTTCTTGCGGCCTGATCCCTCTGTCTTCTGACAGATTCGGGGCGTACGGGTGCCGTCCTGCACTCGCCGTACCCCCTGGGATCCCTTCTATAGATCGGAGCCTTCCTCCTCTGCTCCCCTCCTGGGCCTCTAGCACTAGGCTCTACTTGTGGAGCAGAGCTCTTAAGAGACTCTGCTCCCTGACTGTCTTAACATAGTACATAGTTTGTAAAGCCGAATAAAGACTTGCGTCCATCAAGTTCGACCTGTTAGTTCTGTAATTGCTAAAGTTGATCCAGAGGAGGGCAAAAACCCCAAATGATTTAGCCAATCTTCACCTGAGGAAAAATTCCCTCCCGACTCTGAAACCAGCAGTCAGAATAAATCCCTGTATCAACCTACTATTTTATTTTATTTTTAAGTATATGCTGAAATCTGCCTGGTATCTAGAAATGCATCCAGTCCCCGCTTGAACTGGTGTAGTGAATCTGACGTTACCGTCTCCTCACTCAGTGAATTCCATATTCTCACTGCTCTTACTGTAAAGAACCCCTTCCTATGCTGGTGCTGAAACCTTTTCTCTTCCAGTCTTAGTGAATGCCCTCTTGTTACCGTAATATCCCTCCTTTTGAACAAATCCCGGTCAAGATCTCTATACTGTCCCCTAACATAGAGATCTTGCCCGGGATTTGTTCAAAAGGAGGGATATTACGGTAACAAGAGTTCATTCACTAAGACTGGAAGAGAAAAGGTTTCAGCACCAGCATAGGAAGGGGTTCTTTACAGTAAGAGCAGTGAGAATATGGAATTCACTGAGTGAGGAGACGGTAACGTCAGATTCACTACACCAGTTCAAGCGGTTCTCACTGACTGCTCTCCTGCCACCCTAAGATGGCTTCCCTTTTTATATCTCCTCCTATGGTGCTCCCCTAAACTGCTTCCTCCACCCACACCCCCTACCTTTGGGTTCCCCTCATTCCAGCCAGGGACAGGGCTCAGCAGGAAACACATTGCATCTTGCCCCTCCTGCTGGCCTGGAGCAGTGTAGTGTTGGATGCAGGTGTTTGGGGTTCCGGACAGCACTCCCTCCTTACCTGAGAGAAGGAGACACCACACCTCTGGGTGAGGTGCAGTACCTCTGTGGCGACTGAACCCTCAGGGGCGCCACACTAGTAGCTGACTTTTTGGTATGTACTTATGTCTTTATAGCCTTTTGTTTGCTGTATTTTGTGTGATAAGTTTAGTATTATGAATCGTATTTTTAGGTTACAGTAGCATTAATCTTCTGTTTCTAGGTTTTTCTAGGTTAAGGGAGATTTTTTTTTTTTTATAAAAACAAAGTATAAAATGATGATGGTTATATAGCAAAATATAGTCAGTGATGCTTATCACTCAGACCTAAAGTATGAGACAGCCATGTCAAGCTGACTGTCAGATGAAACTATGAGAGGGAACATAGGACTGTCTGTCAGATGAGGCATCCCATACAAATCACTCATAGCAGAGTGTGGGATGAATCGTGGTAGAGTAGTTTTAAACATAATTGGGCTTGATTACTTGGTGTTCCTGTGACAACTGTGTGGCATTGCTTTAAATCGGGTGAAATTGACCAAACATCAATTTTCACTTGAAATTCTGCATAAGGGGATATTAATATATTATGGAGGTCAAGAGAATAAAAAGAGAAAATTTGGACAGAATAAAGCAAAGTTACCAAGATAGTGTTTATTTTGCTCTAATGTGTTTCGCAAGCCCCAGAGGTCAAATAAGAAATGGTATTTGCAAACTAGGTAGTCTTGTCTTACCACTGACCCTGTTTATCTGTTTATCACTTGTGGTCCAGAAGTGTTAACTAACCCTTCAACTGGAACTGTGATGTTTCTAGTTTCTGGTGCTCTCTGGCCAGATCTTTAACCCCCTGGGTCAGATTCGTCACCTGATCGCACAGTGTGCGAATAAGATCCATACTGGTGGGAAAAAAAGTGTCGGGCCAGTTGTAAAGTGACGTTAGTCCCTACTCATGGACAAGCCATGAGGTTAGGTAGTCAAGAGGTCTGAGCTCAGATACCAAGAGGACTTGTCAATACAAAGGGGTAAGGCAAAGGCAATGGTCAGGTCACAGTCTGAGGTCAGAATTCCGGGAAGGTAGTGGAGCAACACAAAAGGGCAAGGCAAATGGGTGGTCAAAAAGAGAAGGTCCAAGGTCGGGCAACAAAGATGAAATGCATTAACACCAGCGAGGAGAAATGCACGGAGGTAAAATCTTCTTTATTCATATACAGATAAAAACATGGATGCGGGGGTGCGGGCCCTTCACAGGACGAGACACCTGAACCCATAGAAGCGTGTATACCATGCAAAACGGCCGTCGTCCTGTGAAGGGCCTGCATCTATGTTTTTATCTGTATATGAATAAAGAAGATTTTACCTATAATGGAGTGCCACCCCGTGAATTTCTCCTCGGTGGTATTCATATGGACTCTAACTGTGGATGGTGTTGCACCTGCTGATAAGGACGATTGCTGCAGCTGCTTCTGACTCTGGCGTTCCACAAGAAAGGTACGCTAAGCTTGCCTGGTGCCGGTTCCTGAGTTTTGTATCAAATGCATTAACACTAAGTACAGAGCAAGTGCACACCACCACTTGAGTTAACCTACAACTGGCACTAATTAGAGGCAGAGAGCCAGCTAAATAGCCATGTAATCACTTGAATAGGAGACACATGGAGGAAGCCCCGACATGCCACGGCCCTATTTGGACGGCTGAACTGTCACTCAACACACTGACAGCTCAGGACGCCCCAGACTCTGATTGGACGGCTGAACTGTCCATCACCATACTGACAGCTCAGCACACTCCTGTCCTAGATTGGACAGCTGAACTGTCACTCACTGCTTCCAGACACACCAATAGGCCGAATTGTAACATTATTGTTACCACTGACTCAGTCTGATTTTTTCTTTTATCCGACCCAGTTTGGCTATTCTTTTTTAACCCTAAATATCTAGTATTTCCACTGACCCAGTCTGACTATTTTTTTTAATCCCTGGTAGTCTAATATAGGGTTGAGTGAACTATTGGAATGAGGAATAACTATGCTGCTGGATAGGGTATGTGCCTGTTTTCTGTACGTGGCATTATACTGTCTGTACAATTATAGGATCCATATATGTGTTTATAACTTGTAATGGAGCAGGTATACGTCACTCATCTGCTTTATATGACATATACTGATGAATGGTGCCATAGTTGCACTCACACCTGAGACACATACCTTGGGCAACTGAATTTAGGCATGGTATAGAAATTGGAGTTTGTTGTGTAGTGTGATTGTGTGTGAAATATCCAACAGTAACTAAATTACTAAAATTAAACTGGTGGACTAAGTCCCTCATGTGGATTTTTCAATATTGTTCTCTAATTGAGGGAACTATTTATCAATTCTCCTATTACTATAATAGTTATATTGTTGATATGTCAGCACCATCTTACTTGTGCAAGAGAAAGCCATCACAATTGTTAAAACCTAACACGCAAGCTCATCAACATGTTTTACTGCTAGTTGGGCTTCATCAGGGTACAGGAACATACACCCCTGAAGAAGCCAGATTACTGGTGAAACATGTCAGGGGCCCTGTAGGTTTTAACATTTATGGTGGCTATCCCTTGCAGAAATAAAGTTGTGTGTACTATATAATAACTTTTGCAGCAATACGAGAATTAAGAAATTGTTCTCTTCATTAGACAACAATAATGAAAAATACTCGAGTACTGAGATGCTCGGAGCTCGCCGAGTACTTGCGAGATGCTCAGGCGGATGCTCGGCTCCCCTCCCTGCATGTTTGGCGGTCATTAAAGCGCCAATCAACATGCAGGGATTGCCTGCCACTCATTGTAATGCCGCAGGCATGGTGGTTGCATTTCAGTGATTGGCTGGCCGCACAGCGTCATCAGGTCTATATCAGACCTGGCGCCGCCATGCTCATCACAATCACTCCGGAATCAGGCAGAGTAGGGAGAGGTGCTGCTGCGTCAGAGAGAGATTTGGTTGTGTATTAGGTAGTGTAGGGAGAAAAACCATACATTACACATATCCATCTTAACAAACAGTCCTTCTGAGGACTAATCCATCTGCAGAGATATCAGGCAGGCAGGGTATATAGGCAGGCAGTGTATATAGCAGACTGCAGTGCACATAGCACAAGAGGCTCCATTCCAGTACAGTCGGCTGCTGCTGTTAGATATTTCTGGAAATAGGCCCAGGTCTCAGGGGCCAGGAATACATTTTTTTTTTATCTTAATCCTCATTATTTGCTTAAAAAGCAATCCAGAGAACACCATTTTTTCTGCGCCATTTGCTTGTTGGCACTGCAGAATACAGCCAGGTCCTTTCCATATTACAGCGCTAGAAATCCAGCTATTTAAAACCGTGTTTTCTCCGTCACACAGATCACATATACGTTTTCAGAAACTACTGCCATTTTTGGCCTCCATTCTAATTTTTTTTCACTGTGTCAGCGAAGTTTTTGACATCAGTTTGCTGTTCAAACTAGTAGAAAATACTGCCATTTCTGGCCTCCATTAAAAATTTCTTTCTGTGTGTCACTGAAGCAATTCACACCAGTTTGCTGTTCAAACTACTTACCTACAGGCCAGGTATTTAAAACTCGTTTTTTTCCGTCACACGGGTCACATATAAGTTCGCTCCAAACTCAGTCATTTGTAGCTTATACAAGCTTATACAGCATTTTTTTCAATAAGAATTTGTTAATCCTTTACTACTGATTAATCATTGCACTCGGGTAACAAATGTGAGCAACTTAGCTAAACATTTTCAACAACCCATTCACAAACTGAAACAACTTTTTTGCTCTTTCTTTCATTCTTTCTTTTTTTATTTCTTACCTTTCGCCCTTCCCTCCATTCCTCCCCTTTCCTACATTTTCTTTCTTCCAACCTTCCTTCCTTACTCCCTCTCTCTCTTCCTTCTCTGTTTTCTTTTTCCCATTCCATCCTTCCTTGCAACCCTCCTTCTACCCTTCCTTTCTTCTTCCTTTCTTACTTCTTTTTTTCCTTCCCTCCCTCCAATTCTCTTCCTTCTTGCTCTCCTTCATCCCTTCGTTTTGTCCTCTATCCTTTCCTATCATCCTTCATTTCTCCCCTTCCACTTTTCCTTCTTATCCTCACTTGCCCCCTTCCTTTCCGCCCTCCTTCTTTCCTTCCTTCTCTCTTCCTTCCTTCCTCCCTTCCTCCTTTTCACATGCTCATGAAAAAACATTTTCTTCATCCCAAAAATCATTTTGCTCTCAATGTAGGTAATAGCGTGTAGTGATAGAGTACTTTTCTTTCTCAATTTAGAACACATGAATAGGAGTATGGATCATAAGTAGTGATGAGCGAGCATGCTCGCTACTGCTCGGTGCTCGCCGAGTATTTCCGGGATTGCTCGGCGGGAGCTCGGGTCCCCTGCCTGCATGTTTGGCGCTCTTTAGAGAGCCAATGAACATGCAGGGTTCTCCTGCCATTCACTGTAATGCCGCAGCCATGTTGGTTGTGGCATTACAGTGATTGGCTGGCCGCACAGCGTCATCAGGTCTATATCAGACCTGGTGCTGCCATGCTCGTCACATTCACTCCAGAATCAGGCAGTGTAGGGAGAGGTGCTGCTGAGCTAGGGAGAGATTCGCTTGTTTATTAGGTAGTGTAGGTAGAACAGAAGTATATTACACATATCCATCTCAACAAACAGTCCTTCTGAGGACTAATCCATCTGCAGCGATTTCAGGCAGGCAGTGTATATAGGCAGGCAGGCAGTGTATATAGCAGACTGCAGTGCATATAGCACAAGAGGCTCTATTCCAGTTCTGCCTTCTGCTGCTGTTTGACATTTCTAGACATAGGCCCAGGTCTCAGGGGCCAGGAATAATTTTTTTTTGGATCTTAATCCTCATTATTTGCTTAAAAAGCAGTCCAGAGAACACCGTTTTTCTGCGCCATTTGCTTGTTGGCACTGCAGAATACAGCCAGGTCCTTTCCATATTACAGCGCTAAAAATCCAGCTATTTAAAACTGTGGTTTGTCCGTCACACGGATCACATATAATTGCGCTGAAAATATTGCCATTTCTGGCCTCCATTGAAATTTTGTTTCAGTGTGTCAGTGAAGCAATTGACACCAGTTTGCTGTTAAAAATAGTTACCTACAGGCCAGGAATTCAAAACTCTGTTTTCTCCGTCACACGGATCACATATGTTTTCAGAAAATACTGCCATTTCTGGCCTTCATTAAAAATGTGTTTCAGTGTGTCAGTGAAGCTATTGATACCAGTTTGCTGTTCAAAATAGTTACAAACAGGCCAGCTATTTAAAACTGTGGTTTGTCCGTCACACGGAACACATATAAGTTCTCTCAAAATTCAGCCATTTGTAGTGAGCGTGGAAGATATTGTCCTCCATTTAAAATGGGCAAGGCACATGGCAAGGGACGGGGAACTGGACGTGATGATGATGGTGCATGCGGAGGCCGTGTGCAAGGTGAAATTGTGCCACAACAAACACCCACATCTTCTCGCTCGACCTTCCTGTCCCAATTAATAGGGAACTGCAGAACACCACTATTGAACACAGAGCAGTGTGAAAAGGTTATTGGTGGGATAGCAGATAATGCTTCCAGTCACTTAGCCACCACCACCACCCTGTCTTCCACACGGTCAAGTCTCAGTAGCTGTGAGTCTGGACCGCATATTCCTCATCCTGAACCTCCTTCCTCCCACCATGCCAAGTGCCCAGAGACAACTGATCCCACACTTGGACACTCCGAAGAGCTGTTCACTTTTCTATTTATAGATTCGGGCCTCTTGCGCATGGCTGAGTTTATGTTACGCTGCCTTTCCCATGACTCTCGCGTTCTCAAAATTTGGGGTGACAGTCATTGCTGGTTGGTGACACTTCTAGACCCACGCTACAAGGAGAACTTTATATCTCTTATTCCTGAAGCGGACAGGTCTACAAAAATGGGGCAGTACCAGAAGGCCCTTGTTGCATAACTATTAAAAAAATTCCCATCTAAAAACGCTGGCGGCAGAGGTCACAGTTCGTTGGACAACCACGGACTACAGGCGAGAGAGACACAACTCCAATCCAGCAGAGGCAGGTGAACACTGTCAAAGTTCTGGGAGAATTTTCTCAACCCCTCCCATTGCACAGGGCCAGAGGCATGGGGTACTCTCACAATGAGTGCAAAATTTGGAAAGATTCTAAGGGAGTACCTTGCCGACCGTACCAACATCCTTTGTGATTCCTCTGTGCCTTATAATTATTGGGTAAGCGCATCCACCTGTCAACTGAAAATGTTGACAGGCTGACTCTTATAAAAATGAACAAGGGCTGGATTGGGCCAGACTTCTCAATACTACCGAATAATAGCAGCGTAACATAAACTCAAATATAGTGTCTTTTTTTGGGAGGTGTATTCCCATGCACCTATTCACACCCACACATGGGTATACGCTTCCTGATTTTGGCTATTTGCTCTTGTTCTCCTCCTTCTCCTCATCCTCCACCACCATATCACCAGGGTGACCGTGGTCCGTGATGCAACACCCACATAATTTTTTTAAAGGATGTTTATGATGCCTTTAAATGGGTAAATGTTTGTCAGCCCATACACTTAGTGCATGGGCATTACAAGTATAAGAGACCTGCTCCTTTCTAATGGGAACATTTTTTTATGAGGCCCTCCTTCACGTCTCTTCCAAGGGGCATTGGAGTGCCTCCCAATTTTTGGCAGCCCTTGCATTCACTGCTTAGGCCAACACTATGGGAGACCCATTTCCTATGAATGGGAACATTTTTTCATGAGGCCCGCTACATCTCTTCCAAGGGGCATTGGAGTGCCTCCCAATTTTTGACAACCCTTGCATTCACTGCGTAGGCAAACACAATGGGAAACCCACTTCCTAATAATGGGAACATTGTTTTCAGGAGGCCCTCTGACCTCTACGTGTCTTCCAAGGGCCATTGGGGTGCCTCCAAATTTTTGGCAACCCTTACCTTCACTGCATAGGCCAACACTATGGGAGATCCACTTCCTAATAATGGGAACATTTTTTCATGAGGCCCTCTACGTCTCTTCTAAGGGGCATTTGAGTGCCTTCCAATTTTTGGCAACCCTTGCATTCACTGCATAGGCAAGCACAATGGGAAACCCACTTCCTAATAATGGGAACATTGTTTTCAGGAGGCCCTCCACTAAGTCTCTTTAAAGGGGTATTGGGGTTCGTCCAAATTTTGGGCAGCCCTGCCACTCACTGCATACGCAATAACAGTATAGGAGACACACTCTTTAGTAATTGGAACAACAAAGCCTAGCCAGCTGATGGCTCTCTAGGAATAGTGAGGGCCGACTGCTGGCCCTTAAAGAATAGTAAAGGCCGCCTGATGGCCTTATTAAAATAGGCATTATGACTTTCAGAGTCCCTCCTTCGTAAATGAAACAGGATGTGTCTGATCATGTCTCATACACCACATGGCCAAATAAGGTTGTAAAATGTTAAAATGACATTTCCCGGTGAATGCATTTGTCACGGTTGAAAGCAATTCAAAAGTGCAAAAACGCATCAAAAACGCTACGTGTGAACATAGCCCAAGGTTTGGAGGAGTATTTTTGGTTTTGGTTATTTATTTTGCCTTATATACAAGTCATTACCCTGGAAAGGATGTTCCTTAACTTATTTCCCAGGAAAATCCATTTTGGTTTCGCTTTGGTATGTTTTATTGTGAGTCTGTAAAAGTGGCGTAATACCTCTGACAACGTTGTTGACAGCAGTGACCTGGGAATCAGAAATGCTTCCAGGGGTGTTCCCTATGTTGTTCCCATTCCATTTGAGCACTGTTCCCATTGATTTGGGCAATTTTTAGTCCCTCTGCAGACCGCCAGGGGGAGCCGCCTTAAAAATGCTTGAGTTTCCCATAGACTTACATTGGGCTTGTTGCTCGGGTCGAGCACCTCAGTATTCCAATGTCCTCGACCCGAGCAACAAGCACCCGTGCTCGTCCATCACTAATCATAATATCATATATAGGGGTAAGTGGGAAGGAATAGCTGGCACCAAACAGCCCCCAGAGTGAGTCTTGAAGTTATTTCTGAACAAGAACTGTGAAGCTCCTCACCAGTATGAGACGTACTCATCTACTGTAGACATTAACGAGCATTCATGTCTACCTTTATGGTTGAGAATGGGGATCATAATCCTCTCGTTCTTATGATGCTCAGGGGTCCTAGTGACTGGTTTTTGAACAAAATACTCCTTCTTGTTCTTTATGATAAAATATAAAAGTGAAAACTGTGCTGTAGTTGGACAAACCTGGATAACTCATAAGCAGTACAGGTATCAGAACTGCTGGTAATTGGCTGCCAGCTAATGCCGAAAACCTCACAACCTATTTGCCATTATTACTCCTGAATGTACATTTTAATTTCTATGCAGATGGGAGATTGAGTGACTGTCAGACACCATTGTTGGCACAAAAAAATTCCAAATTCTTATTTTCTCTTGGGAGTAAATAATCAATTGGTATTGAAGCCACCTGACAAATTAGCTCTTTGGTATATTAAACTTAAAACTATGGGTTAGACCAAAATTTGTTTAATTTTTTTGATATCCATGCCAAATGAGAGACATGCAGATGTAAGAAGTATGTTGTAGCACATTTATTAAGGTGGCAATGCATCTTGGATAAATGGTGCCCTGACTGACAGATGAAAGATGACCCAACTGATGGATGACGGGTGCTCTAACTGACAGATGACAGGTGCCCTGATTGACAGATGATGAGTGCCCCGATTGATGGATGACAGCTGTCCCGACTGACGGATAAAGGGTGCCCTGATTGACGGATGAAAGATGACCCAACTGACGGATGAAGGCTGTCCCAACTGATGGATGAAAGATGCCCTGACTGACAGGTGATGAGTACCCCGACTGACAGGTGCCCTGACTGATGGATGAAAAGTGCCCTGACTGATGGCTGACGGCATCCCGACTGATGGATGACGGATGCCCTGACTGATGGATGAAGGGTTCCCCGACTGATAGATGAAGGGTGCCCCGACTGATGGATGGAGGGTGCTCCCTGACTGACCGATGACGGGTGCCCCTACTGATGGATAAAGGGTGCCCTGACTGATGGATGAAGGATGCCCCAACTGATGGATGAAGGGTGCCCTGACTGACAGATGAAGGGTGCCCCAACTGACGGATGAAGGGTGCCCCAACTGACAGACGATGGTTCTCCCGACTGACAGATAAAGGGTGCCCTGCCTGATGGAAGAATGATTCCTCAACTGATGGATGAAGGGTGCTCTGACTGCTGGATGAAGGGTGCCCTGACTGACGGATGAAGGGTTTCCCTGACTGATGGATGAAGGGTGCTCTGACTGATGGATGAAGGGTGCCCCGACTGATGGATGAAGGGTGCCCTGACTGATGGATGAAGGGTACCCCGACTGATGGATGAAGGGTGCCCCGACTGATGGATGAAGGGTGCCCCGACTGACAGACGACGGATGCTCTGACTGACGGATAAAGGGTGCCTTGACTGACGGATGAAAGATGACCCAACTGACAGATGAAGGATGCCCCAACTGACAGATGACAAGTACCCCGACTGACAGATGACGAGTGCAATTGTGGCGCCCCTGCGGGTTCAGTCGCCATAGAGGTACTGTATCTCACCCAGAGGTGTAGTATCCCACTCTCAGGTAAGGATTGAGTACTGCCCGGGACTCAAATACCTGCATCCAACACTACACCATTCCAGACCAGCAGGAGGGGCAAGATGCACTGCTGCGCAGCTGGAGTGGGGGGAACCAAGAGAGGGGGAACCATGTAGTGGGCGTGGGTGGAGGAAGAAGTTCAGGGGAGCACTTGAGAAGGAGGATATAAAAAGGGAAGCCATCTTGGGTGTGTGTGGAGTGGTGTTCAGTCAGAGGAGGACAGTGAAGGGAGCAGGAGCTCTGCAGGAGCTCTGCTGAGGAGGAATAGAGACTGAAGAGAGGAGAGGAGCAGGGAGAAAGGCTCCAGAAGGAAAGAGTGGATCCTAGGGGTACGAGAAGTGCTGGAGGCCACCCGTACGCCCAAATCTACCAGGAGTGGAAGGATCAAGCCGCAGAGGGGTCCGGCCCCTAACTAGTGAGAATTGCATATTCAACTAGAAACTAGGGTGTAGTTGCCACAGCCACAATTAATCGCCAAAAAGGTAGCCTCACAGGATCCAGGGAACTCCAGGTTGCCCGCCAAGATCTGTGGTTACCGGCTTGGGACACTGATTGTGAGGCGCAGGGCAGGAGGGTGAGAGCCGGGGCAGGAAGATGACTATTATTGTGGTATTATAGTGGTCAAGCTACACCTTTATGGGACTTGCAAACCTCAAAGTATCAATTGGATTCCAATGACATACAGTGTACCTAGGTGGCCCAATTGTGCATTGGTACCTTTACCTTACCGATAGATAAAACTTCTCAATGATTGGATTCCATTTTTTTAAGAAAAACATCTAAATGTTTATACAGGTTGCCTCTTATTCTTCTGTGACTTTCTGGCAATTATTCACAAATTTCTCCTTTGTCGGTCTGGGTGTTTACACACAGTACACATGATAATGTTTTCTTTGTGATAACTTGTAGGAACATATAGGAAGGCATTCGGTAGGGAGAAAAAATAGGAAATGAGAAAGAGACGGAGCGTATATTTGACGTAATATCATGTCTCGGTGGCATTGCCATCGCAAGAGTCAAAATGTTGTTTAAAGGAAACGGTTAATTGTCAGCTATTTGTACATGTCTTTGATTATAGCGCGTTTTCATTACAGGTCCTGGAATAATCCATTAAATCACTCGGGTGGTCTAGGAGGTTAGTATAGAATGTGTATGTTGTACCCAAGCCAAGTTGTTAATACATGTTGATGGACATACGTGGGATGTGACATTTTCTTTCTGGGCTGGAGTTCTTCATGAAAATATGGTTATCTATCAACATGTTATCCAATGTAATCATTACAAGGAAATTCCACCTAAATTTATCTACAAAGACATGTCGGAAGGAAAACTTGGCAAAGTAGGAACCCCAACAATTCTCAAAACAAAAGGGATGCTAAGGTCAGTAGCACTTTCAAACCTTCTACTTGCCATTCTGAGACTTCTTTCTCTTTTTGAGTGGTCATTTACGACTTTCGTTAACCTTACAATGAGGTAAAGCCAAAAAAAGTCATGATGCATTTTAAAACCACTAGGCTTAATATGGCCTGATTTCATCTTCGGCAAAGGATGGAAGGGACACCACAGAACACTGAGTCAATTAAATTTGACTTTTTTCAAACTCACTAACTAAACAAATTTGAATTGATGGTCCGTTCATTTAGATCTGAAGAGCTCTTGGGAGGTATTAGTTCTCTCTGTGGAAAACCAACAATTCTCAAAGAAAAAGAGGTTACTAAGGTCTCTATGCCATTCAAATACCGGACTTCCTTCTCCGAGTCTTCCTTCTCTTTTGGTGTAGTCATTGAGGACGTTGGATTTTGGTGCCATGAGGTAAAACCAATATATTAAAGATCAGACAAAATTAGAATTTGCTTGTTCACGCAGATCTTTCTGGGAAATTCGACTTGAATCTAATGTCCCTTATTATGCTTTGGGGTCTGGAACATAATAAATGTAAGATCTAAAAAAAATCTTTATACTCACCTTATCGCTCACCTCTCCAGCCCCTCCACTCCTCACCATTACCCGTCTGGTCCTTGCCTCATCTTCAGATGCGCTAAAATTCTGAAATTGATGAGGCCAGGGAGGGTTTGTGCATGGAAGCGCAAGGTCTCAGTGCACACCGTGACATGATGACACCGTGACATTTTGTGCAAAAAGTGATCTGAATATGTGGGGAGGACGGTCGGGTGACGCGGAGGATCCGGAGAGGTGAGCAGTAAGGTGAGTGTAAGTATTTTTTTTTTATGTTTTAATATTTTGATTGCTTTTTACAGTTGAGAAAATCATTGAATCAGAGTGAAAGCAACTTACAAAAATCTGCATTTTGCACTCAGCCTTGATGGAAAATACATAGCCATCATTTTTTTCTTGAAAAAAGCCATACTTGCTTTGTACTCTCACTTGGCAGAGATCGTGGTTAGCTCCTTGAAATTGACCATGTGCTTAAATACTACACCATTATCATCCACAATTATGGCCAGAGACTTTGCATGTCTTTAATGGCTTATTGAGTCAATGTTTGGAATGGCGGCAATTCAAGTATTGCTAGTGGACCAGGTGTCTACTGGTGACAGCTCCACACCAGGCGATGCTTATGCATCTCCTACACATCTTTATCAGTAGATATATTCTCGTCCCCAACATCAACAGGGCAGATTATTGTATCAAATGTCACACTGGATGGCTCCTTGTCAACTACAACTGGGCAAATTAGTAAAAGACAATGCCAGAAACATCATGGCTGCCATGCATTTGGGCAAAGCAACACATTCTCGCTGCTTAATGATGTCGTAACTTTCATCATGCACAAAATTCAAAAAAAATTTTGCAAAGAAAATTTGTGGACTTCCTTGACTCCAATTTTCTTTACCATAATCACCATTTAATGAATATAAGAAGTTTTTGGGGATCGATTGGTGTGAATTTCCCCGCAAGAACCCTGCACAGGATTGGGTCACAGTGCAACGCTGGGCACAAAGGAGAATTTCTTTGTCAAACAAAATTTCATGGACTTCAGTGACTACAATTTTCTTTACCATCATCCTAGTTTTTTGTAAAAATGAGTATACTGTGTGCATCGACTGGGATGAATTTCACCAGTAGGACCTTGCAGAATTGGGCCTCTGCGCAAGGCTGAACATAAAGGATGAACTTTTTTTTTTCAAAATTAAATTCATGGGCATCCATGACTACATTTTTCTTTATCTTGATTCTCTTTTTTTGTGCATTGACTGGAGTGAATTTCCCCTGTAGGACCCAATGCAGAATTGGGCACATGCGTAAGACTGGGAGCAAAAGGCAACATTTTTTTCCAAACAAAATTTTCAGGACTTTGGTGAGTAACCTCATCCTCATGATTTGCTGAAATTGGTGTGAATTCCCCTTGAGGCTCCCTGCCAAGGACTGCTAACATAAAATATCATTGCTGTGTTATTTTTTGGCACTAACTGACATAATTGGAGATAGGAATCGAACCAGGAATCAAACCTTGATTCTATGTGGTTTGGACACCATGGTAGACACAAACAGCAAAATTTATAGGATGGATAATGACTCAAGAATAGATGGTCGTCCTCAAGTCCTTGACTTTGTGCACACCATTTATTAAATGCATGGTCAAGCCAAGTTTGGTTTAGGCCACAGGCCTAGACAGGTGACTACTTAGTTGACACCTGTGCAGGAAATTTCAGTCATTTTTCAGGACTTGCATGCAGCGACAGAATGAATGGCCTGATAACAAACGACTAAGAGGGATAATTTTTGGACCTTATTTTAATTTTAAGAGAGCTATAAGTTACTACAAGTTACTTTTACCATCAATTTACGTGGTGGGGTGACTTTGATATAAGGCTGTGTTTGTGATAAAGAGCTTAAAATCAGTTGGATACAGTCCTAGGAGACCTCAGAGTGTTACACGTCTTTTCAGGGCAATTGGAGGCTTTGCTGCATAAGCGATTCTCGGCAAATCAGCTCGCCTTAAATTTAATTTTTTGGAAACGTGTAGAATCTGGAGAATTTGGTTTTGAAAAGATTTGTTCATCACTGCTAGTTTCTTCAATGTAAACACTGAGTCATTGACAGGTAAAGGGTTAGTTGCATTGCCACCTGCCTTTCTCTCAATACATAGAACTGAGAGGATTGGATTCTAAGAAATACTCTAGAATTCTCTTCATGGTATCAGTTGTGATGAGAGACAAGTGCTGAAAGTTGTATGAAAACAAAAGACTAGACCAGAGCTTGAAATGATGAAAACCAATGAGTTATCAGTATGTGATAACTACTTCAAAGAATCATTCTTTATGCAGTTGGGTACATCGAGCACTTGGCAATGTACAGACTCACTTACAAGGCTGCTGTACTGTGATAGATCAGAGTCTGATATTGGAAATAGGCAAAGAAGAGGGAAATTACGTAGGAGCAGCCTCTAACTTGTGGATAATTTCCTAGCAGCACTCCCATTAGATGGGGTACTGATAAACTTCATTATCAGCACTGTGGCAGGTCATTTATTATAGTCAAATTAACTATGGTTGCCCATAAATCTTTAATAGTTGTCAGCCCCATGTTTGTTCTAACAATGGATATTCCTTTCGACTGTCCCATAGGCAGGCACACCCGGCTTGTGAATGTTTAACCCCTTAAGCCCCGGAGCATTTTCCGTTTTTGCATTTTCGTTTTTGCTCCCCTTGTTCCCAGAGCCATAGCGTTTTTATTTTTTGGTCAATATGGCCATGTGAGGGCTTATTTTTTGCGGGACGAGTTATACTTTTCAACGCCATTACTAGTTTTACCATATCCTGTACGGGAAAACGGGAAAAAAATTCCAAGTGCGGTAAAATTGCAAAAAAAGTGCAATACCACAGTTGTTTTTTTTTTTTTTTTTTTACCACGTTCACTGAATGCTAAAACTGACCTGTCCTTCTTATTCTACAGGTCATTACGAGTTCATAGACACCAAACATGTATAGGTTCTTTTATATTTAAGTGGTGAAAAAAAATTCCAAAATTTGGTAAAAAAAAAAATAAAAAAATAGCGCCATTTTCTAAGACCCGTAGCGTCTCCATTTTTCGTGATCTGGGGCTGGTTGATGGCTTATTTTTTGCGCACCGGGCAAACATTTTTATTGATAACATTTGGGGTAGATCCGATGTTTTGATCGCCCGTTATTGCATTTTATTGCAATTTTGCGGCGACCAAAAAACTTAATTCTGGCGTTTAGAATTTTTTTCTCGTTACGCCGTTTATCGATCGGATTAATTCTTTTTTTATATTGATAGATTGGGCGATTCTGAACGTGTCGATACCAAATATGTGTATGTGGGTTTTTTTTTTTATATATTTTATTTTGAATGGGGCGAAAGGGGGGTGATTTAAACTTTTATATTTTTTTATTTTTTTTTATATTTTTAAAAACTTTTTTTTTTACTTTTTTCATGCTTCTATAGTCTCCATAGGAGACTAGAAGCAGCAACTGTCCGATTGCCTCTGCTACATACAGGGGATCAGCAGATCCCCTGTATGCAGCAGAAATGGTCCTGTGCTATGAGCGCCGACCACTAGGTGGCGCTCATAGCGACAAGATCATGACAACCACAGGCGTCTGCTGCAGACCCTGGGTTGTCATGCACGCCAATCGGCGACCCGCGATCACGTGACGGGGTCGCCGGTGGGCGGGGCTTATGACGCGCTACCCGGAAGCGCGCGTTAAATGCTGCTGTCGGAGATTGACAGCGGCATTTAACATGTTAACAGCCGCGGGTGGATCGCGATTCCACCCGCGGCTGTTGCGGGCACATGTCAGCTGTAAGAATCAGCTGACATGTGCTCCGTTCAGTGAGGGCTCAGCGCAGCAGCCCTCACTGAACGGGGGGATCGCAAATATGCGTACTAATACGTCCCCGGTAAGTAAGGAGAGTGTCTGTCGTTTTCATTTTTAGTTCATAAATCAATAGTACACATGAAAATAAGCAACTTTGTAATATATCTTATCAGAGAAATCTCTTTCAATTCCTGGACTGATTTTTCACTTGCAGTTCATGGGTAAAATCTGTGTTCACTGAAGACAGATTTTACCCGTGAAATGAAAGATCAGTCGACTAGGAGAAATAAGCCAATTTCTCAGATAACATATATTACAAAGTTGGTTATTTTCATATATACTATGGGATTATGAAAAAAATAATTATAACGGTTGTTACACTTTAAGCCCTTCATGACATGCGCCGAACATGTATGGCGCAAGTCGGAAGCAGGTGTATAGAGGGGGCTCATACACCAGCTCCATAGTGAGAGCCCCCCTTACCCAGCAGGTCATGGCTGTGTGTTACAGTGTGTTACAATCGTGGGTGGCGCGGAGCTCCGAGGCTGTTAACTTGTTAAATGCCACTGTCAAGCATTTAAAATACACCAGCATGGGGGCGCATCATTCTATGTGCTCATCAGCATGTTCGTGACATGATAGCCGGTCGCCGATGGGTTGCTATGACAGCCAGGGGTCTATTGAAGACCTCCGTGCTTGTCATAAGGGAGCTTGTGGCCAGGCTTTAAAGGAGACTGTGTCGCCTGGGACACTTTGGAGAAATGGCTGAAACACTCCTTTACTCTTGCCATCAAGCATTCACTAGCCCTTCTGTGTGCTGTTCTAGTCCACAAAGGACGACATGTGGACCCTCGGAACTCAGTTACAATATTCACAGTAAAAATATCCCACTGACCCACTGTCTGCATGGAGAAATCTCAGCAGGCACCATCGGACTCTTTTTTTGGCACATGAGAACCGGAACAGTTCAATAGGACACCCAACGGAGACTGAAGAAAACACCTTGATAATGAAAAGACATTCAGCTTTATTCGGACGTGACACATGATCATTTGTGTGCATTCTACCATAAGAGCCCCCAAACAGTATTCTGAACCTACCACTCTTGCATTCTTCTACCGAATAACTGTCAGGTAGTTCTAGTTTTGGCTAAATTGGAGCACCACAGTGTAGGTATCACTGGATTAGACCCATCACCCCTAATAAGGGTTAGAAGCCAATTCATGATTTCATCCTTTGATAAATCCTTCTGCTGCTGCGAAACCAAAATTTTACTTCCTGTAAGAACTTAGAGAAGCTTTCCAAATCCAATCAGAACTGTATCACCGTACCCATCCAGTAGATATCTTTAGGATGTTAGCTGCTAAATTAAACGTCAAATCTAAAAAAAAATCAATGACTCAAACTCAATGTTGTGAAATTTGCTAAACTGTTTAACACCAACTCTTCCATCCAGGATATCTTTTTTTTTCCCCTCTATTGTCAAAACTAATTGTGAGCCAAGAAATCAGATACTTCCCAGAAGTTTGGCACATGCTCTTTCCTACTATAGTTATCTATGACTCATATTTCAGTATATTGAGATCTTTCTCAGCCACCACAGAACATAAAGCACCATGTGATGTTCAGCAAAAGTGCAGGCATGTCTATGGATTAAAGAGCCAAACGTTAGAGAGGACACCGAGGTATTGAGTCAAGCATTCCGGAATTAGGATCATGAACTGGTAGTTGACACTACAAGTTAGCCATGTGATCCAACATGACCTCATTGTACTCGGGAGAAGACATCAACCATAAACTAGGCATGTCGGAGAGCCGTCTGGTAGTAAACTGAAAGAAAATATTATTTCTAGCTTTAAGAATTAGTCCCAGAACACACACAGACTCAAACACACATGTCGGCATATGAATTATATTTAGCAAAAAGTGAAAAATGTTTATAAAATTATCTTATCTCCATTCTCGACTCTGGAGCTGCATACATAGCGCTTTCTAAGAACCAAGCCAAAAAGCACAATGCTGCGGAGATGTTCAACGTTAAAGGAAAGCAGAGAGATGTTTCCATACAAATAGATTCGGTGGAGAAGTGACCAACATGTGCGGAACAATCTGTGGGGGTGGTTTTCAAATTTGGTAAATTCTCTTTGCATGCTTTTATTGAATTTCATGAATGTATCAGCAGCTGGGAAATACAGATGTTGCTCCCCTTTGGGGTATGTTCACACATAGACTTATGACCCTTTGAGTATTGATAGATCAAAAAACAGATATTGACCCTTCCATTTGTGCAGTGGATGCGCTGCTGACTACATGAGAAAAATGGTGACAAAAGATGTACTAAATTTAAACATAATTTGACAGCAGTAGAACAAAGAGCAATGCGGCAATTACAAAATAACAAAAACATTGTTATCCGACCAGCGGATAAAGGTGGGGGGATTGTTGTTCTGGATACACAACAATACCAAAAAGAAACCCTAAGACTCTTTAGTGATACCCGCACTTACAAAGTCTTGAAACAATACCCTATCAACTCAGCCCTCACCGAAATGAAAAACCTTACTACCAGAGGACTTTGAGAAGCCTTCCTAAACAAACACGAATTTGAATACATCAATATACCTGACCCGAGGCTGGCTATTTTCTACTATCTCCCTAAAATTCATAAATCCCTCACCAATCCTCCCAGAAGACCAATTATATCAGGCATCCAATGCCTGACATCCAACCTTTCCAGGTATGTAGACCACCGTCTGCACAATCTAGTACCTATGCTACCAACCTATCTAAAGGATAGTGACTCGCCCCCTGGGCCGCGGGGCACCCGGAACCGGGCCTCTGTACGATGCTGGGGGGTAGTAGTGGCAACCCGGTCCCGTGGCTCAGGGTGGTCAGACAAATGGCGGTCCTTTATAGGGGTTTTATGGTTTAATGTCCGACTACGCCACCCGTGGATTGTGGTCAGTGCGAACCGCCGCTGCAAGGCAGACCGCTGGGGCTGATGGTGTATGCAGCTGAGGTAGTGTGACTCCCCACGGGAAGAGTGCGGCCCCAGGGCAGTATAGCAGACGATGGGGGTGATGATGCGGGGCACCCCAGTACTAGTAGTGCTGTATGCGGTGAGAAAGCACAGAGACAAGGTGTTGCAGTTCAGGTTCTTTACTCACAGTTCTCATCCAGGTCACTTGTGTACAGGTAGGACCGCCCGAGCCGTGCTGCGTCCACCAGGCAGGGGGGCTCGACCAACCCCCAGGTAATTCCAGAGTGTGGCTCAGGACTCCCTTCTGTCCTTTCGTCAGCCGTGCCCCACTAGTGACACTACTTCTGTCCAGCTGCCTCGGGTCTTCTCCTGGGAGTCTGGGTGCCCAGTTCCCTGACCCTATGTGGTGTGCCTTTCTAGTAGGTGTAGTGAGGGGTCGCACCAGTAAATGATCGCGACCGCCAGTTCTTGGTTAAGGATTAGTCACCTCCACCAACTTGGGATCCAGTACCCTGTTGTGCCAACCCGTCACCCGCAATCTCCTGGGTCCTTAGGGTTCCTTCTGCCTTCGTGTCTCTGGGCCTGTCTTGGTGTTCTGTTCCTTTCTTCCTTTCTGTTCCTGTCTGTTTCTGTCCTTTCTGCTGGCTCTGGCCTTCACTCCAGGCCTGCCTCGTGGAGCTGGGCCCAGACTAAGCCACAGCTCCCTGTCAGCCCTCTCTGGCTGAACTCCTCTTCTCTTCTCCTCCTGACTGAACTGACCTAGAACTCTCCCAGAACTAAGATGGTGCCCACCTTATTTACCTCCCTCTCTGTGTATGAGCCCAGGTGACTTGCAACCAATGGGCTCCTACCTATGCCCAGAAACCGTCCCCTCCTGCTCCTACATCACTAGGTTTTCCTCCCCCCTCCCCACTCCAGCCAGGGACATGATCTGTCGTGCCTGCATTACTGTACTAATGGGAGCACCGTTGAGCTGTCCCCCGGAAATGGGGAGTGTGTGATGCATGCAGCTAACCGAGCCCTGGTCTACACTCCATCCTTACTCGGGAGTGGAATATCACACCTCTGGTTGAGGTGCAATACCCCTGTAGCGGCCGAACCCTCGGGGCGCTACATTCCCCCCCGGTAAACCACAGCACGTCCTCGGGCTGGAAAAGAGTAAAAACAATTCAAAAACATGCAAAATTTTTAGAATGCATTCGCATATAAGACAATAACCATTTAACCCATCCCTTTATGGGAGGCACTTTTCCCTTTTAACGTTACTAGTACGCTTTTCTCTGTTAACAAGTATTACAAGACTTTCTTCACACATATAAAATACCATAAAACTCTTTTAGCAGCATATAAAACTTTTCAGTATAAAACATTCTCAAGTAAAACATATTCTTGGGTACTGGCCGCGGTGCAACTTGCGACCAGGTATTCTTTTTCTTCTGAAGGGTGCAACAACTTCTTTTGAGGTAGACGTTGCAGTCTTTTTATAAAACCAGTAGGGAGCGCTTTAGGAAGTGCAACTATGTACAGGATGGCCGCGCTCAGTCCTCGGCCAGTTTTGGGAAGGGGAATGGCTGCTCTCAGTCCTCAGCCAGGTTAAGGAAAAGGGATGGCTGTTCTCAGTCCTCAGACAGGCAAGGGATATAGGGGGTAACTCCCACACAGTCAACATCAATTCTTTATCAGTCCCAACGGGGACCACACTCTCAGTGGAAACAGTCCCACAACAGTTTTTATACCCTGACGGGTAACTATATACAGTCACACTCTACCGTTTACTGGTAACGGTGTCCTCCTGATGCTCCTTGCTCCTCCGGGTAATCTTCAGGCCCATCCTGGCCTTCTTGGTACTCGGGGTCCGAGTGGTACTGCTCCTCTTCTCCTACCACTCTATGGACATGGAGGGCGTACAGTCCCTTCGCACCCTTGTGCCGGGTGTAGGTGACCACGTCACCAGGGTATAGATCTCGTCCGCGATGTCCCTCTGGCAGGTGGCTCTCGACGTCCCTGCGGGTCACAAAGACGTCGTCGGTGGTTTCAGGGTCCTTGATGAAGCCCCAGCCGCGATCCATCTGAAACTTCACCACGGTCCCGGTGACTCTGGGACCACTGGCAGCCCGGGGTTTCTGTCGGGCTCTTCTTTTCTGCTCCACACTCCGTGCTTGGAGCCGCTCCTCCCTGACACGTCGCTCCCTCTCAAATGTCGCCAACTGCTGGCGGCAGGACTCCAGTCGACGGGCTGCGTCCGCCCGGGTTTCCTGGTTGAACCCCATCAGGTTTTCTCCAGTGGGGTCCCACTCGAACTGAGCGTCCTCCAGTGACGGATGGCTTATCTCTCTGGGCTCCGGAGCTGGTATCAGGGGTTCGCGCGGGGGCTGGTCTCTCCATTGGCGGCTGCTGATCAGGTCGGCTGGCCATACCAGGGGCAGTCCGTCTGGGCCGGTGTGCTGGGCGAATAGATCCGCGCCCAGGGGCAGTATGGCAGGGGGCCCCAGTTGGGGAGCAGCGCCCGGGGGCACTCGCCCTGGTGACCAGGCCGGTGGGCGTCTTCCGGTTGTGCCCGGGAGTGGCACCGTCAAGAAAGGGGGCGCTCGTGAGGCAGTGACGCCCGGGTGCACTAGTCCTTGCGACCCGGCCTGTGGCGCCTGTTTCTTTATTGCGCCCGGGGTTAAAGGGCACGGCGTGGGGCGGGGCGTGACAGCAGCGCTTGCAGCCTGAGGCCTAGCTGGTAGCGGCGGAGGCGTGATGTCAGGTACGGTTCCCAGTGCTTCGGGTCCTGCAACGGGAGGCGGGGGCAGGCTTGCGGCCTCAGGGCTTGGGGTGATGATGTCCCTGTTACCTGCCTCGGTCTTTATGGCCTCCTCCGTGGCGTCGTCCTCGGACACTGGTCCAACTTCACCGCCCTCAGAGGCAGGCGTGCGGCTGGGCGGTGGTAGCACCTCCTGCGGTCGGGTCACGGCTTGCCGGGCCAACTCCTCCCTCCACCCGGGGATCACATCCCGCTGTGCCCGGACCATCCTACGGTCCAGGTCTTCTAGTGCGGCTTGCGTATGCTCTGGTTCTCTGGGGAGCTGTGCTAGCAACTCTGTCAGGCTGCATGGCGGTTCAGCCTGCAACAGGCTCCGGGCCAAGGTGCTGGTGGTGTTTGGTGTTCCTTCCATTCCCGGGTGCGGTCTGTCCAGACTGATCCAGACCGCACCCTGCCCCACAGTTTTCTTTCCTGTCCGCCCCCATTGGGGGTGGTCTTGGGGCAACCTGTTGACAATCACCTTCAGGGGCAGCCCCCCCACGTTGATAGACATCTCCACAGCCGCACTCATGGCTGTTGGGGGGCGGGCTCCTTCTTTGGCGCCACTCTGGGACCTGGCCCACGATGGGAGGTGGCCTCCTGCTGTCTTTTGGCGCGCACATAATGGCGTCTGCTCTGCTGGGGCAGGAAAAACGGCAGAAGATGGCAGGAAACGACTGAAGCTGGCGTCCGATGGCGGGAAAACGGCTGAAGATGGCGGGAAACGACTCCGGATGGCGGGAAACTTCTCTCAGGTAAGTGCAAAGTCTCTTTCAGGCACGCAATACCCGTTTGTGGCGGGTTGGTTCGAATCCTGCCGACTACGCCAAAGCTGACTCGCCCCCTGGGCCGCGGGGCACCCGGAACCGGGCCTCTGTACGATGCTGGGTGGTAGTAGTGGCAACCCGGTCCAGTGGCTCAGGGTGGTCAGACAAATGGCGGTCCTTTATAGGGGTTTTATGGTTTAATGTCCGACTACGCCACCCGTGGATTGCGGTCAGTGCGAACCGCCACTGCAAGGCAGACCGATGGGGCTGATGGTGTATGCAGCTGAGGTAGTGTGACTCCCCACGGGAAGAGTGCGGCCCCAGGGCAGTATAGTAGACGATGGGGGTGATGGTGCGGGGCGTCCCAGTACTAGTAGTGCTGTATGCGGTGAGAAAGCACAGAGACAAGGTGTTGCAGTTCAGGTTCTTTACTCACAGTTCTCATCCAGGTCACTTGTGCACAGATAGGACCTCCCGAGCCGTGCTGCGTCCACCAGGCAGGGGGGCTCGACCAACCCCCAGGTAATTCCAGAGTGTGGCTCTGGACTCCCTTTTGTCCTTTCGTCAGCCGTGCCCCACCAGTGACACTACTTCTGTCCAGCTGCCTCGGGTCTTCTCCTGGGAGGCTGGGTGCCCAGTTCCCTGACCCTATGTGGTGTGCCTTTCTAGTAGGTGTAGTGAGGGGTCGCACCAGTAAATGATCGCGACCGCTGGTTCTTGGTTAAGGATTAGTCACCTCCACCAACTTGGGATCCGGTACCCTGTTCTGCCAACCCGTCACCCGCAATCTCCTGGGTCCTTAGGGTTCCTTCTGCCTTCGTGTCTCCGGGCCTCTCTTGGTGTTCTGTTCCTTTCTGTTCCTGTCTGTTTCTGTCGTTTCTGCTGGCTCTGGCCTTCACTCCAGGCCTGCCTCGTGGAGCTGGGCCCAGACTGAGCCACAGCTCCCTGTCAGCCCTCTCTGGCTGAACTCCTCTTCTCTTCTCCTCCTGACTGAACTGACCTAGAACTCTCCTAGAACTAAGATGGTGCCCACCTTATATACCTCCCTCTCTGTGTATGAGCCCAGGTGACTTGCAACCAATGGGCTCCTACCTATGCCCAGAAACGGTCCCCTCCTGCTCCTACATCACTGGGTTTTCCTCCCCCCTCCCCACTCCAGCCAGGGACATGATCTGTCGTGCCTGCATTACTGTACTAATAGGAGCACCGTTGAGCTGTCCCCCGGAAATGGGGTGTGTGTGATGCATGCAGCTAACCGAGCCCTGGTCCACACTCCATCCTTACCCGGGAGTGGAATATCACACCTCTGGTTGAGGTGCAATACCCCTGTAGCGGCCGAACCCTCGGGGCGCTACAATAGCAAACATCTTACAACTTCTCAAAAAAATAACCTGGAAGGATAATTACATCCTAGGCACTCTCGATATATCCTCATTCTATACAGTCATCCAACACGATAAGGGCTGCGAGGCGGCAGCTCATTTTCTTCATAAATTCAGCCAAACACCACCCGAACAAATTTCTTTATTTAAAGAATGTATGCAGTTTATACTCACCCATAATTTTTTTCTCCACCAGTCGCACTACTACTCCCAGCAAAGGGGTACAGCCATGGGGACCAGGTTCGCGCCCAGCTATTCCAACCTCTATGTGGGCAGGTGGGAAGAATCTGCCATCTGCCCCGGAGGGGAGCTGCGTGCGAGTCTGGTCCTCTGGCAACGGTTTATAGACGACATCTTCTTCATTTGGTCGGGTGACCAAAACTCACTCAATTTGCTCCTAGAAGATATCAACAAAAATAATTTCCATCTTGAATTTACTTCCAATACAAGCAAACAACAAATACATTTTTTGGAGCTCAATATATATATCAATAAGGGTCACCTCCATACCAGGACCTATTCCAAAACGACGGATTCCAATAGCTTTATTCCAATCGATAGCTGCCACCTACCTAATTGGCTATTAAATATACCTCGCAGCCAATATATGAGACTGCACCCCAACTGCTCCCAACTGCAAGACTTTGATCAGGAAGCTGGAAATCTGACAAAACGCTCCATGCGCATTAATAAGCACCTACAGAACATCAAAAATCACTTTATGGGTCATCCCCTCTCTAAACATTTTCTAGAGGTACATGGGGGACATATACAAGGTACACAGATAATAGGGATTCAGATTGTACCAAAGCACTGGAGAAAAGAGGACTATATCAAAAAAATGTCCCGCATAGAAAGTTCCTGGATTTTTAAAATGGACACGCTCATACCAAAGGGCTTGAATAGTAAGATCGAGCTCTTTGTATTTCAATGATCTCCACACCAGCATCCCCTATATAAAGGACCACTCACAGCAACAGGACAATCCCTGATGAAGGAAGCCAAACGCCTCCGAAACGCGTAGGAATTTTGGTCCTCCAGCTGCTCCGTCCTCAGTCTGTCACGCGGACATCACGTGACTGTGACGTCACGCAGGTCCTGCACCGCTAACGCGCCAGGATCATCTAGAGCACGAGTCACCGGCCGGGACTCTGCTCTACAACGCGCCGCTCCAGCTGTACCAAGCACTTACCCCACCACCGCACGGGCTCCACCACCTGACGAGGTACCATCAATGAGGTAAGCCACATACCGGCAATCTACCAGCCGCATCCTGTGACCACCTACCACAGCAAAAGAAGGTAAGACCTTCTGATACGGAAGTTCGATTGTACCTATAGACTTGCAGATTGCAGCAAGGCTAAGGCCACTTGCTGTCTCCATCAGGACCTGGGTATTACCACGCATCACCGTGGCACATCTCAGGCACCACTAAAGTTGCAGCATTGACCAGCATACTTCTATCTGCACACGTGTTGTGCACTGCACCAAGTGCATACTGGGGACACCACCAAAAGCACATTTGGCCATTTACGGGATCAGATTTGAAGTGCTTACCACATGCACACATTAACCCCAACATCTATTTACTGCCAGTAGGTATTCTGTCAAGGCCTCATATCCACAGGATTAAAATACAGTAGATGAGAGCACCTATCTATATCTATCTGCCTTCTCCTTCTAGGTTATAAAGGGGTCATACCACCTCGCCTACTACTCTCTCCTTGTACCAACCTCCCATCCACTCCTAGGAGGTCCAGGGACACTGCCCTGACAGCCAGGTACGGTCATTCATAACCACTAGGTCTGCATTGTAGCGTCGGCTGCATTGTAGCGTCGGCGTCCCTGCCTCCTGCTAGGCAGGGACGCTGTTCCCCTCACCTCTCCACTCCGTGCCCGGCGCCCTCCTCCTGCTCTGCTGGCAGCGCGCGCTGCTTCCCGGCCACTGTGCTTAGGGCGCGCGCGCTCCCCCTCTCTTAAAGGGGCCGCGCGCGCCGTCTTAAGGAGTCCCCGGCCAATGGCCGGAGGACCTCACCATATATAAGGCACCTCCTCCAAAATGGAGGTGCCCGAGCAATGTTATTGCAAAGCCTTCACTCTGCTTCAGCCCTCAGGTCCCGTTACCAGTTACCTGCCAGTCACCTGCCAGATTCCTGCTTGATACCTGCCTGATATCCGTTTACCTGCTTGCAAGCCTGCGGTCCGACGGTCTGCCTTCCGACACCTGTCAGTCTGTCTATGGACCAGCCTGCCCGCTCACCTGGGAGCGCTCATTTGCTACCTGCCTGCTAGCCTACCTGGAGGCTCCGCTGTCACTTGCCGTGACCACCTGCCTGTCCAGAGACTCTTGCCTGCTCACCTGGGAGTGCTCACCTGCTACCTGCCTGCTAACCTACCTGGAGGCTCCGCTGTCACTTGCCGTGACCACCTGCCTGTCCAGAGACTCTTGCCTGCTCACCTGGGAGCGCTCACCTGCTACCTGTCTGCTAGCCTACCTGGAGGCCCTGCTGTCACTTGCCGTGACCACCTGCCTGTCCAGAGACTCTTGCCTGCTCACCTGGGAGCGCTCACCTGCTACCTGTCTGCTAGCCTACCTGGAGGCTCTGCCGTCACTTGCCGTGACCACCTGCCCGTCCAGAGACTCTTGCCCGCTCACCTGGGAGTGCTCACCTGCTACCTGCCTGCTAGCCTACCTGGAGGCTCTGCTGTCACTTGCCGTGACCACCTGCCTGTCCAAAGACTCTCGCCCGCTCACCTGGGAGTGCTCACCAGCCACCTGCCTGCTGTTCTTCTACCCAGAGACTGTCCCTGTCACTTGCCGTGAGTACCCGTCCTTCTACTCAGAGACTGTCCCTGTCACTTGCCGTGACTACCTGCCCTTCTACCCAGAGACTGTCCCTGTCACTTGCCGTGACTACCTGCCCTTCTACCCAGAGACTGTCCCTGTCACTTACCGTGACTATCTGCCCGTCTTCCCCGGGAGCAACCCGTTTCCTTACAACGACCGCCCCCTTGTATAGTTGCTCAGAGGTTCCGCCTCCCAGACCCGTTACAGTTTGCTCGGGCCATGGAACCCGGTGGCACCCAAGCTCCCTCGCTCTCGGACCTATGTCATGAACTGTCCCGTCAGAGGTCCCAACAGGAGTCCATCCTGAGTCATCTGCGGAATGTCAACTCTCGCCTGGACACTCTGACAGCTCCACCAGCAACCACCGCTAGTGTCATGACTCGCAACCCGGCAGCGCCGCTGCCCACCAATACCATGGCATCCTGCCCCGGACCCCGGCTTTCTGCACCTCCTCGCTTCGGAGGCGACCCCGCTCAAGCTCGGGGCTTCATAAACCAGTGCACCCTGCATTTTGAACTCCTGTCCCACCAGTTTATCTCCGACCGGGCCAAAGTAGCCTTCATCATGTCCCATCTCACAGGGGAGGCACTGGCTTAGCTAAATCCTGTATGGGAGAGAGGAGACCCCCTGGTGTCCAACCTGCCAGCCTTTCTCACGGCTTTCCGGAAAGTCTTCGATCAACCCGGACGGAAGACCTCATCCGCATCATCTCTGCTACGTCTCCATCAAGGAAATCTCACCGTGGGCCAATATGCCATACGGTTCCGTACCCTTGCTTCGGAGCTGGCCTGGGATAACGATGCCCTAGTGTCTGTCTTTTGGGAGGGTCTGTCCGGCCGTATTAAAGATGAACTCGCCGGTCGGGACATACCTACCACTCTCGACGACTTAATAACTCTTGCCACCCGGATTGACATCCAGTTCCAAGAACGCGCCAAAGAGGTCACCCGTGAGAGGAGGTTTCCACGTCTAGCCCCTACCTTTCAGAAACCTGTCCCTTCTCCTGCTACTCCCCAGGCGCACTCACCCGAGCCTATGCAGGTCGACCAGACCAAGATGGTCAAAACCCGTCAAGAGTTACGCCGTGCCGAGGGGAGCTGCTTCTACTGTGGCAGTAAGGAGCACCGGATCCGTTCCTGCCCGGATAGGTCGGGAAACGCCTGTGTCTAGGATCGCTCAGAGAGGTCGTCCTAGACAAGAGTAAACCCTCTCCATCCCTGTTGCTGTCGGTCTCTATCATCTGCGGGGAGAACCGTTATTTTGAACTAGCCCAACTTGACTCTGGAGCTGCCGGAAATCTCATTTCTCAGTCTCTGGTAGAGAAATACCGCATTCCCACCAAACCTCTAGCCGTACCCTTATCTGTCGCTGCCGTGGATGGGGGCCTCTTACCACATCCCATCCAACTCATCACCGAATAACCCTGCAGGTGGGAATGCTGCACTCTGAGAGCATCTTCTTTCATGTTCTGCCTGGACTCTCTCACGCCCTATTGCTAGGCCTACCTTGGCTTCAGAAACATGCACCCGTGCTTGATTGGCAGACCGGAGAAGTCCTTCGCTGGGGACAGGACTGCCATAAGACTTGTTTAGTTCCCGTCCATCCTGTCCGTCCTTCTCCTACTCCAGCCAATCTACCTGGTCTTCCGGCTCCTTATTGGTCGTATGCGGACGTCTTTAATAAAAAGGAGGCAGAGACATTACCCCCTCATAGACCATACGACTGCCCAATCGACCTGATGCCCGGCGCTACTCCTCCCCGTGGGCGCATTTACCCTTTGTCCGCTGCTGAGACCCGATCCATGTCAGAATATATTGAGGAGAATCTGGCCCGGGGATTCATCCGGAAATCTACTTCCCCGGCGGGAGCAGGTTTCTTCTTCGTCAAAAAGAAGGATGGCTCACTCCGTCCCTGTATAGACTATAGAGGCCTTAACCAGATCACGGTGAAGAATAAATACCCCCTTCCGCTCATTCCGGAATTATTTGACCGTGTGAGGGGGGCTAGAATCTTCACCAAGCTGGACCTCCGTGGGGCGTATAACCTGGTCCGTATCCGTCAGGGGGATGAATGGAAGACGGCCTTCAACACCCGGGACGGCCACTATGAATACCTGGTAATGCCCTTCGGTCTCTGTAACGCTCCCGCCGTCTTTCAAGAGTTGGTCAATTACATCTTCCGGGACCTTCTCTACTCCTGCGTAGTGGTGTACCTGGACGACATCTTGGTCTTCTCTCCGGATCTCCCCACACACCGGAGGGATGTTCGTCAGGTTCTGCTCAGGCTCAGGCAGAACCACCTCTACGCTAAATATGAGAAGTGCCTCTTTGAGCAGACCTCGCTTCCGTTTTTGGGCTACATAATTTCTCAGACCGGCCTACGAATGGATCCTGAGAAACTGTCTGCCATCGAGAAGTGGCCTCGACCAGAGGGGTTGAAGGCTATTCAGCGGTTCCTGGGCTTCGCCAACTACTACCGCCTCTTCATACCGCACTTCTATTCCCGGACTGCCCCAATCTCTGCGCTCACCCGTAAGGGCACTAATCCCAGAGAATGGCCGCCCGAAGCTGAGGAAGCCTTTCTTTCCTTAAAACAGGCTTTCTCTTCCGCCCCGGTGCTGCATCGCCCGGACGGCAACAAGCAATTCTTCCTGGAAGTTGACGCCTCCTCCTCTGGAGCCGGAGCGGTACTTACCCAAAAATTGTCTTCCGGGAGAATGGTAACTTGCGGCTTCTTCTCCAAACTCTTCTCCTCTTCCGAGCGCAACTATTCTATAGGAGACCGAGAATTATTGGCCATTAAGCTGGCATTGGAGGAGTGGCGTTACCTGCTCGAGGGGGCTCTTCACCCGGTAATAATTTACACGGACCACAAGAACTTGGCTTACCTCCAGAGTGCCCAGAGACTTAACCCGCGCCAAGCCCGGTAGTCCTTGTTTTTTGCTCGCTTTGATTTTGTTCTTCATTTTCGCCCGGCTGACAAAAACATCAAAGCTGACGCCTTGTCCCGATCCTTCCTGGTGTCTGATCTTGAGGAGGAACCTAAACACATCATCGATCCCGCCAGAGTAATGCAGGTGGCCCCCGTGAGTCTAAATCGTCTCCCTCCCGGTAAGACGTTCGTAACGGTACCTGATCGGGAGAAGATCCTACACTGGGGTCACTCGTCTAAGCTTGCTGGCCATGCCGGTCAGAAAAAGACCCTCCAGCTTATCACCCGGCACTACTGGTGGCCTACCCTGCACAAGGACGTAATAGACTTTGTTTCTGCCTGTGTGTCCTGCGCCCGCAACAAGGTTCCGAGACACCTGCCAGCCGGTCGCCTCCTTCCTCTTCCAGTACCTGCTGCCCCCTGGCAGCATATAGCTATGGACTTCATAACAGATCTCCCTGTCTCTGCCGGTTGTACGGTCATTTAGGTGGTCGCTGACCGCTTTTCCAAAATGGCTCATTTCATTCCCCTGCCAGGCCTCCCGTCTGCACCCGAGCTGGCTAAAGACTTTATCCGCCACAGCTTCCGTCTCCATGGCCTGCCCCTCCACATCGTGTCGGATCGTGGGGTTCAGTTCACCTCACGCTTCTGGAGAGCCACATGTAAGCTGCTAGACGTCACCCTGGACTTCTCCTCCGCATACCACCCACAGTCCAATGGTCAGGTGGAGCGGATCAATCAGATCCTGACCAGTTACCTCCGGCACTTCGTTAATGCCCACCATTCAGACTGGGTGGATCTCCTGCCATGGGCCGAATTCTCTTACAATAATCACGAGAGCGAATCTTCCTCCAGATCCCCATTTTTTGTAGTCTTCGGTCAGCATCCTCGGATCCCATTTCTCGTCTCCACCTCGGTGGACAATCCGGCTGCGGAATCTCTCGTTAGCAAATTTTCCTCCATTTGGGAGAGTACCCAATCCGCACTCCTTCAGTCGTCCGAGCGGATGAAAAAACACGCTGACAAAAAACGCCTGGATCCTCCACAATTCCGTCCTGGAGATAAAGTCTGGCTCTCGTCCAAGTATGTCCGGCTCAAGATTCCTTCCTACAAGTTAGGGCCTCGGTTCATCGGCCCACTAGAAGTTATCAAACAAATCAACCCAGTGGCCTATAAATTGAAACTCCCGGCCAACTTGCGGATCCCTAACTCCTTCCATGTATCTCTCCTCAAACCCGTGGTACTTAACTCTTTTTCCAAGTCTACAGGTACGCCTCCTGCTCCGGTTTCCACTGAAAACGAGTTTGAGGTAGGGAATATTCTGGCCACCAAAAGGGTAAGAGGAAAAACCTTTTTTTCTGGTAGATTGGAAGGGGTTTGGTCCTGAGGAGAGAACGTGGGAGCCCCGGGAGAACATCCATGCCCCTCTCATCCTTGATAAATTTCTGTCTGGCCTAAAAAAGGGGGGGCCTAAAGGGGGGGTACTGTAGCGTCGGCGTCCCTGCCTCCTGCTAGGCAGGGACGCTGTTCCCCTCACCTCTCCACTCCGTGCCCGGCGTCCTCCTCCCGCTCTGCTGGCAGCGCGCGCTGCTTCCCGGCCACTGTGCTTAGGGTGCGCGCGCGCTCCCCTCTCTTAAAGGGGCCGCGCGCGCCGTCCTAAGGAGTCCCCGGCCAATGGCCGGAGGACCTCACCATAAATAAGGCACCTCCTCCAAAATGGAGATGCCCGAGCAATGTTGTTGCAAAGCCTTCACTCTGCTTCAGCCCTCAGGTCCCGTTACCAGTTACCTGCCAGTCACCTGCCAGATTCCTGCTTGATACCTGCCTGATATCCGTTTACTTGCTTGCAAGCCTGCGGTCCGACGGTCTGCCTTCCGACACCTGTCAGTCTGTCTATGGACCAGCCTGCCCGCTCACCTGGGAGCGCTCATTTGCTACCTGCCTGCTAGCCTACCTGGAGGCTCTGCTGTCACTTGCCATGACCACCTGCCTGTCCAGAGACTCTTGCCTGCTCACCTGGGAGCGCTCACCTGCTACCTGCCTGCTAGCCTACCTGGAGGCTCCGCTGTCACTTGCCGTGACCACCTGCCTGTCCAGAGACTCTTGCCTGCTCACCTGGGAGCGCTCACCTGCTACCTGCCTGCTAGCCTACCTGGAGGCTCCGCTGTCACTTGCCGTGACCACCTGCCTGTCCAGAAACTCTTGCCTGCTCACCTGGGAGCGCTCACCTGCTACCTGCCTGCTAGCCTACCTGGAGGCTCCGCTGTCACTTGCCGTGACCACCTGCCTGTCCAGAGACTCTTGCCTGCTCACCTGGGAGCGCTCACCTGCTACCTGTCTGCTAGCCTACCTGGAGGCTCTGCTGTCACTTGCCGTGACCACCTGCCCGTCCAGAGACTCTTGCCCGCTCACCTGGGAGCGCTCACCTGCTACCTGCCTGCTAGCCTACCTGGAGGCTCTGCCGTCACTTGCCGTGACCACCTGCCTGTCCAAAGACTCTCGCCCGCTCACCTGGGAGTGCTCGCCAGCCACCTGCCTGCTGTTCTTCTACCCAGAGACTGTCCCTGTCACTTGCCGTGAGTACCCGTCCTTCTACTCAGAGACTGTCCCTGTCACTTGCCGTGACTACCTGCCCTTCTGGCCAGAGACTGTCCCTGTCACTTGCCGTGACTACCTGCCCTTCTACCCAGAGACTGTCCCTGTCACTTACCGTGACTATCTGCCCGTCTTCCCCGGGAGCCACCCGCTTCCTTACAAGGACCGCCCCCTTGTATAGTTGCTCGGAGGTTCCGCCTCCCAGACCCGTTACATGCATCACCTATTTTTGATCTTATCCTTGTGTTCTCTCCTCTTGTATTTCCCTTAGTTGGGCCCACAACGCCCTACCACTACACTGAAACCCTAGATCCGTCCCAGGTACAAATACTGAATCCCAGATCCAACCATTTTGAAATACAACCAAAACCTAACCCACCTCCCTCTTTTTCATTCAAGGAATGATCACCACCTCAACCTAAATTCTCCAGAATTGACCTCTATGTGACCCATCTACTAACCACTGCTAATACCAACTCAACCCTAAACAGGACTCCGTCCCTGGAATCAGGACCATCCTCTACACCCCCTCCTCATATCCTATTTATTATCTGCCATTTTATTCTCTATTTTATGTCATTTTATCCTAATAAAATATTTTTTAATCCTTCACTTCTCACTCCTTCTTGCACTCTCGTAGTCCAGCGCAAATTACCTCATTTGTTTTATTTAAATATTTAAGAAAGGTAAGAAGGTGAATCCAGATAACTACCGTCCAGTAAATCTGACATCGATAGTGTGAAAAGTTTTTGAGGGCATCACAAGAGATGACCTGCAGAGTTATATCGCAGAGAATAATATAATAAATGATAATCAGCACGGATTCATGAAAAATAGGTCGTGTTGACGCGCCCCCTGGGCCTGTGTTGTGCAGGGGATACCCGGAGCCGGATCGCTGGGGGTTGTAGTCTCAGTGTGGCGGTGACCCGGTCCGTGCCCAGGGCGGTCAAACCAGTGGCAGTCTTAGGTAATAACAATGTCCGACTACGCCACCCGTGGATTGCGGTCAGTGGGGACCGCCGCTGCGCTGCAGACCGCTGAGGCTGATGTTGTTTGCGCAGCCGAGTATGGGATAACTCCCCACAGGAGAAGTATTGCCTCAGGGCAGCTAGTGTGGATGATGAGAGTGATGGTGTGAGCGTCCCAGTACTGATGGTGCTGGTGCGGCGATGAAACACAGAGACGTGTGGTGCAGTTCAGGGTCTTTACTGATGGTATAACGCAGACCCTCCCGGGAGTACTGGTTAGCAGTAGGGGCCTGGTCAGTCTGTAAGCAAGTAGGATCTACCCTGGCCAGGTGGAGTTGTAGGCCTCCCCGACTATCTGCACTCTTTCCTGGCTACCTTGCTCTATGCGGGTAGAAGTAGCCCACGTCCCTGAGTATACCGTGTAGTGCTCACCCGTATGGCCGGTGACTTGGGGCCTTCCGTTAGCCTCCGCTTATGGCGGTGCTGGTCCCTTGCTTGTGACCGTGCCTCCGGGCTTCTAAGGCCAGAGGACATGGAATCCCCTGCCGGTTGGATTCTGCTGCTGGACCTGGGTGTCCCCACAGCCTCGGACTCCGTGTCCGGGTTTAGTGTCTTCAGCCAAGGCGAGCTTTCTAGCTTCCAGCCTCTGGCACTCGCTCCTGCTCCTACAGAGCTCCTAGTTCTTGCTTTCCCTCTGTCTGCTGTCCTCCAGACCTGACTGCGTCTCTCTCTGGGACTTCACTCACTAATCCCGCCCCAGGCCCAGTTTATAAGGGCAGATTCCTCTCCTCCCAGGTCTGAGTGGGCCGTGTTGCATGCTTAGGGCTCCTGACCAGAGAAACCTCCCACTTGCTCTCAGACATAATATTTCTATTACTGTGGCAACCAGACCCCTGGGGTGCCACATTCCCCCCTAGTAAATTTTAGTACTCCGGGACTAAACACATTTTTTTTAAAGAAACATAAATACAAGGGTATAAACAACAATACAATAACATATTTACAAGAAGCTTTAGTTCTTTAAAGGTCACGGCGTGTCCGCAACCGTGTGTCCATATCACCCAAGGTGAAGTTTGTGAAACAAGAGGGTGTCCATGTCACCGAAGGTGAAGCTTTAAGCGAAGTAGGGGACCTGTCCAAAGCAAACCCCTTGCGCTGGCCCTGGGCGTGGCTGCAAGGCTGAAGCTAACTACTTTGGGCCGCAAGGAGGCCACGCCAGACAGGTTTTCTTTTCCGCGGCCGTCTTCGCAGGAGGCACCAAGGTGCAACTATCTACAAAACTGTTCCGGTTATCCAGCGTCCATAACCTGTTAGTCCAAAGAAATCTGCATGGTAACTGAGAAACATAATTAATAACAGGCAACAAACATAAACCATAAACAGTTAAACAGATAAATTCACAGTGCATTAGTTTAGATTTTCCAGCGAGCGGGCATCTGACCTCTAGTGACTCTAGTGGACCTACGGAGCTCACTAACTGGTCCTGCACTACAGGGTGTAGGAGGTGTTATGGGCAAGCTGGGCAGCTGTCTGCGTACTCTTTGGCTCACTAGGGGCACGGCAGGCTCACTACTAGCAGAGGGTCGATTCTCCTGCGCTGCTGGTGTGGACTGTTCTGCCTCCTGGGCCGGCTGCTCTTCCAGCTCTACCTGGTCTTCTGTAGGCACTTGAGGGGCTTGCTGGAGAAAGGTGAGGACGGGCACCACGATAGCGTTTTTTACTTGTGTCCAGGACCGGGGAAAGTCTCCGAGTACGGTGCTGATCATTTCCTCCTTTTCCTCTACGGGTTGAGGGTCTTCCTGATCTTCATCCGTGCTTTGCAACTTCTCGGGGCTCTTTTTCAGGTGGTCTCTGGAGACAGTGGCTGTGGTCTCTCCTCCATCCTTGCTGATGACGTACACCTTTGGATTATTGTGGCTTGAGGGCAGTACGGTGTACGGGTCCTTTTCCCACTGGTCGTCCAACTTATGGAGCCGCCGTTTTCTTTTCAAGACCTGCTCTCCAGGTACCAGGGGAACAGCGGGAGCATGTTGGTTATAAGTCCTCTCCTGCCTTTCTCTTGATTGACAGAGACTTCGCTCGACGCTCTCCTGTACTTTCCGGTACTGCTGCTGCCGTTCTGTATCCCAGTCTGTCTCTGGCGAGGTGTCCTCGGGTATCAGGACTCCCATATCCAGGTCAACAGGCAGCTTAACAGGTCTTGCTCGCATTAGGTAAGCCGGGGTACAGTTGGTGGAACCTACCGGGATGTGGTTATACAGGTCCACCAGATCGGGCAGTTTCTCAGGCCACAGACTGCGTTCTTCCAGGGGCAATGTTTTTAGCAGATCTATCACCACCTGGTTCATCTTCTCGCAGAGTCCATTGGTTTGGGGGTGATAGGGTGTTGTTCTTATCTTCTTGCAGCCATACAGGTTGCAGAACTCCTGGAAGACCTCCGCTTCGAAGGCTGGTCCTTGGTCCGTCAGCACTTGGTCCGGGTACCCATGTGGGCGGCAGAAGTGCAGCTGGAAGGCTCTGGCTGCTGTCTGAGCCGTCAGGTCTTTGACAGGGACCACCACCAGGAATCGGGAGTAGTGATCCATGATGGTTAGGGCGTAGACATACCCGCTTCTGCTTGGAGCCAGTTTAACATGGTCCAGAGCGACCAGTTCCAGCGGCTGCCTGGTGATGATGGGCTGCAGGGGAGTCCTCTGGCTGGCACGGTCCCATCTTCTTAGATTGCATGGGCCACAGTCTCTACACCACCTCTCAATGGCTCCTCTCATGCCTATCCAGTAGAACCGTTCACGTAGCAGGAACTCCAGCTTCTTCCATCCGAAGTGCCCTGCCCCATTGTGGTAGGCCTCCAGCACCATAGCTGCGCCCCGTCTCGGTACCACCCCCTGCCAGATCAGTTCATGTGTCCGGGAATTGACCATTCTGCGGCACAACTTCTCCTTGTAGAGAAACAGTCTGCTCTTTTCCGTCCACAGTTGCTTGGTTTCTTCCGGAGCGTCTTGGTCCAGGCGGGCGTCAGCCTGGGTCAGCATCTCCTTCACCAGACGGACTGCGGGGTCACTGTCTTGCGTCTCCGCCCAGTTGTAGTGGGGTAAGGGGTTGAACGTAGCGGATCGCTGGCCCCTCACACGGTGGGAATACTGGGTAATCCCATGATGGTGGAACGCAGGGAGTTCGACCTCTTCCAGTTCTTCTGGATCTTCCCCTCCGTCCGGTAGGTTTGGCATCCTGGACAGGGCGTCCGCGTTGGTATTGGAGCGTCCTGCCCGGTATTTGATTGTGAACTCAAAATTGGACAGGCGGGCCATCCATCTCTGCTCCAGGGCACCCAATCTTGCAGTGTCCAGGTGTGTCAACGGGTTGTTGTCCGTGTACACGGTGAACCTGGAAGAGGCAAGGTAATGCTTGAAACGTTCGGTTACTGCCCACACCACTGCCAGGAACTCTAGCTCGAACGAGCTGTAATTCTCAGGGTTTCTTTCCGTGAGTCGCAGTTTTCGGCTGGCGTAAGCAATTACCTGTTCTCTCCTCTGCTGGATCTGGGACAGTACGGCTCCTAGCCCGATGTTGCTTGCGTCCGTGTGGAGGATAAAGGGCTGGCTGTAATCAGGGTACGCCAGGATTTCATCCCCCGTGAGGGCCATCTTCAGCTGGCGGAACAACTCCTCTTCCAGCTTTTCCCATTTGAAGGGTGGCTTCTGGTTTTTGGCCTTCCTGGACTGGCCTATCAGGAGGTCCTGCATAGGAGCTGCCTTCTTAGTAAAACCGGGAATGAATCTTCGGTAGTAGCCTACCAACCCGAGGAACTGCCGCACTTCCTTTATGCTGGATGGTCTTGGCCAGTCCTTAATCACGGTGATCTTGTCAGGGTCGGGGGCCACTCCGTCAGCACTCACCACGTGTCCCATGTACTGTACCTTTGGCTTCAGTAGATGACACTTTGAGGGTTTTACCTTTAGGCCATAGTTTGCCAGGGCTTCAAACACTTCTGCCAGGTGTTCCAGATGGTCCTCGTAGGTCTTGGAATAGACGATGATGTCGTCCAGGTATAATAGGACGGTCTCGAAGTTCCGGTGTCCCAGACAGCATTCCATCAACCGTTGGAAGGTTCCTGGTGCGTTGCAGAGCCCGAACGGCATACAGTTAAATTCGCTGAGTCCCATCGGGGTGGTGAATGCGGTCTTCTCCCGGTCCGCCTCTGCTGCAGGAACCTGCCAGTACCCGCTAGTGAGATCCAAAGTAGAGAAGAAGTTAGCATATTTTAATGCAGCTAAGGACTCTTCTATCCTTGGTAACGGGTACGCATCTTTGTGTGTGATACGGTTGACCTTCCTGTAGTCTACACACATTCTCATGGTGTTGTCTTTCTTTTTCACTAAGACTAGTGGAGCTGCCCAGGGGCTACAGCTGTCCCTAATTACCCCAGCCTCCTTCATGTCCTTTAGCATCCCCTTGGCGTGTTGATAGTGTGCAGGGGGTACGGGTCGGTATCTCTCCTTTATAGGAGGGTGGTCTCCCGTGGTGATGTGATGTTCTACCCCCTTTACTCGCCCGAAGTCTAGCGGGTGTTTACTAAACACTCTCTCGTACTCTTGAACCACCTGGTAGACTCCCTGTTTTTGGTGTGAGGGAGTGGAGTCAGTTCCCAAATGCAGTTGCTGACACCAGTCCTCCATTGGTTTCTTAGAGCCGTTACCTTCCTCTGGTTGAGATGAAGGCAAGGGTTCCACGGCCTGTACAGAGTTCTGGTTGATGGTGAACAATTTGGCTAGCGTGGCATACCGGGCAGGTATACTTCTCTCTCCCCGATATTGATGATGCGGACGGGCACCCTCCCATGGCGTACATCGACCACCCCCCGTGCTGTCAAAATGGTGGGCCTACTGTCTGAGTAGATGGGTTCTACCATTGCTTGGTAGTCTCTACCTCTCAGACCAATAGCTGCCCGGCACCAAATCATCATCTCACTTTTTGGGGGCATGGCAATAGAGAACGGGTCACACATTCTCACGCTACCTATCTCACCACCAGATAGTTCCACCTGTTGCCGTTTCATCAGTGCCCGGATCTCTTTTTGGAGGACACGCTGCTGGCTGGAACTGGCGTTCTTGGCAACCTGTTGCAAAATAAGAATCACCTCTGCAAGACAGTTTTCAATTACGTTAGTACCTAGGGTTATTTTTGGGTGACTCTCGCGACGGTCAATGTCCACAATGATAAGTCCTTGTGCCGGCAGTTCAACTTTACCGACCTTGATGGTCACCTCTTTAAATCCTATCTGGGGCACGGGCTGACCATTGCTGGCTATAATGCTCAGGTCGTCATCTGGGTAGCGGGTTATGTCCGAGTCATTCCAGTACCACTTGAAGAGCACATACGGGATGGTAGTCACCTGTGACCCAGTGTCTAGTAGGGCACTCATAGGAATGCCATCCAGTACCACAGGCAAGACCGGACATTCCCCTACGTATTTGTCACGCCAGTTTGATGGGCCTGATGATCTTAAGCCTGGGGGTTGGCCCTCTACCCCAGGTTGTGCCCGTTTAAATGACAGTACCTTGCCATATGTCCGGGTTCATTGCAGCGGCGGCAGATGGGTCGTCCGTCCTCGTTGTATCTGTCGCTGGGTCTTCCTCTGGCCGGTGGGGTCCTCCTCAGTCGGCGCCACGGGACGTCCTCCGGTCCGGATGCCAGCTGGATCTTTCCTGGATAAGAGACCTGTAAAGACTGCACAGTTCTGGTTAGCGCAGCAACGCTCTTAGTCAGCTCTTGGACCTGATGGTGCAGGTCTGTAGCCGGGTCATTGTTCAAAGCCTGCGCATCAGCTCCCACAGGCCCTGCAGACAAGGGCGCCACGTCCTGGTGATAAGTGATAGCAGGGAGTCTGTGGGTCACAGCGCCACCTGGTGCCGGTTCTCGGAGCACCCGGATGGCTCTGTCCTTGAACTGTGCAAAGTCCAGGTCAGGGTCCTGTAAGGCCATTTCCCGCAACTGGGTTCGGTGGGCATTGCACAGTAGACCCTCAATAAATTGTTCGGTCAACAGCTTGTCTTACTTTCCCACGCTGTCAGGGTCTGCCTGCTTAATGGCTCTCAGGGCCTCTTGTAGGTTTAGAGCATAGTCTCTTATACTTTCATGTGCCTGTTGTTTGCACCCGTAAAATCTTAGTTTTATCTCGGCTGAGTACTGGTTAGCAGTAGGGGCCTGGTCAGTCTGTAAGCAAGTAGGATCTCCCCTGGCCAGGTGGAGTTGTAGGCCTCCCCGACTATCTGCACTCTTTCCTGGCTACCTTGCTCTATGCGGGTAGAAGTAGCCCACGTCCCTGAGTATACCGTGTGGTGCTCACCCATATGGCCGGTGACTTGGGGCTTTCCGTTAGCCTCCGCTTCACGATGGCGGTGCTGGTCCCTTGCTTGTGACCGTGCCTCCGGGCTTCTAAGGCCAGAGGACATGGAATCCCCTGCCGGTTGGATTCTGCTGCTGGACCTGGATGTCCCCACAGCCTCGGACTCCGTGTCCGGGTTTAGTGTCTTCAGCCAAGGCGAGCTTTCTAGCTTCCAGCCTCTGGCACTCGCTCCTGCTCCTACAGAGCTCCTAGTTCTTGCTTTCCCTCTGTCTGCTGTCCTCCAGACCTGACTACGTCTCTGTCTGGGACGTCACTCACTAATCCCGCCCCAGACCCAGTTTATAAGGGCAGATTCCTCTCCTCCCAGGTCTGGGTGGGCCGTGTTGCATGCTTAGGTCTCCTGACCAGAGAAACCTCCCACTTGCTCTCAGACATAATATTTCTATTACTGTGGCAACCAGACCCCTGGGGTGCCACAGTGTGTCTAACGAACATGTTGGGTTTCTATGAGGAGGTAAGTGCACATCTGGATGTTGGTAATGCAGCTGCTGTGATTTATCTGGACTTTGCAAAGGCATTTTATACTGTACCACATAACAGCCTTCTACTGAAGCTGCAAAAAAAGGACTTAGGGGAACTATATGAAGATGGGTAAGGGAAGATGGCTAAATGATAGGAAACAAAGAGTCGTCATAAATAGTACTTTCTCTATATGGGATATAGTCAGCAGTGGGGTGCCGCAGGGATCTGTGCTAGGACCGATTCTTTTTAACTTTTTTATTAATGACCTTGGGGATGGGATTGTGAGTAAAGTGTCAGTTTTTGCTGACGACACCAAACTATGTAGGATACTAAAATCTGATCTTGACAGTACAATATTGCAGAAAGATCTGGATAAAATGACTGAATGGGCAAACTGTTGGAACTCTCCTGTTAGGTTTTTTCTAGTTTGCTGGTCACATGACCATTTTTGCCTATTTTATCCGGCTTCGCCCTCCTGGCCTTGCTGGACTTCATTGTATTTTCTACTCTTAAGCTAGCTTGGTACTCTGTTACCTTTCTCTGTTAGTTTTGCTAGGTCTTCTGACTTCTTTGTTCTATGTTGTGTATTTGTCTTTTCTGCTACAATTTCTGCTAGGAGGTGTCCAACTTTATCCCTGTCCCTAGTTCTTGTAGGGATCCCTCCCTTGCATCTATAGGTCTTCGTACAGACTAGCCGAGGACTTTAGCGGGTCTGATCGCAGGATCAGGTTCCCCGTTACATCGTAGGGATCCAGTTTAGTTCTATTGTAGGGACAGATCTCCTGTCTTTCCTTAGTGCTTTTAGCAGATCATAACAGTAAGTCCAGCCCAAAAAATTTCTCTAAGGAATGACCTCCAGTTTCCATTATGGTCTCGGTTCAAGATTTGGCTCAACGCTTGCAGGGACTCTCTCTGAAGGTGGCCGAGCTCCAACAACACGTGAGTAGCTGTTCTGGAGCACATTTTGTGGAGCCAAAGGTACGTCTGCCTGATCTATTTTTTGGTGAACAACAAGATTTTTTTTCTTTTAAAAATGCTTGTTTATTGTATTTTCGTTTAAGACCCGGATCCTCTGGTGATGAATCACAGCGCATAGGGTTCATAATGTTACTTTTGCGCAAGGATCCTCAGGGATGGGCTTTTTCTCTCCAACCTAGTGATCCGTGCTTTAGATCAGTGGATAGTTTTTTTTCTGCTTTGGGTTTGTTGTACGATGATCCTGATCATGTCTCATCTGCTGAGTCTGAATTGAGACGTTTGAGGCAGGGATCAGGTAATGTGGAAAAATATTGTTCTCACTTCCGTCGGTGGTCTGCCCAGGTGGCGTGGAACGATTCAGCTTTGAAAAGTTTGTTGCTTGCGGGGCTAAGTGAAAGGGTTAAAGATTTGCTGATTGCTTATCCCACACCTGGAAACTTGCAGGAGGCTATGCAATTAGCTATACGGGTGGACAGGAGACTGCGTGCAAGGGTTAATGAGAGCAAATCCTCTGCTATGTCAGCTCCGAGTCTTGAGAGGGTCTGTGCTGACAAAGGAGAGCCGATGGAGATTGGGGCAATGACACCCCGCTCTCAGGCAAAAGACCGCAGGCTTTCTGAAGGTTTGTGCTTCTATTGCGGAAATTCTGGTCATTTTATTAAGAACTGTGTGCTTCGTATGAACAAAGAAAAAAAATGGTCAGTTATGCACGTATAGCCTGTTTAAATACTAAGGGAGTATTCCTATCTGCTACTACCGCTGCTCAGGAAGAATTAATTGAATTTTGGGTATTTGTGGATTGTGGTTCTACTCTGAATGTGATTGATGGGGGATTCTTGGTAAAACTTACATTAAAACCTAAACCTTTGTCATCCCCTATTGCTGTGGTTTCTGTTGATGGCTCTCCCTTGAAGAGTGTTACTCACAAGGTCTGTGAGTTTCCCCTCACTATTAATGGTGTTCATCAAGAGAATTTGGATTTGGTAGTATTGAATAATTTGCCTTCTCCAGTAATATTGGGGATGCCCTGGTTAAAACTGCATAATCCTGTACTGGATTGGTCTACCAATGAAATTAAGTCCTGGAGCCCTAAATGTTATGACAAGTGTTGTAACGGACGTATTGCTGCGGTGGATAAAGGGGAATTACTTGTACCTATTCAGGATTTTTGGAGAGTTTTTTCTGAGGAGGAGTCACAAATTTTGCCTCCCCATAGAGACTATGATTGTACCATTGAATTTGTCCCTGGAGCGACTCTTCCTAAAAGTTGTTTATTTAATCTTACTATTCCTGAGAGAAAGGCTTTGGAGGAATACATACAGACAAGCTTGGCCGCCGGTCACATTAGGCCTTCCAAGTCTCCTGTGGCTGTTGGATTTTTTTTTGCTAAAAAAAAAAGATGGCGGTTTACGTCCTTGTCTGGACTTTCGTGAGATTAATAAAATTACTGTACGCAATCCTTACCCACTGCCATTTATTCCTGATTTGTTTAACCAGTTAGTGGGGGCCAAGTGGTTCTCTAAGATTGATCTCCGGGGGGCATACAATTTGTTGCGCATGAAGGAGGGTGATGAATGGAAGACTGCTTTTAACACTCCTGTGGGTCATTTTGAGAATCTGGTTATGCCTTTTGGTCTCACCAATGCTCCAGCATTTTTTCAGAATCTTATTAATGACATCCTTAGACCTTTGATCGTCAAAAATGTGGTTGTGTATTTGGATGACATTCTGATTTATTCGCCTGATCTGGAGTCTCATTGGCGGAGCGTACGTGAGGTTTTACAGTTATTAATGAACAATTCGCTTTTTACTAAGCTAGAGAAATGTGAGTTCGCTGTACAGAGAATTAGTTTTTTGGGTTACATTATCTCCAGTGAAGGTTTTGAGATGGACCCGGTTAAAGTTCAAGCTGTGCAGGAATGGCCTAGACCTATTGGTTTGAAATCGATACAGAGGTTTTTGGGTTTCGCCAATTATTACAGAAAATTCATAAAAAAAATTTATATTATTGTCAAACCGCTGACCGATCTCACTAGGAAAGGTACTAATGCGGTTCAGTGGACTTCTGAGGCCATTGAAGATTTTGTGTTTCTAAAGGAGAGGTTCACCTCTGCTCCCATCCTTATGCAGCCTGATGTGACTAAGCCGTTTTTGGTTGAGGCTGATGCTTCTTCTGTGGGGGTTGGTGCGGTGTTGTCTCAGGAAAGCAAGGATGGAGTACATCCCTGTGCCTTTTTTTCAAAAAAATTTTCTGAGACTGAACTTAATTACGATATTGGTAATCGGGAATTGCGGGCTATTAAACTCGCATTTGAACACTGGCGTCATCTCTTGGAAGGTGCTGAATTTCCCATTCAGGTTTTCACTGATCATAAAAATCTGATCTATCTTGATGCAGCTAAGCGCTTGAATGCCCGTCAGGCTAGGTGGGCACTTTTTTTCTCGCGGTTTAATTTTTCCATTACTTACATCCCGGGTACCAAGAATGTTAAAGCGGATGCTTTGTCTCGCAGCTTTTCTCCCATGGTCAGTGCTGAGGAGGAGGAGGAGAGCATTTTACAAGAAGGTGTTGTGATTGCTGCTTTGGACTCCGTTTTGGAGGATGAGATTCTTAAAGCTCAGAAGAATGCCCCATCTAACACTCCCCATGGGAGGTTGTTTGTGCCTAGGACCTTTAGGAGAGATTTGTTTATTGAGTGTCATGAGTCTCGGTTGGCAGGTCATCCAGGAATTTCTGAGACCAAGAGACTTGTGGGTCGCAGTTTTTGGTGGCCTGGATGGCAGAAGGAAGTCATTAAGTGGGTGCGTCAATGTACTGTGTGTGCTAGATGTAAGTCTTCGCATGCTCCTGCTGCGGGGTTGCTTTGCCCTCTGGAGGTTCCTAGTGCACCTTGGACACATCTGGCTATGGACTTTATTACTGACCTTCCCCCCTCTGAAGGTTTCACGGTCATCTGGGTGGTCGTGGACCGTTTTAGCAAGATGTGTCACTTTGTTCCCTTCATCAAACTGCCTTGCGCTAAGACACTCGCTAAGGCCTTTGTCAAGGAAATTGTCAGACTACATGGCGTTCCTACTGACATTGTTTCTGATAGGGGACCTCAGTTCGTGGCTCGTTTTTGGCGTGCCTTTTGTGACAGGTTGGGAGTTCATTTGTCGTTTTCATCCGGATATCATCCTGAGTCTAATGGCCAGACAGAAAGAAAGAACCAGGATGTTGAGCAGTTCTTGCGTTGCTTTGTGGCAGACAATCAAGAGGGGTGGTCTGAGTTTCTGCCACTTGCTGAATTTGCTCTTAACAACCATACATCCTCTTCTGCTGGGTGTTCGCCTTTTTTTTGTTGTTCTGGGAGACATCCGTCTTTTGGGTCATTCTCCAAATTGGTATCGGCTGTGCCTGAGGAGGAGAGTTTTTCCGGTGATTTGGAGAGAGTTTGGACGGATGTGCGTGATAATCTTCAGGAGGCTAACAAAAAATCTAAGAGGTACTTTGATAGGAAACGGCAAGAGGTTTCGTTTGCTATTGGTGACATGGTTTGGTTGTTCTCTAAGAATCTGCGATTGAGTATTCCTTCGAAAAAATTGGGTCCCAAGTTTGTAGGGCCCTTTAAGGTGCTTCAGATAGTTAACCAATCTGCTGTTAGGTTGGAGGTTCCTACCTCCTGGAAGATTAATCCGGTGTTTCATGTTTCTCTGTTGAAAAAAGCTGATGTGTTGGTTGGTGACGCCTCTGCCACTGTTCCTCCGGTGGTGGAGGACGGGGAATATGAAATTTCCCGCATCCTAAATTCTAGACGGTATAGAGGCAGTTTGCAGTATCTCGTCGCTTGGAAGGGTTTCGGACCCGAGGATAACTCATGGGTGAGGGCGGATGATGTTTCTGCTTCCAGACTTGTCAGAGCGTTTCACAGGAGGTTTCCTGATAAGCCCGGTCCTAGGGGATCCGGAGGATCCTCTTAGAAGAGGGTGTACTGTTAGAACTCTCCTGTTAGGTTTTTTCTAGTTTGCTGGTCACATGACCATTTTTGCCTATTTTATCCGGCTCCGCCCTCCTGGCCTTGCTGGACTTCATTGTATTTTCTACTCTTGAGCTAGCTTGGTACTCTGTTACCTTTCTCTGTTAGTTTTGCTAGGTCTTCTGACCTCTTTGTTCTATGTTGTGTATTTGTCTTTTCTGCTACAATTTCTGCTAGGAGGTGTCCAACTTTATCCCTGTCCCTAGTTCTTGTAGGGATCCCTCCCTTGCATCTATAGGTCTTCGTACAGACTAGCCGAGGACTTTAGCGGGTCTGATCGCAGGATCAGGTTCCCCGTTACATCGTAGGGATCCAGTTTAGTTCTATTGTAGGGACAGATCTCCTGTCTTTCCTTAGTGCTTGTAGCAGATCATAACACAAACACTTGGCAGATGAGGTTTAATTTAGATAAATGTAGAGTAATACACCTAGGACGGAGTAATCCTATTGCTGCATACACATTAAATGGGAGTATACTCGGGACTACAGAACAGGCGAAGGACTTGGGTATTCTGGTTACAAGTAAGCTGAGCAGCAGTTCTCAATGTCAAGCAGCAGCCGCAAAAGCAAACAAGATTTTAGGTTGTATAAAAAGAGAAATAAAATCCAGCGATCTCAACGTACTGTTACTCCTTTATAAATTACTGGTGAGGCCACATCTAGAATATGGGATCCAGTTTTGGGCTCCACATTTTAAAAAGGATATTCTTAAGTTAGAGTCAGTTCAAAGGCGGCAACTAGATTATTACAAGGGATTGAAGGTCTCTCATATGATGAGAGCTTCCTTAGCTTAGAAAAACGACGCCTCAGAGGGGATCTTATTTACATGTATTAAATATACGTGGGATCAGTACAAAGGTCTAGCACATGACTTATTCCTTCCAAAGACCATACTAAGGACCAGGGGGCAGTCATTACAGGTAGAAAAAGGCGATTCCGGCACCTAAACAGGAAAGGGTTCTTTACAGTCAGAGCAGTCGGACTGTGGAATTCCCCCACAAGATGGCAGACACTATAACAGCTTTCAAAAAATGGCTGGACGATTTCCTCGATACACATAACATTGTGGGCTACAGTTAAATTAGACAAAATGTTACACCTATAGTAGTACATTTAGCATGGCAATAGTAACTACATAACTAGTATCATAATTAGGTTTGATCCAGGGTTCTAGGACTGATCGCCCTTTCTTTGGGTCAAGAAGGAATTTTTTCCCTTGATGCAAATTGGCTGAAGGTGTCCTGAGGTTTTTGCCTTCTTCTGGATCAAGAGATTTAGGCATAGGGATTTTAGTAGTACCTTTATTAGAATCACAAGAGTAATCTAAAATATAAAACTAATTAAAAAATTATAACGGTTCATTTTTAATTGTAAAAGAGCAACAATAATAAAAAAGGTAATAATACATTGGTGACGCCTAGTCCCAGTTAGTAAGTTATTACAGTGTTTGTGTAGGGAGTACAATTGGGGGAGGAAGGTTGAACTAGATGGACCTAGGTCTTTATTCAACCTATGTTACTATGTTACTATGTATATCAGATAGCTGTAGTAATTCCCTGTGGCATCAGAGAGCCCTCACCTATCAAAAAAATACATCAGACGTGAGTTTTGCATCAATCTTCATCAGGGGGTGTTTGAGAATTTACCCATTTATCATTCAACAGGGTTGATAGTTGGCTTTTCTGTGCAAAATAAGTAGCTTGCTACTTTTTTCGGTGGCACCAAAAACTGCTTATGGAAATTTTCAGTTAAATTTGAATCAGATTTCGGAAGACCCAACCATGACTCATCTTCAATGCTCTTACTGAGGGAAGGAGGTTGTTGGCCAAAATCTTGCAATAAATGACCCCATCCATCCTCCCTTCAATACGGTGTAGTCGTCCTGTCCCCTTTGCAGAAAAGCACCCCCAAAGTATAATGTTTCCCGCACCATGCTTCACGATTGGGACGGTGTCTTCGGGTTGTACTCATCCTTCTTCTTCCTCCAAACACAGCGAGTAGAGTTGATACCAAAAAGTTCTATTTTGGTCTCATGTGACAACATGACCTTCTCCCATGCCTCCTCTGGATCATCCAGTGGTTATTGGCAAACTTCAAAAAGGCATGGACATGTGCTGGTGTGAGCAGGGGGACCTTGCGTGCCCTGCATGATTTTAATCCATGACGGTGTAGTGTGTAACTAACGGTAATGTTTGAGACTGTGGTCCCGGCTCTCGTCATTGACCAGGTCCTCCCGCGTAGTTCTGGGCTGATTCCTGACCTTTCTCAGATTCATCCTTATTCGACAAGGTGAGATCCTGCATGGAGCCCTAGACCAAAGAAGATTGACAGTCATCTTGTCTTTCTTCTATGTTCTAATAATTGTGCCAACACTTGTTGCCTTCTCAACAAGCTGCTTGTCTATTGTCCTGTAGCCCATCCCAACCTTGTGCAGGTCTACAATTTTGTCCCTGGTGTCCTTAGGCATCTCTTTGGTCTTAGTCATGGTGGATAGGTTCGAGTGTGATTGAGTGTGTGGACAGGTGGCTTTTATACAGATAATGAGTTCAAACAGGTGAAATTAATACAGGTAATGAGTGCAGAGTAGGAGGGCTTCTTAAAGAAAAACTAACAGGTCTGTGACAGTCAGAATTTTTGCTGGTTGGTAGGTGATCAAATACTTATTTCATGCAATAAAATGCAATTTAATTATTTAAAAATCACACAAAGTGATTTTCTGATTTTTATTTTTAGATTTTGTCTCTCAGAGTTGAAGTGTACCTGTGATAAAAATTACAAACCTCTCCATTCTTTGTAGGAGAAAAACTTGCAAAATTGGCAGTGTATCAAATACATATTTTCCCCACTGAAAATAGTTTGGGGTGAGAAACTCTGCTGACAGATTCCTTTTAAATGATGGCATTCCTAATGGGTCTTCAAGGTGGTTTTACCAAGTTTGTCTATTATTTTTGCCTTAAAAACAGCAGGGACACAGAGTGCACTAGCAACAACAGCACAGTCTGAATAGTGAAGGTGCAAATGGAGCCTTATAAAAGAACTTAGATAAGGAGCTCAAGACTTTTTCACTAAGTTGTCAGCGAGAATTGTCAAAGCAGGTGTCATAGATAAAAAAGATCTTGGAGTTCAAGGCCTTCCCCCAAATACTTGCTAGTATGAAGAAAGTACATTTTAACAGCTTTGTCACAGTGATTTTTTGCTTTCGGGGAAAAACATATTGCAGAGATGGTTGAAAACCTGAACTATGGATGTCCCTCAAAGTCCAGATCCTTGATGCTCATATGGATTTGTACCTTGATCTGGACAAAATAGATGATGGATATCATGGGTACCATGTAAGATTCTAGCCCTTTTGTGTGTTTTTCTGACCTATATAATGACTTGCCCTGCTCAATTTAAGAAGATAACTTAGTAAAACAGATTGTACCCATCTTTAGCACTCATTGGTGTCACCCTTCCAAAACCTCATTGATAGACTCCTATGAAAATGGACCTTCGTAATGCCATCAAAAACTAGCGAGAAAGCTTCCAGAAGAGTGTGTTCGATTACTGGGGGCTCTGTATTTTAAGACTATTTTTGGTGAATCTTGTACATAATAGGAGCTGTCTTACAGGCTGAGAGGGAGGAAGTTATTGAAAAGGAGGACATGTGAGGTTAAATTTCCAAAACTCATAACATTTCGGGCTAAGTAAATTTGTTAAGTAGTTTTCAGTGAAAAAGCCTTTAAGGCTGTGAAAGCTGGTGTCTACTGGATGTTGTAGTTGAAAAACTCTGAAAATATCATGCATAGCATCCGAAAGATTCAAAGGGGAAGTGTATCATTGAATACAGTTATATGAATAAGTTTGGGCACCCCTATTAATCTTAAGCTTAATGTTTTATAAAAATTGGTGTTTTTTCAACAGCTATTTCAGTTTGATATATGTAATAACTGTTGGACACAGTAATGTTTCTGCCTTGAAATGAGGTTTATTGTACTAACAGAAAATGTGCAATCTGCATTCAAACAAAATTTGGCAGGTGCATAAGTATGGGCACCTCACCAGAAAAGTGACATTAATATTTAGTAGATCCTCCTTTTGCAAAAATAACAGCCTCTAGTCGCTTCCTGTAGCTTTTAATGATTTCCTGGATCCTGGATGAAGGTATTTTTGACCATTCCTCTTTACAAAACAATTCCAGTTCAGTTAAGTTTGATGGTCGACGAGCATGGACAGCCCTCTTCAAATGATCCCACAGATGTTCAATGATATTCAGGTCTGGGGACTGGGATGGCCATTCCAGAACATTGTAATTGTTCCTCTGCATGAATGCCTGAGTAGATTTGGAGCGGTGTTTTGGATCATTGTCTTGCTGAAAGATCCATCCCCTGCGTAACTTCAACTTTGTCAATGATTCTTGAACATTATTGTCAAGAATCTGCTGATACTGAGTGGAATCCATGCGTCCCTCAACTTTAGCAAGATTCCCGGTGCCGGCATTGGCCACACAGCCCCAAAGCATGATGGAACCTCCACCAAATTTTACTGTGGGTAGCAAGTGTTTTTTTTGGAATGCTGTGTTTTTTTGACGCCATGCATAACGCCTTTTTGTATGACCAAACAACTCAATCTTGGCTTCATCAGTCCACAGGACCTTCTTCCAAAAAGAAAGAAATTGGCTTCTCCAAATGTGCTTTTGCATACCTCAGCCGACTCTGTTTGTGGCATGCTTGCAGAAACGGCTTCTTTCGCATCACTCTCCCATACAGCTTCTCCTTGTGCAAAGTGCGTTGTATAGTTGACCGATGCACAGTGACACCATCTGCAGCAAGTTGATGCTGCAGCTCTCTGGAGGTGGTCTGAGGATTGTCCTTGACTGATCTCACCATTCTTCTTTTCTGCCTTTCTGATGTTTTTCTTGGCCTGCCACTTCTGGTCTTAACAAGAACTGTCCCTGTGTTCTTCCATTTCCTTACTATGTTCCTCACAGTGGAAACTGACAGGTTAAATCTCTGAGACAGCTTTTTGTATCCTTCCCCTGAACAACTATGTTGAATAATCTTTGTTTTCAGATCATTTGACAGTTGTTTTGAGGATCCCATGATGCCACTCTTCAGAGGAGATTCAAACAGGAGAACAACTTGCAAGTGGCCACTTTAAGTAGCTTTTCTCATGATTGCATACACCTGGCTATGAAGTTCAAATCTCAATGAGGTTACAAAACCAAAAAAAGTGCTTTAGTAAGTCAGTAAAAAGTAGGTAGGAGTATTTAAAACAAGAAAATGATAAGGGTGCCCATACTTATGCACCGGTCAAATTTTGTTTGAATGCAGATTGCACATTTTCTGTTAGTACAATAAACCTCATTTCAAGGCAGAAACATTACTGTGTCCAACAGTTATTACATGTATCAAACTGAAATAGCTGTTGCAAAAACACCAATTCTTATAAAACATTAAGCTTAAGATTAATAGGGGTGCCCAAACTTTTTCATATAACTGTATATGCTGGAAAACGGTATGTAATAAAAAGTTGAATATTTGGTGCAAGCGCAAAAATTAACAGTGATAGTTGGGCTGTGATTGACAGACGACGTCAAGCACTAATAATCAGAAAAAAACTCTGATCCCAGCCGGTGCATGTATGATCAATTCCATATAATCCAGACCGCACCGGATCCTACCACTGGTGTCCGATGAGAAATAAAGGATTGTTTTACATCGTACATGTGAAGCTCCTGACTCAAGTCCTATCATTTGTTTTCGCTTTGCTGAGTATTTCTGGATTGTATCTGTTCTGGACAACAGAATGATTTATTCAGATTCCCTCTGCCAATACTTTTTCTTGATGTATCTGGCCCTCTAAAAATATATATTTACTCAATATCAGTAGGGCACAGCCTGTTGTGTAAGGGGCTGGATGCCTTTCGATGAACCAGTCAGGAAATAGCTGGCTTACGATCTATCTACGTCATGGAAGAAAATAGACTCGGAGTCATTGTTGGAAAGAAGTTTGACGTTTATGCGCTCCATTTTTGTTCCTCGGCGCCAGGACGCTGCCTACTCCACTTAGGTCAAGAATAATGATTAAAGGAAACTTGCTGGATCCACAACAAAGTGTGGAAAAGGACCTCATGTTTTTCAAGGCCATAGCAAGAATATGAGCAGTAGGCTTTATACCGTGCTGAATAACGCTATGGAACGGCTGGGCAAACATTTTGTTTGGACCAGATGAGCAAGGAGAGGAAGCGCGTAATTAACGTGGCTGGTCTAGAATATTTAGGAGCGTGGGTTCAATGCCTTATGGAGGAAACAATCAAGCAATCATTATGAATCCTTATGTAGCATAGGGTCTGTAATACATTGCTATAAAAACATTAGGAGGATTTATTGCACCTCATATATTTTGAAAAAAGGGAAAACAGTTGTCAAGATCCTTTTTCCACAGAACTCGGTAATGATAGCAAGTGAGTATTAATGGAATTTAATTTGTTGCAAATGCTGTAATTGTTACAGTAGCTGGACTGGATGAAAAGTGACTACAGGTTCTTAGGACCACACACAGAACAAGCAACCTAAGTTGTATCCAATGGCATCTACTTTGTGTTTATGGGTCGGTATGTGCCCAATGAATCCTCTGCAAGCTCCTAGTACTTTCTTCTTTTTTACCTTAGCTGAGTCCATGGTTGAGATGATTTGTTGGCCATTATGTGTTACACTTTTAGCTCACATTATAAAAAAGCAATATACTACATTTGGGTTAAGGTATCAAATAATTATCTACAAGCTGCGGTAGAGGCAGCATATTGGCTCAGTGATTAGCACTATACCCTTGCAAAGCTGGGGTCCTGGGATCAAATCCCATTAAGAACAACATCTACAAGAAGTTTGTGTGTTCTCCCCGTGCTTGCGTGGGTCTCTTCCAGGCTCTCCAGTTTCCTACCACATTCCAAAGACATATTGATAGGGAATTTTGATTGTGAGCTCCATTGGAGACAGTGATGATGTCTGCACAGCACTGAGGAATAAGATGGCGCTATGTAAGAGAGTAAAATAAAGCTGTGTTGATCCAGATTGTGCCTTATTCGAGAATTAAGCCCCCCTCTACACATTAGACTAAAGTCATCGGAGCATGCCGATATTAGTGGGATTGGAAGACAATTTAATTTATATAGGGTGCCTCTCATCTCCACCCCAACAGAGATGGGGTTGAGAGAAGGATAAATTTCAGCACCAATCTTCCAAAACTGAAAACAGACGCAATAAAAGTCCACAGTGTCAGAGAGAGTAGTGCTCAGCTGAGCGTCACTGTAGTAATCAGTATTGGCTGTCCACTCTCCCCAGTCCCTCAAGCTCGCTGCCTTGGGGTAACCCTGGACTCTGATCTCTCCTTCAAACCACATATCCAAGCCCTTTCTACTTCCTGCTGACTCCAACTCAAAAATATATCCCGGATTGGCACATTCCTCAACTACGAATCTGCAAAAACACTAGTGCAAGCCCTCATCATCTCCTGCCTCTACTATTGCAACCTCCTGCTCTGTGGCCTTCCCTCCAACACTCTCGCACCCCTCCAATCTATCCTAAACTCTGCTGCCCGACTAATCCACCTGTCCCCACGCTAATCCCCGGCCTCTCACCTCTGTCAATCCCTTCACTGGCTCCCCATTGCCCAGAGAATCCAGTTCAAAACTCTAACCCTGGCATACAAAGCCATCCACAACCTGTCTCCTCCTTATATCTCTGACCTAGTCTCCCGGTACATACCTGCACGCAACCTCCGATCCTCACAAGATCTCCTTCTCTACTACCCTCTTATCTCCTCTTCCCACAATCGCATACAAGATTTCTCCCGTGCATCCCCCCTACTCTGGAATTCTCTACCCCAACAAATCAGAGTCTTGCCTACCATGGAAACCTTCAAAAGGAACCTGAAGACTCACCTCTTCCGACAAGCCTACAACCTGGAGTAACCATTGCTCCAACATACTGCTGCACGACTAGCTCTACCCTCACCTACTGTATCCTCACCCATCCCTTGTAGATTGTGAGCCCTCGCGAGCAGGGTCCTCGCTCCTCCTATACCAGTCATCGTCACGTTTTGTTAAAGATCTTTGTAATAGTTCATGTATGTATACCCCTTTTTCATATGTAAAGCACCATGGAATAAATGGCGCTATGATAATAAATAATAATAATATTGGCCTCATCACCTGGACCTTCACCAGTTAAGGTTTCAGACATGTGTCTAGGACCATTACACGTTAAGCTTTAAATTTAAGGTTAAATTCTCCCTAGATTTAACCAGTGACTTGAGCTTATGTCAGATCAACAAGTCAGATGCTTTGACCACTGGGTTGGCCTGATGAGAACCCCACCAATCACTAGTACTGACAATTACTTTGGCCCTATGGCTAAAATTTGCCAAGTATGGGCTTTCTCTTAGCTTACACGTTGTTTTTCGTCATGGCTCGGTTTGGGGATTCGATCCGCTGTCCTGTTGCTCCATGGTTGGTTCCTCTGTCTGCTGAGCAATTGCCTTTTCTTCTCTGTCCAAATGCTGATGGTTCCAATTTTCTATGTTCACCCTTCACTGCACTTCCTTGTTGGCTATACCTCTAGGTGGACTTGAGTCTAGGAGTTCCAGCCCTTCAGCTAAGGGGTTTACCTTGCATGGTAAATACCTGTTGAATTCCTGCAGTGAGTATGTTTTTTTTCTTCCCAGTTTATCTTCCTTTCACCTCTTTAGGTTTCTGGGAGGTTATTCTTGTTTCTTTTTTTTGCCTCTCCTTAAACTTCCCTGTCTACCCTATCTGAACATGTTTAAATTTTCTTACACTGGGTTTTCGTATCTTCCTGCACATTTTCCTCTCCTCTTATTGGCAGTGTGTTGCAACCTTCCCTCTGGTTCCTCAGGAAGTACGAGAAATCCCTCGATGGCCTTTTAGGCAGTTGGGTCTGAGGTGGTGATTTTGAGTTGTGTGGTTAGGGTCTTCTAGTCTGTACAGGAACCAGTTGGGTGTGGGTGCGGCGTCTCCCTGTAATAGGTTTTCCCTTTTTTTTTACCTGTTAGTGTGTTATGTTCATAACAGTTTTGATAATTTTAAGCAAGAAAGCCACAGACAGTTTCACAAACAATTACCGCCAACAATGCTGTCAAGTTTGCCCCAGGAAGAAGCCAACAGGCGAAACTCAGGGTCAGGTAAAAGCTAGCGTACCATGTGCTTGATATATTTGTTATGTGTTTTTTAAGTCATTTATTCTTGTGAGTATGATAAAAAACCCTGATTGGAAGCTAATTATCCGGCAGTGCTTCATGTCTGATTGGTCTTTAAGGGAAATTTGTGACAGTATTGTATGCGGTGTTCCAGGATTTATAGCAACATCCTTATAGGAATACACTGATATTTGAAGTGTGACGAAGAGGGAGGATTCACAATGATGTGGATTCTGCTCGAACGGTCATCGATTTGGAAAAGTTTATTTTATCTGGCCTCACTGCTGTAGATTGTTGAACGTCAAGCAATCATGTAACCAAAAAAGAATTCAAAGAAGAACATTAATGACATTATTTAAAATTTTCTAAAAAAATATCTTGGATCAACAAAAAACGATAACTGAAAGCATTTATGTTTTCATCAGAGAGAAACGGATTGACTGATGGCATACTGTTCAGCTCAAAAATGTGCAAAAATCAGCATGGATCCCAGACAATACAATGTTCAACTCAAAAATATGCAAAAATCAGCATGAATCCCAAGCAAAAATGTGCATAAAAAGCATAAAATTTAATTGAAATAAGGATTGAGTTAAAAAAATAGTCAACTTAATCTTTTTCATTCCACAACAATTAGCTGTTTTGGCCAGTGGAAGCCATGATGGAGGGTACTGGGGTAGCCACACCATTTCCTAGTGTTGCAGACTACAGAACACTACACTACATATTAGTGACCACAGTATATAACAACGCGCTTCATGTCCACACTACGGAACAATGCTCATATTACATAATACTGCTTCTACCATACCACAGGGGTTGCCCTGACATTCACCCTTTAAAGGGAATCTGTCAGATCATTTTTGCGTACCCTACTAATAGTATCCTGAAATAGGGCATGGGCAGCCCTATTTATTGCTGTACGTTGCCCTGTTTTGTTGCTGTAAGCCATGGAAAATGTATAGTCACCCGCCGGCTAGTCAAACGTAAGTTATTGCAAAATAAATATTCACCCCTGCCCCCGCTCATAGTCCCGACCACCCTTCTGCGCCAGCGTCAGTGATTCAGTAAGACTACTATATGCCCGAGGATCACATCGCAATCCTTGGACTGATCGTCTGCTCTCCAGACCTGAGTGTGACAGCTCTATAGAAATACATGCTGTCATGCCAGCTGACAGCCAGTCCGAGGATTGCGATGCGACCCTCGGGCGAGTAATATGGCAGTTTTCCTAACATGTAAATACAACAGTACCCACATTAAATAATAGTGCTCTTATTACACAACAGCACCCACATTACATAATATTACATAACCGTGCCCACTTTACGTGACAGTACCCCCAGTATGTACCAGTGCTCATATTACATAACTGTTCCCACATTATGGAACAGTGCCTCTCTACAAAATGGTACTCATATTGCACTAGTGTCCACTTCCGGGGCGGACATACCATTGGTGCAACCTGTGCGGCCCAAGAGGAAAGTGTCCCATTTCTACCTTCAAAGCAGGTGCAATTTTGCATTTTTAGGAGCACTTGGGCTGCAAGGGCTCTTGCACTGGAGCCTTTTTCTGTGTGTCTGCCAGTGGGACTGCACTTTACATACCAGTGCTCCTGTTACATTACAGTGCCCTCATTACATAACAGTAACAGTGTTCACAGTGTATAAGTGCCCACTCTACATAACAGTGCTCATAGTACACAACAGTACCAACATCATGTAACAGTGGGCACGCTACATCAGTGCTTACAGCACGAGTCCTCAGACTACATAGCAGTGCCTACATGATAACAGTGCCCATAATAGGTAGCAGGAGGCTGTATGGTGGCCTACAGAGTCCCTGTGGCTCTGCACTATAGACCTGTAGGCACTCTTCTGGGACCTTCATACAATGTCAATATGGACTTATTCTTTAGTTGAAGTGTTGTTTCTAGTGGAGGACATTTTTAAAATAAAGCATCAATTGGCGCAGGTAATTTTCTTCTTTTTTGGAAGTTGGCATCAGAATTCAACAAAAAAATCTCTGTACATTTTTGTTGCATATTTTCTGCAGCGTATTTGGTATGTAAAATATGCAGTATTTTTTCAGTACCAGCACAATCAATGAGATTTCTGACATCTCCTGCATTTTTTTTCTAAAAACATTGCACCCATGTTGGCTTTTGGTGAGAAAAAAAATGTTGTTAAAACACAATGTGTGAACCTACCCTAAGGCATAAATAAATCTTTGGACGCTATATTCTCTGAATAGTCAGAATAGATTAGTTGGCAAGAGCTCTGAAGACTTCTTACATGTTTATCTATAATGAGCCCAGTTATGTGCCCTTTTTTCCATAACACCAGCAAAGGCTATGGTAAAGGGCTATGATAAAGGGCTATGTTAAAGGGCTCCAGTCTCTGACATGCACCTGCTTTCCATTTCTTTAGCATTGTTATAGGATCCATGCTTCCCCTTTAATTCCTAAGCGATTTTTTTTTGCTTCGATCCACATAAGAAAAAGGCTGTTTCCTATGGGGCTACCTCCTTCAATTATGACACAAACTACTTTTTTGCATTAAAATCTGAGACTAAATGTGTTTTTGTGTTATTTATTCCATTGCGGTTACTGCTAATGAAAGGCAGCTGCAAGATTTCTCAGTCCGGTCCGGCGTTGTGGTGTTAATCTGTGGACGTGTTAGGAAATTCTTTATTCACACACAATGGCATGATAAAAATGACCCGACTTTCCCACATAAAAAGACACTCATTCTGCTTTATCCGACAAAAATGCAACAATATCCAGAAACCAGACGTTCATTCCTCAAAATAGAGTCAGCTATGGAGTCGCGCTCACTGTTTGTATACAGGCAGTAAAAGACAAGTTGTCATCTGTTATCACTACAGCAACTGTGACTGACCAGGCGGACTCACAACGGGGGTCCCCCGAGCAAAGCTGAGAAGAATGACCTGCTATTTTTTACTAGGGGTGTAGTCACACAGGCAGGCCACTCCATGTCCCCAACATGTCCAGACACTTTAAGGTCTGTTCACACAAAGTTTTTACATGGATTTTGAAGCCAATCAGATTCAAGATTCACATTAAAAAAAGCCTCAAATTCTCTTATATGTGGATTTTAACCCCTTCATGAACTTGCGATTTTCCGTTTTTGCTCTTTTGTTTTTTCCTCCCCTTCTTCCAAGAGCATTAACTTTTTATTTTTCTATCAATATAGCTTATTTGTTGCGAGACAAGTTGTACTTTTGAATGACAGCATTAATTTTACAGTATGTACCGTACTGGAAAACTAGGGAAAAAATTCCAAGTGCGGTGAAATTGCAAAAAAAGTGCAATTCCACAATTGTTTTTGTTTTTTTTTTATACACCATGGTCACTATATGGTAAAACTGATCAGGCAATAAGATTTTCCTGGTTAGTACGAGTACGCAGATATCAATCATGTATAATTTTTTTATTATTTAAGTGGTGAAAAACAATTCAGAAATTTATAAGAAAACCATTTTCGCTTATGTCAACATTTTCCAAGATCCGTAGCGTTCTCATTTTTCGGGATCTGGAGCTGGGTGAGGGCTAATTTTTTGTGGCTTAAGCTGACATTTTTATAAATGCCATTTTGGGGTAGATACAATGCTTTAATCGCCTGTTATTGCATTTTATTGTTAAATCCAGCTTTCAGTGATGTGAGGCCAAAGACCACTACCTTTGACCTAAATATATGTTAAAGGTCATGAAGGGGTTAAAGTGGATCCACTTCAAAATCCATGTAAAAAAACCTATGGCTCCAATTCATCATTGCTTTTGCACCTGTTTTTTTGTCTAGTTTTGTGCCTTTTTTTTGCCTAGTTTTGTGTATTTTGCACCTTTTTTGTCTAGTTTTGTGTATTTTAAGCCTTATTTGTCTAGTTTTGTGTTTTGCCCCTATTTTGTCTAGTTTTGTGCGTTTTGTGCCCCTTTTGTCTAGTTTTGTGGCTTTTTTTACTAGTTTTGTGCATTTTACGCCTTTTCTGTCTAGTTTTGAGTATTTTGAGCTTTTTTGTCTAGTTTTGTGCCCTTTTTTTGTCTAGTTTTGTGTATTTTGAGCTTTTTTGTCTAGTTTTGTGCCCTTTTTTGTCTAGTTTTGTGTATTTTGAGCTTTTTTGTCTAGCTTTATGTGTTTTGCGCAATTTTTGTCTAGCTATGTGCATTTAGCACCCTTTTTGTCTTGTTTTGTGTGTTTTGCGCTTTTTTAGTCTAGTTTTGTGCGTTTTCCGCCTCTTTTTTTGTTTGTACTCAATTAATTTTTCTATTTGTGCCTTTTTTATATCTTTTTTATACTGTATGTTCTCCCCTAGTTTTATGTGTTTTATGCATTTTTTGTCTAGCTTTGTGCATTTAGCATCCTTTTTGTCTTGTTTTGTGTGTTTTACACTTTTTTAGTCTAGTTTCGTGCGTTTTCCGCCTCTTTTTTTGTTTGTACTCAATTCATTTTCTATTTGTGCCTTTTTTATGTCTTTTTTATACTGTATGTGCTCACCTCGTTTTTTTGTTTGATTCTTTGCTTTACACTTTGTAGGTAGAGTTTAGCGATTCCAGATGATTTCAGCTGTTTCTTTATGTGTGACTTTTCATAAAGTTGGAAAATTTGCCACAACTCCACTACAGTTCTCCCACTTGGTGTGTTTTTAAGTACTTTAGTTTTTTTTTACTCAATTTGTGCTACTTTTTGCTTTTAAGAGTCTCAAAAACAGTTCAAGCCAGAAAAACAGACCAATTTTTACTTTGTGCAAAATTCATGCACCATCTTGAAGCATTTGGCAATCAAAAAAAATGAAAACTAATACGACAAAACTAAAAAGCAAAGGGACTAAAAAGACAGCAAATGATGAATCAGGACGAGTGTACCCAATGGTATGTGCAGACTGTGGGTCCGATTCATCATTGTATTTCTGCCATTTTTCTGATGTGAACACCTCTCAATCAGTGACTTTGTGATTTGCGACAAAGTACCTTTTTTCAGGCTGTGTTTTGGTGTTTTGTTTTTTTCCTAATTTTTAGGTCAATGTTGTTTTTCCAGATGTCTTAGGCTATGTGCCCACGTTGCGGACCTGAAGCATATTTTTTACGCTTCTCCCTGGCGGGAAAATCGCATGCGGATATTACATGCGGTTTTCCCGCCAGGTAGAAGCGTTTGTGAGGCGTCTTTGCATGCATTTCCGCATGCGGGTTATCAAGCACTTCTCCAAGCATCACTTGGAAAAGTGCTTGACAACTTGTTCAGAAAGGTAAAAAATAAAAAAATAAACTTTATACTCACCTTCTGATGCATTCTCTGCCCCGTCCGGAGGCTTGAGCGGCTCACGCTGTTGTGTGCAGGACCTGCGGTGACGTCATTGAGTCATGTGGTGGGTCACATGACTCAATGACGTGGCAGGTCCTTCAGACAACAGCGCGACGGAGGGAAAACATCAGAAGATAAGTATAAACTTTATTTTATTCTTTTTTTTACAGGTTCTTTGGTACCCAGGTCTGGATGAGAGTCTCCTCTCATCCAGACTTGGGTACCATCTGCACATTGATTCCGCTGCGCTTCCGCAAAATTAATGAACATGCTGCGGATTTTTGACCGCAGCATATACGCTGCGGAAAAATCCGCAGCATGGGCATTGACATTGCGGAATGCCATTGGGGACCATGGGGTGCGGATATACATGCGTTTTTCAAGCGTTTACGCTGCGGAAATTCCGCAGCATATACGCTTGAAAAATGCTACGTGGGCACACAGCCTTAGACTGATTCATGAAACGCGACTTTTTCAAAAAATCCCAAAATTTAAAGCAACTCTACTATATTCCTCTCCCTCCGCGGAGTGATTTTGTGTATGCCAGTCATTTTCGTGCATTTTTTGTGACATTTTGAGAAACGTGACTTTTCCCTTTATTAAGTCACAAAACCAGTGTAAGACAGAAAAAAAGACAATTTTGGGCTGTGCGCAAAATTCATAAATCACTTGTGCTATTTTTATGAATTTGGAGCAAAAATTTACCCCGGCCACAATCTCTCACGTGGATCACGCAGGATTTACCAGATATCTTTACTCATATCCAGCCTATTTGGACAGATAACCTTGATAAAGGCGTGAATAGCCGAAACGTTGATTTGAAATCTGTCTTATATTTTGCCATAGAATTTTAAAAGCATCAACTGTCATCTCCTATTTCAGTAATGGGAAAATCTGTCTTCACTGAATACAGATGTTATCCATGAATTGGGGGTGAAAGAAGCAGAATTTTCTGATAAAATATATGAGAAAGTTGCTTATTTTCATGTGTACTACTGATTTATGGAATAAAAAGTAAAAAGATGGTTACACTTTAAGGAATTTCCTTGAATTTTTGGCCTAAAAACTACATGACTGTAAAAGGTAGAGATTCACTTTAAGGAGACAGAAGGACCCTTTTTATCTCTCACAGTCATTATTTTCCACATTTAGGAAGAATCACTACAAACCTCATCTATAAATGGCCGCGGTCATGGGAATAATAACAGACACATTTCTATAGGTTGCCGCAATGTTAACTTAACCTTGTTAAAATATTTTCTTACCAATCACAAACATGTGTTTTTAAGTCAACCTTAGGCTTCAGACACCTGAAAGCCGCACACAGTGCTGTGTATACTTCACATGTTATGGACGATATTTACGGGGTCTGCATTCAATTATGGCGAGTGAGGGATCTCAGATGCTCATTCCTACTCCTGGGTAAGAAAACAAATTACATTCTTTAACCAATTAAACACCCCTTTGTTTCTCAGAGTGACGCACCCCTGGGCCTGTGTCGCACAGCGTTGCGCATGCAGGAGCTTACCCGGAGCCGGATCTGTTGAGGGTTGTAGTCTCGTGGCGGTGACCCGGTCCGTGCCCAGGGAGTCAGACTAAGTGGCGTTGTATTAGCGGAAGATGTTGGACGACTACGCCACCCGTTGAATGCAGCGAAGGAGCTGCCGCTGCAGGGCAGACCGCTGAGGCCGGTGGTAGGATTGTGCAGCGTGGTAGTATCACCCCCAACGGGAGGGGTATGGCCTCAGGGCAGCCGACGTGGATGATGGGGGTATCAGGAATCACTCAGGGACGATGCGGTGTAGTTCAGGGTCTTTACTGGTGATAAAGATAGACCCTCCCGGAGTACTGGCTAGCGATCGGGGCCTGGTCAGTCCTTGAGCAGATGGGATCTCCCCTGGCCAGGCGGAGTTGTAGGCCTCCCAAACTGACTGTACTCTTCTGGCTACCTTGCTAGAGGCGGGTATAAGTAGCCCACGTCCCTGAGTGTACCGTGTGGTGCTCACCCGTATGGCCGGTGACTCGGGGCCTTCTAGTGGCGTCCGCTCCACGACGGCGGTGCTGGTCCCACGCGTGTGACCGTGCCTTCGGGTTTCTTGGCCAGAGGACCTGAAATCCCCTGCCGGGCGGTTTCTGCTGCTGGGTAAAGATTAGTCCCCACAGCCTCGGACTCCGGCTCCGGTGATAGCTTCTCAGTCAGGGCGAGCTCTGCAGCTGCCAGCCCCTGACTCCTTATAGCACTGCTCCCACAGAGCTCCTGATGTTCTTCTCCTATATCTGCTGCTCTTCTCTGTCTCTACTTCTTCTCTACTCACTAACCCTGCCTCAGCCCTAGGTTTATATAGGGGAAGTTCTTCCCCTCCCAGGACTGGGCAGGAGGTGTGGCATGCATCGGATCCCTGACCAAGAGACCTCCCACCTGCTCTCAGACATAACATTGCTGTTACTGTGGAAACCAGACCCCTGGGGTGCCACAAGAGCATCGTGGAACTTCCAGAAAAGTCTTGTAGGGTAAGAGCACCGGTTTCTAAGACTACATCCTAATGTTTCTTTTTCTTGAACCAGTGAGAGCACGGCTTGGTGGACACTTTGGCCACAGATTTCCAGCCACAGATGGATTGTTTGCCCCTGGCTATGTGATGGACTGTCTAGATGTTGACTATGGATGGGCAGCGTCCAGGTGGTGATACTCAACCATCCGCAGATCCCCCATCATCCACAGATCCCTCCATACCAGTGTGCCATCCGCAGATCCCCCATCATCCACAGATCCCCCCATACCAGTGTGCCATCCACAGATCCCCCATCATCCACAGATCCCCCAATAACAATGTGTCATCCACAGATCCCCCAATAAAAATGTGTCATCCACAGATCCCCCATAACAGTGTGTCATCAACAGATCCCCCATAACAGTGTGTCATCCACTAATTTATAACAACTTGTGACCCACAAAATCCTCATATGAACATGTATCCGCCACAGAATACCCCTTTTATGCCTCATCACAAATGTCCACAAATGCTTGCTACAATGTTCAGCAACTTTCCACTGATGTGACACTCCAGTGACTTGTTGTGGATGCATGCAAGCTCCTGACTTATGTGCCTGGAAGTTATACAAAACATTTAATGTTATTTTCAGACATTATATAATTCTAGAGTCACATCTTCCAGTCAATATTTCACACATACCATTCCCCCCACCCACCCAACGCACATACTTGTTGCATGGAGGCTAGTATTTGTGTGCTGCTCCGGCCAGCTGTTACATGTGTTCTTTATTCTTACAAGATTCCCAAGATATTTTGGTGGGAAATTAGAACAGATTTGGAAGAAGCAGGTTGCAAACAGCCAAGTCGTAACATACAAAACTGTTCAAAGATGAGGATGAAACATGCCACAGGACTTAGGTGAGAAAGATTCCCATAGTATGTGATAAGACCCATCATTAGCTTCAAAGAGGGTCCTTCATATGCCGCACAGCTGGACGCAGAGAGAGCAATTCACATTGCACTAAGGTTTTCCATTCAACATTTAGAAATGTTTTCCATTATTATTATTACAGACTGGTGAGAGAAGATAAACGAATCTGTATGTAAGGTCTTATAGTTGGATCTGCTTGGCTGGTCTGTAAAAACGAAGTCTGGATTGAGATATGTATAAGATCCGTATTAGGGCATGTGCACACCAGTTCTTTTTGCTGAGTTTTTGGAGCAGAAACGGAGCGGAATCTTTCCAAATACTTCTCAAAAATGCCAAACTCCTCAAGTCTTGGAGTTTCTGCTTAGTGGCTATGTGCCTATTCGCCTGAGAAAAAAAATGGACACAATGCACAGCAATGTAAAAACAATATTGCTGTACACATGTTTAGTCTTTTGTCACTTCTTTTAACGGCCTTAGGGTTTGGAAAACCTGAAGTGGCTAAAAGAAGAAGCATGTTCATTTTTCAGGTTTCATCCAAAGTCTCTTAATGATATTATAGAGAAAGTGTGAGCAGCCTCTTCTTACCTCAGCACTCCAGATATTTCCGGTATTAGATGAGATAGACGGTGGATAGCAGTGTGAGCAGCCTCTCATTATCTCAGATGTTATCTGCGTGACAGCGTGACAGCGTGGCAAACCAGGGATGTTCGTGGACGGAGACAATTTTTTGGCACGAACAAGCTGGAACCCCGAACACGAATTTGAAATGCCGAACAAATTCGCTCAACACTAATCTCCTGTATTAGATGAGATATATAGGGTGGACCGAAGTATGAGCAGACTCTTCTTACCTCAACACTTCTAGTATCTCCAGCATTAGATGAGGTAGATATGGTGGAAAGCAGTGTGAGCAGCCTCTCTATATGTCAGCACCCCCAGGATCTCCAGTATTAGATCAGAAAGACAGTTTGGACAGCAGTGTAAGCAGCCTCTTCTTACCCCAGCACCCTTGGTATCTCCAGTATTAGATTAGTTAGACAGGTTGATGATCAGTGTAAGCAGCCATTAGATTAGATAAACAGGGTGAACAGAGGTACGAGCAGACTCTTCTTACCTCATCAGTCCTGGTATCTCCAGTATAAGGTGAGATTAGTGATGAGCTAGCATGCTCGCTACTGCTCGAGATTGACGCGCCCCTTGGGCCGTGGGGTGCTCGGCAGCCGGGCCTCTGGTTGCTGGGGGATATCACGGTAGCTGGCCCGGTCCGTGACCCAGGGTGGTCAGTAAAAGGGGGAATAGTTTATAGGGGATTCGGGAACGTGTTCGTGACGCCACCTGTGGATTGCGGCTAAAGGGTGCCGCCGCTGCGGAGCAGTCCTCTGGAGCTGGTGTTACGGCAGCAGGGATGGTGTGGCTCTCCACAGGTAGAGCTAGCTCCAGGGCAGTATAGGGGTGAATGGTGGATGCTGGGGAGAGACGGCAGGACGGTCCCGGAGGAAAGATGGACACTCACACGGGGGTAAGCTTCAGTACCTTTACTAGTGATGATGCAGGCACGGTCCAGGGTACTCTGGACGAAGGGCGCACTTTTCGACTCTCCCCAGTGAGCGGTTATAGGGCCTCCTGATCCGTGGCTTTACTCGCTAAGCTTCTGGCCTGCCTGGAACTAGGCCTAGCTTTGTTACTGTCTCTCTCTCCCTTGCTCCTGCTGACCTGGTGGTAGGGCTTTTTCTTGGAGATCACTCTCCCTGGATGCTGGGGCCTCCGTGACTCCTAGCCCTGGTACTGTAGTCAGCGTTTGGCAAACCTGGGACCTGTAGTCCTCCAGGGGTTCCGGTGGTCCCTACTGGGTATAAAGGGTCCCCGTAGGCGCGGACCCGGTGTCCGGTGTATATCTCGGGGTGAGCCTGGTATGCTCCTTTGCCCCCTCGCTACTTCTTCCTTCTCCGCTCGCCTTCGGCCACGCTCAGGGCCCTCACACGTGCTGTAGGCCTTGGCTCGCCTAAGCACAGCAGCCAGCGTGCTGCCTCTTCGCTGCTCTCTGAGCGTCAGCACGCTCTCTGCTCACTAACTTCTGACTCTGTCTGAACAACAACTAACTACTAACTGAGCTGCCTGGCTCCACCCTCCCTATATATATCCCTAACGGGCTCCCTCTGCTAGTCTGAGGTGGTAGGGTGGAGGTGTGTGAATGTGTGAGGGCCTCTTGTGGAGAAGTCCATCCATGCACCCTTCTGGGTTCTGTGGCACCAATGCGCAGCAGGGCGCCACATCCCCCCCTAGTAAAACTCAGTACTCCTGGACTGAAGCATTTTCCTCAAAACAGGTTAAACAATAACATTTCTTCCCTTTATGGAAGACAATTTTCTTGAATGTTACAGGTAAAATTATAATACAATAATAACAATTATAAATAACATTAATTAAGTCACAGTAAGTCCCGTAACCTGATGTCCATTCCACCGATGAAAGAACATGAGGGACCCGCCTGAAAACCCTCAACGTAGGCCCCGGGCGTGGCTACAGGGCATAGGTGATCCAGGTGCTGGACCACGTCTTCGGCCACGCCAAACGGGTTTTTGTTCCGTGGTCACTTAAGGGGCACTCCAGGGAGTGCAACTATGTACATGATAGTTTTTGGGCTGCTCACAGTCCTCAGCCACCGAGTACTTTATATATACCCTTATGGGTAACTAAATGCAATTAGAAGTGTCTGTGTCACATAAATTGTTCATTAGCAAGGCAAGATAAATAAATAAATAAATACATAAAATTATTACAAGAACATACCCTACGGGGTAACTATTTATACTGTCAGTGATTCTGTGACGCCCTGCGGCTGCAGGCTGTCACAGAACTCCTTGGTGTTGCACAGATGGGATTCTCCCCAGTGGCCTCAATACATGCAGACACCTCCACCCAAGTCCACTAGATGGATCCCTGTCAGGTATATATATACTGGGGGGTGAAGTTCAGGAAGTCAGTGAGTGTAACACGATGCTGCAGCACCAGACAAGCTGAAGTCTGTGTGGCTGAAAGCCAGGCTAGGCCCAAGCTGCGGGCTAGTCTGGCCAGTGAGAGCCTAGAGTGGGCTAAAAGGCAAGAAGGAAGAGAAGAGCCATGAGGGACAGAGGAACCACAGAGGGTTCGTCCCCTGTTGCAAGCCGGGCACCGGGCCCGAGCCTGTTGGGATCTCTATGCCCAGTAGGGAATCCGGCATACTGAGGAGGATTTCATATCCCTCAGTCCACCCGTGAATAGCGCACACTCAGAGGACTAGGTACCACGAAGGCCCCAGTGTCCAGGGATCATGGTAACCAGTGGGAAAGCCCTCGCCGCCAAGCAAGACGGGTGAGAAAAACATCAAGGGAACTAGACCCTGTTCCAGGCAGGTCAGAAGCTCCAGGTAGAGAGACAGGAAGATACAGAAAGGAGGCCTTACACCCGCTCACTGGGGAGCAAGACCAGAAGGGCACACCACCTACAAGTGCCCCGGACCGTACCTGACTACCATCTGCAGTAAAGGTATTGAAACTAGCCCCGGTGTGTGTCTGTTCTTCCTCTGACCCGGCTGGGTTCCATCTCCCCTGCACCACCATCCTTTACACCCCACGCTGCCCTGGAGCTATCTCTACCTGTGGAGAGCCACGCCATCCCTGCTGCCGTAACACCAGCTCCAGAGGACTGCTCCGCAGCGGCGGCACCCCTTAGCTGCAGTCCACAGGCGGCATCACGAAAGCTTTCCCAAATCCCCTATAAACTATTCCCCTTTTACTGACCGCCTTGGGTCACGGACCGGGCCAGCTACTGTGATATTCCCCAGCAACCAGAGGCCCGGTTGCTGAGTACCCCAGGGCCCAGGGGGCGCGTCAGCTTTGGCGTCATGAGCAGGACTGCGTGCCCATTGCCACCGGGTACTGTGCGCCTTAAAAGACTGTGATACTCACTGTGGTGAAGGTTTCCCGCCATTCCCGAGATTTCCAGCCATTGTCTGCCATTTTCCTGCCGCCGCGCGGGAAGAAGAGGAGCGTAACCGCGGGAATCAGAGAGGCGTAACCGCTGGAAGCGCGCGAAGCCCAGGACACGCCCCGCCCCTGATGTGGAACCAGGAAGCATCAGGTCCTGGAAGGAGTCCAGAGGATGCTCTGACGTCAGACGCGAGCGACGCAAGGTCCTGGAAGAAGACCGTCGCCCGCGGAGCTGCGGCCTACCTGAAAAAGAAAGTGAAGAAGGTAGGCTCCGGTTCAATGGGGGGGCGCAACCATGGCCGACGACCAGCAAGCCGCCGGAGCACCGGTTAACGCTCCAGATGCCCAACTTGCGCCCGGCGCTGCACAGGCCGGACCGGCCGCTCCACCAGCAGGGGTCGTGACCCCGTTGATACCCATGGCTCTGCCATATGCCCTAGATGTTCAGAGGGTGACGGAACTTCTGCAGGAGGACACCCTGACTGAACGGGAGGATGACCAGGACGGGTCACCTACCTCCCATCGCCAGGCGCATCCCAGGAGGGGGCGCCCTTGAGCTACGAGTTCCCCGGTAGCTCTCATGTTTAAGTATATAAGCTCCTGAACTACTAGGAGGTCGGGAACTGTGAACGACCCGCCTTGTACATAATTTGCACCTCCTGAGGTGCCCCCCTGGTGGTTTTCACAAGACCACCAACATTAAAACCTGCTTGGCGTGCCCAAACCAGTGGTCCTACACCAGTACTGCAGCCCGCCCAGGACCTTCGTTGGGGGTTTGGAGCATCTGTCCAAAGAATGTTCTTCCAGACCTGTGCTGGCTTTTTTAGACTTTTTTTTAGAAAAGTCCAGTCTAGCCTTTTTATTCTTGATGCTTATGAGTTGCTTGCACCGTGCAGTGAACCCTCTGTATTTACTTTCATGCAGTCTTCTCTTTATGGTAGATTTGGATATTGATACGCCTACCTCCTGGAGAGTGTTGTTCTCTTGGTTGGCTGTTGTGAAGGGGTTTCTCTTCACCATGGAGATTATTCTGCGATCATCCACCTCTGTTGTCTTCCGTGGGCGCCCAGGTCTTTTTGCATTGATGTTTTTGCAGCTTAAGGATGGCTTGTTTCACCTGCATGGAGAGCTCCTTTGACCGCTTGTTTACTTCACAGCAAAACCTTCCAAATGCAAGCACCACACCTCAAATCAACTCCAGGCCTTTTATCTGCTTAATTGAGAATGACATAACTCAGGGATTGCCCACACCTGTCCATGAAATAGCCTTGGAGTCAATTGTCCAATTACTTTTGGTCCCTTTAAAAACAGGGTGGCACATGTTAAGGAGCTGAAACTCCTAAACCCTTCATCCAATTTTAATGTGGATACCCTCAAATGAAAGCTGAAAGTCTGAACTGCAACTGCATCTCAATTGTTTTGTTTAAAATTCATTGTGGTAATGTCTAGAACCAAAATTAGAAAAATGTTGTCTCTGTCCAAATATATATGGACCTAACTGTATTTGTGTCTGAACACTCACAGACACACTCAATTTTTTTTTTTGGGGGGGGGGTGAGAATACCATAAGGTTAATAAGATGGGTATTGGTACAGTCTGACTGAGGAAAAAAAAAAAAAGAGGATTTAGATGAAAAAAAAAAAGATTTTTCCTGGCCTCTGAGACCTGGGGCTAAGTCTAGCAATTTGAGCAGCAGCAGCACATAGGACTGTAATGCAGTGTTTGCTGGTATAACCACTGCATCTCCTATATAGCCTGCCTGCCTGCTTGATATCTGGGATGGATATTAGTCCTCAGAAGGACTGTTTGTTTGATTTTGCAGGCTTTAGAGACCCTACACTACCTTTTTCGCAGCATAAATCTCTCCCTAGCTCAGCAGCACTCTCCCTACACTGTCTGATCCGGAGCGACTGTGTCCAAGATGGCAGTGCCCGGTTTTAAATACTCGAGGTGACACTGTGCGGCCAGCCAATCACTGTAATGCCCACAACCAACATGGCTGCGGCATTACAGTCACTGGCTGGCAATCCCTGCATGTTCATTGGCTCTGTAAAGAGCGCCAAACATGCAGGGCGGAGACCTGAGCTCCCGCCTGAGTAACCCGAAAATGCTCGGTGCTTGCCGAACATCCCGAGTAGTGAGATGCTCGGGTGAGTACCGAGCAGTGTCGAGCATGCTCACTCAACACTACTAAGCACCCCTAATATCTCAAGGATTAGATCAGAGAGACAAAGTGGAAAGCAGTGTGAGCTGCCTCTTCTTACCTCAGCACTCCTGGTATCTCCAGTATTAGATTACACAGACAGAGTGGACAGCAGTGTGAGCAGTATTTTCTTACCTCAGCACTCCTGGCATCTCCAATATTAGATTAGATAGACAGAGTAGATGACAGCGTGAGCAGCCTTTTCTTACCTCAGCACCTCTGGTATCTCTAGTATTAGATGAGATAGGCAGAGTGGACAGCAGTGTGAGCAGCCTTTTCTTACCTCAGCACTCCTGGAATCTCCAGTATTAGATCAGATAGCCAGGGAGGACCACAGTGAAAGTGACGGGCCGTGGGGTACCCGGAGCCGGGCCTGTAGATGCTGGGGGTTGTATTCACCGTGGCGGTGACCCGGTCCGTGACCCAGGTGGTCAATCTAAGGGTAGTTTATGTATATCTGTTATGTATAGTCCGACTACGCCAGCTGTGGAATGCGGTTATTGGGAACAGCCGCTGCGGAGCAGTCCGCTGAAGCTGGTGGTATGTGCAGCAAGGTGATGTAACTCCCCACAGGAAGAGTGGAGCTTCAGGGCAGCGTGTATGGATGATGGTGGTGGTAGTGCAAGGTATCAGTAATGACAACACAGAGTCTTTCCAGTGCAGTCCCAGGGTCTTTACTGTTGGCAATTATATGGGCCCCAACGGGAGTACCGGCTAGTGATGAGGGCCTGATCAGTCTGGGAACAATCCTAGAGTCCCCCTGGCCAGGTGAAGTCGTAGGCCTGCCGTCCTGACTATACTCTTTGGGCTATCCCGCTTATAGTCGTGTTGTAGCCCACGTCCCTGAGTGTAACGTGCTGCGCTCACCCGTATGGCTGGCGACTCGGGCCTTGTGTATTCCTCGCTCCTCTGTGGCGGTACGGGTCCTTTCGTGTGGCTGAGCCTCCGGGCTTCTGTTGGGCCAGGAGACCTGCAATCTCCTGCCCTGCGGTACCTGCTGCTGGGTATGCAATCCCCACAGCCTCGGACTCCGGCGTACGGTCCTCTGTGGATACTATCCAGGACGAGCTAACTCCAGCTCCAGTCCCTGGCTCTTTAATCCTTCGTGTCCTACTTGACTCCACACACTGAACTCTAGACTCAGACTCCCTAACCCCGCCTCCAGATCCAGTTATAAAGCTCAGGATCCTCCCCTGGTCTGGGGCAGGAGGTGTTGCATGTAATGTGTTCCTGACTAGGAAACTCCTGCCTTGCTCTCAGACATGGTATTACTACCATAAGAAAGAAAATACAGACCTGTAGAAGCGTTTTCACGCGAAACAGCTGTTGTCTGCTTTTTTCTTCCCCGCTCTCCCTGCTTGCCAGACCTTTTATCCTTATGGAATAAAGATATTGCTTTTAAGGACTGGTGAGTGCAGCTCATTTTTCTTTTTTATGGTTATTTTGGACTGTTTAAACTTTTTTATGAGCTTTTGCACCTGAAAGGTTACCAAGTCCTATCTAGGTGTCTGCATTGTACATGCTCAGCTTTGCACTGACTATTGCAGCTGCTTGCAGGTGGTGAAGGTTTTTCACTTTCTTTGCTGTAAGATGGTATTACTACCACTGTGGCAACCAGACCCTGTGGGGTGCCACATTAGCATCTTCTTCTTACCTCAGTAACCCTGGTATTTCTAATATTAGAACAGATAGACAAGGTGGACAGCAGTGTCATCGGTCTCTTCTTACCTCAGCACTCTTAGTATCTCCATATTAGATCAGATACACATGGTGGACAGCAGTGTGAGCAGCCTCTTCTTACATCAGCACTCTTAGTTTCTCCAGTATTAGATCAGATACACAGGGTGGACAGCAGTGTGAGCAGCCTCTTCTTACCTCAGCACCTCTGGTATCTCCAGTACTAGATCAAATAGACAGGGTAGACAGCAGTGTGAGCAGTCTCTTCTTACCTCAGCACCTCTGGTATTTTCATTATTAGGGTGCTTTGACACTGCATTCGGGCACCCATTCATTGACCCCGTCGGGACTAACGTCAGAACTCCCCACGAAGGGGGATTCAAGCGTATGCGCCGACAAAGCCATAGACTATAATAGTGCCACAAGAGCGAACGTGCTCTCAGTTGTGAATGATTTCTGAGTGTGTACACTCAGACGTAATAGACTGCGTCTGGGTGTCTGACTCTAGTAGGCATACACACCCAAAAATGATATACTACAGAGCTCATGTTCGGTCTGTCGACACCATTATAGTCTAAGGCCCCGTCAGTGCATATGCTCGATTCCGGATTTTCAGGAGAGTCAGACGTAAGCCCCGATGGGGCCATTGAACAGTTGCCAGATCGCAGGCTGATAGAAAGAGTGGACAGCAGTGTGAGCAGCCTCTTCCTACTGAGCTCAGCCTCTTGGTGCTTTATACTTCATGTGCTCAAAGGCACAAGTACTTTTAAAATTTTAGAACAGGTTTCTGCCTGGGCAAACATTTTAATAAACTATATTGATTACCTTCCAAGACAAAACAAATGTCATTTGCTAATTAAAGCAAGATATTTAGGAATTTATTTAAAACGACATTTATTTTATTTATCTAATTTTTTTTATTCCAGGCCAACCCCTTTAAGGACTTCAGAGAGTTTTCAACTTTTACTTAAAGCTTTTCAGATGACTTTTACTATACTAACAAGATGGAAAACTCTGCATGTCAGTTTCAGTGCGTGTGGATGTGTAGAAAGAATATCTTGTACTGTAGGATGATACCGTTCTCAGCTCAGACATAATATCTTGCAGATTTTTGGATTCTTCATCTTGAAAACTGATACAATATATGGAAAAATCAATGAAAGCGCATCACGGAATTTCCACAAATTAGCTACAAAGCCAAGAGATTTCCAGAGGACAAATTATGTTAAATGCAGAGAATGTTACTATGATAAAAATAAAATAAAAAAAAAAAACAACAAATACAGGAAACCAAACGTAGAAGATGAGATTAAAGAGATAAACACTAGGTCCAGAGTCATTATTTGCAGGTTTTTAAAGTAAACTTCTCTTTTTTGTCTTTTGGTATTTGTTGCCATTTTTGCGCCAAATTTTAAAATCGCTCACTTGGTTCACGAATTTTTTCACAAACTCAAAAATGGTCTTTTTTAACTGTCTCCAGTTGTTTTATGTCTCACGTTTTGTAAAATGTTCAAAAATTGCACCAAAATAATTTGTGTACTCCAAAAGACTCTAGGGAGGGACTTAAATACATTTAAGCAAAATTTTGCAACTTTTCGAAAAAGATTTTGCCCTTTTTTTTGTCAATTCTCTTTGTTTTGTCTTGAGGTATTTGTTGCCATTTTTTGTGCCAAATTCTTTAAAATGTCGCACTTGGTTCATGAAATTTTTCACAATGTCAAAAATTGTCTTTTTATTTGTGTCTAACTGTTTTTGTAACCTTTTAGATCAAAAAGTTGCACGTTTTGCAAAATTTTGCAAAAGTTGTGAAAAAATAATTGACATATTCCACAACACTCCAGGGGTGGCCTGATCTACATTTGTGCAAAATTTGGCAATTTTTTAAAAAAGGATTTTTGCATCTCTATAGGATTTTTTTTTTGCATGTTTTAGTCAATAAGTGGGACTAAAACAAGCTCTCTTTTAAAACTCTAGTACCACCAATACACGATAGCAGCTCTGTGACGTCCAACAGCCTTGAAAAATGACTAAGAATTTAAAGGGTTACTCCCAAAATTGTATCCTTTAGTGACGGACCCTATTTTGGCGAATTTCATTTTTCAATTCGGACACATGTCACTTTCATGTTTAAAACTTTTCTAGTGATTCTGTGAGTTTTTTCCTGACATATTGTACTTTATGTTAGTGATAAATATAGATAGATATTTTTATACATAAACACAAGACCTGAAATTTTTCTGAAAATTGTCATTAATTTTTTAAATTTAAATTTTTATACCTTCAGGTATTTCATAGGGATGTAAAAAAATAAAAATGCTTTTTTTTCCACTAAAAATTTTGCTTCAGACCCTTATTTTACATTTTCACGAGGGGTAATAGGAAAAAAAATGAACACCACAATTTGTTAAACAATTCTGTGTGACGCTCGAAAGCCCTATCCTGGGAGATGGGGACTCGGATCTGGGTCCTGTTGTCGTCGATGGGGTGCAGCTGTGGCCTGGACCCGCTCCGTGCCCAGGGCCATCGCATTTTAAAAAGGATGGTACGGGCTTATCCGGGTTGAGTGGCTGATCTCGACTACGCCACCTGTGGCACCTGGTGAAGGCCACCAGCGCTTCTGCAGTCCGCCGAGGCATGGTGTTATGGCAGCCGTCGTTGTTACTACTCCCCACAGGCGGAGCAGGGCCTCAGAGCAGAGGGACAGGATGGAGGGAGTAGTAGTCTAAGAGGACTGGTGCTGCGTAGTGCGGTGTAATGCAGAATAAAGAGTCCAGAGGCCATAGGGGTTAACTTCCAGGGTTTTTACTCACGATGAAGATGGCATTAGGAAGGCGTCTCCCTGCTCCTCGCGGAGTTCTGCGGTCACCAGAGACGGGGGAGGGGTGTCCAACAACCTCCGAGTAAGTCCAGCGTTCAATCAGGACCCCGCACCAGAGTGTTCCTAGACTTCAGACCGGGTCCTTTCCTGTCTGTGTGTGTGTAGATAGGCCGGGTCTCCCTCTGAACTTCACTCAGAAAAAGGGCACGGGTGGCTGCTCCGCTCCTTCCGATACCCGGTGGGATCCTCAGGGCCTACCGGGCTTTCCCGACCAGGACGTGGAGTAGCAAGGTCGGGTATCGGGGGCCAGTACCCCTCTTGCAGCCGGAATCCCTCTGAATATGTCAGGTTGGCGAGGACAGGTGGCGTACACCGCTCCGTCTGCATCCTCCCTGGGATCCATTTGCGGTGGAGCTACACTTTTAAGCTCCGGGCCTTCTTGGTCATGGTCCTTGACCGGGCTGAGACATACATTATCTGCAGCCTGCCCCTCGACCCCAAGGCCGGGGTACGAGGGCCGTGTCCCCGTCCTCTGCAGGTCCACACAGGATCCACGCTCAGGGAGGGAGGTCACGATGAGGAACAGTCAAAGAACCATCAAAAGACATCAAAAGGACATCAAAAGACCATGAACCAAGATGACTGTGTATTAAATATGAATTATTAAGTGTCACTAAAATGTGAGTGCTCCACCCTCACCCACTAAATGGTTCCCCTAACTCTTGGTTCCCCATTCTCCCACTTCCAGCAGGGGCAGCACCTAGTGCATTCTAGCTCCCTCTGGTGGGAGAAGTGTGGTGTTGGATGTGGAGGTGGGGTCCTGACTGTTTTTACCTCAGAGGAGGAACACTACACTCCATTAGAGAAGTGCAGCATCCCTGTGGTGGTCGAACCCTCAGGGGTGCCACAATTCTACCAAAAGAAACAATAAACTATTGTTCAGCAGAGCCTAACTGGTCACTATGCTTGGCAAACTCTTAGGCCATTACTTGGCATAGGGTTGCCCTTGCAACCATTGGAACACTGCAATCGTGTCTCAGTGGTGACGACAGGTTTAACAAGGGAGTCCCCACACTAACTAGATGTCGCTATTGACATGGTACCAAGGAGGTTAAACTAACATGACCGGTGCTAGCGTGGATCGTGGCCGAAGCAGCAGGATACCAGCTGTAGTATACAGCTGATGCCCACTCAGCTTACACCCACCGGGAGGCACTATATGCTTATTCCACAGCGCCATGAAAAGGTGGAGCTGAGGAATAAGACCCATTAATGACCTCCTTGAAAAGACACATCGGCAATCATTAAGGCGTTAAAGTTATAACCTAACCTTTCACAGCCACTAAAATGCCAACAGGATATTTTAGATCTCTGTTCTCAGGATCATAATCAGACCCTCAACGATCAGCAATTTTTAACATAAATTGCTGAGAATAACCCGTTAAGCCAAACCATAACTCCTCGAACTGTGTGAGATGCCATTGGTAGACAGCAGTGTCAGGATCTTTTCCCCTCATCGGTACAAAGCAGGGTACTTGCAGACTGGTTGAGAAACATCTGATGTAGCTCTTGGGAAAGGAGAATACTATTTATCCTAGCAGAGACTCTACTGACATATCATATGCAGGGGCATAACAATCGCGGTCGCACAGAGTGTGATAGTAACTGGGCCCATGCTAGATGTGCGTCTGAACATGCACATTCAGCTGAAAAGTACTGAAACATGGACACCCGACGGTTCTCTGCACTGCAATGCATGCCGCCGGCCAATCAGAGGCCAACAGCTGATGTCGGTTTGCCAATCATGGGTGGTGCATGGAAGTGACGTCATGTGCTGGGCAGGGCAAGCTGAAGTCAGCTGGCTATTGCACCAGCTATAGAAAAGAATTCAGTGAGTAGTGGGAGTGGAGGATAGTAAGAAGAATCATTTCATTTTATAAAAAAAATATGTTGGAATAGAACGGGGAACATTATTACTGGAAAGGGATAAGAATGGGGGACATTATACCAGGAAAGAGCCCAGGATGTGGGACCTTATTAAAACCAGAATATGGGACATTATACCAGGAAGGGGCTAGGATTGGGGACATTATACCAGGAAGGGACTCGGGATGAGGGACATTATACCAAAAAGGGGATCGGGATGGGGGGCATTATATCAGGAAGCCACCAGCAAGGACATTATTAAAGGCAGGGGCCTTTACAACAGGAAGGTGCTCAGGATGGGGAATATTATATCTAGAAGGGGCTCGGGATAACGGACATTATACCAGGAAAGGGTCCAAGATGATTAACGTTATTACAGGAAGGCACCAGGAAGGGGGGACATCATTATATGGGGGGCAAACACATATGTCTATAAAGGATCTATAATGCTAATGCTAAAAGAGCCCCTACATCCAACCGACATGCAGCTGGGAGCCAAGGTCTAACTTTTGCATCTGGACCCATTAGACTCTAGTTACACCTCTGGTCTTAGGGGCATGTACCGAATTTCCAAATTTCTTCTGGCTGTTTAAATAAGGTAGGGAATCATCTGGACGACATGTGTGACTGTAAGGCCAAGTTCATACAATCGTATTTTCGTTCCAAGTGCCGTCATTTTTTTTTCATGGATTAATGCTATTTAATTAGGCATTTTTTACAGATCAAACAAAAATGGCAGCATGCACTAGTTTTTTTCAGTATGTTGGAGAATAAGAGTCAACCATTCAAGTGTATAAGTGCGCAAAAAAGAATCGGATCCCATAGGGATCCTCCGTGTAACATCCGATTGTTACAGACACGTTGTAATTGACTGTGGACTCTCAAAACTTAATATTTTTCTACAGACACATTGTAATTTTTTAACACAGGAAACTACATTTGGGCTTGTAAATAAATTAATAACTGCTGCTGTATAAAAATTAATATTATACGGATGATGATTGAAATAAAAATTGCCTGTTTTTTCTGGATGAAACTCGGATGAATTCTTTATGAGTGAATTTAGCCTTACTAGGAGGAAAAGTTTCTATTAAAACTCCAAGTGCTTCCATGCATAGAGTTGTGGAGGAAAAGAGAAAAAGAAACATAAATAGATGTTTTGGGATATTTAAAAAAAATTATTGTCGTTACCAAATTCTCCAATGGGGCCCCCCATGATCTATGACTAGCTAAGCTTCCCTGATTTTGGATGTTATATATATTTTTATTACAGTACTGGGGACAATTCACACAATACCTCCCCTTTTCAAAAAAAAAATCCTATCTGAGCTACCAAAGCCAGAAATATCATGTAAGGCAACATTTGGCCAAAACGGTTGGCGTGACTGTGAGATCAATATAGAGTATAATATAATAAATTACCCAGAAATCGCGCAGCAGCGTGGGGTCTAGTCCAGAGTTATTGCAAGCAGTTACCGGCTTGTAGGGGACCCCAGTATGAGTCAGAGAACAAGACAGATGTGGAAAATCGTCTTCCAGGTGCCAGCTGCATGCGATGAGGCTGTTATTTAATCTGGAGACTTCACATTTATTAGACTAGAAGCATGATTTCTCATATGTTTCCCCATGATGTGGAATCACTCCACGCCAAAACAGTACGACTGCAAAAACTGTAAAATACTAGAATAAAAAATAAGTAAAAAATGTGGCCAATCTAACATTATTTTCAAGAAAGTGAGCGAAACGTACTGCATCTCTGGTATAACGTGGATTGCCGGTTAGTAACGTAGTCTAGATATTTTAGGCTGGCCTTAAAGGGCTTGTTGAGGATTAACAGCAGCACAACTGTCCATGGGTTGTGTCAGGTACTGCAGTTCAGCCAAGACAACTACAATACCACATTCACATCCCTTACTTTTGGAAGAAATCAACTTCGTTTTTTCATGTAATAAAATCCAAAGGGATAAGTTGAGTTTTTAAAAGCCATATTGGGGCAATTTTGAGGAAACAAATGCGTCTGGCCAGCAGAGCAGAAAATATAATGATCATGAACCCCAACGAAAAATTTATAACAGGTTCCCGACTTACCAAGAACCATTTATAATACTGATATCCTCTTATAAGGTTAAGGGATAGCTTCCATATTATATGTGCATGTGCCTTGTTTCCATGTACTTTTTGAGTAATTACCTAGCGATATTGCAGAGCTGGGCTTGTCACAGGGTCCAGGAAAAATTGGCCAGCAGTGTAGCAGAATTACCCAGTAATATGGCAAAGCTGGGTTTGTCACATAGTACAGGAAGAATTGGCCAGCGGTGTAGCAGAGTTACTCAGTGATATGGCAGAGCTAGGTTTGTTGCAGAGTCCAGGAAAAACAAGCCAGTGGTGTAACAGAGTTACTCAGTGATATGATGAAGCTTGGTTTTGTTCCTGGGTAGAAAGATGTGGAGGAAAAAGGGAAAAAGAGCGCTACCTGAGCGTAGTAAGTAGAGACTAAAAATTTTAAAAGAATATAAAATCTTTTCATGCTCACCTGAGCAAGTAGTGCTGATAAGCACATCTCTATTTGAGGAATTTGTCTGTTATTAGGGTTCTCAGACCACGGTTTGCAGCTCTTCCATAGACGGTGGTGGCATATTTGTCCTACCCGACAGACAGCCACCACGTGAACAAATTGAGACAAATGCATTCTGGAGGCACTCCCGTGGAAGAAAGAGTAACCAAAAAATTGTTGAATCTTCCAAATGTGGTGAAATCACATGGAGGATATTCCACAAGGGATTAATATTTGTAGGTTTATTAAAAAATCATAAAACCGTGAATACACATGAGGGACATGGATGTACAAAAAAGGGAAGGGAGAAGGGGGTCTTTAAAAAGGATCACACAACGCGTTTCTGCTCATATAGCCTTCATCAGGTGTGTCAGTGTATGAAGCTGGGTTTGTCAGAGAGTCCATTAAGAACTGGCCAGTAGTGTGGCAGAGTTACTCAGTGATATGATGAAGCTTGGTTTGTTGCAGAGTGCAGTAAGAACTGGCCAGTGGTGTAGCAGAGTTACCCAGTGATATGACAGAGCTAGGTTTGTCACAGAATCCAGTAAGAACTGGTTAGTGGTGTAGCAGAGTTAACCAGTTATATGACAAAGCTGAGTTTGTCAAAGATTCCAGTAAGAACGGCCAGCAGTGTAGCAGAGTTATCCAGTAATATGGCAAATCTGGGTTTGTCACAGAGTCCAGGAAAAATTGGCCAGCGGTGTAGCAGAGTTACCATGGGATTTGGCAAAGCTGGGTTTGTGGCAGAGTCCAGGAAGAACTAGCCAGCAGTGTAGCAGAGTTATCCAGTAATATGACAGAGCTGGGTTTGTTGGAGAGTCCAGGAAGAATTGGCCAGCGGTGTAGCAGAGTTAACCAGTGATGTGACAAAGCTGAGTTTGTCAGAGATTCCATTAAGAACTGGCCAGCAGTGTAGCAGACTTATCCAGTATTATGGCAAATCTGGGTTTGTCACAGAGTCCAGGAAAAATTGGCCAACGGTGTAACAGAGTTACCAAGGGATTTGGCAAAGCTGGGTTTGTGGCAGAGTCCAGGAAGAACTGGCCAGCAGTGTAGCAGAGTTATCCAGTAATATGATGGAGCTGGGTTTGTTGCAGAGTCCAATAAGAACTGGGTAGCAGTGTAGCAGACTTACAAAGTAATATGACAGAGCTGGGTTTGTCACAGAGTCCAATAAAAATTGGGCAGAAGTGTTTATGAAAAAAACGTAAAGTGTGAACTCAGTCTTATAGACTTTGAATTGATTGCCTCTCAACTGAGGGACACAGGACACCCATTCTAGTAAACAGGGCAAGGGGTCTTAGTTGTGGGACCATCAGCAATCAGACTCTAATTACCTGTGGATAGCTGATAAATATTGATTTGGGGAAAACTTTAATATCTTATTACCACACCAAAAAATGCTGCTGAAAGATAGTCAAAGGAAACCCCTGCTGACCATTAGATTTTTTATAACATTATTGAGTTGGAAAACCCCTTTAAAATAGCAATAAAAGTTGCGACCATCATGTCTCAATATCTATAAGCTTCAAAATCCCTTAACCTCCAACTTTATATGACATATGGATGCTACTTTTTTTTACATGAAATTAAGCATCATTTGTTTCATATTACCGAATTCCCAGTGCAAAGAAAGTTCAGACATAAAACTCGTTTAAGCCACTAATTTTAATGTCAAACATACTCACTTGTATTTTTAACTTTTTAATTATTATTTTTTTTCTTTTTACATTTTTCTTAGATACCCTAGTCTTTATGTTTTTACTTAGTGTCACATGCCGAATTAATTGCTAAATTGTGCTTTCGTTTACAGCTTTAATTAATTGTTTCACTAAAGTCCCAAATATTCCGTCCTCTTTATTATTAGATCGGATAAAGAACCAGTGCTTTTCAAAGTTATTTATTAAGAAAAAAAAACAGTTTGGAAAGCGGGAATTTACTTTCCCCTGTTGTTTGTTCCAATTTATATCCCCTTTTGTTGTTATTTTTATACATTACCACAACTGTGTCCTTCCTGTGGCTGTTCTATTGGAAAAGCAAAGGACTTGGGTTGATTTAGATGGAAACGCGTTTCATGTGGTATTATAACTGAAATATGGGTTTCTTAGTCTGGAAATATTATTCTTGTGGGGTTTCTGCTGGAAATCTGTGGTATCTGACTAGGCACAAGACTCAGACTTTTTATTGGTATTATTTTTTCTGTTAAACAGAAGACTCAGTGAATGAGTATAGTGATATTAGGAAGCTTTTCTTTACACCTGTTACCCACGGGTTGCTCTGTCTGATTTAAAGGGATAATGCAACTGATTAGGAATCATATCCAGAATGCAGGGAATTGACTTTGTCTTTTAAATGAAATTGAAGTTATGCTCTTTCCAGCGGGTAGTGGATAACTTTCTGATCACTGAGGGGTTGATGGCTGGGACCTATTACCGTCTAAATAGGGAGAGGTCTAATGTGTGCACTTACGTTCCATCTATTCACTATGAGACAGTCAAAGATAGTAAAGCTTTGTACTTGGCTATCAACATCAGTCTGATGAACAAATCAATGGAGTAGAGGTTTGCATGCTTGACCTCCATTCCATTCTATAGAGCCTTGTTGTTGAGAAGAATAAAGGTCCCAGTGATTTGCGTCTCTGATATATCACTAGGTAACTCTGCCTTTGCTACACCACTGGCCAGTTCTGCTTGGACTCTATGACAAACCCAGCTTTGCTATATCACTGGATAAATCTGCTACAGTGCTGGCCAGTTCTGCATGAACTCTGTGACAAGCCCAGCTCTGCTAAATCACTGTGTAACTCTACAACACTGCTGGTCAATACTTCCTACACTCTGTGACAAACCCAGTTTTGCTATATTACTGGGAAAATCTGCTACAGAACAGGCAGTTATGCCTGAACTCTGTGACAATCCTACCTCTGCTGCGTCACTGGGTAAATCTGCTACAGTTCTGGCCAGTTCTGCCTGAACTATGTGACATGCCCAGCTCTGCTACATCACTGTGTAACTCTACTACTCTGCTATACTACTGGACCATTTTTGCTCTGGATCCACTTCACGTAGCTGTTTCTCTACTTCCTCGGTGAGTCAACTCTTGTTCAATGTTCGACCAGTTGCAGTGACTTCTAAATTCTTGTATACATTTAATTTAAAGGTTTTTTATGCAACATACTGATATATGTAACGGGTCTGGGAGGTGGAACCTCTGAGCTACTATACAAAGGGGCAGTCCTTGTAAGGAAGCGGGTGGCTCCCAGGGAAGGCGGGCAGGTAGTCACGGCAAGTGACAAGGACAGTCTCTGGATAGAAGGGCAGGAGGCCACGGCAAGTGACGGGAACAGTCTCTTGACAGGCAGGTGGTCACGGCAAGTGACAGCAGGGTAGGAGTCTCTAGACAGGCAGGTGGTCACGGCAAGTGACAGCACGGTAAGAGTCTCTCGGCTGGCTGGCAGGTGGTCACGGCAAGTGACGGCAGAGCCTCCAGGTAGGCTAACTGGCGGGTAGCAGGTGAGCGCTCCCAGGTGAGCAGGTAAGAGTCTCTCGGCTGGCTGACAGGTGGTCACGGCAAGTGACGGCAGAGCCTCCAGGTAGGCTAGCTGTCGGGTAGCAGGTGAGCGCTCCCAGGTGAGCGGGTAAGAGTCTCTCGGCTGGCTGGCAGGTGGTCACGGCAAGTGACGGCAGAGCCTCCAGGTAGGCTAGCTGGCGGGTAGCAGGTGAGCGCTCCCAGGTGAGCGGATAAGAGTCTCTCGGCTGGCTGGCAGGTGGTCACGGCAAGTGACGGCAGAGCCTCCAGGTAGGCTAGCTGGAGGGTAGCAGGTGAGCGCTGCCAGGTGAGCGGATAAGAGTCTCTCGGCTGGCTGGCAGGTGGTCTCAGGCAGGTATCAGGCAGGTATCAGGCAGGTATCAGGCACGTGCTTCCTGATCCGCAGGCGGACTGGTCCATAGACAGACTGACGGATGCTGGTAGACAGACTGTCGGACCGTAGGGAATGCAAGCAGGTAGACAGAGCTAGAAAACAGACTGGCAACGGGACCTGAGGGCTGAAGCAGAGGTGAAAGGCTTTGCAACAATTTTGCTCGGGCACCTCCATTTTGGAGGAGGTGCCTTATATATGGGAGCTCCACCGCCAATTGGCCGGGGACTCCTTAGGACGGCGCACGCGGCCCCTTTAAGAGAGAGGGAGCGCGCGCGCCCTAAGCACAGTGCCCGGGAAGCAGCGAGTGCTGCCAGCAGCGCGGGAAGAGGACGCCGAGGACGGAGCAGGGAGGTGAGAGGAACGGCGTCTCTGCCTAGCAGGAGGCAGGGATGCCGACGCTACAATATATATCAACCAGACAGTGGCTCAAAGGCCTAAAAAACAAAAATATTCAAGCATGTATGTAAAGAAATCTTTTTGTGTGTGCATTTCAGATGAATAGCCATTTCCCTACTCCTCTTCACTATCCTGTGCATGGCTATAGGATGACTGGCTGCATTAGGAGCCTCTCCCTATTCCCTGTCTGCAATAGAGCAAAAAGTTTAAGCTCCGCCCTGTTCATCCTTAAGATTGGTGGGAATCCCAGATGTTGAACCTCCACCAATCTTAAAGGGATGATTGTCCAGGCTTGGGACTCAAGTCTTAAGTCATTTTATGGGACTGTAGACTTGTGAATCCTGACAGTGTGCACTGTTCGCACTGTCAGTCAGGATTATCCAGTGCAATTTGCATACTTCCAGCCACATTCCTAATAGATGTGCACAGCCTTGCTCAATTCACTTGGTAGAGCCTGTCTAGTCGGTACATGACTGCATGTATGCAAATCAACTACTTGTGTTCACTCACCGGTCCGCTTCTGATATTGGAGAATCCTGAAAGTGCACACTGTGCGCACTGTGAGGATTCACAAGTTTGCAGTTACATAGAGTGACTGCAGACTTGAGCCCCAAGCCTGGACAAGCCCTTTAAAGTGAACAGCATATGTTAGAAATCTCCTAAAGCAAACATTGGAATATCCCTTAAAAGGAGAGCATTTACTTGGAGCAAGTCATTTGTATATTTTTAATATTTAAAATAATTTATATTCTTTTAAAAACAAAATAATGAAGATGGTATATATGACTCGCCCCCTGGGCCGTGGGGCACTCGGATCCGGGCAGTAGGGAAACGATGGGGGTAGTAGTGGCAACCCGGTTCCGTGGCTCAGGGTGGTCAGACTGAATGGTAGTCTGCTATGCACTATTGATAATGTCCGACTACGCCACCCGTGGATTGTGGTTATTAGGAACCGCCGCAGCATGCAGACCGCTGGGGCTGATGAGGTGTGCAGCTAGGGTAGTGTGACTCCCCATGGGAAGAGTGCGGCCCCAGGGCAGTATAATGGATGGTGGGAGTGATGGTGGTGAGAGTACCAGTACCGATAGTGCTGGAGGCGCGAAGGAGCACACAGACAACAGGTTGCAGTCCAGGGTCTTTACTAAAACAGGTAAACTGACCCATAAACAGTCCCGGCTAGGAGGGGACCTGGATGTCTGAGAGCAATTGGGAGATTGGCCCTGGTCAGGGTGAGGGTGTAGGCCTACCGAGGTTTCTGCGCTCCTTCTGGCTATCTCCTCCTTATAGGGTAACAGCCCACGTTTCCGAGCTCTCCGTGTACTCTCGCCTGTATGGCCTGCAACGTGGGTTCCTTTCTGCTCCCGGCCTGGAACGGCTTTCCTGGTCCCTTCTGTTGTGGCAGGGCCTTCAGGCTTCTTAGGCCAAGGAATATACAGTCCCCTGCAGACTGGTTATCTGCTGGAGAATGTGGAATCCTCCCAGCCTCAGACACCAAAGTCTGGTAAATTAAGTCCTTTATCTGCCAAGACAGGCTCACTTCGCCTCTTGTCTCTGGCTTGTGGCTCTCCTCCTGCCACACTTCCTCTTAGGTGCAATACAACTTTCTGTCCCTGCTCTGCTCTGGGACAAGTCTCAGTCCTGAGACAGGTCGTCAAGTTCTTCCTAACCCTGCCCCCAGTACCAGCTTTTATAGGGGCAGCCTGCTCCCCCTACTGGCCTGAGACAGGAGGCATTGCATGCTAATGTTCCCCTGACTAGAGAACCTCCCCCTTGCTCTCAGACACAGCTTTATTACATTTTGTGGCATCCAGGCCAGGGTGACACATATACATACAGTACAGACCAAAAGTTTGGACACACGTTCTCATTTAAAGATTTTTCTGTATTTTCATGACTATGAAAATTGTACATTCACACTGAAGGCATCAAAACTGTGAATTAACACATGTGGAATTATATACTTAACAAAAAAGTGTGAAACAACTGAAAATATGTCTTATATTCTAGGTTCTTCAAAGTAGCCACCTTTTGCTTTGATGACTGCTTTGCACACTCTTGGCATTCTCTTGATGAGCTTCAAGAGGTAGTCACCGGAAATGGTCTTCCAACAATCTTGAAGGAGTTCCCAGAGATGCTTAGCACTTGTTGGCCCTTTCGCCTTCATTCTGCGGTCCAGCTCACCCCAAACCATCTCAATTGGGTTCAGGTCTGGTGACTGTGGAGGCCAGGTCATCTGGCGTAGCACCCCATCATTCTCCTTCTTGGTCAAATAGCTCTTACACAGCCTGGAGGTGTGTTTGGGGTCATTGTCCTGTTGAAAAATAAATGATGGTCCAACTAAACGCAAACCGGATGGAATAGCATGCCACTGCAAGATGCTGTGTGTAGTGCCGGCGTCCCTGCCCTCTGCTAGGCAGGGACGCTGTTCCCCTCACCGCTCTGCTCCGTGCCCGGCGTCCCTCTCCCGCTCTGCTGGCAGCGCGCGCTCCTTCCCGGCCACTGTGCTTAGGGCGCGCGCGCGCGCCCTCCCTCCCTCTTAAAGGGGCCGCGCGCGCCGTCCTAAGGAGTCCCCGGCCAATGGCCGGAGGACTTTACCATATATAAGGCACCTCCTCCAAAATGGAGGTGCCCGAGCAATGTTGTTGCACTGTTCACTACTCTGCTTCAGCCCTCAGGTCCCCTTGCCAGTTACCTGCCAGTTACCTGCCAGATTCCTGCCTGATTATCTGCTACCTGCCTGCTAGTCTGAGGTCCGACGGTCTGCCTTACTACTCCTGTCAGTCTGTCTAAGGACCAGCCTGCCCGCTCATCTGGGAGCGCACATCAGCCACCTGCCTGCTTGCCTGAGGTCCGACGGTCTGCCTTCCAACTCCTGTCAGTCTGTCTATGGACCAGCTTGCCCGCTCACCTGGGAGCACACACCTGCTACCTGCCTGCTAGTCTACCTGGAGGCTCCGCCGTCACGTGCTGTGACCACCTGCCTGTCCAGTGACTCCTGCTCGCTCACCTGGGAGCGCTCATCTGCTGCCTGTCTGCTAGCCTACCTGGAGGCTCTGCCGTCACGTGCTGTGACCACCCGCCTGTCCAGAGACTTCTGCCCACTCACCTGGGAGCGCTCATCTGCCGCCTGTCTGTTGGTCTTCCTGGAGGCTCCGCCGTCACATGCTGTGACCACCCGTTCATCCAGAGACTCTCGCCTGCTCACCTGGGAGCTCACGTCTATCATCAGCCGCCACAGGTCGTACCAACCCTTTACCTAGAGACTGCCCCGGTCACTTGCCGTGACCATCTGCCCGTTCATTCAGAGACTGCCCCGGTCACTTGCCGTGACCATCTGCCCGTTCATTCAGAGACTGCCGGTCACTTGCCGTGACCATCAGCCCGTTCATCCAGAGACTGCCCCGGTCACTTGCCGTGACCTCCAGCTCGTTCACTCAGAGACTGTCCCGGTCACCTGCTGTGACCTCCTGCCCGTCTTCCCTGGTCGCCACCCGCTCCCTTACAAGGACTGCCCCCTTGTATAGTAGCTCAGAGGTTCCGCCTCCCAGACCCGTTACAGTTTGCTCGGGCCATGGAACCCGGTGGTACCCAAGCTCCCTCGCTCTCGGACCTGTGTCATGAACTGTCCCGTCAAAGGTCCCAACAGGAGTCCATCCTGGGTCACCTGCGGAATGTCAATACTCGCCTGGACACTCTGACTGCTCCACCAACAACCTCCGCCAGTGCCATGTCTCGCAATCCGGCAGCTCCGCTGTCCACTAACACCATGATATCCTACCCCGGACCTCGGCTTTCTGCACCTCCTCGCTTCGGAGGCGACTCAGCCCAGGCTCGGGGCTTCATAAATCAGTGCACCCTGCACTTTGAACTATTGTCCCACCAGTTTAACTCCGACCGAGCCAAAATTGCATTCATCATGTCCCATCTCACCGGGGAGGCCCTGGCCTGGCTAAATCCTCTATGGTAGAGAGGAGACCCCCTGGTGTCCAACTTGCCTGCTTTTCTCACGGCTTTCCGGAAAGTCTTCGACGAACCCGGACGGAAGACCTCATCCGCATCATCGTTGCTACGCCTCCGTCAGGAGAGTCTCACCGTGGGCCAATATGCCATACGGTTCCGTACCCTTGCCTCGGAGCTGGCCTGGGATAACGACGCTCTGGTTTCCGTCTTCTGGGAGGGTCTGTCCGGCCGTATTAAAGATGAACTTGCCGGTCGGGACATTCCTACCACTCTCGATGACTTAATAACTCTTGCCACCCGGATTGACCTACGGTTCCAGGAGCGTGCCAGAGAGGTCACCCGTGAGAGGAGGTTACCACGTCTAGCTCCTACTTTTCAGAAACCCGTCACTCCTTCTGTCTCTAACCAGGTACACCCTCCTGAGCCTATGCAGGTCGACCAGACCAAGATGGTCAAGACCCGTCAGGACTTACGCCGTGCCGAGGGGACCTGCTTCTACTGTGGCAGTAAGGAGCACCGGATCCGTGCCTGCCCGGAGAGGTCGGGAAACGCCTGTGTCTAGGTTCGCTCAGAGAGGTCCACCTAGACAAGAATAAATCCTCTCCATCCCTGCTGTTGTCAGTTTCAATCGTCTACGGGGAGAACCGTTATTTCGAACTAGCCCAACTGGACTCTGGAGCAGCCGGGAATCTTATTTCACAGTCCCTGGTAGAGAAATACCGCATCCCCACCAAACCTCTGGCTGTACCCTTGTCTGTTGCTGCCGTGGATGGGGGGCTCTTACCACGCCCCATCCAACTCATCACCGAATCCATTACTCTGCAGGTGGGAATGCTGCATTCTGAAAGTATCTCCTTCCATGTTCTGCCTGGACTCTCTCACGCCCTCTTGCTAGGCCTACCTTGGCTCCAGAAACATGCACCCGTTCTTGACTGGCAGACCGGAGAAGTCCTTCGCTGGGGACAGGGCTGCCATAAGACCTGTCTGGTTCCCGTTCATCCCGTCCGTCCTTCTCCTACCCCAGCTAATCTACCTGGACTTCCGATTCCTTATTGGTCTTATGCTGATGTCTTTAATAAAAAGGAGGCAGAGACACTACCCCCTCATAGACCATACGACTGCCCTATCGACCTGTTACCTGGTACTTCTCCTCCCCGTGGGCGTATTTATCCATTATCCGCTGCTGAGACCCGGTCGATGTCCGAATATATTGAGGAGAATCTGGCCAGGGGATTCATCCGGAAATCTACCTCCCCGGCGGGAGCAGGCTTCTTTTTCGTCAAAAAGAAGGACGGCTCTCTCCGTCCCTGTATAGACTATAGAGGCCTTAACCAGATCACGGTGAAGAATAAGTACCCCCTTCCGCTCATTCCGGAGTTATTTGATCGTCTGAGGGGGGCTAGAATCTTCACCAAACTGGACCTCCGTGGGGCGTACAACCTGGTTCGTATCCGTCAGGGGGATGAATGGAAGACGGCATTCAACACCCGGGACGGCCACTATGAATATCTGGTAATGCCCTTTGGCCTCTGTAACGCTCCTGCCGTCTTTCAAGAGTTGGTCAATGACATCTTCCGGGACCTTCTCTACTCCTGCGTAGTGGTGTACCTGGACGACATCTTGGTCTTCTCTCCGGATCTCCAGACTCACCGGAGGGATGTTCGTCAGGTCCTGCTCAGGCTCAGGCAGAACCATCTCTACGCTAAATATGAGAAGTGCCTCTTTGAGCAGACCTCGCTTCCATTTCTGGGCTACATTATCTCTCAGACCGGCCTACAAATGGATCCTGAGAAACTGTCTGCCATCGAGAAATGGCCCCGACCAGAGGGGTTGAAGGCTATTCAACGGTTCCTGGGCTTCGCCAACTATTACCGCCTCTTCATCCCGCACTTCTCTTCCCGGACTGCCCCAATTTCCGCGCTCACCCGTAAGGGTACTAATCCCAAAGAGTGGCCGCCCGAAGCAGAGGAGGCCTTTCTTTCCCTAAAACAGGCCTTCTCTTCCGCCCCGGTGCTGCATCGCCCGGACGGCAACAAGCAGTTCTTCCTGGAAGTTGACGCCTCCTCCTCTGGAGCCGGAGCGGTACTTACTCAAAAATCATCTTCCGGGAGAATGGTAACTTGTGGCTTCTTCTCCAAACTCTTCTCTTCTTCTGAGCGCAACTATTCCATAGGAGACCGAGAGTTATTGGCCATCAAGCTGGCATTGGAGGAGTGGCGTTACCTACTCGAGGGGGCTCTTCATCCGGTAATAATTTACACTGACCACAAGAACTTGGCTTACCTCCAGCATGCCCAGAGACTTAACCCGCGCCAAGCCCGGTGGTCCTTGTTTTTTGCTCGCTTTGATTTTGTTCTTCATTTTCGCCCGGCTGACAAAAACGTCAAAGCAGACGCCTTGTCCCGATCCTTTCTGGTGTCCGATCTCGAGGAAGAACCTAAACATATCATCGATCCCGCCAGAGTAATGCAGGTGGCTCCCGTGAGTCTAAATCGTCTCCCTCCCGGTAAGACGTTTGTTTCAGTACCTGATCGGGAGAAGATCCTACACTGGGGCCATTCGTCTAAACTAGCTGGCCACGCCGGTCAGAAAAAGACCCTCCAGCTTATTGCCCGGCACTATTGGTGGCCTACCCTGCACAAGGACATAATAGACTTTGTTTCTGCCTGTGTGTCCTGCGCCCGCAACAAAGTCCCGAGACATCTGCCAGCCGGACGCCTCCTTCCGCTTCCTGTACCTGCTGCCCCCTGGCAGCATATAGCAATGGACTTTATAACTGATCTCCCCGTCTCTGCCGGTTGTACGGTCATTTGGGTGGTCGCTGACCGCTTTTCCAAGATGGCTCACTTTATTCCCCTGCCAGGCCTTCCGTCTGCACCCGAGCTGGCTAAAGACTTTATCCGCCACATCTTCCGTCTTCATGGCCTGCCCCTCCACATCGTGTCGGATCGTGGGGTACAGTTCACCTCACGTTTCTGGAGAGCCACTTGTAAACTACTAGACGTCACCCTGGACTTCTCTTCCGCTTACCACCCACAGTCCAATGGTCAAGTGGAGCGGATCAATCAGAACCTGACCAGTTACCTCCGGCACTTCGTTAATGCCCACCATTCTGACTGGGTGGATCTCCTACCATGGGCCGAGTTCTCTTATAATAATCACGAGAGCGAATCCTCCTCCAAATCCCCGTTTTTTGTAGTCTTTGGTCAGCATCCTCGGATTCCTTTTCCTGTCTCCACCTCTGTGGACAACCCGGCTGCGGAATCTCTCGTTAGCAAATTTTCCTCCATATGGTAGAGTACCCGGTCCGCACTCCTTCTGTCATCCGAGCGTATGAAAAGACACGCTGACAAAAAACGCCTGGATCCTCCACAATTTCGTCCAGGAGATAAAGTCTGGCTCTCATCTAAATATGTTTGACTCAAGATACCTTCTTACAAGTTAGGGCCTCGGTTCATCGGTCCTCTGGAGGTCATCAGTCAGATCAACCCGGTGGCCTATAAATTGAAACTCCCGGCCAACTTACGGATCCCTAACTCCTTCCATGTATCTCTCCTCAAACCCGTGGTGCTTAACTCTTTTTCCAAGTCTACAGGTACGCCTCCTGCTCCGGTTTCTGCTGAGGACGAGTTTGAGGTAGAGAACATTCTTGCCACCAAAAGGGTAAGAGGAAAGACCTTTTTTCTGGTAGATTGGAAGGGGTTTGGTCCTGAGGAGAGAACGTGGGAGCCCCGGGAGAACATCCATGCCCCTCTCATCCTAGCTAAATTTCTATCTGGCCTAAAAAAGGGGGGGCCTAAAGGGGGGGTACTGTAGTGCCGGCGTCCCTGCCCTCTGCTAGGCAGGGACACTGTTCCCCTCACCGCTCTGCTCCGTGCCCGGCGTCCCTCTCCCGCTCTGCTGGCAGCGCGCGCTCCTTCCCGGCCACTGTGCTTAGGGCGCGCGCGCGCGCCCTCCCTCCCTCTTAAACGGGCCGCGCGCGCCGTCCTAAGGAGTCCCCGGCCAATGGCCGGAGGACTTTACCATATATAAGGCACCTCCTCCAAAATGGAGGTGCCAGAGCAATGTTGTTGCACTGTTCACTACTCTGCTTCAGCCCTCAGGTCCCGTTGCCAGTTACCTGCCAGTTACCTGCCAGATTCCTGCCTGATTATCTGCTACCTGCCTGCTAGTCTGAGGTCCGACGGTCTGCCTTACTACTCCTGTCAGTCTGTCTAAGGACCAGCCTGCCCGCTCATCTGGGAGCGCACATCAGCCACCTGCCTGCTTGCCTGAGGTCCGACGGTCTGCCTTCCAACTCCTGTCAGTCTGTCTATGGACCAGCTTGCCCGCTCACCTGGGAGCACACACCTGCTACCTGCCTGCTAGTCTACCTGGAGGCTCCGCCGTCACGTGCTGTGACCACCTGCCTGTCCAGTGACTCCTGCTCGCTCACCTGGGAGCGCTCATCTGCTGCCTGTCTGCTAGCCTACCTGGAGGCTCTGCCGTCACGTGCTGTGACCACCCGCCTGTCCAGAGACTTCTGCCCGCTCACCTGGGAGCGCTCATCTGCCGCCTGTCTGTTGGTCTTCCTGGAGGCTCCGCCGTCACATGCTGTGACCACCCGTTCATCCAGAGACTCTCGCCTGCTCACCTGGGAGCTCACGTCTATCATCAGCCGCCACAGGTCGTACCAACCCTTTACCTAGAGACTGCCCCGGTCACTTGCCGTGACCATCTGCCCGTTCATTCAGAGACTGCCCCGGTCACTTGCCGTGACCATCTGCCCGTTCATTCAGAGACTGCCCCGGTCACTTTGCGTGACCATCAGCCCGTTCATCCAGAGACTGCCCCGGTCACTTGCCGTGACCTCCAGCCCGTTCACTCAGAGACTGTCCCGGTCACCTGCTGTGACCTCCTGCCCGTCTTCCCTGGTCGCCACCCGCTCCCTTACAAGGACTGCCCCCTTGTATAGTAGCTCAGAGGTTCCGCCTCCCAGACCCGTTACACTGTGGTAGCCATGCTGGTTCAGTATGCCTTCAATTTTGAATAAATCCCCAACAGTGTCACCAGCAAAGCACCCCCACATCATCACACCTCATCCTCCATGCTTCACGGTGGGAACCAGGCATGTAGAGTCCATCCGTTCACCTTTTCTGCGTCGCACAAAGACATGGTGGTTGGAACCAAAGATCTCAAATTTGGACTCATCAGACCAAAGCACAGATTTCCACTGGTCTAATGTCCATTCCTTGTGTTCTTTAGCCCAAACAAGTCTCTTCTGCTTGTTGCCTGTCCTTAGCAGTGGTTTCCGAGCAGCTATTTTACCATGAAGACCTGCTGCACAAAGTCTCCTCTTAACAGTTGTTGAAGAGATGTGTCTGCTGCTAGAACTCTGTCTGGCATTGACCTGGTCTCTAATCTGAGCTGCTGTTAACCTGCGATTTCTGAGGCTGGTGACTCGGATAAACTTATCCTCAGAAGCAGAGGTGACTCTTGGTCTTCCTTTCCTGGGGCGGTCCTCATGTGAGCCAGTTTCTTTGTAGCGCTTGATGGTTTGTGCAACTGCACTTGGGGACATTTTCAAAGTTTTCCCAATTTTTCGCACTGACTGACCTTCATTTCTTAAAGTAATGATGGCCACTCATTTTTATTTACTTAGCTGCTTTTTTCTTGCCATAATACAAATTCTAACAGTCTATTCAGTAGGACTATCAGCTATGTATCCCACAGACTTCTGCACAACACAACTGATGGTCCCAACCCCATTTATAAGGCAAGAAATCCCACTTATTAAACCTGACAGGGCACACCTGTGAAGTGAAAACCATTTCCGGTGACTACCTCTTAAAGCTCATCAAGAGAATGCCAAGAGTGTGCAAAGCAGTCATCAAAGCAAAAGCTGGCTACTTTGAAGAACCTAGAATATAAGACACATTTTCAGTTGTTTCACACTTTTTTGTTAAGTATATAATTCCACATGTATTAATTCATAGTTTCGATGCCTTCAGTGTGAATGTACAATTTTCATAGTCATGAAAATACAGAAAAATCTTTAAATGAGAAGGTGTGTCCAAACTTTTGGTCTGTACTATATATATATACACACGTGGTCAAAATTGTTGGTACCTCTCGTTTAATGAAAGAAAAACCCACAATGGAAACAGAAATAACTTGAATCTGACAAAAGTAATAATAAATTAAAAATCTATGAAAATGAACAAATGAAAGTCGGACATTGCTTTTCAACCCTGATTCCACAGAATGTTTAAAAAAATTAAACTCATGAAATAGACCTGGACAGAAATGATGGTACCCTTGAAAATAATGTGACAAAAGGGACATGTTAAATCAAGTTGTGTCTACTAATTAGCATCACGGGTGTCTACAATCTTGTAATCAGTCAGTGGGCCTGTATATAGGGCTGCAGATACTCACTGTGCTGTTTGGTGACATGGTGTGTACTACACTCAACATGGACCAGAGGAAGCAAAGGAAAGAGTTGCCTCAGGAGATTAGAAAGAAAATTATAGACAAGCATGTTAAAATGTTAAAGGTAAAGGTTATAAGACCATCTCCAAGCAGCTTGATGTTCTTGTGACTACAGTTGTACATATTATTCAGAAATTTAAGATCCATGGGACTGTAGCCAACCTCCCTGGACGTGGCTGCAGGAGGAAAATTGATGACAAATCAAAGAGACGGATAATACGAATGGTAACAAAAGAGCCCAGGATAACTTCTAAAGAGATTAAAGGTGAACTTCAAGCTCAAGGAACATCAGTGTCAGATCACACCATCTGTCATTGTTTGATCCAAAGTGGACTTCATGGGAGACGACCAAGGAGAACACCATTGTTGAAAAAAAATTATAAAAAAGCCAGACTGGAATTTGCCAAACTACATGTTGACAAGTTACAAAGCTTCTGGGAGTATGTCCTATGGACAGATGACACAAAAATGGAAGTTTTTGGCAAAGCACATCAGCTCTATGTTCACAGACGGAAAAATGAAGCATATCAAGAAAAGAACACTGTCCCTACTGTGAAACATGGAGGAGGCTCTGTTATGTTCTGGGGCTGGTCTGCTACATCTGGCACAGGGTGTCTTGAATCTGTGCAGGGTACAATGAAATCTCAAGACTATCAAGGGATTCTAGAGAGAAATGTGCTACCCAGTGTCAGAAAGCTTGGTCTCAGTTGCATGTGTAGCGCCCCGAGGGCTCGGTTGCTACAGGGGTATTGCACCTCACCCAGAGGTGTGATATTCCACTCCCAGGTAAGGATGGAGTGTGGACCAGGGCTCAGTTAGCTGCATACACACACTCACCCCATTTCCGGGGGACAGCTCGACGGTGCTCCCATTTATGCAGGCACAACTGACCATGTCCCTGGCTGGAGTGGGGAGGGGGGAGAGAACCCAGTGATGTAGGAGCAGAAGAGGACGGTTTCTGGAGCATAGGAAGGAGCTCATTGGGTGCAGATCACCTGAGCTCAGACACAGAGAAGCAGATAAAAGGTGGGAGCCATCTTAGTCAGAGAGTTCAGTTCAGTTCGGAGAAGCAGAGCAGAGTAAAGGAGTAGAGAGCTGACAGGGAGCCGAGGCTCAGCCTGAGCTCAGCTCCACGAGGCAGGCCTAGAGAGAAGGCCGGGGCCAGAGAGGAGAAGGAGAAGGAAGGAGAAGAGACAGAGGAGTAGAAAGGCTCCAGAAACAAGTAGGCAGAAGGAACCCTAAGAGAGCAGAACGGACAGCAACCGTTGCAAACCCGTGTTATATCGGGTGAAGGGTCAGGCTGTGGAAGGGTACCGGATTCCCAAGTTGGTGGAGGTAAATTATCCCTCAGCCAAGAACCGGAGGTCGTGATCATTTATTGGTGCGAGCCTCCGCCAAACCTGCTAGGAAGGCGCCATATAGGATAGCGGGAAGCGGAGGCCAACGCTTACCCGACACGGTCCACGGTAGCTGGACAGAAGTTTGGTCACTGGTGGGGCATGAGAGGCCAGAGAAAGGACAGAAGGGGGTCCTATGCCATACTCCTGAATTGCCTGGGGGTTGACCGAGCCCCTCACCTGGTGGACGCAGCACGGCTTGGGCAGTCATTGCTGACAGAAGTGACTTGGATAACAACTGTGAGTAAAAGACCCTGGACTGCATCATTGGACTCTGTGTGATTTCTGCTGCACCGGCACCATCACCCCCAGCATCCCCCTACACTGCCCTGAGGCTACACTCTTCCCGTGGGGAGTTATCCTACCCCTGTGCTGCACACCAACACCAGCCTCAGCGGTCTGCCTCGCAGCGGCGGTTATCTCTGACCGCAATCCACGGGTGGCATAGTCGGACATTCAAAACACTGATAAATAGACTGCCACAATTTGGTCTGACCACCCTGAGCCACGGGATCGGGTTGCCACTACTACCCCCATCAGCTCCGTACACCAGAAGGCCCGGTTCCAGGTACCCCACAGCTCAGGGGGCAAGGCAGCTTTGGCGTAGTCGGCAGGATTGTGACCAACCCGCCACAAACGGGTATTGCGTGCCTGAAAAGAGACTGTTTCACTGTATTGAACGGACGCCATAATGTGCGCACCAAAAGATAACAGGAAGCCACCTCCCATCGTGGGCCAGGTCCCAGAATGGCGCCAAAGAAGGAGCCCACCCCCAACAGTCATGAGTGCGGCTGTGGAGATGTCCATCAACGTGGGGGGGCTGCCCCTGAAAGTGATTGTCAGCAGATTGCCCCGGGACCACCCCCAACAGGGGCGGAAAGAGAAGAAAACCGAGGGGCAGGGTGTGGTTTGGATCAGTCTCACCAGACCACCCCCGGAGATGGAGAGCAGCACCAGCTCCAGCACCCTGGCAAGCGGCCTGCTGCAGGCTGAGGCGTCCCCGTACAGCCTCACGGAGCTCATTGCTCAGCTCCCCGCAGAAGACCCTGAATTCCTGAGGACAGCGCTGAAGGAGTTGGACCGGAGGATGGTCTGGGCGCAGAGGGAAGTCATCACTGGATGGAGGGAGGAGATGGCCTGGCGGGTCGCGACCCGGCAGCAAGAGATGCTGCCAGAATCCGGCAGCGCGCCTGCCCCCGAGGACAGAGAGAGAAGTCCGGAGGCCAAGAACAGCGCTGCCGTGGAGGCAGGTAAGGCAGACTCCCCTGCCCCTGGTCCTGACGCCGTAGGCTTACCCCTGGATCCCGCCGCGGAGCCAGGAGTCCCGGGAGCCGCTGCAGCTTCCACGCTCCCGCCGCATACACCTGGGCCTCAAGCCGCGAACACCGCCGCTGAACCACGTCCCCCGTTGTGCCCCCTGACCCCGGGTGCGGTAGGAAGCGGCCCGCTCCAGGCCCGGTCACAAGGCCTGACCACCCCAGGCGCCTCCAAACCGTGTGCGCCCCCGGTCCCGAAGCCACCACCCCTTGGGACTGACCTGTACAGCCAGCTCGCCGGACCCGATGGAGAGCCGGTCCCTGTACCAGAGGGATGGGTTCACCCAAGTCAGCGGAAAAACCTGTCTGCAGAGGTCGAGGCCCCGCTTGCTCCGCTCTTGCCCATACCACAGCCAGTCGCCGTCTCTCAGCTCCCGGAGGAAGAGGTCCAGGTAGGATGGGACCAGGTCGGGGAGGATGTGATGGGGTTTGCCCAGGAGACGCGGACGGCCGCAGTCCGCAGGCGGGAGATTTGTGAGCAACTTGCGAGGGAGGAGCGGGCACGGCGCCGGAAGAGGGAGTAGCTGCAGGCCCGGAGGAGAAGACACGAACCCGCCGAAACCCCCACGCAGCACGCGGTCTTAAAACAGCTGGGACCGTGGTGAAGTTCCACCAGGAGAAAGGGTGGGGGTTTATCCGGGACTCTGCCATAGCCACAGACCTCCATGTCGACAGGAGGGATGTGGAAGGCCACCTGCCAGTGCGGTCACCCGAAGCGGGAGTTGTTCCCGGGAGACATCGAGGCCTAAAAGGGTGGTATGCCCTCAATGTCCAGAGGGTGGAGGAGGAACAGTGCCGGGAGCATTGCTATTCAGAGGACCCGGACGGGTTTGAAGAATATTATGAGGAAGAAGGTGCGCAAGGAGGACACCGCTACTGAGAAGCGGCAGCGTACAAATATATATAGTTATGACGCGCCCCCTGGGACATATTCCTTTTTGAGGGGAATACCCGGCACCGGATCAGATGGGGGGTTGTAGTCTCCGAGCGGCTGTGACCCGGTCCCGTGCCCAGGGCGTCAAGCTCAGTGTTATGTGGCAGTCTTTACTGATGTTATTAAAGTTCGTTTTGTCGACTACGCCACCCGTTGTGATGCGGTCACTGTGGCCGCCGCTGCTGCTGGGTCCGCTGAGGCTGATGGTGGGTGCGCAGCTTGGTGGGATAACCCCCAACGGGAAGGGTATAGCCTCAGAGGGGACAGGCGCAGAGGATGGGGGTTGTGGTGGTGCGGTGCAGCCGGTAATGATGACAGACTCGGGTTGTGCAGTTAAGGGTCTTTACTTACTGCAGTTGTTATACGGGTCACTCTAGCTCCAAGTGACCACCCGAGCCGTGCTGCGACCACCAGGTCCTGGATCCGGCCAACCCCCAAACAAGTCCGGAGCGTGGCCCTGAGCTCTCTCTCTCTCTGTCCTCTCTTCAGCCGTCCCCACCAGTGATTCACCTAAATCCAGCTCCCTCGGGCCTTCTGTTGTGCAACCTTTGGCCTCAGGTTCCCTGACCCTCCGTGTGGTGTGCCTTCAGGGTGAATGTAGTGGGTGACCGTGACAGACACTGCCCACGGTCTCCGGTCTCTGGCTGGGGAATGTCTTTACCCCCACCAGCTTGGGTTCCGGTACCCTTCTGCTGACTCCTCACCCGGTGATCTGATTTGGGTTCTTGGGTCCCTTCTTTGTCCCCCTCTGGGTCTTTCTGTACTCCACTCTCTCACTCTTCAGGCTCAGGTCTGCTCTGCTCCCTTGCTGCAGGCTGACTTCCTCTGCAGAAGACTTGTTCTCTCCTTCTGACTCTCTGCATCTGACTTGTCCTCTGCGTCTGACCCTGATCCTAGTTGGTGCCCTCCTTATATATCCCTCTATGTGTGAGCTCAGGTGACCAGCACCCAATGAGCTCCTACCACTACCCAGACTGCTCCCCCTATCTGCCCCTACACTACATGGGATGTTCCTCCCCCCTCCCACTCCAGCCAGGAACAGGCTCGGTCGCACCTGCACATTTCTAAGTGGGAGTGCCGTCGGCCTGCTCCTCTGGAATGGGATGTATGTAGTGCATGCAGTCTATCTGAGCTCAGTTCCACACTCCTTCCTTACCCGGGAGTGGAATATCACACCTCTGGGTTGAGGTGCAATACTCCTGTAGCAGCCGAATCCTCAGGGTGCTACATTCCCCCCTGGTAAATCACAGCACGTCCTCGGGCTGCAAAGACAAAAAACACCAAAACATACAACATTTTTATAAACATGTAAAACATATTAAATATTATACGAAATACTATATAAATATATATATAAACTTTTTCAGGTAAACAACATTCTCGTCGTCTCTTTCTCTCTTCTGTTTCTCTGGTCACCGTGCAACTCGTGACCAGGTAGAGTGCGACAGTCTTTTGTAAAACAGTTTCCCAAATAAAACCGGTAGGGGGCGCTTTAGCAAGCGCAACTATGTACAGGGAAATTTTGGCCGTTCTCAGTCCCCGGCCAGGTAAAGGGAAAGGGATGGCTGCTCACAGTCCTCAGCCTGGTATGGAAAGGGTTACAGGTAACAGTTCGCTGGTCCCAACGGGGACTATTTTAGCAGCAACAACAGTTCCAGTTTCAGTTTCAGTTCCGATTCACTGTGCCCCGACAGGCAACTATATACAGTCTCCTGCTCTGCCGCACTCAACGGCGTCTGCCTCCTGCTCTTATCTTACGGCTGGTGGTTTCTTCAGACCCGTCCGGGTCCTCTTGCTCCTCCTCCTCGCACCGCAACTCCTCCTCCGTCAAGCGATGCACGTGGAGGGCGTAAGGTCCCTTGGCACACTTGTGCCGGGTGAACGTTACCTCGTCACCGACGTAGAGGTCACGGCCTTTGTGACCCTCTGGCAGGTGGGACTCGACGTCCCGTCGTGTAACGAAGACGTCACCCATGGTGTTCCGGTCCCTTATGAAGCCCCACCCATGCTGCGCATTAAACTTTATTACCGTCCCGATGGTACGGGGACGATCTGCTGCACGGGGGTCCCTTCTGGTCCGACTCTTTTGCTCCGCGCTGCGGGTCTGGGCCCATTGCTCTTTGGCCTGCCTCTCCTCCCGCTCTCTCTTGAACTCTGCCAGCTGTTGACGGCAACACTCTGTGCGCGCTGCTGCAGCTGCCCGAGTCTCTCCGGTGAACCCCATCAAATCTTCTCCCGTGGGGTCCCACACGAACTGGGCTTCCTCGAGTGGAGGCGAGACCCGAGTCACGGGCTTCGGAGCCGGGATTAGGGGCTCACACAGGGGACCTAGTTGCTTCTGCCGCTCCAGCTCCAAGAATCCTTCGGGCCAGATGAAAGGCCGACCGTCCGGCCACGTTAGCTGGCTGAAGGGGTCCTCTCCCAGATGTGGCACCCTAGGTATTACGGGCGCGGGCGCGGTGGTGGTGGCGCCCGGGTTGCCCAGGCCTTGCGGCCAGGCCTGGGGCACCTGGAAGGTGAAGGGCACCGTTAGGACGGCGGCGCCCTGGGTTACCTGGCCTTGCGACCAGGCCGGAGGCTCCGCGGAGGTAGATGGCTCTGCTTTGGATGCGGCGCCCGGAAATGCTAGGCCCTGTGACCAGGCCGGAGGCTCCTCTTCCGGCGCCACGCTCCGGGTCACGATGCGTGACGTCATCGGGGTCGCGACGGCGGCTTCCGGTCGGGGCCTAGTCGGTGGCGGTGTCATGGCGGTCTCGGGTACGGCCGGGGGACCTTCGGGCTCTGCGACGGGGAGCTGGGGCAGGTAAGCGGTCTTCCGGTATGGGGTATAGGCATCCCCCTTACCTGCTGCCATGCGTCTCGCTCCCTCTTCTGCGCCGTCTCCGGCCTTGGGTCCTCCCGCGTCATCCGCAGAGGCAGTCGATGTCTTCTTCCAAGGGAGCGGGTTAGGTGGACAGGTTCCAGCTTGCTGGGCCATCTCCCGGCCCCACTCCGCCAGGATCTCCCTCTGCACTCGGGCCATCCTTCCCGCGAGGCCCTCCAGGGCACTCCGCGCGCACTCCCGATCTCGGGGAAGCTGCGCCAGGATCTCCGCTAAGCCTAGCGGGGTTGTTGACTCCAGCAGGCTCCTGACCATCGGGTCGGTGCTGCTCTGCTCTGCTTCCGGCAGGCTCCTGGCCAGCGGGCCGGTGCTGCTCTGCTCTCCTCCTTCTTCCTCCAGCAGGCTCCTGGCCAGCGGGCCGGTGCTGCTCTGCTGCCGCTCCATTCCCGGGTCCACTCTTTCTCTCCTCGACTCCGGGTGAGCTTCTCCGCTACTCCTCATTAGACCTCTTGCCTCCGGGTGCGCTCGTTCTACCCTGCTCCAGGCGACACCCATCTTCTCTCCTTTCTTTCGTCTCCTCCCACTTCGAGGGCGGTCCCGGGGCAACTCGGTGACTGTCAGCTCCAGGGGGAGTTCTTTCACGCTGACAGACACCTCCAGCATCACAGTCTCTGTTGGTGGGGGCGGTTTCCACTTTTGGCGCCATTTTCTGTCCTGGCCCACGATGGGAGGTGGCCTCTTGCTCTCCTTTGGCACGCCCATAATGGCGTCCGCTGCTCTTCCAAGGCGGGAAATCTGCGGTTTTGGCGGGAAGCGTCGCCCAGTGGCGGGAAACTCTGCAGATGGCGGGAACAAGCTGGAAATGGCGGACAATCGGCGGGAAACGACTGGTGATGGAGTCCGATGGCGTGGACCCTCCGGAACCGGCAGGAGTCTTCTTTCTGAGGTAAACTTGCACTTTTCTTCAGGCACGCAGTACCCGGGTGTTGCGGGCACGTAATCCTGCCGACTACGCCAAAGTTGACGCGCCCCCTGGGACATATTCCTTTTTGAGGGGAATACCCGGCACCGGATCAGATGGGGGGTTGTAGTCTCCGAGCGGCTGTGACCCGGTCCCGTGCCCAGGGCGTCAAGCTCAGTGTTATGTGGCAGTCTTTACTGATGTTATTAAAGTTCGTTTTGTCGACTACGCCACCCGTTGTGATGCGGTCACTGTGGCCGCCGCTGCTGCTGGGTCCGCTGAGGCTGATGGTGGGTGCGCAGCTTGGTGGGATAACCCCCAACGGGAAGGGTATAGCCTCAGAGGGGACAGGCGCAGAGGATGGGGGTTGTGGTGGTGCGGTGCAGCCGGTAATGATGACAGACTCGGGTTGTGCAGTTAAGGGTCTTTACTTACTGCAGTTGTTATACGGGTCACTCTAGCTCCAAGTGACCACCCGAGCCGTGCTGCGACCACCAGGTCCTGGATCCGGCCAACCCCCAAACAAGTCCGGAGCGTGGCCCTGAGCTCTCTCTCTCTGTCCTCTCTTCAGCCGTCCCCACCAGTGATTCACCTAAATCCAGCTCCCTCGGGCCTTCTGTTGTGCAACCTTTGGCCTCAGGTTCCCTGACCCTCCGTGTGGTGTGCCTTCAGGGTGAATGTAGTGGGTGACCGTGACAGACACTGCCCACGGTCTCCGGTCTCTGGCTGGGGAATGTCTTTACCCCCACCAGCTTGGGTTCCGGTACCCTTCTGCTGACTCCTCACCCGGTGATCTGATTTGGGTTCTTGGGTCCCTTCTTTGTCCCCCTCTGGGTCTTTCTGTACTCCACTCTCTCACTCTTCAGGCTCAGGTCTGCTCTGCTCCCTTGCTGCAGGCTGACTTCCTCTGCAGAAGACTTGTTCTCTCCTTCTGACTCTCTGCATCTGACTTGTCCTCTGCGTCTGACCCTGATCCTAGTTGGTGCCCTCCTTATATATCCCTCTATGTGTGAGCTCAGGTGACCAGCACCCAATGAGCTCCTACCACTACCCAGACTGCTCCCCCTATCTGCCCCTACACTACATGGGATGTTCCTCCCCCCTCCCACTCCAGCCAGGAACAGGCTCGGTCGCACCTGCACATTTCTAAGTGGGAGTGCCGTCGGCCTGCTCCTCTGGAATGGGATGTATGTAGTGCATGCAGTCTATCTGAGCTCAGTTCCACACTCCTTCCTTACCCGGGAGTGGAATATCACACCTCTGGGTTGAGGTGCAATACTCCTGTAGCAGCCGAATCCTCAGGGTGCTACAGTTACCCGTCAGGGTAAAGAAACTGTTACATAGAGTTACCCGGCATCGGGTCAGTTAAAACCGGCTGAGGACTGGGAGCAGCCAACTTTGTGAACTATCCGGCCGAGGACTGGGAGCGGTCAACTTTGTATATATTTGCACTTCATAAAGTGCCCCCTACTGGTTTTATAAGAAACTACAACAACTGACCTCAGAACAAAAACCCGTTAGAGGTGGCCGAAGATGAGGTCCAGCAGCTGGATCAGCTATGCCCTGCAGCCACCCCAGGGCCTACGTTGAGGTTTTATGAATGGGTCCCTCCTGTTAAAAGTTTTGCAAGTTTGCATTTTAGGGAAAAATGGACACCTGGTCGCAAGTTGCACAGTGGCCAGTGAAGAAGAGAATTTACTTAAAAAATGTTTTATCTGAAAAAGTTTTATATATAGAATTGTTATATATGCTGCTAGGAGAGTTACATGATATTGAAAATGTTTTGCATGATGACTGATAAAAGAGTTCCGGTGATATTAAAAATGTAGTATAATGTTTAGTAAAGAAAAATGGCTAACCGGGTTGAGAAAGAGAAAGTGTTTCCCATAAAGGGAATTGAATAATGTCGGCCGTTTTCTAACGTAAAAAAAAACAAAAAAACCTTTAATTCTGCATGTCTTGTAAATCAAATGTTTTTGCTTTGTTCCAGCCCGAGGACGTGCTGTGGTTTACCAGGGGGGAATGAAGTGCCCCGAGGGCTCGGTTGCTACAGGGGTATTGCACCTCACCCAGAGGTGTGATATTCCACTCCCAGGTAAGGATGGAGTGTGGACCAGGGCTCAGTTAGCTGCATACACACACTCACCCCATTTCCGGGGGACAGCTCGACGGTGCTCCCATTTATGCAGGCACAACTGACCATGTCCCTGGCTGGAGTGGGGAGGGGGGAGAGAACCTAGTGATGTAGGAGCAGAAGAGGACGGTTTCTGGAGCATAGGAAGGAGCTCATTGGGTGCAGATCACCTGAGCTCAGACACAGAGAAGCAGATAAAAGGTGGGAGCCATCTTAGTCAGAGAGTTCAGTTCAGTTCGGAGAAGCAGAGCAGAGTAAAGGAGTAGAGAGCTGACAGGGAGCCGAGGATCAGCCTGAGCTCAGCTCCACGAGGCAGGCCTAGAGAGAAGACCGGGGCCAGAGAGGAGAAGAGGAGAAGGAGAACGAAGGAAGGAGAAGAGACAGAGGAGTAGAAAGGCTCCAGAAACAAGAAGGCAGAAGGAACCCTAAGAGAGCAGAACGGACAGCAACCGTTGCAAACCCGCGTTATATCGGGTGAAGGGTCAGGCTGTGGAAGGGTACCGGATTCCCAAGTTGGTGGAGGTAAATTATCCCTCAGCCAAGAACCGGAGGTCGTGATCATTTATTGGTGTGACCCCCCGCCAAACCTGCTAGGAAGGCGCCATATAGGATAGCGGGAAGCGGAGGCCAACGCTTACCCGACACGGTCCGCGGTAGCTGGACAGAAGTTTGGTCACTGGTGGGGCACGAGAGGCCAGAGAAAGGACAGAAGGGGGTCCTGTGCCATACTCCTGAATTGCCTGGGGGTTGACCGAGCCCCTCACCTGGTGGATGCAGCACGGCTTGGGCAGTCATTGCTGACAGAAGTGACTTGGATAACAACTGTGAGTAAAAGACCCTGGACTGCATCATTGGACTCTGTGTGATTTCTGCTGCGCTGGCACCATCACCCCCAGCATCCCCCTACACTGCCCTGAGGCTACACTCTTCCCGTGGAGAGTTATCCTACCCCTGTGCTGCACACCAACACCAGCCTCAGCGGTCTGCCTCGCAGCGGCGGTTATCTCTGACCGCAATCCACGGGTGGCATAGTCGGACATTCAAAACACTGATAAATAGACTGCCACAATTTGGTCTGACCACCCTGAGCCACGGGATCGGGTTGCCACTACTACCCCCATCAGCACCGTACACCAGAAGGCCCGGTTGCGGGTACCCCACGACTCACGGAGCGAGAGGCACATGGGTCTTGCAACAGGATAATGACCCAAAACACACAGCTAAAAACACCCAAGAATGGCTAAGAGGAAAACATTGGACTATTCTGAAGTGACCTTCTATGAGCCCTGACCTAAATCCTATGGAGCATCTTTGGAAAGAGCTGAAACATGCCGCATGGAAAAGGCAACCTTCAAACACGAGACAACTGGAGCAGTTTGCTCATGAGGAGTGGGCCAAAATACCTGTGGAGAGGTGCAGAAGTCTCATTGACAGTTACAGGAATCGTTTGATTGCAGTGATTGCCTCAAAAGGTTGTTCAACAATATGCCGTCATTTCTGTCCAGGCCTATTTCATCAGTTTAATTTTTTTTTAATTCTGTGGAAGCAGGGCTGAAAAGCAATGTATGACTTTTAATTGTTCATTTTCATAGATTTTAAATTTATGATTACTTTTGTCAGATTAAATTTTTTTCTGTGACCATTATAGGTTTTTCTTTCATTAAACGATGGGTACCAACAATTTTGACCACTTGTGTATAGGATTGTCCGAAGTATGAGTAGACTCTTCCTTCTTACCTTAGCACTCCTAGTATCTCCAGCATTAGATGAGGTAGATACCAACAATTTTGACCACGTGTATATATATATATATATATATATATATATATATATATATATATATATGTATATATATATATATATATATATATATATATATATATATAATCAGTAAATGTAGATGCTTATTTCACTAAGACTGAAAATTTGTAGCTAAATCCTCATGTATTGGACAGCTCAAATAAATTTGCATTTACAAATCCAATTTTGGAGTTTTTCATAAATGTACTTGTTTCTGGGCCGAAGGGTTGAAATAATTAGAGCTTGGCTGTGTACAAACAAACAGTAGTATTTATGTTGTAGATGGGTCATAGGCGTACATCGAAGAGAGTTTGGAAATATAATTTCCCGGCTTGTTGTAAAAAGAATAAAATTATCCATTTTTTTGTTAAGATTTGTTAAAACCCACTAGTCTACAAATTTGGATACAAAACTTTTCCGCTGCAAATCTGTAGCCTAAAAAGACAATCATTATCTACAGATTTCAAATCAGCACTGCAGGTCAGTTTCTGTTGCAAATTTTTCTGCATTTTCCATTTCACTCAGTTTCCTTACATTAGTTAGTTTCCTTACACCCTTTTTATTACTTGTGCTAATTATTAAAATAATAATAATTGACATATTACTGATAAGAAAGTTTACTATTCTTTTGAACTGATTTTGCTTTATCTGACATATTAAACCTAAGCTAAGTTTTGTAAGGAACCTATCACTAATTTTTAACAGCCCAGAGGAACTCTAAGGTGGTATACATGTTTACCGATCCTAAATAAAAGTTGATGACATAAATATCAGTATGCAAATTAGCATAGAAGGGTCAGCTGGGCGTTCCCAGAAGAGTGGAGGTCTAGCCGTCAATCCCAGTAGATATTCACTGATTGACTGCATGGCCATGGCAAATACCATCCCAGATTTGTACAAGGACACATCAAAATCAACCCTTCCCACACGTCTTAGGATAAAAGCCAAACCAGAATCTCAATTTGCAGACACGTGTTTCAGGGTGTTGTCCCTCCTCAGTGCAAAGCATGAGAACTGATTTGTATAAGAAGTGTCCGACTAGGGTATAAGGGGTAATGACATGTCAATTTAAGGAGCCTTATAGGCCATGAAATGCTCCTCTAGGAAATTAAATATGCAAATTGGCAAGGCTCTTTAAAGGTTTGATATTGACCTCTAGGATTGTTACTTCCAATAGGTAGCACTAAAGTTCAAGTCCTCTTCCTCGCTGAAGAGGCAATTTGCATATTTAATTTTCCAGAGTAGAAATACATGGCCTATAAGTCCTTACACTGACACGTCAGACATGTCACTCTGCACAAGGAGATACGTTACCCCATAGACCCCAGTCAGAGGCCTCTCACACATCCAAATCAGATCTCATACTTTGCACTGAGTGGAGGCAACACCCTGTTTCTGAAAATTGAGATTCTGATTTGGCTTTTCTCCTTATCTAAGTGGCAAGGTTCATTTAAGGATCAATATTGAGTTTTAGGATTCCTACGTCCAATAGGTGGCACTAGAGTTGAAGTCCTCTTCCACTCTGAAGAGGCAATTTGCATACCTGATAATGCACTAACCCAAAATCCTCAAGATTTATGAAATGTCAAAAGGGCACTTTTGACATGGAAACGTGATTTTATGTATATTTGTGGTTACGTTTAGTTAATAAAATTGCATTACGTTTCAATCTGCAATCTTATTTCCTTCATTCATTTTCAGACCCTCTGATATGCAGTTTGAAGCCTGATCCAACAATCAGATTTTTTTCTTGTGGGAGTGTCTCTCCCAGTAGTATAAACTGAATGTGAAGTCTGTGTGTCTACTAGCAGTAAATGAAAGGATGGATGTGAGATCTGTGTGTCCCTCCCAGTAATATAGGCTGGACGTGAAGTCTCCATACCAGTAATGAATGATGTATGTGAGATCTGTGTGCCCCTCACAGTAATATAGGCTGGACGTGAAGTCTCTGGGTATCTTAGTAATAAAAGCTAGATGCCAGACCTGTATTTCCCATCCAGTAATGTAGGCTAATGCGAGGTGTCCCTTGGAAAAATATACTGTATTTATAAAATTTTATTGGAATATTGCTAATTATTATATATTGCAACAACTACTATTTACTAATGCTTAATAGTACATGTCTCCAGCAGTAGTGTTGTATTGCCAATAATCCATTGTTTAAAAAAATCAGGAAGTTCCTGTTCACTGTGTGTGTAGCTGGAGTACACTTTTACGTTCACTTTGCAAGCTGACAAATAAGATGCTAAGATCCTAAGCTATAAGAAATACTAGTTGTAAGCTGTGTTATCTTTGTTCCTGAATAAAAATATAGTCACTGCTGAACGGCTGGACAGTACAGAGATTAATCAGCTGCCACAACACATTTTTGTAGAGTACTCAGCTAAATAAATGACTTCTTACACTTACTCTGCAGCAGCAACATGGTAGACATTTTGTAATAAATTTATTTATTTAGAAAGTTGCTTGACATGATATTTAGGAAGCAAATGAACAATAAAAAATATTTGTATGAAGATTTGCATAATTTAGAATCATAGAATCATAGAATGGTAGAGTTGGAAGGGACCTCCTGGGTCATCTGGTCCAACCCCCTGCTCAAAGCAGGATTCACTAAATCATCTCAGACAGATGTCTGTCCAGCCTCTGTTTGAAGACGTCCATTGAAGGGGAACTCACCACCTCTCGTGGCAGCCTGTTCCACTCATTAATCACCCTAACTGTCAAAAAGTTTTTTCTAATATCTAATCTGTGTCTCCTCCCATTTAGTTTCATCCCATTGCTTCTAGTCTTTCCTTGTGCAAATGAGAATAAAGATGATCCTTCTACAATGTGACAGCCCTTGACATATTTGTAGACAGCTATTAAGTCTCCTCTCAGTCTTCTTTTTTGCAAGCTAAACATTCCCAAATCCTGCAACCGTTCCTCATAGGACATGGTTTGCAGACCAGTCACCATTCTGGTCGCTCTTCTCTGAACTTGCTCCAGTTTGTCTATGTCTTTTTTAAAATGTGGTGCCCAAAACTGTACACAGTATTCCAGATGAGGTCTGACCAAAGAGGAGTAAAGACCGATAATGACTTCACGTGATCTAGACTGTATGCTTCTGTTAATACATCCCAGAATTGTATTTGCCTTTTTTGCTGCTGCATCACACTGTTGACTCATGTTCAGTCTATGATCTATTAGTATACCTAAGTCTTTTTCACATGTACTGTTGCTTAGCTCTATTCCTCCCATTCTGTATATGCCTTTTTCATTTTTATTGCCCAGATGTAGTACTTTGCATTTTTCCCTGTTAAAAACCATTCTGTTGGTTGCTGCCCACTGCTCCAGTTTATTTAGGTCTTTTTGAATCCTCTCTCTCTCTTCTCTAGTATTAGCTATACCTCCTAGCTTTGTGTCATCAGCAAATTTAATCAGTTTACCCTCAATTCCTTCATCTAAATCATTGATAAAGATGTTGAACAATACAGGTCCCAGGACGGAGCCCTGTGGTACCCCACTTGAGACATTCATCCAGCTGGATGTGAAGCCATTTACAACCACCCTTTGAGTCCGATCACTAAGCCAGTTATGAATCCACCTAACAGTTGCCTGGTCCATTGCATACTTGGTAATTTTTTCAATAAGGATGGTGTGAGATACTTTGTCAAATGCTTTGCTGAAGTCAAGATATACTATATCTACAGCATTTCTCTGATCCACCCAGTCAGTGATTCTGTCATAGAAGGAAATTAAGTTAGTCTGACATGACTTGTTAGTTACAAACCCATGCTGACTCTGGTTAATCACTTCATTCTTATCCATGTACTTACATACATGTTGTTTAATAATTTGTTCAAAGATCTTTCCTGGTATAGAAGTCAGACTCACCGGCCTATAGTTCCCTGGGTCCACCTTCTTCCCCTTTTTGAAGATAGGAACAACATTTGCTCTTCTCCAGTCTTCTGGGACTTCTCCTGTTCTCCAAGAATTTTCAAAGATTATGGAGAGTGGTTCTAAAATTTCTTCTATGATCTCCTTCAGTACTCTGGGGTGTAATTCATCTGGACCTGGAGACTTGAACTCATTTATGTTAGCTAAATATTCCCTCACAATCTTTCTGTTTACAGATAACTTGGATTCCTCTATTCCTTTAAAAGGACAGTGAAGATCAGTTGATGTTACATTTTCTTTCTGAGAGAAAACATGCAAAATAGGAATTAAAAAGTTTGGCCCTCTCAACATCCTCTCTTACCATTTCTCCATTTTCATCCTGTAAAAATCCTATAGCATCTTTGACTTTTCTTTTACTTTTGACATACCCCCAAAATCCTTTTTTATTGCTTTTGACATCTCTTGCAAGCCTTAATTCATTGTCAGCTTTAGCTAACCTGATACGTGCCCTGCAGGATCTGCAGACTGCATTATAATCTTTTTTAGATATGCCTCCCTCTTTCCATTTAATAAACATTTCTTTCTTTCTTTTTAGCATGTGTTTAAGTTCTGTGTTCATCCATCCTGGTTTCCTTAAATGCTTCCCATTCTTCCTACTTTTCGGGATTGTTAACGATTGTGCTTTGAGAATCTCATTTTTAAAAATTTCCCATCCTTCCTGGACATTTTTGTCCTTAAGGACATCCAGCCATTGGATCCCTCCTATTCTCTTTCTGAGTCTTTCTGATTAAATTTTAATTTAATTCTATAGGAAACTTTGTAAAATTCTTTCCACATTCACATTTTTTATACAACAGTCAGTCATAATATTAAAACCACCTGCCTGATATTCTGTAGGTTCCTATTGTTGTTAAAATTAAAAATATGTAAAATCTAATAATAGTTAAAAAAAATGATACTACTTATGAAGAGCATGCACATGCAAATAGGTTGTCTCAGCTAAGGAGTTGGTTCTTTAACACCTGTCAAGCCCAGCACATGTTCCCACTAGGGGTCTTAATTAGATGCACCTTGCTAGCTTTGACTAAGAAACAGTGCATGTGTTCACCTAGGAGCTCTCAGTCTACTGGGGATGTTGAGCAAAGTGGAGTGTGTTGAAACTGGTGAGTGACCAGCCAGAATTTGAGCTGTAGCTAGGAGAGAGACAAGCCAGAGTCTCTCTCTGAATGGAGATTGCATGTGTCAGCTAGGAAAGCTGAGCAGTCTGTGTGCTGGAGCTCTGGTGTCATGTCTCGGGAGTCGATCCGGTGGTCTTGTGGTCTTCTGTCGGCGTCTCTGTCTGCTGAGCCAGAGCAGGTTCTGTCGCTATCTGGGTGCTGATTACCTTTTGCCTTTGTCTATTCTGTTCGGACATTGTTATCTATCCTTTCCTATCACACTACAAGTGCTACTATTTAAAACTGCCCCCTGCTGGTCATCTCTGCTGGTGATAGTCTTTAGTGGATTCTGCTTGGAGTTCTAGTTCGAAGTATCTAGACCAGTCAGATGAGTTTACAGCTGGGGTTTCTATCTTAAGCTGCACTCTCCCTCGATTCCTTAGGAGGTACATGATACACCCACCTGCCTTTTAGGGAGCCAGGTCCGAGTTGGCTTTTCTAGTTTTTCCTTCAGGGTTTATCCAAGTAGATACAAGTCCTGCAGAACATACAAGTGATTATAGTATATATAGTAACTTACAGCTCACGTTCTTTCTTATGGAGTCATTCACTTTTCCTATGTTTTCCATCTGGCCCAGACTGACATGACAATTTCTTCCATCCAGGACTAGTCTGCAGAGATTACAACAATGACACATTTGAGTTCTCACATTTCCAGAACCATTCCCATGTATTCCCATATTCCCAACCTGCTCAAACTCCTCATCCTGCTGATGTCCCAATGCTGAGCCACAGCTGCCATATGTGTCCCTATTACTGCAACTGCTGTTTGGTACAATAACAGTGCTCCTCCTACTGCCCCACATAGTAATGCCCACCACTGTGCCTCTTACATAGTAATAATGCCTCCTTTCCGCACTCTAGATGGTAAAATTTCCCCCCTAGAAAACATTAATGCCCCATGGAAATGCCCTAGAAAACAATATCCACATTTTGCTTCTTTGATGGACACAGTACTCTGAGTGCCCATATAATAATGATGCTTAAGTGCTCACTTAACATTTAATAATGTGCACTGCGTCCTGCAATGTACAGGTCCTCTATACACAGCATAGTATACCGACAGCGCTTTTATACAGATTATGAGGTCCCCACAGCTCCCCTATACACAGTATGATGGCCCACAGCTCTGATGTAAACCGTATGATACCACCACAGCTCCTCTATACATAGTATGATGTCCCCACTGCTCCCCGAAACACAGTATAATGACCCCCACAGAAGCCCTCACACTGTTTAATAGCCCCCACAGTAGAACCCACACTGTATAATGGCCCCCACACTGTATAACCCTGATGACAGGTTCTCTTTAACCCCAAACTGTATAATGGGTCCCACCTTAGCTCCTATACTGTTTAATGGGCCCCACCTTAGCTCCTATACTGTTTAATGGGCCCCACACTTTATATGGGTCCCCACAGTACTCCTTATATTCTATGATGGACCTCCACTGTTTTCAGGTTTAAAGCGACCGACAGTCTACAGAACAGAGTGCGGAAGTGAAGGGAGACCGTGCTTCCCTGCCTTTACGCAGGGCTTAACTGTATCGATGAACTCCGATACAGTTAATAGTAGCATAGCCCTGGTTGGGCCCCTTCAAGCCCAGGTCGACCGCACCCTCTGGCCTCCCCCACCAGTAGCTATGCTACAGACCCTACCTCTTCTGTGTATAAAGTTTGCTCCAGGAGAGAGAGAACAGTAATTTGTTCATGTGCCACCCAAGCCAGCCACTGCGGTCATCGTACTGATGCATGGCGGTCCAAGTGCTGATACGGTCCGACTGGGGACGCGTGACAGTCTTTATCAATTGTGGGGTTAATAATAAAAAGGTTTGTGATGCCGGTTGGGATGTTCAGCCTGGTATAGCCGGGCACTGATGAAGGCCCCTGGGAGTTAGGTGGAGATAAGCAGTGCCAGATGATTAACCCTTTCCAACCAGGGTTGGCTCCCATGGGAATTGGAACAGGAATGGTGCAGCAGAGAATAATCAGCGTTAGACATGGTATAACCAGTTTGTACCATTTACTGAAGTTCTGCAAACAGTTCCAGAAGCTTCCATACAACTCACATATAGGGTTTCAGTCAGACCTACACAGTGAGAGCTCAGTTTCTCTGCTGTGAGGTTGTGTAGCTCTCCTACTGCTAGTTATGTCAGTGATAAACAATTGTGAACAGCTACTGGATCCGTGATCCCTTCCAGCAAGCAGACAACTTGAATCCTCTGGGAAAACACTTACTTTCTTTTGTAACAGTGTTCTTGATTCTATGCTGCTGCTGAGCCCCTGGGCAAAAGCACTCTGCTGCTAATTATAAAGACCAAGCAGTCTCTCAGTTTAGCACTGACTCTGGAAGTCTCTGTGCTCTAGGGACTGGTACCCTGCCTTGTGCAGCTGGTACATGCAGAGAGCACACTGATCTCCCCTGCACCTCCATGATGCTCCATCATCCTCACACTTCTCTGCTCCACTGAAGCACACTACATTTCAGAAGCACCTCCTCCCCTTTGAGGGATCGTGCACAACTTCCTGGTTTAGGCAAAAGTGCATAGTCCTTCAGTAAGGGATTGGGTAACAATGTGTGGATGCAATTATAACAGCAGAGAAATCAGCCCTCACCACCCTCACGAAGAGACTCCTATATGCACGGTAGGGGGTAAGCGTCCTTGTTATCTACGCACATGTTCATTGTACCATCTTTTTTTCTAACCAACACCAGGGGAGCTGCCCAAGGACTGCAGCTGTCCCTGATTACCCCTGCTTCTTTCATTTCTTTTAGCATACTTTTTGCACACTGATAATGAGTGGGAGGTATGGGATGATATCTTACTTTGATAGGTGGATGTTCTGCTGTTGGGATATTATGTTGGAGGCCCTTTACCTGCCCAAAATCCAAGGGGTGTTTACTGAAAACCCGCTCGTACTCCTAGATCACTCAATACACCCCGTTTTTCTGATGTGAAGGAGTGGAGTCAATGCCAACATGCATCTTTTGAAACCAGTCCTCCAACGGAATTAAGGAGCCGTTGCCCTCCGTCGACTCAGACGGAGCCAAGGGTCCTGCAGCCTGAATATCATTATTGCTGACTGTAAACAGTTTGGCTACAGTTGCATAACGAGGCAAGCATGTTTCCTCCTCTCCACAGTTCAGGACACGTATCGGAACCCTGCCCTTTTAACATCAACAATCCCCCTGGCTGTCATAATTAAGGTTTATTCTGATTTCATGTCAGATATTGAGAAAAACATGCATACAGTATATGTGCCCTGTTAAATCTACTGTTTATTTGCCGTGATACCTTTGTACCCAGAACTGTCTGTTTTTGGTTTTGAATCCCTTGGAGTTTTATAAAAACGATAAAACTGCACGTTTGGACCAAACCGCATTGCCTGTGTGAACGATACCTTATGCCTGTCTGAGACAATACATAGCATGAGATTTTGAGATCTTACATTTTTAGTATTTTTCTCCAGCAAAAAAATGAATAACCACAAAACACGTGCTTATACATCAGAGGTGCAGAAACTCAAGAGAATAGAGAAAATAAAAATTTTTGAAGGCAAGCCAGAATTGAGAATATTAAGAACAAATGGCTGCAAAAAAAATGTGTTCAATTCAAACCCAGACCAAAACTCTACTCCTTGTCTGAAAGTAAAAAAAAAAATGAAAATCAACCACTTGATATTAATATATGGATTCTTAACACACGGCCAACTTCACAGAACAATCTGTGAACACAAAACAAACTTGCAATTTGTTCTTTCTCCTGGTGAACAAGAGACGAGGATAATTTGAATAGAATTGATGCGAAACGCGTGTTTGGGACCCATTATTGCCAGACACAATGTTTTTCCGCAACCAACACATGCTTGAGGTTCTTTAATAATTTACTACAGCAGACAACACCTAGCGATCGACTAGAGGAATCAAGTTGAAGAAAAATATCATGTTTTATTAAATGTGGACTTCATAATATATTTATAAAGTGTTAACAAGATTGGTCCCAGTGTGTAATAAAACCTGCACAAAACATCTACATAAGGGATGATACAGACCTGACTCCATAAGAAGATTCTGAGAAAAGACAAACAAGGTTTATGTAAATTATCGGCTTGGGTTAGACAATAGATTCTGGGGCGGCTTCCCTGCAGTTTTCTCGGCGTGAGTTGTCTCAAATTTGGCACAGAGTTTCGATTTGCTCGAATTTATCCAATACAAATGGAATAAGCCCCGATTGTCATAAAAAAGCCATGTATTATGCTTTAAGGTCTTCCAAAACCAAGGCCTAATAAACAGATGAGTCGGGAAGAGGTTAAAAAATGATAAATTATCATGCCCAACTGAGCTTAATTGTCCCTGCTGAGGCAGTCCCCTGCTGCTTTCGAAAGAGTGAAGAGGAGACCGGCTCCAGAGCAGGTTTGTTTGGAAGTCAGACTATCGGGGAGCAGCAGTGACGGATGTGGTACTACCTTAAGCAAATGTAGGTATCCAGCCGTTTGGATGTAAAACTTCAGTTTATTATTACAGCCCAAAAGGTTCCATGTATATTAAAAATATTGCATCAAGGCAAAACCAACGCGTTTCAGATATAGAGCTGTACTTAATCATGGTATAAGTACAGTGTTACGGCAGGTGCAGACAAGCGTATTTTCGGTCCAAGTCCAATCTGACAAAACATCGGATCGCACTCGGACCAATGTTATTCTATGGATCTGTGTACATGTCCAATTTTTTCCTCTGGGAGAGTCTGACGGAGAAAAAAAACAAAGTTTGACCAGACTGTCATTTGCATCAGATGATAGAGCACGGTGGCGCAGTGCAGGGCTGGCATCCTGGGTTCAAATCCCACCAAGGACAACATCTGCAAGGAGTTTGTATGTTCTCCCTGTGTTTGCGTGGGTTTCTTCCGGGTTCTCGGGTTTCCTCCCACACTCGAAAGACATACTGATAGGGAATTTAGATTGCGAGCCCCAATGGGGACAGTGATGATAATGTATGTAAAGTGATGCGGAATATGTTGCCGCTATATAAGGCTGTGTGCCCACGTAGCATTTTTCAAGCGTATATGCTGCGGAATTTCCGCAGCGTAAACGCTTGAAAAACGCATGTATATCCGCACCCCATGGTCTCCAATGGGATTCCGCAAGTTCTATGCACATGCTGCGGATTTTTCCGCAGCGTTTATGCCGCGTTCAAAAATCCGCAGCATGTCATTTAATTTTGCGTTTCCGCAAGCGGAATTGCCTTTGTCCAATGCATAAAAAACGCAAGGCAATTCCGCATGTGGAAAACGCGTGATAAACGCGCGAAAAATGCGCGATAAACGCGTGCGGAATTCCGCATGCATTTTTCCGGGAGAGGACTTGCATTTATGCAGCAGAAATTTTCTGCTTCATAAATGCAACGTGGGCACATAGCCTAAAAATAAAGATTATTATTATAATATATGGCCGTCTGCACCTGCACTTACTTTGGTAATTATTTGTTTCTCATCCCCTTTTCAGCTCATACAAATCCAGAAAAATGGCGGCAGGCTGTAATGCCGTAGTTGCTGTGTTATCTAATCCAAACACCTACACCCAGATCCCCAACCCAGAACGGGTTGTTGATGGGATGTTGCCCCATGTTGCCCCATGTTGTGTATGACAGCAGCTCCTTTTTGAAAACACCCATATTTTCGGCTGACCTGAATGTATATTGTGTATTCAGGGGAGATAGCTGTCATTTAAACCAATGTTCGGTTGATCACTATCTAAAGTGTATGGGTGGCACCTTTAGTCTACGTTCCCATGATGAGTTTTTTGTGAGTTTTTTAATGGGTGCAGAAAATCTGCAATATCATAAACTCGCCAAAAATACATCATGGGAACGTAGCCTTAGACCTACACCGCTGCAAGCAAGTTACATTCAAAGTTATTCACTGCACTCATAAAACTTCTTTGAGGTTCCATTCCGAAGTTATTTGGTTTTGACAAGCCTTCTCAGCATAAAAGTCCATTTTGGTAATGATTCATTCTAAAGCCAAAGCTGCCAATCAAAGAAAACTAGGGTGGAGATGGATGCATAACAAGTAGGTGCAAAGGTGCACTGAACTGCTCGGTCATCCGAAGGGTGCACCTAGGTGCGCCTGTGCTTGGTTTGACAAACTCCTTTTAAGCCACCTAATCCGATCACCCAGCCAAAGTTGCCATTTGCCATTTTTCCATTGCTTAATGATGAACTCTAGAATTAAAGGCAAGGGATATGGCCATTATTCTATCATTATGGTTAAAGATGAACCTTAGAATTAACGGCAAAGGTTATGGTCATTTTTCTTATAGGTAAAGATGAACTTTGGAATTTAAGGCAAAGGTTATGGGGCGATCAACGCCAACATGATTCAACTTTAATTAAAATCACCCTTTCTGGAAGAGAAATATTGCTGCTTTAAGACAGACACACGGCAACCTAGTGAAATGGCCCACACAGAAATTAGAGAAGGTGAGTGATATATGAGCCGTCCTGTGCTCTGGGAAAGGAGTGAATTAAAGCCGGCATTGAGGAGGAGGAGAAGGATAAGAGGGACAGGGGAAGCAAGGGGGGTTGGTATCTGGAGAGGACACTTGTTTGGCAAGATCAATGGAAAATAAAAAGTGCAGAGGATAAAAAAAAATCTCTTTAAGAGCAGTCAGTGGGGAACAGCCAACAAAAACTAATTTGTATTACTGAGATGAGTGAGAGAGTACAAGACAGACAGCGAAAGGGGAAAGGAAAAGAGGCAATGGTCTAGAACAGGAAGGACTGCGACACTTAAACTAACACTACAATTTTTTTCCATTCATGTGCATCTAGGTTCATTGAAATGTATTTTTTTTTCTTATAAATAGTGTTGAGCGATACCTTCCGATATCGGGAAATATCGGATCGGATTGGATCGGACCGATACCGAAAAAGTATCGGATATCGCCGATTCCGATACCGGAAACCAATGCAAGTCAATGGGACATAAATATCGGAATTAAAATAAACCCTTTCTTTCCTTGTAGGTTATTTCTACATGAAGGAAAACAACTAAGAATAATGTAGAATGTATTGGGGGAGGTGGGGGAGACAATAAAGGCATAGAGGTTTAGCCCAGTCAAATGGAATAGCAGGAATTAATATTTTTTTATTATGTTCTGAGTTACGGAAATATTAACTATGTTAAGTATTTTTATATTTTGTCAGATATTTATGTTTCACTACTTCCATGCTCTTCACCTTCTTTTTTACTTCTCCCACACTTTCTCCTTCATCATCCTCAGCATCTTTTTCATCCACTTCTTCTTCACCTTCTTCTTCTTCACCTTCTTCGTATTATTCTTTTTTTTACATTCTTCATATTCTACTTCTTCATCTTCTTCATATTCTTCTTCTTCATCATATTCTTATTTGTGACAGGCATTCCTGTAGTTGTTATCTATAAAAGGTTGGACATTACACCTTTCGTTCTGCCCGTCACAAAAGATTTACAACAGGATTTGTCCGCGTTCAGTTTGGCCTGCAGCAGCAGGTCTTTTCCAGGGGCACCACGAGGAGGAACGGACTCACCCCCATACACTGCTTAGTCATCTTCTGCTTATAATTTAGATATTATCTTTTGCTCTGATTTTTAGTCTTATGCTTAATGTTCTTCCGCTTTTTGTTCTGCAGCTTCTTGTATTTCTGCTTCTTGGTTTTCTGTCTCTTGTTTTTCTGTATCTTGGTGCTTGTCTTCTCTTCTTTGTCTTCTTGGTCAACTTCTTCAGGGTCATCTTCTTGGTCTTCTTCGGGGTGGTCTTCAGGGTCGTCGTCTTCGGGGGTCCTCGTCTTCGGGGTCCTCATCTTCTTCGGGTTGGTCTTCTGGGTCCTCGTCTTCGGGGTCCTCGTCTTCTTCGGGGTGGTCTTCAGGGTCCTCGTCTTCTTCGGGGTGGTCTTCAGGGTCCTCGTCTTCTTCGGGGTGGTCTTCAGGGTCCTCGTCTTCAGGGTCATTGTCTTCGGGGTCCTCGTCTTCTTAGGGTTGGTCTTCAGGGTCCTCGTCTTCAGGGTCCTCGTCAGGGAGATCCAGAGTGATTACCAAGAACCATTTCAAAAAGCTTGAACTTGGAAATGTAGCAGAAGGTACAAGAAAGCTGAGGAACTACCGAGGACCAGCTGACGGTACTGGAACCCGGATGGATAGCAGAAGGTACAAGAGCCAATGGAACTACCGAGGACCAGCTGATGTTACTGGAACTCGGTTACTAAGCAGGAGGTACCTGTGCCAGAAAGCACTACCAAGGACCAGCAGACGTTGGTGGAACTTGGATACCGAGAAGGAGGCACCTAATCCAAAGGCACTGCCGAGAACCAGCTGACGGTACTGGAACCCGGATGGGTAGCAGAAGGTACAAGAGCCAATGGAACTACCGAGGACCAGCTGATGTTACTGGAACCCGGATGGGTAGCAGAAGGTACAAGAGCCAATGGAACTACCGAGGACCAGCTGATGTTACTGGAACTCGGTTACTAAGCAGGAGGTACCTGTGCCAGAAAGCACTACCAAGGACCAGCAGACGTTGGTGGAACTTGGATACCGAGAAGGAGGCACCTAATCCAAAGGCACTGCCGAGAACCAGCTGACGGTACTGGAACCCGGATGGGTAGCAGAAGGTACCCATGTAAAAAAAAAGTTCAAGGCCGCGAGCCGGCCGCAGTTACCAAAACCCACAGTCCTACAGAGGGTGCTTGTCCTATTGGCACTATGGAACCAGCCTTCATTGCCAGATCCCGCAGCCCACATAGGAGTCACCTAAACTGCAGGCACCATAGAGTCGGCTAACCCGACCGCAACACGACAGGACAACGCATTGGAGGCAAAGTGACGTTGACACTACCCGGAAACAGCTGGCGTGCTGGAACCAGGCTGGGCAGGAGGGAGTACCCGTGCCAAAGACACTGCCGAGAACCAGCTGACGGTACTGGAACCCGGATGGGTAGCAGAAGATACAAGAGCAAATGGAACTACCGAGGACCAGCTGATGTTACTGGAACCCGGATGGGTAGCAGAAGGTACAAGAGCCAATGGAACTACCGAGGACCAGCTGATGTTACTGGAACTCGGTTACTAAGCAGGAGGTACCTGTGCCAGAAAGCACTACCAAGGACCAGCAGACGTTGGTGGAACTTGGATACCGAGAAGGAGGCACCTAATCCAAAGGCACTGCCGAGAACCAGCTGACGGTACTGGAACCCGGATGGGTAGCAGAAGGTACCCATGTAAAAAAAAAGTTCAAGGCCGCGAGCCGGCCGCAGTTACCAAAACCCACAGTCCTACAGAGGGTGCTTGTCCTATTGGCACTATGGAACCAGCCTTCATTGCCAGATCCCGCAGCCCACATAGGAGTCACCTAAACTGCAGGCACCATAGAGTCGGCTAACCCGACCGCAACACGACAGGACAACGCATTGGAGGCAAAGTGACGTTGACACTACCCGGAAACAGCTGGCGTGCTGGAACCAGGCTGGGCAGGAGGGAGTACCCGTGCCAAAGACACTGCCGAGAACCAGCTGACGGTACTGGAACCCGGATGGGTAGCAGAAGATACAAGAGCAAATGGAACTACCGAGGACCAGCTGACGGTACTGGAACCCGGATGGGTAGCAGAAGGTACAAGAGCCAATGGAACTACCGAGGACCAGCTGATGTTACTGGAACTCGGTTACTAAGCAGGAGGTACCTGTGCCAGAAAGCACTACCAAGGACCAGCAGACGTTGGTGGAACTTGGATACCGAGAAGGAGGCACCTAATCCAAAGGCACTGCCGAGAACCAGCTGACGGTACTGGAACCCGGATGGGTAGCAGAAGGTACCCATGTAAAAAAAAAGTTCAAGGCCGCGAGCCGGCCGCAGTTACCAAAACCCACAGTCCTACAGAGGGTGCTTGTCCTATTGGCACTATGGAACCAGCCTTCATTGCCAGATCCCGCAGCCCACATAGGAGTCACCTAAACTGCAGGCACCATAGAGTCGGCTAACCCGACCGCAACACGACAGGACAACGCATTGGAGGCAAAGTGACGTTGACACTACCCGGAAACAGCTGGCGTGCTGGAACCAGGCTGGGCAGGAGGGAGTACCCGTGCCAAAGACACTGCCGAGAACCAGCTGACGGTACTGGAACCCGGATGGGTAGCAGAAGATACAAGAGCAAATGGAACTACCGAGGACCAGCTGACGGTACTGGAACCCGGATGGGTAGCAGAAGATACAAGAGCAAATGGAACTACCGAGGACCAGCTGACGGTACTGGAACCCGGATGGGTAGCAGAAGGTACAAGAGCCAATGGAACTACCGAGGACCAGCTGATGTTACTGGAACTCGGTTACTAAGCAGGAGGTACCTGTGCCAGAAAGCACTACCAAGGACCAGCAGACGTTGGTGGAACTTGGATACCGAGAAGGAGGCACCTAATCCAAAGGCACTGCCGAGAACCAGCTGACGGTACTGGAACCCGGATGGGTAGCAGAAGATACAAGAGCAAATGGAACTACCGAGGACCAGCTGACGGTACTGGAACCCGGATGGGTAGCAGAAGATACAAGAGCAAATGGAACTACCGAGGACCAGCTGACGGTACTGGAACCCGGATGGGTAGCAGAAGGTACAAGAGCCAATGGAACTACCGAGGACCAGCTGATGTTACTGGAACTCGGTTACTAAGCAGGAGGTACCTGTGCCAGAAAGCACTACCAAGGACCAGCAGACGTTGGTGGAACTTGGATACCGAGAAGGAGGCACCTAATCCAAAGGCACTGCCGAGAACCAGCTGACGGTACTGGAACCCGGATGGGTAGCAGAAGGTACCCATGTAAAAAAAAAGTTCAAGGCCGCGAGCCGGCCGCAGTTACCAAAACCCACAGTCCTACAGAGGGTGCTTGTCCTATTGGCACTATGGAACCAGCCTTCATTGCCAGATCCCGCAGCCCACATAGGAGTCACCTAAACTGCAGGCACCATAGAGTCGGCTAACCCGACCGCAACATGACAGGACAACGCATTGGAGGCAAAGTGACGTTGACACTACCCGGAAACAGCTGGCGTGCTGGAACCAGGCTGGGCAGGAGGGAGTACCCGTGCCAAAGACACTGCCGAGAACCAGCTGACGGTACTGGAACCCGGATGGGTAGCAGAAGGTACAAGAGCCAATGGAACTGCCGAGAACCAGCTGGCGGTGCTGGAGCCCAGGGTAAATACTAAAAACAGAAGAGCCAGAGGTGTATTTGGAGGAGGTTTTAAATCCGTACTACAGTGGATGTGGACAAAGCAGGAGAATTTGCCGGACACACAGCTGGGGATCAGCTGACGTTACTGAATCCCAATAACACTGGAGCAAGCGTTGACTGTGCAGACGGCACTTCTGAGCAGCAACTAGCGGTATTGGAGCCCAGGGTAAATACTAAAAACGGAGGAGCCAGAGGTGTAATTGGAGCAAGTTTTAAATAAGTAGCACAGTGAATATGGACAGAGCAGGAGAAATTGCCGTGAACACAGCAGGGGAACAGCTGACGTTACCGAACCCCAATAACACCGCAGCAAGTGTTGACTGTGCAGACGGCACTTCCGAGCGCCAACTGGCGGTGCTGGAGCCCAGGGATAAGAATGAAAACAGAGGAGCCAGAGGTGTAATTCGAGCAACTTTAAAATGTGTAGTACAGTGGATGTGGACAAAGCAGGAGAAATTGCCGTCCGCACAGCAGGAGAACAGCTGACGTTACTGAACCCCAATAACACGGCAGCAAGTGTTGACTGTGCAGACAGCACTTCCGAGCGCCAACTGGCGGTGTTGGAGCCCAGGGTAAATACTAAAAACGGAGGAGCCAGAGGTGTAATTGGAGCAAGTTTTAAATAAGTAGCACAGTGAATATGGACAGAGCAGGAGAAATTGCCGTGAACACAGCAGGGGAACAGCTGACGTTACCGAACCCCAATAACACCGCAGCAAGTGTTGACTGTGCAGACGGCACTTCCGAGCGCCAACTGGCGGTGCTGGAGCCCAGGGATAAGAATGAAAACAGAGGAGCCAGAGGTGTAATTGGAGCAACTTTAAAATCTGTAGTAGTGAGAATGTGGACAGAGCAGGAGAAATTGCCGTCCGCACAGCAGGGGAACAGCTGACGTTACTGAACCCCAATAACATGGTAGCAAGTGTTGACTGTGCAGACAGCACTTCCGAGCGCCAACTGGCGGTGCTGGAGCCCAGGGATAAGAATGAAAACAGAGGAGCCAGAAGAGTAATTGGAGCAACTTTAAAATGTGTAGTACAGTGGATGTGGACAAATCAGGAGAAATTGCCGTCCACACAGCAGGAGAACAGCTGACGTTACTGAACCCCAATAACACGGCAGCAAGTGTTGACTGTGCAGACGGCACTTCCGAGCGCCAACTGGCGGTGTTGGAGCTCAGGGATTACAGTTCAGGTGGTAGAAACATGAACAGAACAGGAGACCTGGATACTGTTGCCAACCAATTATTTATTCTGGAAGAGGACTGGCAAATTCATGAGAGATCCAGGCCTTGTTCATTTTGAGAAAAGTAAGCCGGTCAACGTTATCGGAGGATAGTCGCATGCGACGGTCTGTTAGTACACCACCTGCGGCACTAAAGACGCGTTCCGATAATACACTAGCAGCAGGGCAAGCTAGCACCTCCAGTGCATACTGACTAAGCTCTGGCCATGTATCCAGCTTACAGACCCAAAACTTGAAGGGAGAAGAGCCGTCTGGGAGTACACTAAGAGGGCAAGACATGTAGTCTGTCACCATCTGACGGAAACGTTGCCTCCTGCTGACTGGAGCTGTCTGTGATGGTGTAGACATTTGTGGCGGCGGGGACACAAAACTTTGCCACATTTCGGCCATACTGGTCTTGCCTTGTGCTGAGGCGCTGCTTCTGCTCCCTCTTTGTGCAGAGCTTCCTCCACTGCCTCGACGCACTGAGCTGCTTTGTAAAGCACTAGCAGCACTGCTCTCGGTTGGAATGGAGAACATGATGGAATGCACCAGTGCGTCTTGGTACTCCCGCATTTTACGCTCCCGGTTCAATGGTGTTATGAGGCTTTGTAAGTTGTCCCGGTAGCGAGGATCTAGGAGGGTGGACACCCAATAATCAGCCGTGTTGAGAATGTGGGCGATGCGGCGGTCGTTTCTGAGGCACTGCAGCATGAAATCAACCATGTGCTGCAGACTGCCAACTGGCCAAGAAACGCTGTCCCCTGCTTGAGGCGTGATCTCTGCCTGCTCTGCATCACCCCACCCTCGCTCTAGATACTGACGACTAGAGCATTGTGTACCTCCCTCCTCTGGACAGATGTCTTCCTCATCCATTGACTCCTCCTCATCCTCCTCACAAAGTGTCCCCTGCCTAGGCCTTTGTGAGGAACCACGTTGCGCAGACTGTAGAGAAGCAGATGGCATTTGTGACTCCTCATCCTCCACCTCTTCCAAAACCTCGTCCCTTAGTGCTTGCAGTGTTTTTTCAAGCAGGCAGATAAGGGGGATAGTCATGCTGACTAGTGCATCATCTGCACTCGCCATCCGCGTGGAATAATCGAAGGCACGCAAAACGTGGCAAATGTCCTTCATAGAGGCCCACTCAGTGGTGGTGAAGTGTGAACGGCGCGCACTGCGACTTGTTTGCGCCTGCTGCAGCTGGTACTCCATTACTGCTGCCTGCTGCTCACACAACCTCTCCAACATATGTAACGTTGAATTCCACCTGGTGGGTAGGTCACATATGATGCGATGTTCCGGAAGACATAATCGGCGCTGCAGAGCTGCAATGCGTGATCTTGCATTGCTGGAACGCCGCAAGTGAGCGCACTCTATGCGGACCTTGTGAAGCAGTGCATCAAGATCCGGATAGTCCCTCAAAAAACTCTGCACGACCAAGTTGAGCACATGTGCCAGACATGGGATGTGAGTGAGGTTGCCTAGGCCCAGAGCTGCCACCAGATTTCGGCCATTGTCACACACTACCATGCCTGGCTGGAGATTCGCTGGCACAAACCACACGTCACTCTGCTGCTTGATGGCATTCCAGAGCTCCTGCGCTGTGTGGCTTCGATTCCCCAAAGAAATTAATTTTAATACGGCCTGTTGACGTTTGGCCACGGCTGTGCTCATATCGGTCATCATAACAGGTAACCGTTCACGGGTCGATGTGGAGGTAGACCGTGACGGCTCCTGCAGCGCTGATTCAGAGGAACTGGAGTATGAGGAGGAGTCAATGTGTACAGACTGGATTCCTGCAATCCTTGGAGTTGGCAGAACACGTACAGCGCCACTCTCAAGATCTGTACCCGGCTCCACAACATTTACCCAATGGGCAGTGAGGGAAAGGTATCGTCCCTGTCCATGCTTACTGGTCCACGCATCAGTGGTCAGGTGGACCTTGCTACTGACGGCGTTTTGTAGCGCATGTTTAATTTTTCCCTCCACATGATGTTGCAGGGCAGGGACGGCTTGCCTGCTGAAATAAAAGCGGCTGGGCACGTTGTATTGTGGGACTGCCAATGCCATAAAGTTACGGAATGTGTCAGTCTCCACCAGCCTGAATGATAGCATTTCAAGGGCCAGTAGTTTAGCAATGCCAGCATTCAGAGCCTGTGCTCGGGGGTGGTTTGCCGAGTATGGGCGCCTTTTCTCCCATGCCTGTGCTAACGATGGCTGTAGACTGGCCTGGGAGTGTGAGGATGACTGGGAAAGTGGTGCTGTGGGTGGAATTACACTGTGTCTCTGTACAACAGTGCCAGAGATTCTTCCATGGCGATCCTGTGAGGAAGCCGAACCAGCTGTGTGTGAGCTGGAGGAAGAGGCTACAACACGAGCTGAAGAGGTGGTAGGTGGCGCTGTAGGTTGGCCTAGGTCTTCAGTGTGTTTGTGTAACTCCACCACGTGCTTGGTCCGCACATGTTTCCACATATTTGTGGTATTGAGGTTGCTGACACTTTTCCCTCTTTTCACCTTCTGATTACACAGCTTGCATTTGACAAAGCAAATGTCATCTGCAACTGTGTCAAAAAAGGACCAGGCACTGCAAGTCTTGGGAGCGCCCGCTTTGGATTTTGGAAGAGCCATGCTCCTAATGGGTGCCGAAGTGGAGGCTACAGGCAACCAAGTCTGCCCCCTCCCTCTCCCTCCTTTTTGGGCCGTTCGGGGAATCTCTTCCTCAGAGCTGCTCCCACCACCTTCCTGTCCCTCACGCCATGATGGGTCAAGGACCTCATCATCTACACCACCCTCTTCAAACAACTGCTTCTCCTGGGTAGTCTCGACAGCACAGTACGCACCAGAAAGTGGCACCTGAGTCTCATCATCAGATGCGTACTGAGGTGTGCTGCTGACCATAGGCACTGGCCCACCCGCCTCTTCAGATTCAGAGAGACAAAACGGTTGCGCATCACTGCATACTACCTCTTCTTCAAATTCTCGAATTCTGCTTGGCTGGCCCCCTCTTTCCAAGCCAAGAGATTCAGAGAACAGAAGTAGAGATGGCTCCTGTCCAGGGCTCTCTGACTGCCTGGGCAATTTGGCAGGTGGTGAAGAGACAGATGGGTGCTCTTCAGTGCTCAGGACCTGAGAGGATCTGGAACTAATTGAAGTCGATGCGTTAGCTGCCATCCATCCGACAACGGCTTCAATTTGGTCCTCGCGCAGCAGTGGGGTACGGCTAGCTCCTACAAAGCTGCGCATAAAGGACTGTTCCCTGGTAAAACTGGGGGATGCTGAGTCACTGGTGCCCGCAGCAGGCACAGAATCCCCACGTCCTCTCCCTGCAGGCACAGAATCCTCACGTCCTCTCCCTGCAGAAACTCCACGCCCACGCCCACGACCACGACCACATGCCTTACTCCCTGCCTTCTTCATCTTGGTAGACTGATAAAGATAGGCAGAAAAGTACTAAGGGCTTAGTGTGCTTATTCCTGAACAGCTGCTAACAGGTATAAGAAACACTAATTTTATAAAGTGTGGACTAGACTTTAATATGAGCTAATGTGGCCTACACAACTGTAAAGTGGAGTGTTTGGTGAACTTTATTTAGGTTTTTTTTGTCACAAAAAGACACTGGATGTGCCTAAAGATGTAATAACGATAGTATCACAAACTTTTTGTAGCTATTACAATGTAGGAAGGTAACCTACAATGCAATAGATGAGGCTGCAAAAAATAGGCTAATACTAATCTGGCTGGGGCTGCAGGGCCCAATGCTGCAGAAAGGCTCCTCTATCTACTCCTATATAGTGTGTTTGGAATCAATTTAGCTGAATATGGATGGAACCACCACACTAATAGGAGATATCAGGAAAAATTATGAATTGGCAATAAAGGACAATGTATGAGGCAGTGACACACACTGAGTGCACTACAACCAGATGGGGTTGAAGCACACACTACAGGGTGAGCTGCACTCACACACCAGACCTTGCAGACAGCGGTGAACAGTACAGATGCAGAGCACTGTGCACTAGTGCTGCAAGACGGAAAAAAATTCTCTATCTACTCCTATATAGTGTGTTTGGAACCAATTTAGCTGAATACAGATGGAACCACCACACTAATAGGAGATATCAGGAAAAATTATGAATTGGCAATAAAGGACAATGTATGAGGCAGTGACACACACTGAGTGCACTACAACCAGACGGGGTTGAAGCACACACTACAGGGTGAGCTGCACTCACACACCAGACCTTGCAGACAGCGGTGAACAGTACAGATGCAGAGCACTGTGCACTAGTGCTGCAAGACGGAAAAAAATTTCTCTATCTACTCCTATATAGTGTGTTTGGAACCAATTTAGCTGAATACAGATGGAACCACCACACTAATAGGAGATATCAGGAAAAATTATGAATTGGCAAAAAAGGACAATGTATGAGGCAGTGACACACACTGAGTGCACTACAACCAGACTTGGCTGAAGCACACACTACAGGGTGAGCTGCACTCACACACACAGACCTTGCAGATAGCGGTGAACAGCACAGGGAACTGTGCACTAGCACTGCAAGGCACAGTGATTTAGAAAGTAGCTTGGGTAAAGCAGTATAGAGCAAATAGGTAGCTAAAACTGTCCCTCAGAACAACAGCGTCCTATCCCTAACTGAATTCACAGCAGAGTGAGCTCAAAATGGCGGCGGTGGCTTTTATAGTGCATCATGACATCATTTCAGCAGCCAATCACAGCCATGCCATTAGTTAAGATGCCTACATGCCTAACAGGATGTGCCCACACTTCTTAGGATCCTCATTGGCTGAATAAAATGAAAATGTCTCATTGCATTATGGGAACTTCCGATTCCGGTATACGATATTGCAATAGTATCGGAATTAAGTATCGGAATTCCGATACCGCGAATATCGGCCGATACCCGATATTTCAGTATCGGAATGCTCAACACTACTTATAAATCTAAGCTTGTAAATGACATAAGGCAAGAATGAACCACCCAGGGGCCCTCGGTCAGTGCCACTGTGCAACAAAAATAACTTTTTCGAGAATTTACCAAGCTATTAATATTGCAAAATCACAGTTGTGGAGGATGAGTAACCTCACTTTCCACTCTATGAAATAAGACAAAAATATCACAATGACTGTTCGCCACGTGACTGATTTGGACACAGAGCCATTAAGGCAATAAAACCTTCATCGTAACTTGACTTGTAAGACTGTGTTGCAAGCAAAGTCAGTAATGTGGAATTATATTTAAAAGATGGTTTTCCAGTTTAGAAAACTTAATGTCATAACACCCATTAGGCCATTCTGTCCACTATACTCATCTCTGTGTTCAGGAATAGTGTATGGCCACAAGCAGGGTCTTCTCACTTTAGAGGACCCATCCTATTCTACATTACATAAACACTTTAGGTCATTTGAATTGGCATTGTGTAAATTGAATACTTACTGCCAGGTCCAGGGCCGGCTCCAGGTTTTTGTGGGCCCTGGGCGAAAGAGTCTCAGTGGGCCTCTTTAACACATAACACGATTCATGATGCACAGATACTGCAAAGAAATATATATATATAGTACAATGCAAAAGATTTCACTTCTTACATTACATGAACGATATCTATTGTAAATTCCACAATAGCTCAGAAACCAGCGAATCACTCCATACAGAATACTAGGCCCCATAAAATGCTCCATACAGGATACTGGCCCCCATATAACTCTCCATACAGGATACTGGCCCCCTTATAACGCTCCATACAGGATACTGGCCCCCATATAACGCTCCATGCAGGATACTGGCCCCCATATAACGCTCCATGCAGGCTGTTCCCCCCACATAATGCCTCATGCCGGATGTTCCCCCACATAATGCCCCACGCAGGCTGTTCCCCCCTTATAATGCCCCAAGCAGGATGTCACCCCCCCTTATAATGCCCCATGCAGAATGTCACCCTCCTTATAATGCCCCATGCATTATGTCACCCGCCTTATAATGCCCCATGCACGATGTCACCCCCCCTTATAATGCTCCATGCAGGATGTCACTTCCCCCCCATATAATGCCCCATGCAGGATGTCACTTCCCCTCCTTTTAATGCCTCATGCAGGATGTCACCCCCCCTAATAATGCCCCATGCAGGATGTTATTCCCCCCCCTAATAATGCCCCATGCAGGATGTCACTTCCCCCCCTTTTAGTGCCTCATGCAGGATGTCACCCCCCCTTATAATGCCCCATGCAGGATCTCACTTCCCCCCTTATAATGCCCCATGCAGGATGTCACCCCCCTTATAATGCCCCATGCAGGATGTCACACACCCCCTCCCTTATAATGCCCCATGCAGGATGTCACCCCCCCATATAATGCCCTATGCAGGATGTCACACCCCCCCTTTAATGCCCCATGCAGGATGTCACACACACCCCTTCCCTTATAATGCCCCATGCATGATATCACTTCCCTCCCCTTATAATGCCCCATGCAGGATGTCCTTCCCCCTTTTTAATGTCCCATGCAGGATGTCACTTCCCCTTCTTTTAATGCCCCATGCAGGATGTCACGTCCCCCCCTTTATAATGCCCCATGCAGGATGTCACTTCCCCCCTTTTAATGCCCCAAGCAGGATGTCACCCCCCCTCCCTTATAATGCCCCATGCAGGATGTCACTTCCCCCCTTTTAATGCCCCATGCAGGATGTCACCCCCCCTTCCTTATAATGCCCCATGCCCCCATACATTAAAAAAAAAACAAATATCTCACTTCTCACCTGCTGCCGCTGCTCTGGACTCCTCAGAGTCGCCGGCGTCTTCCCGCTCTGCGCTGTGACGGCTCAGGACAGGGCGCAGTGTAAAGACGTCACCGTGCCCTCTGACCTGAGACGTCACAGTCAGAGGATGCGGAAGACACCGGAGCGGCTGCAGAGGCACGGGGAGAGGTAACTATTGTGTCACCGGCTGCCGGGGCCCTGAGCAAGCGGGGGGGAGCGGGCGCTGACACCCCTCTCCTCCACTCACTGATCCCATAGCGCGGCAGGGTGCCCGACGGCGAGTGGGCCCCCCTGCCTACTCAGGGCCCCGGCACTTGTCCGGGTGTGCCGGGTACTGACGCCGGCCCTGGCCAGGTGTCACCAAAAATCACTGCTGATTACAGAAGGGGGAGCGGGGTGTGATCTGCTTGTTTTCAAGAGTCCCTTCTAATAAGAGATTGTCAAAATTTGACAACCCTTTCACAGAGAAACACTCATAACAAAATGACCGATTGTTTCAAACAGGTTTTTGTGTTACATGTATTTTTAAAAATATGTCTGGCAATTTTTTTTTTCATTAAAAACAAAATGAGTAATCTTTCAAATTTCACAAATTTCACAAAAGACCTGTGTTTTCAGGAAAAACTTGTTCTTGTAGCCTGGATTTTCAAAGTTTCTTTTGATTCATGTGATTTTACCCCCGTAGTTTTCTGTAACTATTTTTTTTTTAATCTAATAGGTCTAATAAATTGTTAGTATCTATTCTTACTCCTAGAGAAGAATTATGGTCTTCCACTATCCGTCCAGCTGGGGAGAGACCCAACAGATATCAGCACCATATTAACATTTTACACTTCTCACGCTTCATTCAGATCTAAAGATCAAAATAAAATCTTTATATAAGTGTATGTAGTGAATGAAATAACTAAACATAGACTGAGGTCAGAGGTGATTTCCCATATGTACTGCGGCAGGCAGCAAACTTTTGCTGACCCTCATGAAAGGAACTTACCTTGCCTTGCTCCTGCACTTCTGTATTAGACTGCCATGGGGCCCACTCTGTGCTTTAAATAGAGAATGTTACTCACTTTGCTCAATTTTAGCACTGAGTTCTGTATTGCTCCTCTCCTCAGGTCAGTCCATCTCTTCTCCTCTGAATGCTCACATCTCTCCATCATCACCTGCCCAGTTCATTTAAGCCCAGCTGGGACACTGCCTGAGTATTCAGGTAGTTCAGTAATCCTGACGCTACTTTGTTCCATTATTTCAAGTGCCCATCAGTGTTCACAATACCAGCTCTGCAGCATCTAGTCTCTGATACAACTCCACTGTTCCAGCTCTGCCACATCAGGTCTTCATGACAACAGCTCTGCTCTGTTACAGCTCCCCTATATCGAATCTCTACTACACTACTACAGCTGCTTTACTATATCAGGTTTCCACTATAACTCTGCTACATCTGATCTCCAATACAACTTTGGTGTCCCAGCTCTGCTACTCCAGGTCTCCATTACAACAACTCCGCTGCTCCAGGTCTCCTACATCTTGTCTCCACTAATGCAACTCCGGTGTTCCAGCACTGCTACATCTGGTCTCCACTAATGCAACGTTATTTACTGTTCCAGCTCTGCTATATCTGATCTTTACTAATGTAACTGTGGTTCCAGCACTGATACATCTGGTCTCCACTAGTGCAACTTTGCTGTTCCAGCTCTACTACATCTGTTGTCCACTAATACAACTCTGCTGTTCCATCTCTGGTACATCTAGTCTCCACTGTGCAACTCCGCTGTTTTAGCACTACTACATCTGGTGTCCACTAATGCAACTCCGCTGTTCCATCTCTGCTACATCTAGTTTCCACTAATGAAACTTTATTATTCCAGCTCTGCTACATCTGGTGCCCACTAATGTAACTCGGTTGCTCAGCTGTGCTATATTTGGTCTCCACTAATGTAATGCTGCTGTTCCAGGGCTGCTACATTTGGTCTCCACTAATGCAACTCCACTGTTCTAGCTCTGTTGCATGTTATCCACTAATGCAACTCTGCTGTTCCAGCGCTGCTACATCTGGTCTCCACTTATGTAACTTCACTGTTCCATCTCTGCTATATCTGTTCTCCACTAATGCAATTTCACTGTTTCATCTATGCTACAACTAGTCTCCACTGTTGCAACGTTACTGTTCCAGTGCTGCTACATCTGGTCTCGACTAATGCAACTCCTCTGTTCCATCTATGCTACATCTAGTTTCCACTAATGTAACTTTACTGTTCCAAAACTGATAAATTTGGTCTCCACTAATGCAGCACAGCTGTATATTGTATCAACTAATGCAGCTCTGCTATTCCAGCACTGCTACATCTGGTCTCCACTAATGTGACTTTGCTGTTCCAGCTTCACTACATCTGGTCTCCTCTAAGGCAAATCCACTGTTCCAGCTCTACTGCAGTTCTAGCTCTATTGTATGTTGTATCCACTAATGCAACTCTGCTTTTCCCGCACTGCTAAATCTGGTCTGCACTAATGTAACTTGGTGTTCCAGCTCTGTTGCATGTTATCCACTAATGCAACTTTGCTGTTCCAGCTCTGCTATATCTGGTCTCCACTAATGAAATTCTGCTGGTTGAGCACTTCTACATCTGGTCTCCACTAATGCAACTCCACTGTTCCTTCTCAACTATATCTTGTCTCCACTAATGTAACTCAGCTGTTCCAGCACTGCTACATCTGGTGTCTACTAATGCAACTCCGCTGTTCCAGCACTTTTACATCTGGTCTCCACTATGGCGACTCAGTCACTCAGCTATGCTCCATAAGTTCAATACCGACTCATCCACCTGTTCATTCTCCTTCAGATCTTCTCACACACACCTGAGGCTTCAAGCATCCACCTAACCAGGTGAGATGTAGCAGAGATGTTTCCTTGGATTGGAATGGCTTCACAGGCATGTTATACAATCTAACCTATCAGCATATGACTCCTGTTATCTTTTGATCTTATGAACCTGTGTGATTCGCCATTGCTGGTATTTGTCTGGCCCAGATTTTCACTCTTTCCTAAGAGTCCAGTATGAGTTGAGCGATAGCCCTTTCATGTTCCCATTAACCTTACATTTTGTAGAGCACAACACCTGTGCAGCATCCAATGTTTTTAGAAGATATTACTATACAGAGTGATATACATTGACTGGGAAAGCTCAATGAGGGCAACAGATGCTTTCCAACCCGGCATTAAAAGCACCTTATTCTTTTTTTTTTTTTTTTGCAAATAACAAAAGACTTAAAGACACTTGCTGACATGGAACTGTGAAGATGAAATATCTTAACGTTACGTGGGCCAAGCCTTGAAATTATCCAAACCTTTTTGTAATAGCTATTTTGGCGCCTGTAACCAGTCCATTTTTCAATCCATTTTTCTTCTCTTTTTTTTTTTTTTTTTTTTTTTGATCAAAGACAGTCTTTAGCTCAAATGACTTCTGGATGTGGAGTTTAGGCGTATATGATAGTTTTGTCAGTTTACAAAGGTTTAGAACTAGCTGTGTATACACATGATAAATTGTTTCCATAAGGAGAAGGTTTAAAGTTTTTCCTAATTGTGTTCTTTTTTGTTATACTGACATTTCATGACACTGGAAAGACAAAGAATTCTCCCGACCTCAAGGATTCACCGGAAAAATTGTGAGAGCTTTCTGGGGTCTCTGTATCTCCTGTTCATCTCAGTGAAGAGTAGTTATGACTGTCCGGTCACTTCTCAGTGGAGGTCCTTTTAAAGACATCTTTTACTCATGTGTTGTAAAAGTTTAGTTAATTCACTTCCTGGCTATAAAACTTTCCTGTACTATCGGGGATGAGCATTGTATCTGTCTCATCAATTTCAGATTTATTGTGATGGTACCACAAAGTCACAGTGTCATTTACATCTTTTTTCTCCCCAGAGAAACATTGAAGTTGAGTGTGAATCTTGTTAATATTGGTATTTGTACTTTAATATTGATGGCCTAGCCTTACAATAGCTCATCAATAACAGATTGGTGGTGCTCTAACACTTGACACCCCGGCCGATCAGCTGTTCCCATTGCTGGCAGCAGTCGGATGTGATCAGTTGCAACTGCATAGTGGCCATGGACATCTGCCCCTTATTATTATTAACGGCCTTCAGCTCAATCTCGAGCCATGGCGACTTGATGGATGAACTGTAGGAATCTGTAGGAAGTTAGATGTTGTGCAAGCCTAGATAGGTCCACCAGGGTCTTCTCCACCGTTATGTATCAAGCCATCAGGTTTTTGGTCTTCCTCTTCACCATGTTCTGTTTATTCTTCTGACCATGACGTCCTTTTCCAGTGATTGTTCTCTTCCTATCATGTGTCCTACACAAACGAATACTGGTGGATCTGCGGTTCCCTACTGCGACCACTATGCAGTTGACGGAGCTGTGCTGTTTCACTCCGCAACTAAACACATATAGCTACCGCCAGCATCATTAACAATTGATCAGAGAGGATGACGAGTGTTGCACTCCCCCAATCTGGTATTGATGACGTATCCTAAGAATAGACCATAAATATTAAAGCACCGGACAACCCGTTTTATGTTATCAAGAATGGTAAGTGACTTTGTGGAGCGCTAGTCCTATTGCTGAGAGAAGCACAAGTTAAATTATTTGACAGCCCTCTCTTCAACTAGATAATCTGTTGGTTGACAAGCTGGGGTCACACATACCCTAAAGATTTGCCATCAATTTGAAAATTTACCATGCCATGACTCTATTCTTTAGTATCCCGATCAAGGGACAACCCTCATTTATCTCAGAGAACTGAGAAATGGATAAAGGGCATTGTTCAATTTCACACCTCCCTGAGCCACAGGTATTGTTCAATCTCACATGTAGCTCAGCCAATGTTTACAATGTACACATCACTAATTTAATTACACTGTACTAATACAAACTACCATCTCAGTCACCAAGACAAGATAGTAAAATCACAAAAATAAATGAGCTTCACTTACTGCTGTACTTGCTTATTTCCACTAAAAACGCAGGAAAACCTGATAGGTATGTTCACACTAGGTGTTTTTTCAGCGTTTTTTCACTACTCATTACTTCCAATAGGTGAAAAAAGCTGAAAAACACTGAAAAAAGTGACATGCTCTATTTTGCAAAAAACCATGCAAGGCACAAAATCCTGAACAAAAAAAATCATGATGTGTGAACTAAGAATTCTGGAATCTCATAGACTTTGCTGGTACTGCAAAATGCATGTAAAAGCAAGATGTGGTAATATTAAAATGTAACTTTTATTTGATATGCAATAAAATAGATCAAAGTGAGTATCTACTCAGATCACAAATTAAACACACAAGGTCCTCATGACCCCAAATCCAGAGACAAATGCATGTACTGATATAAAATTCTACAGCAGAAATTTTTACTAAGTATAAATATCACCCACTAAAATGAGTATAACTTTAGCCAAAGTCAATACCCATACAGATTCAATGCATACCTAGAAGATATTGCAATAAGGTAGGTTAAAGATAATAGAGTTATACACCTACCTAAGAAACTAGGCTAATGGTGACCAGGTGTACGCAAATTGCACTTAGGAACACTGATAATTTAGAGTCTAACATAAGTATAATAAGAGGTGCTACTGTGCTGCACCTTTAGATAACAAACATACAGGACAAACATCTAAACACACAAATTATCACAGAAAACACATAGTGCAATAAGACAAACTCTGTCTGTCATAAGTCAGAACAGACCTCTCAAAGAGTGCAAAGGACTCCTACTGTAGAAAAAACTGAAACAGTCTTACCAAGTCCTGCAAATCAGCATGGCTCACTCAGTGCCAGTGTGGCATTAATCTCATAAATCCCACTAACTGGTCACATAGAAGAGAGATAGAGGTGCGGTGCTCCCTACGCATTTCCTCTCATCCAGATTCATCAGGGGAGACTTTCATGACTGGGAATGTTCCAGCATTACTGACCATCCAGTCGTTATCCTCCTAGGTGGTCACATTTGACCATGAGCGCAATGGTCGCAAGCGTAGGGAGCACCGCCCCTTTAGCTCTCTCTTCTCCTTCACTGATTTCAAGAATGGGGCTCTCATAAAGCCAAGTACAGAGTTTACCTTTCTACACCACTCCCACAGGCAATTAATAGAGCAGTGGTGCTTATGCGTTCTTTGATTGTTGGGGGTCCCATCACTCGAAACCCAACCGATCAGTAAGTTGTAACCAATCCAGTAAATGGGGGATAATTTCTAATGTTGGAAATAACCCATTAATGATTGTTGAACACGTAAATATAGTAACAACAGTATATCTATAAGAGTAGATTGTGTGGACTTGTACAATTGATAACAGATAAATGAGCTATTACATAAACTGATAAAAAGTTATAACGAGCAAGGGTTTCCTAGTTTCCTCTGAAACAGAATTTTTTTTCAGCTTTTCCTTCAAAATCTTCATCTTGGGACCAGATGAACACCACAGTTTTGCCAGTAGTCTGACCTTTCAGAACAGGAATTTTATGTGCTCTTTTTGATATTTTTAAGTTAATTTATTTGATTTAATTTCGCAGAACTCTGGCAAGTAAAATAAAACTCATAAATTGGGATTGAATAATGCGATCTCTGATCCCGCTCAGCGGACTCCTGAAGCAAAGAATGTAAAAGAGATGTCATTAATCTGAAAACGATTTGTTGTTCTTGAAAAACTTTTTATTAAACGAGTTACATTTATAAACGAGCGGCTGAATCATGTTCCTTACTAATTGATCTGCTTTGTCTATGACTATGATGTTATTCATTGTATAACCGGGGGACAAAAACTAAGAAAACATGGGAAGTCCTCGGGTGAGATATATTATTTCATAGACAAGTACAGCACATTTTATTCAGCCACGTCATTTTTTTTTACAGGGACCCCAATTTTAACCACTTGATCATGTGAGTCCATTTATTGGAAGGGAGCAGGTGAGAATAATGTTTGTTATTATTTTAACTTCTTCTCGGACCTCAAAAGAAGACAGCAAAATGTCATTTTCTTGGACTTGTGTGAATAGAATTCCAAAAATGTCTGATTCGCCTTAATCCGAAATTTGGGGGGGAATGTCTAATACATTTAATTAGCTACGGATTGATTCACTCATCTCTATTATCTTTATTTTTTAATTGTTTATTTTTTGTAACGGGGTGGTAAAACCACTGTGTCGCGATCCAAGGAGAGCCTGGAGGGGCGTAACTAGTTGCTACACCAGGACTGACCTCAGATGCATGGCAGTTGACCCTCAGGGGACAGGAATCTGGAATGGCCAAAAAGGGAAAGATCAGATGGTACAGGCAGGCACAGCAGGAACCCAGGAGTGGCAGGTGCTGGCGGGCCTGGCTGGTAGACAGGCAGGCACTGGCTGGTGCAGGAAAGTACGGCTGGTATTCAGGTGGGCACAGGCAGGTGCTGGCGGGTACGGCTGGTGTAAAGGTGGGCACAGGCTGGTGTGGCTGTTACACTGGCTGGAATGCTGGAAGGCACAAGCAAGGACAGACAGGAACGAGACAAAAATAAGCGGGTACAGGCAGTTACTAACAAACTGGGGACCTGAGAACTAGCAAGCGTGCAGGGAACAGACTAATAACGTTGCTCAGGCTCCTCCCAACAGGTAGAGGTGCCTTAAATAATAGGTGTCTCCCGTCCATTGGCTAGGCACACTCTAGGATGGTGCGCGCTGTCATTTTAAGAGGGAGCACGAGCCCTAAACACAGTTCTCGGAACCTCCTAGTGGAATAATATGACTGCCATATGTCCGAGCATACTTTCACCATTCTAAACAACAAACACGACTATGATGTTTCCACAGGTTGGGTTGATATTACATTTCACGTGGTTTACCAAGGGCAAAAATCCTGGCACTTGGAACCGCATAAGCGATTATGCCCCCATTTATAAATATATCTATGGGTTTTGCTGACAGCAGATTACTATCAATATGTCTTGGAAATATTGCATTTCCCCTTTGTGCCATGTGATGTCCCTGGTATGGACTGCAGACGTCCAGTCTACCCATGGGCAAATTTCCTCCCATGAATATTTATTAGTACCTTTTTGCTAGCGAGGAAACATGCAAAGAGCATTTAATCTCCCTGTAAACTGGCTAACTTTTAGCTAATTTAATCATGAAATCACAGAGTATATTATAGCAGGCCTGCATGGGAAAAGGGAGATAAATATAGCTTCCCACTACCCTTAATAAAGAAAGATGGGAATACCAGGTTTAGATCTTCATCCTTCCTGGGTCTGATAGCAGTCGCCTTGGCTGCCATCATCGTTTGTCCATTTATTGGGTAAAATTGAAATACCTAAAATATGAGTTGAAATTAGTACCTTGGTAAAAAGCTTTCATCCAAAGGTGACCTCTGTTTTGCATTGAATATACAGTTAGGTCCATATATATTTGGACAGAGACAACATTTTTCTAATTTTGGTTCTAGACATTACCACAATGAATTTTAAGCAAAACAATTCAGATGCAGTTGAAGTTCAGACTTTCAGCTTTCATTTGAGGGTATCCACATTAAAATTGGATGAAGGGTTTAGGAGTTTCAGCTCCTTAACATGTGCCACCCTGTTTTTAAAGGGACTAAAAGCAATTGGACAGATGAAATAATTGTAAATAAAATGTTCATTTCTCGTACTTGGTTGAAATCCCTTTGTTAGCAATGACTGCCTGAAGTCTTGAACTCATGGACATCACAGACGCTGTGTTTCCTCCTTTTTGATGCTCTGCCAGGTCTTCACTGCGGTGGTTTTCAGTTGCTGTTTGTTTGTGGGCCTTTCTGTCTGAAGTTTAGTCTTTAACAAGTGAAATGCATGCTCAATTGGGTTGAGATCAGGTGACTGACTTGGCCATTCAAGAATATTCCACTTCTTTGCTTTAATAAACTCCTGGGTTGCTTTGGCTTTATGTTTTGGGACATTGTCCATCTGTAGCATGAAACGACGACCAATCAGTTTGGCTACATTTGGCTGGATCTGAGCACACAGTATGGCTCTGAATACATCAGAATTCATTCGTCTGCTTCTGTCCTGTGTCACATCATCAATAAACACTAGTGACCCAGTCCCACTGGCAGCCATGCATGCCCAAGCCATCACACTGCCTCCGCCGTGTTTTACAGATGATGTGGTATGCTTTGGATCATGAGCTGTACCACGCCTTCGCCATATTTTTCTCTTTCCATCATCCTGGTAGAGGTTGATCTTGGTTTCATCTGTCCAAAGAATGTTCTTCCAGAACTGTGCTGGCATTTTTAGATGTTTTTTAGCAAAGTCCAGTCTAGCCTTTTTATTCTTGATGCTTATGAGTGGCTTACACCGTGCAGTGAACCCTCTGTATTTACTTTCATGCAGTCTTCTCTTTATGGTAGATTTGGATATTGATACGCCTACCTCCTGGAGAGTGTTGTTCACTTGGTTGGCTGTTGTGAAGGGGTTTCTCTTCACCATGGAGATTATTCTGCGATCATCCACCACTGTTGTCTTCTGTGGGCGCCCAGGTCTTTTTGCATTGATGAGCTCACCAGTGCTTTCTTTGTTTCTCAGGATGTACCAAATTGTAGATTTTGCCACTCCTAATATTGTAGCAATTTCTCGGATGGGTTTTTTCTGTTTTTGCAGCTTAAGGATGGCTTGTTTCACCTGCATGGAGAGCTCCTTTGACCGCATGTTTACTTCACTGCAAAACCTTCCAAATGCAAGCACCACACCTCAAATCAACTCCAGGCCTTTTATCTGCTTAATTGAGAATGACATAACGAAGGGATTGCCCACACCTGTCCATGAAATAGCCTTGGAGTCAATTGTCCAATTACTTTTGGTCCCTTTAAAAACAGGGTGGCACATGTTAAGGAGCTGAAACTCCTAAACCCTTCATCCAATTTTAATGTGGATACCCTCAAATGAAAGCTGAAAGTCTGAACTTCAACTGCATCTGAATTGTTTTGTTTAAAATTCATTGTGATAATGTCTAGAACCAAAATTAGAAAAATGTTGTCTCTGTCCAAATATATATGGATCTAATTGTAGTTGATGTTTGTGCCCCAGTGGACACTATGGGGGTAATTTTTTATTGCTTCTGCAAAATATAGCAGCTGTAACAAAATGGTATGGTGAGACTTTACTTCCTGAGAGGCAAGCAAGGGAACGTCAGATTAGCAAATATTTTAACTTCAGATCTGAAAATTTCAGTTTTGTGATTTAGCCGCACTTTATACAGCCATTAAAGCACTGACGCGCTTGCAAATGGCTTGAAATTAATTTAAATGCTGTTCTTCTGCTCGTTCAGAACATTTTCACTTTCTTTTTTTTTTTCGACTGTCCCCTTGGGACAATTATTTCTAATGTGAAAAGATTTGTTACAGAATATCCTGCCATCTATATTCTGATACTATGTTCTATGCCGGATGGCAACTTGTCTAAAAATAGGGGTTATTAGAATTTTCAGAATTTTTGTTCTTTTTGCTTTTTTGTAGATACATTTCAAGAGAACATCGAGTACTCTAAGTTTCTTGGGAATACTATTGAGATCCAATGTGCTGATTTGCTCAGGGGTACAGTAAATTTATATGTTTAACAACTCACTAAAATAATGTAAATGTTCATAGTAACTTGGTACATGCAGTCCCCGCTTCTACTATAGCCGTCATCCTTGAAAACACTACATATTAGACCGTACACAAATGCTCCTACCATTTGAGGACCAGCATTTTACTGTTGTCAGTGTAGTTGTATGAGGTCTTGTTTTTTTACAGGACAAGTTCTACTTTAAGTATGTGCAAATTTTTTTTAATCCATAAAATTTAGCATTTTACTTTGGCAAAAATGCGGACAATTTTTGCTGCAGTTTTTTTCACCATTCGTTATCATTAGTGATGAGCGAGTATGTTTTGTTAACCCTTACGCCGAGTATGCTCGGGCGAGCACCGAGTAGTTACAGCTGCTCGGTGATATGTTTGAATCACTCCCGTGTGCATGATTTGTAACTGTTTGACAGCTTTAATACATGTGAGGAATCTGTAAGAAATAGACATTCCTCACATGTATTAAAGCTGTCAAACAGTCGCACAGGGAGTGATTCAAACATATCACTGAGCAGCTGTAAATACTCGGTGCTCGCCCGAGCATACTCGGCGAAAGGGTTAGCAAAACATACTCGCTCATCACTAGTTATCATTAACTCACTAGTGATGAGCGAGCATACTCGCAAGTACTTGGTACTCACCCAAGCATCTCAGTACTCGATATGCTCGGAACTCACCGAGTACTTGTGACGCGCCCCCTGGGCCGTGTGTGCACGTGTGTGGGATAACCGGAGCCAGTTCTCTGGGGGTTGTAGTCTCCGTGGCGGCGACCCGGTCCCGTGGCTCAGGGTTGTCAAACCAGTGGCAGTCTTTATAGGGTTTTTGTGGTTTTAATGTCCGACTACCCCACCCGTGGATCGCGGTCAGGGTGTACCGCCGCTGCGAGGCAGTCCGCTGAGGCTGGTGTGGTGTGCGCAGCTAAAGATGGGATAACTCCCCACGGGAAGAGTATGGCCTCAGGGCAGGGAATGTGGATGATGGGAGTGATGGTGTGCAGGCGTCCCAGTACTAGTAGTGCTGTATGCGGTGAGAAAGCAGGAACGACTCAGAGTCTTTGCAGTGCAGTTCAGGGTCTTTACTGATGATATTAAGGCAGACCCTCCCGGGAGTACTGGCTAGCATAAGGGGCCTGGTCAGTCTGCGAGCAAGCAGGAGTTCCCCTGGCCAGGTGGAGTTGTAGGCCTCCCCGTCTATCTGCACTCTTCCTGGCTACCTTGCTGTAAGCGAGTGGAAGTAGCCCACGTCCCTGAGTATACTGTGTGGTGCTCACCCATATGGCTGGTGACTTGGGGCCTTCTGATAGCCTCCGCTCCTCGATGGCGGTGCTGGTCCCTTCCTTGTGACTGAGCCTCCGGGCTTCTTTGGCCAGAGGATCTGGAATCCCCTGCCGGCTGGTTTCTGCTGCTGGACTTAGAGGTTCCCACAGCCTCGGACTCCGTTGTCCGGTAGTAGTCTCTTAAGCCAGGACGAGCAATATCAGCTTCCAGTCCCTGGCACTCAGCTCCTGCTCCTACAGAGCTCCTAGCTGTTTCTCGCCCTGTGTCTGGAACTTCACTCCAGGCTCTCACTGACTAATCCCGCCCCAGACCCAGTTTATAAGGGCAGATTCCTCCCCTCCCAGGACTGGGAAGGAGGTGTTGCATGCTTAAGGGCTCCTGACCAGGAAACCTCCCACTTGCTCTCAGACGTAATATTTCTATTACTGTGGTAACCAGACCCCTGGGGTACCACACTTGCGAGATGCTCGGGCGGATGCTCGGGTCTTATCCCCCCATGTCAGGGAGAGATTTGGTTGTGTATTAGGTAGTGTAGGGAGAAAACAAGAAGATTACACATATCCATCTCAACAAAGTCCTTCTGAGGACTACTCCATCTGCAGAGATATCAGGCAGGCAGTGTATATAGGCAGGTAGGCAGTGTATTTAGCAGACTGCAGTGCATATAGCACAAGAGGCTCCATTCCAGTTCTGCCTTCTGCTGCTATTAGATATTTCTAGACATAGGCCCAGGTCTCAGGGGCCAGGAATAATTTTTTGGGGATCTTAATCCTCATTATTTGCTTAAAAAGCAATCCAGAGAACACCTTTTTTCTGCGCCATTTGCTTGTTGGCACTGCAGAATACAGCCAGGTCCTTTCCATATTACAGCACTAAAAATCCAGCTATTTAAAACTGTGGTTTGTCCGTCATGCGAATCACATATAATTGCGCTGAAAAAACTGCCATTTTTGGCCTCCATTCGAATTATTTTTCAGTGTGTCAGCAAAGTTTATGACACTGGTTTGCTGTTCAAAATAGTTACCTACAGGCCAGGTATTTAAAATTGTGGTTTCTCCGTCACACAGATCACATTCACATTCACATTGCACTGAAAATACTGCAATTTTCGGCCTCCATTCAAATTTTTTTTCAGTGTGTCAGCAAAGTTTTTGGCACCGGTTTGCTGTTCAAAATAGTTACTCACAGGCCAGGTATTTAAAACTGTGGCTTCTACATCACATGGATTACATATCACTTCGCTCCAAATTCAGCCATTTGTAGTGAGCGTGGAAGATATTGTCCTCCATTTAACATGGGCAAGGCGCGTGGCATGGGACAGGGAACTGGACGTGATGGTGATGGTGCATGCAGAGGCCGAGGCCGTGGGCAAGCTGAAATTGTGCCACAACAAACACCCACATCTTCTCGCCCGACCTTCCTGTCCCAATTCCTAGGGGACCACAGCACACCACTATTGAACCCAGGGCAGTGTCAAAAGGTTATTGGTTGGATAGTGTGGCGCCCTGCTGCGCTTTGGTGCCACAGAACCCAGAAGGGTGCATGGATGGACTTCACCACAAGAGGCCCTCACTACATTCAAACACCTCCACCTTCCACCTCAGACCAGCAGAGGGAGCCTGTTAGGGACCTATATAGGGAAGGTGGAGCCAGGCAGCTCAGTTAGAGTCCAGTAAGTTTCAGTTCAGTGTTCAGAGAGGAACACAGCTCAGAGTGAGCAGAGAGCATGCCGACGCTCAGAGAGCGGTGAAGACGCAGCACGCCAGCTGCCAAGTAGTGAGGGCCCGGAGTGTGGTCGACGGCGTGAGGAAAAGGAGAGTGGAGCTAAGGGGGCAGAGGAGTGTAGTAAGCTCACCCAGATTTATATACAGGACACAGGGTCCGCACCTACAGGGACCCTTTACGCCCAGTAGGAACCACCGGAACCCCTGGAGAACTACAGGTCCCAGGTCCACCTAATGCTGATTGTAGTACCAGGGCTAGGAGTCACAGAGGTCCCAGTAACCAGGGAGAGTGATCTCCAAAGAGAAGGCCCTACCACCAGGTCAGCAGGTGCTGAGAGAGACAGTAACCAAGCTAGGCCCAGCTCCAGGCAGGCCAGAAGCTTAGCGAAATAAGCAACGGATCAGGAGGCCCTATATCCACTCACTGGGGAGAGTCCAGAAGTGTGCCCTTCACCTGGAGTACCCTGGACCGTGCCTGCAGCATCACCAGTAAAGGTACTGAAGCTTACCCCTGTGTGAATGTCCATCCTTCCTCCGGGACCATCCTGCTGTCTCTCCCCTGCACCACCATCCAGTAAATCCCCCACGCTGCCCTGAGGCCCGCTCCACCTGTGGGGAGCCATTCCATCACAAGTTTCCCTACCATCTGCCTCAGAGGACTGTTGCAGCGCTGGTGATCCTCACCAGACACCACAGGGGGCGTCACGAAAAATACCAAAAACCCCATATAAAAGTATTCCCCCATTTCACTGACCGCCCTGGGTCATGGACCGGGCCAGCCACCGTGATATCCCCCCCCAACCAGAGGCCCGGCTGCCGAGTACCCCACGGCCCTGGGGGTGAGTCAATAGTGGATAATGCTTCCAGTCACTTAGCCACCACCACCCTGTCTTCCACACGGTCAAGTCTCAGTAGCCATGAGTCTGGACCGCATATTCCTCACCCTGATCCTCCTTCCTCCCACCATGCCGAGTGCCCGGAGACAACTGATCCCACACTTGGACACTCTGAAGAGCTGTTCACTTTTCCATTTATAGATTCGGGCCTGTCGCCCGGTCCACTTGAAGCCCCAACAGGCAGGAAGAAGCAGTGTGGTGGCTGCAGAAAGAAGGCAGGCAACCGTTCCCCGTAACACCAACACAAAGGAAGTTGCCAGTATAACCGTTAGGTCTTCCCGAGTCTGGTTGTTTTTTAAAGACTCTGCCGATAACCCCAAAAAGGCCATTTGCACCACCTGCCAGGCCAGAATCAACATGGGTGGCAAAACGACCAGCCTAACCACCACCAGCATGATCAGGCACATGGCAGCAAAGCACCCGACTTTGTGGGCCGAACCCCAGGGTCCAGGAATAGTGTTTGCGGGTGGCACCATTGCTTCTTTCACTGTTGTGCATGCAAGCCAATCCCCTGTCCATGGTGCATGCAAAGATGCCTCCTGCCCTGCACCTGTCGTTGCACACTCTCAAGTAACAGCATCAGGAAGCACGTCTCCGTCCTTGTCCCAGAAGGGCGTTCAGTTGTCCATACCCCAGTCCTTGGAACGCAAGAGCAAATATGCAGCCAATGCCCCACAGGCCACACTGCTAAATTCCCACATTTCACGACTGCTTACGCTCGATATGTTGCCTTTTAGGCTCGTGGAGATGAAAGCATTCCGTAACCTGATGGTGGCGGCCGTCCCTCGGTACTCGGTCCCCAGCCGCCACTATTTCTCCCGGTGTGCCGTCCCCGCATTACACAAGCACGTGTCCCAAAACATTAGCCGTGCCCTCAAAAATGCAGTTACCGGGAAAGTCCACCTAACCACGGACACGTGGACAAGTGTTTGTGGGCAGGGACGGTACATCTCGCTGACGGCACACTGGGTTAACATAGTGGAAGCCGGGACCCAGTCGGACCTTGGGATAGAACACGTCCTCCCGATGCCAAGGATTGCGGGCCTAGGTCAATCAGGGTTGCTCCCACAGTCTACAGCTCCTGCATCTCATCTTCCTCAGCCTCCTCCTCCTCTTCAGCCTCCATCTCCAAAATGACCACATCAGTCACAAGCATGGAAGCACTGCCTCGGCCAAGCGGCAACAGGCTGTGCTGAAGCTAATATGCTTAGGTGACAAACTGCACAATGCTGAAGAGTTGTGGACAGCTCTGAAAGAGCAGGCCGACCTGTGGCTCACACCGCTGAACCTGCAGCCAAGATTGGTCGTGTGTGAGAATGGCTGGAACCTGGTGCCGGCTCTAAGGCGAGCTCACACACGTACCATACCTGGCCCATGTGCTTAACCTAGTGGTTCAGCGGTTTTTCAAATCCTACCCGGAGCTGCCGGATCTGCTTGCTGAAGTACGCCGCCTGTGTGCCCACTTTAGAAAGTCACCTACAGCTTCCGCCGCCCTTGCCGTGTTTCAGCAGCGTTTGCAGCTTCCAGCTCACAGACTGGTGTGTGATGTCCCCAAGCGTTGGAACTCTACACTGCAGATGTTGGGAAGGATTTGTGAGCAGAAGAGGGCAGTTGTTGAGTACCAGCATCAACAAGGCCGTTGGTACTCAGTTCAGACTTCACACATAAGACTGAACAAGGATGTCAGACATATGTACCATCCTCCAAAACTTGGAGGACTCCACCAAGATGGTGAGCGGCGATGACGCCATAATTAGCGTCACCATCCCACTTCTCTGTCTTCTGAAATGCTCTCTGCTCACAATCAAAGAGGATGCAATGCAGGCGGAGCACGATGAGATGGAGCAAGGAACCATACAGGGTGATTACACACAGCCCAGCCTCTTCTCATCCCAATGTGGATTGGGTGACAATGAGGAAGAGGAGGAGGAAGAACAGGAACTAGTTTCATGCGCTATAGACGGCACTACCTGCACAACTGTCATACCGTAACGTATGTTCAGCGTGGATGGCCAAGGACAGAGAGGAGGAAGAGGAAGAGGAGAGCATGGTCTGTCATCCTCTTGGTGAGGACACGGAAGTCTTGCCTGTTAGCAGTCTGGCACGCATGGCTGAGTTTATTTTACGCTGCCTTTCCCATGACCCTTGCATTCTCAGAATTTCTGGTGACATTACTGGTTGGTGACACTTCTAGACCTATGCTACAAGGAGAACTTTATATCTCTTATTCCTGAGGCGGACAGGTCTACAAAAATGGGGCAGTAGCAGAAAGCCCTTGTTGCGGAACTATTAAAAAAATTCCCATCTGAAAACGCTGGCGGCAGAAGTCACAGTTCGTTGGACAACCAAGGAGTACAGGCGAGAGAGACACAACTTCAATCCAGCAGAGGCAGGGGAAAACTGTCAAAGTTCTGGGAGAATTTTCTCAGCCCCTCCCATCGCACAAGCCCTGACTCGCGGTGTACTCTCACAAGGAGTGCAAAGTTTGGGAAGATGCTGAGGGAGTACCTTTGCAACCGTACCAACGTCCTCCGTGATTCCTCTGTGCCTTATAATTATTGGGTATCCAAGCTGGATACGTGGAATGAACTGGCTGTCTACGCCTTGAAGGTCCTGACCTGCCCTTCCGATAGCGTTTTATCAGAGCGGGTTTTTAGTGCCCCTGGTGGAATTATAACTGATTAGCGCATCCGCCTGTCAACTGAAAATGCTGTCAACCACCGAATGATAGCAGCGTAACATAAACTCAAATCCAGTGTCTTTTTTTGGGAGGTGTATTCCCACGCACCTCTTCACACCCACACATGGGTATACGCTTCCTGATTTTGGCTATTTGCTCTTGTCCTCCTCCTTCTCCTCATCCTCATCATCCACCACATATCACCAGGGTGACCGTGGTCCATGATGCAACACCCACATAATTTTTTTAAAGGGTGTTTATGATGCCCGTAAGAAAAAAAATGTATACTGTATGTTCATGTATACCCCCCAGGGGTAAGTGTTTGTCAGCCCATACACTTGGGCATGGGCATTACAAGTATAGGAGACACGCTCCTTTCTAATGGGAACATTTTTTATGAAGCCCTCTTCCACGTCTCTTCCAAGGGGCATTGGAGTGCATCCCAATTTTTGGCAGCCCTTGCATTCACTGCATAGGCCAACACTATGGGAGACTCACTTTCTAATAATGGGAACATTTTTTTTCAGGAGGCCCTCCTCTACGTCTCTTCCAAGAGGCATTGCAGTCCATTCCAAATTTTTGGCAACCCTTGCATTCACTGCATAGGCAAACACAATGGGAGACCCACTTCCTAATAATGGGAACATTGTTTTCAGGAGGCCCTCTGACCTCCACGTCTCTTCCAAGGGGCATTGGAGTGCCTCCAAATTTTTGGCAACCCTTGCATTCACTGCATAGGCAAACATAATGGGAGACCCACTTCCTAATAATGGGAACATTGTTTTCAGGAGGCCCTCTGACCTCCGCGTCTCTTCCAAGGGCATTGGAATGCCTCCACATTTTTGGCAACATGTACTCTATCTATCTGAAAATGAATCTTTCCAACACTGAACATTTTGTGTTTTCTCCCTCTACGAGCTTACCTACCTAAACCTGACATTTCATTTCCATGTGTGGTACTACCATAACTCCCAGGCAGCACACCCTCTGACTCAAATCTTTCCTTCTCTCCCTTTATCCAATCGCTCAAATGCTCATATCACTGACATCTTAAAAACATCTTCAGAATCCAAAATGTTCTTACCTTTGATATTGCAATAAGTCTTACTGTCATTCTGATTCATTCTCATCTTGATTACTGCAACTTACTACTAATATAACATAACTCATCGCTCTCACCCACAAGGTCTCCACAGTGCTGCATCGCCCTACATCTCCTCCCTCATTTCTATCTACCACCTTACCCATCCTTTCCATAGTGCTGCACCACCCTACATCCCCACCCTCATTTCTGCCTCCCTATCCATAATCTATATTTTGTCCGGCATCTCTATCTATTACCTTACCTGTCCTCTCCACAGGGCTACATCTCCTCCCTCAGCTCTGTTTACCACCCTACTAGTCTTGTTCAAAGTGCTGCACTGCTCTACATCTCCTCCATATCTCTGTCTACCACCACACCCGTGATTTACACAGTGCTGCACCACCCTACATCTCCTCATTATCTATATCTACCATTCTACCCATGATCCCCACAATGCTGCACCTTCCTACATCTTCTCTTCATCATCTATATCTACCATCCTACTAATGATCCCCACAGTGCTGCACCTTCCTACATCTCCTCTCATACCTATCTACCAACCTAGTCGTGATCTCAACAGTTCTGCACCTCCCTACATGCTCACCCTCATTTCTGTCTACCACCATACCCGTGATATCCACACTGATGCACTTCCCTACATTTCCCTCATCTATATCTTCCACCCTTCCTATAATTTCCAGAGGGCTGCACCTCCCTACATATCCTCCCTCATCTCTGTCTACCACCCTACCTGTGATCCCCACAGTGTTGAAGGTCCCTACATCTCCACCCTCATTTCTCTCTACCACCCTATCTATCTTCTCCACAGTGTTGCAACTCTCTACATGCCCACCCTCATTTCTGTCTAATACCATACCCCTGATCTCCACAGTGCTGCACTTCCCTACATCTCCTCCCTCAATTCTATCTACCACCCTATCTCCACAGTGCTGCACTGCCCTACATCTCCTCCAACATCTCTATCTACTACCTTACGCGTAATCTCCAGAGCGCTGCACCACCATACATCTTGTCCCTCATCTCTATCTACCACCTTACATGTCCACTCCACAGTGCTGCACTGCTCTACATCTCCCTCATCTCTATCTTCCACCCTTCCCATACATCTCCACCCTTATTTCTATCTACCACCCTATCCGTCTTCTCCACAGTGCTGCACCTCCCTATATATCCTCCCTCATCTCTGTCTACCATCATACCCGTGACCTCCACAGTGCTGCACCTTCCTACATCTCCACCCTCATCTCTATCTACCACCCTACTTGTGATCTCCACAGTGGTGCATCACTTTACATCTCCCTCATCTCTATCTACCAACCTACACGTGGTCTCCATTTTGCTAATGATCGAAGACTAACATTCTCAATAATCTGAACCTCTGTCTTGTCTCAAAGACTTTTCTTGTGCTGAACCAGTTCCCTGGAATGCATTACATCGGCACAGTCATAAAACTTGAAAAATGTATTAGGAAGGTTTTCTCAGTCTTTCCCAATGATATTCATAGTCTATTGCATTTGCTTTTATTTATTAATTCATTTATTTCACTTTTAAAGTGTACATATCATTTCAGGTGGAGCTTTTCCCCTCTGCAGGTCAAAAGTCATGTTTATTTTTGTCTTTAACGTTTTTCATGATATTCTAACTCAAAAAGTTGCACGCTTCTCAAAATTATGTAAAAATTGCTCAAAAAAAATTCTGGTGTAAATCACTCCGGAGGTGGAGCACATTTGCAATAAAATTTTGCAGCTTTTCGAAAAGTTGCCAATGATCGTTCAGACGACAACATCTGGATAAGCCTAAGACAAACCCATAATGACAAACGAAAAAAAAAAGACAGGCACACACATAAAAAAACTGATTTTAAAAAAGGCACAAATGAAAAATTGAATATGGGGCCAACAAAAAACTAGCGCACACAAAGCTAATAAAAAATAAGCATAAAAACAATGACGAATCGTCCCCGCCGTGCTTTTTCAGCGTCAAAATGACTAACAGAGATCAATAGACTCTGCCAAGTTCGATCGAGAGATGGATCCAACGCAATCGATTTTCAGAAGCCACAACGCAAGTGTGAACAGAGCAGAACACTTTTATAAAATGCATCATTGCCGCATTTTTCTCCAGCCGTCTAGTAGAAAAAGAAAATCGGATCGTATTTCTCTTAAGTATCTTCTACTGCCATGAAAATCTTTTACATGTTTATGACTAGAGTGAAATTTCTTGTAAGCCCCTTGTGCCAAAATGCAGTCTGGCGTCCGACATCCATTTATTTGAGAAAAAGGCTGGGAGTGTCAGCTCGAGAAGGGAACTATGTGTGATTTCGGAAGCTGATGGTCTATTTATAAGATCTCTGCAATTTTCAGGTATTTCATGGCACTTAAGCATTGGTTTAGGGGACGGAAATTCTCATTGAGTTTTTATTGATGGAGTTAACAGCCAGCCATATGGCTCAGTCTTGGAGACCTCGAGGGCAGAGCTTTGGAAGGTTTTTACTAGTTAAAGTCCTGGAAAAAAAGAAAAAAAAGTCTGTGGTGTCAAAAATTCTATAAATGACAACAATTTCCTTTGCAGTATTTTGGTGCCACTCCTTAAATTCCTGACCAACTTGTTGGACACAGTATAGATACAGTATTAACCCTTATCATGCCACCCACAGTTTGTTCTGCCACAGGTGTACCTCAATAAGCCAAGAACATTTTTTTATCTTTTGCTTATTTGGTAATGTCTTTTTTGTCTGTTCAACCCCCACCCCCTAAAATTGTAAAGTGCTGCAGAATATGTTGGTGCTATAACAATAAAAATTATTATTATTATTATTTATCTTGATATATAGGCTTCATGCTTTTAACACCTACTAGACTACTTGAAATTTCACCCTCAATGCAAAATGTCTATTAAAGCAGATGTTCTGTTTTGAGCTTCGACTAGTACCTATGGATTATTTCTTTTACTTTTCTTTTGGCTGTTATTTTTTTTAGAACTGCTTCATTGGGGTACATCTATGACTACAGCTTAACTGCAGTGTCTATTGGGAGTATTAGGTAGTCTGAAATCAACCTTCTACTTCATCGTCGGCAGCCGTCGCCCTCAAAACTGCAGCTCGTCCTCGATACATTAGCTGATGTGTGATCGGTACAAGCTCTGCAGGGTATATCATGCAAATTATAAAGTCAGTGAAAATCCAGCACTTATTTTCCAGTGTGAATAAAAGCAAAAACTTTTATGAAACATTCAAATTAGAATCATTCAAACATTAAAAAACTGGGAATAGTAGTAAAAAAAAACCTACACGCATTTGTGTATAGCTTTTATTCATAGCACAAAAAATGTGTTCAAAACGCGTAGGTTTTTTTGCTAATATCTCCAGGATGTCCTGTTTTATAATGTTTCAATAACTTTAATGTTTTCACTAACTTTCTAAGTCCCATCCATTCCTTCCCAACTGGGATTTTTCATCTGAGTACTTCCCATGGATCTAATCCAGCATTTGAGAGGTGAGCTAAAAGCACACATTTTTTTCTAAATGTAGAAGATACAGAATATGCAGATGGTAGACAAAATGATTTTAACCCTGACCTAAACTGAGAATTTCTATCTGTTTTCTTTTAAAGAGCATAAGTCCAAGAGCAACTGTGGAGGAGGTGGATTTCAGATCAGGGACATGCAGATGGGTAGCACCTGAGATGAAGAGCTGTAGGCAATATCGCTACCAGATTAATGCTAACTAATTTTGGTAGTCTAAGGACCCTCTGAAAGAGGGAATGGACTCTGCAGGCATTGAAACTCCCAAAATTGTGGCCACTGAAGTAACTTATGGTAGGTGTTGGCTTGGAGGAATACGGTCAGGAAAGTCAGATACAAGTGCTTCTCACTAAATTAAAATATCATCGAAAAGTTAATTTATTTCAGTTCTTCAATACAAAAAGTGAAACTTATATATTATATAGAGTCATTACAAACAGAGCGATCTATTTGAAGTGTTTATTTCTGTTAATGTTGATGATTATGGCTTACAGCCAATGAAAACACAAAAGTCATTATCTCAGTAAATTAGAATACTTTATAATACCAGCTTGAAAAATGATTTCTAAAATCTGAAATGTTGTCCTACTGAAATGTATGTTCAGTAAATGCACTCAATACTTGGTCGGGGCTCCTTTTGCATCAATTACTGCATCAATGCGGCGTGGCATGGAGGCGATCAGCCTGTGGCACTGCTGAGGTGTTATGGAAGCCCAGGTTGCTTTGATAGCAGCCTTCAGCTCGTCCGCATTGTTGGGTCTGGTGTCTCTAATCTTCCTCTTGACAATACTACTACTACTACTGCATCAAAACTCCCAAAATTGTGGCCACTGATATGACCTCTGGTAGGTGTTGGCTTAGATGAACATGGTCATAAAAAATCAGATAAATACCATGCGGACAATCACCAGAATACCAACCAGATAAGTAAAAAGATGCAGAAGATACAGATGTTTTTTTGAAGAGTATAAAACCAAGAAGAGCTGTGGAAGTTCTGGAATCCCAGAGTAGTCTAAGGACCCTCCTTTGTCCTCTGTAAAGAGGATTGGACTCTGCTGCATTGGAACTTCCAAAATTGAGGCCATTGAGATGACCTCTGGTAGATAGCCAGGAGGAACTTGATTAGGAAAGTATCATCCAGAAAATCAAAGGTATCAGATTAGTAGAAAGACTTGTAATCCAGGAATATTATCTGAAAGTCAATAACACAATCAGGTTAAATCATGTGGAGAAAAACAGGCAAAAGAATCCAGGAAACAAACCAGGACCAAACACTAGAGGTTTTTTACTTCGATTTTTCTGGCTACAAAATCCAAGGCAGAAAATGCTGAAAAAACAAAGTATTTGGTGAGGGGTTATTACATAGTTTTTGTGTGTGGGGTATTTTTCCTGCTTCAGTTCATTCAGTAGTCACATTCAGTATTCTTTTTAATCAGAAATGCCCTAGGAGTAGACATGTAGCTTCTTTTGAAACGTGGGAATAAAACACATGAAAAAATACTGCACTATATGCTCTATAGGTGTGTTTTCCCATTGAAATCAATACGTAGAAGTTTTTTTTTTCTTGAGAATCTTGGGGCAAAATCTGATGCAGAATCCACTTTCAAGAAAACTTAGTAATACCCTCAGGAAATACCAGAGAATATGCACTATTGGCAAGATTACCAGCCAGCTCCTCGCAAATGGAGTGATCTTTGAAAAGCCCTACGTTTGCTTCGTCTCTGCTAACCAGCAGTAGCAACACAGTCTTTGGGTCTGTGAATAACATTGTACCACACTGGGATGACATCCGAGTGTGGTCCAATTTTTATGGACTGACAGAATAGAGAAGGTGGAGAACCTTTTTTTTTTGTTTTCTCTCAAAGTCCGAAAAAAACGGATGCCATTCTGATCAAAGTCTGATCACAATAATTGAACCGTTTTTCTCAGTTGTGGAGAAAACGGTCGTGTGACCCTAGCCTTTGGCACACCATCGCAGAGGAAGTGTTGACTCCGCAATGTGTTTGGCTATGGCTAAAATTTGCTATGCGGCCGCATAACTTTTTGTTAAACCCTCAACCCATGTGGTAGCAATATCGTTACTAGATTAACACTGGTTAATTTGAAAAAAAAATAGCCTTTGTCCTCCTTTGTACTCCGTAATGAGGATTGGACTCTGCGGTATTGGAATTCCCAAAATTCTGGCCACCCAGACGACATCGCTAGATGTTGGCCAGGAGGAACTTGGTCTCCAAAGTCAGATAAGCATCATCCAGAAAATCAAGGGTACCAGATTAGTAGAAATACCAATTTAAAAAGGTCAAAGCCCCTTTTGAAAACATCTTGACATCATCTCTTATGTTGCATGTCAGGAAACCGAAAATTCAACTCTAGGCTCCTTCAAACTGCAGATCACCCGTCGTCTCAAAATCAGGTTATTTTAAGCCTTGGCCTTCCTTAATAATGTGATATTTATGGCAGATCCTGTCCATATGATCAGATATGTTTTAATGTCATTGGCTGTATTCCATCACTCAACATCTTTAAGTTAAATACAGGGGGAAAAGATCCCATTAATACGTCCCATATTTCCTAGCTGCAAATGACAAATACAATATTTGCTCGAATGAGATTATATTGCTTCCAGCTGCGTTAAATAAAAAAACAAAACCCTTGTCTATGGAAAAGGTGTGTGTCCCGGTGGTATATCTCATTACAGAACTGAACGAGGTTCTTGAATTGAAAGCACTTTCCTTTACTCGCTTGTCCCCGCTGTCTACACTGCCTCGTGAGCTTTTAATTGCCCTGCGTAATTTCTCAGTCTGTTTTTTTTCCTCACATTTAGAAGAAAAAAAAAAAGTTGCATGCTAAAACATATCTGTGGAAAGATCGTCAGCCACCCACAAAGGCTCTGCTCTTTGTTCTTCTGAGAATTATCATAACCCAGGCATATGAAGCAAAACTTTACTACACAAGGAAATTACATTACCTATTGGACATCTGCTATTGCCTGGATGAGAAAACAATTACTAAATCCTATTCTGTCTACATTGTGACAGATGATATTTCCATAGGCTGATCGAATACATCCTTGGAAGAATAGACACAATAATTAAAGGGGTTCTCTAGACTTAAAGATGAAAAAAACACCTCTTCTGTTAAGTTTATTAGTCATTTCAAGAAAGGATAGGGCGACAACTTATATGGTCCCCATAACAGCTACAAGAAGGGTTGTCGAGTTATCTAAGGGTGCTTTCATTGCGTCTCAGCACCCGCTCAGTGGCCTCGTTGGGGCTTATGTCTGAATCCCCCAAAAAACGGAATTGGGACGTATTTGCTGACGGGGCCATAGATTATGATGGTACCGCCAGAGCGAACGTGCATCATTTTCAGGCGTATATGTCTACTGAAGGCGGACACTCAGACGCAAGACTACTACAGGATGTCCTGTTTTTAACGTGTGCATTCTTTATACCATTCAAAATGCATAGGCCAGTACTCCATTTTTCCAGGATGTCCTGTTTTTATCATGTTCATTTTTTATACCGGTTTGAAATGCTTAGGCCAGTACTACTTTTTCCAGGATGTCCTGTTTTTAATGTGCTAATTTTTTATACTGGCTTAAAATGCGTAAGCCAGTACTACTTTTTCCATGATGTCCTGTTTTTAATGTGTGCATGTCACAGGTGTGTCAGGGTAGACAGACAGTCATACGGTGTCCGGCTGTAGAAGGTCGCTGCGTTTGGCCTTAGAAACATCTCCCAGATACTTTTATGATTCCTCTCTCTTTAGGACCCAGTGGTGATCCTCACCTTGTTTGGGGATTATACCTTTCCCTTTAGGTCTCACGGGCGTGTCAGGGTTGACACACAGTCATACTGTGTCTATCTGTTATTAGGTCACTGCGTTTGGCCTTACAAATATCTCCCTGATCCTTTTATGTTTCCTCTCCCTTTACAACCCAGTGGTGATCCTCACCTTGCTGATCATTGTTTTTTCTTTTTTCTTCACTACCGGATTATGTTTCACCAGCCAGGGTAGACCCAGTACAACAGGAGTGGGAAGACCCTCCAGGACATAACAAGGAATTACTTCATAATAAAGGGGCCCCACCCTCAGTCTTATATCATGTACAATTTGTGTCAGACATCTCTGAGCAAGTGGCGCTGAGTCGATGGCAAAAATGGGGATGGGCTTAGTTAACATATTGCAAGTAAGCCCATGAGTTCCACACAAACCCAGCATTAACCATGCTGACTCCAGCTCCATTGTCCAAAACCACAGAAATTTTCTCAGTCCTGCTCTCTAGCACCACCTCTACTGTCAGGACAAACCGAGAGCTGCATGTAGAAGACAAACACACCCCCTAATTATCCAACCCCACACTACCAAGGGTCAATCGAGTTCCAGTACCTTTTTGCTTAGAAACCGAGGGACAGACCCCAATAAAATGTCCTTTTTACCACAAAAAAACACCCCCCCTTTATCTTGCAGATTTCAGGGGTAATATGCAATGCAGTAGCTCCCCCTAACTGCATGGGCTCCTCCAAATCTATGAGTACAGGTTCACCCCCAGACCGCCACCCCCGGCACTGGGGTGTTGCCCCGAAAAAGGGGCTCCGGAGAGAAGGTGGTCTCACCCTCCTATCCCGGAGGCGTCTATCTACGCGTATAGCCAACGACATGGCAACCTCCAAGGACCCAGGGGTTTTGTAAACTGCCAAGGCATCCTTTAACCTTTCTGAAAGACCCTGACAAATTTGGTTTCTAAGAGCCAGGTCATTCCACTTGCCCATCTACGAAATCCGGAACTATAAGTCTCTGCTGACCGATCCCCCTGCTGAAGGCGACGCAGCCTGGATTCAGCCAAGGAGATTCAGTCAGGATCATCATAGATGAGGGCCAGAGCCCCAAAAAATCTTTCAATCGATCGGAGGCAAGCAGACCCCTGTGGCAAAGAGAAAGCCCAGGATTGAGGATCTCCTTGTAACAGTAAGATTACAATCCCCACTCGCTGCACCTCATCTCCAGAAGAGTAGGGTCGAAGCTTAAAGTATAATTTACAAGCTTCTTTAAACACTAAAAATTTGTCTCTACCTCCTGAAAACCTTGTCTGGGAGGGCAATTTTGGGCTTCAGTTGAACTGGCATACCCGCAGAGTCCCCAACATTAGGAGTCTGCGACCGCTGCTGTTGCCGCTGAACAGCTGATCGAAGGTCAGCAACCTCCAGTGACAAACCCTGAAGCTGCTCCGCCAGCACCGAAATGGAATCCCTAACAACACAGAAAAAAAAAGGAAAGTCAGTTTGTTTTTCTTCGCATTTTCTTTTTTAACAGGCTGGTGATAATGTCACGCTAGGTATGGAGAGAACCCAGCACATAATGAAAGGAAAAGGGGAGGGAGCCCTACAACTAGGGAAAGGGAGAGTGGAGACCCCTAAACAGATCTAAACAACAAACCCTGACTCCACTGTAGACCCTAAATAGGTTCTGCACATATCGCCGAGCAGGAACCAGTACTATGTTTTCCAGGATGTCCTGTTTTTAACATATTATTTTTTTATACCGGTTCGAAATGCGTTGGTTACACTACTTTTTCCAGGATCCTTTTTTTAACGTGAGCAAGAACAGAGCATACAAGACCATAGGATGATACTCTGTTAAGGAGACAATGAAGATTCAAATATGGTGTTCACCTGTGCTAGTTGTGTGAGACACAACTCCTGTAAAAACTTGATATCAACTGTTGCTTCCCCGTGGCTGGGGGATGAAATTCTCCAGGGTATTTGACCAGAATGGACAATGCACTGCTGAAATAAAGATCCTTTTGCCAAATATAGGTTAAGCGTTTTTTATTTCACAACGCGTTTCGACACCGAACCGTTTTCAAGTGTAAAAACTAATTGTTTTTATTGTATTTAGTGTTTTTTTTCTTATTCTTTCATGGAGCTCAAGTGTTGGACTTTTCATCTGGTTTCCTTGACTTAAGAATAAATCAATTCTAAAATGTCTAAAAAAAAATAATAATGTTTAAAATTACAAATGGTTAAAAATCTAGATATTAAAAAAAAAATTCAAATTAATAAACCCTGTGTATGATTGCATTCCTAAGTTAAAAAAAAAACACCACTGTGCCATATGTGCCACTTAAAAAATAAATAAATAAAAATGCCAAGGCCCTGTTTTTAAATCCTTTGACCTCACAAAAGAATCCAAATCTGTGGTTTATTCAATTTACTAAAATAGTACGAAAAATAAACAGAGGGAACGGCATAAAACACAAGTGGCGGAGTATTCTGGGGAAGAGCCATGCTGTTACCCTGAGCATTCCAGCCACGTTACAGTCTCGAGAAGAAAGACATCCGATCAGGCTAGGTTCTGATTGTCTTTTCAGACATCGGTCTTGATGTGGTTTGAGATTGGATCTGCTTTGGAAAGAAACTTGACATTTTATAGCTGAGATATTTCATCCACTTCTTTCTACTTTCAAAAGCAAAGTATTTATACCACAGGCTATTGCCAAATGAATGAAATTGGAACCTGAGTGGGTGTTATGAAATACAGGTAGCACAGACCAATGTGCGTGACAACCTCCTATGTTATTCGAATCTCGGCTCACCAAACCCTTTGAAGGTAACATAGGCCGACCCAAAATATTGCATTAATATTTTCAGATTTATTTTTCTTTTTTTTTTCAATTGTAAGATACTATACAAAAAAAAACGTCATTAAGTTGACAGCGGATGAATTGCTGACATTTGGATTGTTTAAATGGAGTTTTTTTAAGTGGAATTTTTTTATTTTTTATTTGATAAGTTCTAAAATATTTCTATTATTTCGTTGACTTTTGAACATTCATAATAGGCTGATTTTACCTAAGGATTAGCAGTCAATTCATTATCACCAAAAGGCAGGATTAAAGGGGTTGTCCAGTTAAAATAAAAAGTAATCGCCTATCAGTGGGGAAGTCCCATAGAGAATGAATGGAGCGGCCGTCAAGCATGTGTTCTCTTCCTCCATTCTAACAGGGATCAAAGTTCTTTATTCTGCAAATTAGTGCGGGTGTCAAGTATCGGATCCCTATCGATTAAAAACGTATCTTCTTTTCAACTTGCTTTAACCCTTTTAAGCCCCTTATACACAAAAGGTAGCTGTCAGCCAAACAATCGTTCAAGAGATCGATGTCACCCCTCAATACACATGAGAACATTCGGTTTGGCCAACCAACGCTGCCAGTCTCATCTGATGACGGTTTTACTCCCCCGGAATAAAAGGATCGGCCATCGGAATGACATTTTGTTCTGTATAAAATCAGTCCGAATCGAAAGTGTCCTAACATTAAGGTTTACTATAATCTTAGGTCTCTCCAGACTCTCAAGCGTAATAAAGGGAAGGGGTAAAATAAATAAGAAACAAGGCGAAGAGGAAGACCAGCACCCCGATGGCTTGATATTATCAAGATAACAGTGGAGAAGATCCTAGTAGACCTATCTAGACTTGCACAAGATCGATCATCCTACAGAGTGTTCATCCATCAAGTCGCGATGGCTCAAGATTGTGCCAAAGGCCATTAAATAATAATAAATAAAATAAACAAACTCATCTATTCAAGGACCTCAGCTGTTTTTACACCTCCAGAGCATCCCAGTGCTCCATACCGGTCTTCGGATTTTTCTCTATTTGACAACTTGTAAAATTCTCATCCTAGTCCCTAAAAAAATCCAAAGCCATAAGGATATTCATAAAAAAAATTACTGGTTTAACCTCTGAAAGTGTTTTTTACAAAATTTGTGTTAGAGAAGGGAAGGGTTTTTATTTTACCTGCCTCAGTGGTCCCTGGCAGTCCTGCAGTAATGGACTCGGTTTTCCTCATTGAACTCAACAGCACAAGCAGGGAATGTCTGAACTCCATTTTTAAGGCATTCAGATGGAAGCCCCAGATGGAGCCCACACTCTGAGGGGGGGGGGGGGGTAGTGCGAACGATGCCTCAGTCTATAATCCATGATCAATTTGAAAAGGAAATTTGTCATTCGTGTATCTTCAGATAAATTCTCCTTCAGCAGGTACAGAGGACATAAAGAAGCATTTTACTGAAGATACATGAGTGCTGGAATTTCGGTCACGGATCATAGCTTGAGGTAGGGTTCACATTATGTTCTCCTCTGTGGTTAGGATTCATTCAGAAGATAGAAATCAGTGGATCCCCAGATGGAGCCGTTGAGTTCAATGAAGCACGTTGAATCCAAATCATGAAACTTTGGACTATGATTGACTTACTTTCTGATGGCAGTAGACTTCGCTGTTGTAGCTGGCTTAAAAGGCGGGGCCGTAGCCTGAGGCAACATTCACACTACATTCTGGTTCCCGGGCAGGACTCAATTAGAAGCTTCCATCTGAATGGCTGGAAAATAGAAACCAAAGGTTCCACCGATGGAGCCATTGAGTTCAATGAGGCAAGCCAAGACCAAAACATAAGATTTTGGACTACATTGGAATTACTTTTCAGTGGCAGTATACTACATCGTTGTATTTGACTAAAAAGCGCTAGAAAGATTCAAGTCTTGCACTCCAATTGACTCAATAACATTGTCTAAGCAATGTTTTAGTTCTGTTTTTCATACATTCAGATAGAAGCCCTTGAATAGGGAGAAGAACGCAGTGTGAATGGTGCCTTGAGCACCAAATACAGCCAAGTGCCGTCTATTTCCATAAATGCATTTTATTATATCTATCCATACAGGATAAAGTGCACAGAAACAAATTGGCTTAAAAAGGGTTATCTTATCACAGTCAACCATTAGAGCATCATTCAGCTGATCCTTCGTCTAAGACTCATGATTTTTCCATAGGATAACGAGAAAACCGTATGACAACTTGGTGGCCATTTAGAAAAACGGAGAGCCGAGTCCAACAGAGTGGGTACTGCTGCTTATTCATAGAGGTGAGCATCGACTGATGGACGACCTTCCATGACGTACAGTATGAGCAGAAAAGTCATATGAGCTGCAGTTTTCCCGATGGGGCAACCTATTAAATTTTCTATTGAGAGTCCAAATTGTGGTTTTGTTGACAATAGAAGCCAACCAGAGTTCAGAAGGATGAAGGCCTCCAATAAATTATCTCAAGAACCAAATTAGTAAGTCAATGGGCTAGACGATGACCTGAGGTCACCTCTCTGAGGATATGGGCATCACGTGCGCCGGGAGGTCATCTTAAAAACTCTTTTTTTTCTTGCACACAACTTAGCGATATTTGTGGATTTCTTTCTAAATATTCCTCAGGCTCAGTACAAAGCAAAGGCACCTGGCAGCCCCGATATCATTCCTTCTCTATCTCTTGTTCTCTGCGCGGGATAAAAAAGCTATTTTCCACAAGTCTGTCAGTAATCAAAAGTGTTTATCCAAACTCGTTTTCACTTTGAAAAAGCCTTGCAATCACTTTTTCCATGTTTCCGATAACATGTGAGTCTGGAAAAAATGCTTTTTGTCTTTTGTCTCTTTTTTGTTTTTTTATAGGCAACACTTCTAAATCAAAGCATCAGCCTGTGCTGCTGGCAAATATTACATGTCTGTAATAGCAAAAACCTTGGATTGCAATAATAAAAATCGTCTTATTCTATAAGAAAGCAACACTTTCTAATAATTATCAGTCTCCCGTGCTATTCATTACAGGGAAGTATTAAGGAACACGTGAGGGTGGGCGCCATAACACTCTTCTTGGGACAAGATGTTTAGACATGACATTTGGGTATCGGGTTGGCCCTTTATAAAATTGGTCACCAGCTTTCTACAGACTGTGCACAATGCGTTTTGCAGTGCAATTCTGCCTCCGTCCAGGTAGCCGTTATGAATCTCCCAAAGAAAAATGAACAGATATGTTCCTGACGGAGGTGTTAAATTGTGTAAGTAAAATGGAGTATGAAACTTTGACTACATTTGGACTCCATCCTGAAGACATCCTTTTATTCAGATGGGAACTCTTGTGCAAATCCTGGACAGAGATAGAAATCCACTTCAAACCTCCATGTCAACAGTCCATTAAAGGGTTCTTAGCAGAAAGACCATCCCTGAACATTTTTACTACTTGGGTATATTGATACCACAGAGGTTTCTGAGGACGGTAGTCCAGTCTATGTGCCGTAAAGGACAGCCCCTTGGTAAGAGCTGCTTGGTCTCAAACAGATCCTACACATTCATTGCAATGCTTGCATGTTTAGACATAGCTTTGCCTGTGATAACATTTATTATCGGGGGAAGTGAAATAAGCAAAACCCTCACATGCATCATTTTCAACCCATTCCTGACATATATGCAGCATGCTCAGGAGATGAGCTCACACTATCCATGGTTTGTGCCATCTGTGCTATACAGCCGGTTCCTGCCTCTAACAGAAGCAAATTGAGCTAGCTCGGATCGCTGCTGTTTAGCCACTTAAATACCACTGTCATTCTCTGACAGCGGCTTTTAAAGACTCATTCAGACGACCATATTTATGGACCAAGTTCGATCTGCACTTGGACCAACGTTATTCTATGGGACTGTGCACATGTCCAATTTTTTCTTTGGAGCAAATCCGTCCCCCAAAAAAATCGCAGCAAACAGGAGTTGCATCTGATTATCAGATCGCACTCAGCCATGCAGGTCAATGGGTCCGTCAACAAAATTGGACTGACAGAATGGAGAAGGTGGATAATTTTTTTTCCCATCTTCTCCACATCCAAGAAAATTAGATCACACTCTGAACAGAGATTGATCAGAATGTGATGAGTATAATAGGCCCGATTCTCTTGGATGAGAGAAAATGTGTTCTTGTGACCCTAGCCTAAGTCTTGCAATATATTATATTATGATGCCCATCGTTCCCCCCTTCAACGCGATCATAGGGTGCTGAATGCTGATGGATCAACACCATGTGTTTACAACTGTGAAGCTCAGCCTGTTGCTGTGCTTCACAGGGAACTAATTCTTTTTAAGTATATAGTACAGGTGATCAAATGATCACAGTTTCAAGTCGACTCGGTGGACTAAAAAAAGAAGTAAAAAAAAAAACCAATAAAAAAAGCTTTTAAAAAATATATTTAAAAAGATAAATACAAAAGATTGAATTATTCCACTTTTCCCAATACAAAAATAAGGAAAGGAAAAAACCCCATATGCTGCCCATGAAAACTTCTAAGGGAGGATGCCTTTGTGATGCCATAATTTTGCTACGGCCGTGGCCTCACAATCAGTATTTGGTCAGTATTCGGTCAGTATTATTTCTCAGGAGTGGGAGACAAAACCAGGTAAGGAACAATCAGAGAAAAGGTATAATAGAAACAAGTCACCAATTCTGCATTTATCACCCACTCCTGGTTTTGGCTCCCACTCCTGAGAAAAAATACTGACCGAATACTGATAGTGGGGCCGTGGCCTATTAAATACTTCTATATGAAATTAGAAACATATGGAGATATAGTATAGACCGATAACCTTTTATGTGTGCCAAACATTGTATACCTATCCATAATGCAGCCTTGTTTATGAATTTGTAACTTAACCCAATGCTTCTTAATAGCTGTCTACAAATATCTGAAGGGCTGTCACACTGCAGAGGGATCAGCTTTATTCTCATTTGCACAAAGAAAGACTAGAAGCAATGGGATGAAACTGAATGGGAGAAGATACAGATTATATATTAGAAAAAACTGACAGTGACGGTGATCAATAGATGGCACTACACTAATTAAGGAAAGTGCCACTGACTGCAGAGCCCCTCCCCCTTTTGAGATGCTTTATGATTAGTGTTGAGCATTCCGATACTGAAATATCGGGTATCGGCCGATATTCGCGGTATCGGAATTCCGATACTTAATTCCGATACTTTTGCAATATCGTATACCGGAATCGGAAGTTCCCATAATGCAATGAGCCAGTTTCATTTTATTCAGCCAATGAGGATCCTAAGAAGTGTGGGCACATCCTGTTAGGCATGTAGGCATCTTAACTAATGGCATGGCTGTGATTGGCTGCTGAAATGATGTCATGATGCACTATAAAAGCTGCCGCCGCCATTTTGAGCTCACTCTGCTGTGAATTCAGTTAGGGATAGGACGCTGTTATTCTGAGGGACAGTTTTAGCTACCTATTTGGTCTATTCTGCTTTACCCAAGCTACTTTATAAATCGCTGTGCCTTGCAGCGCTAGTGCACAGTTCTCTGTGCTGTTCACCGCTTTCTGCAAGGTCTCTGTGTGTGAGTGCAGCTCACCCTGTAGTGTGTGCTTCAGCCACGTCTTGTTGTAGTGCACTCAGTGTGTGTCACTGCCTCATACATTGTACTTTTTTGCCAATTCATAATTTTTCCTGATATCTCCTATTAGTGTGGTGGTTCCATCTGTATTCAGCTAAATTGGTTCCAAACACACTATATAGGAGTAGATAGAGAAATTTTTTTTGTCTTGCAGCGCTAGTGCACAGTGCTCTGCATCTGTACTGTTCACCGCTGTCTGCAAGGTCTGTGTGTGTGAGTGCAGCTCACCCTGTAGTGTGTGCTTCAGCCACGTCTGGTTGTAGTGCGCTCAGTGTGTGTCACTGCCTCATACATTGTCCTTTTTTGCCAATTCATAATTTATCCTGATTTCTCCTATTAGTGTGGTGGTCCAATTCGTATTCAGCTACATTGGTTCCAAACACACTATATAGGAGTAGTTAGAGGAGCCTTTCTGCAGCATTGTGCCCTGCAGCCCCAGCCAGATTAGTATTAGCCTATTTTTTGTAGCCTCATCTATTGCATTGTAGGTTACCTTCCTACATTGAAATAGCTACAAAAAGTTTGTGATACTATCAGTATTACATCTTTGGGCACATCCAGTGTCTTTTTGTGACACAAAAAACCTAAATAAAGTTCACCAAACACTCCACTTTACAGTTGTGTAGGCCACATTAGCTCATATTAAAGTCTAGTCCACACTTTATAAAATAAGTGTTTCTTATACCTGTTAGCAGCTGTTCAGGAATAAGCACACTAAGCCCTTAGTACTTTTCTGCCTATCTTTATCAGTCTACCAAGATGAAGAAGGCAGGGAGTAAGGCATGTGGTCGTGGGCGTGGTCGTGGGAGTGGAGTTTCTGCAGGGAGAGGACGTGAGGATTCTGTGCCTGCAGGGAGAGGACGTGGGGATTCTGTGCCTGCTGCGGGCACCAGTGACTCAGCATCCCCCAGTTTTACCAGGGAACAGTCCTTTATGCACAGCTTTGTAGGAGCTAGCCGTACCCCACTGCTGCGGGACGACCAAATTGAAGCCATTGTCGGATGGATGGCAGCTAACGCATCGGCTTCAATTAGTTCCAGATCCTCTCAGGTCCTGAGCACTGAAGAGCACCCATCTGTCTCTTCACCACCTGCCAAATTGCCCAGGCAGTCAGAGAGCCCTGGACAGGAGCCATCTCTACTTCGGTTCTCTGAATCTCTTGGCTTGGAAAGAGGGGGCCAGCCAAGCAGAATTCGAGAATTTGAAGAAGAGGTAGTATGCAGTGATGCGCAACCGTTTTGTCTCTCTGAATCTGAAGAGGCGGGTGGGCCAGTGCCTATGGTCAGCAGCACACCACAGTACGCATCTGATGATGAGACTCAGGTGCCACTTTCTGGTGCGTACTGTGCTGTCGAGACTACCCAGGAGAAGCAGTTGTTTGGAGAGGGTGGTGTAGATGATGAGGTCCTTGACCCATCATGGTGTGAGGGACAGGAAGGTGGTGGGAGCAGCTCTGAGGAAGAGATTCCCCGAACAGCCCAAAAAGGAGGGAGAGGGAGGGGGCAGACTTGGTTGCCTGTAGCCTCCACTTCGGCACCCATTAGGAGCATGGCTCTTCCAAAATCCAAAGCGGGCGCTCCCAAGACTTGCAGTGCCTGGTCCTTTTTTGACACAGTTGCTGATGACATTTGCTTTGTCAAATGCAAGCTGTGTAATCAGAAGGTGAAAAGAGGGAAAAGTGTCAGCAACCTCAATACCACAAATATGTGGAAACATGTGCGGACCAAGCACGTGGTGGAGTTACAAAAACACACTGAAGACCTAGGCCAACCTACAGCGCCACCTACCACCTCTTCAGCTCGTGTTGTAGCCTCTTCCTCCAGCTCACACACAGCTGGTTCGGCTTCCTCACAGGATCGCCATGGAAGAATCTTTGGCACTGTTGTACAGAGACACAGTTTAATTCCACCCACAGCACCACTTTCCCAGTCATCCTCACACTCCCAGGCCAGTCTACAGCCATCGTTAGCACAGACATGGGAGAAAAGACGCCCATACTCGGCAAACCACCCCCGAGCACAGGCTCTGAATGCTGGCATTGCTAAACTACTGGAGCTTGAAATGCTATCATTCAGGCTGGTGGAGACTGACACCTTCTGTAACTTTATGGCATTGGCAGTCCCACAATACAACGTGCCCAGCCGCTTTTATTTCAGCAGGAAAGCCGTCCCTGCCTTGCAACATCATGTGGAGGGAAAAATTAAACATGCGCTACAAAACGCCGTCAGTAGCAAGGTCCACCTGACCACCGATGCGTGGACCAGTAAGCATGGACAGGGACGATACCTTTCCCTCACTGCCCATTGGGTAAATGTTGTGGAGCCGGGTACAGATCTTGAGAGTGGCGCTGTACGTGTTCAGCCAACTCCAAGGATTGCAGGAATCCAGTCTGTACACATTGACTCCTCCTCATACTCCAGTTCCTCTGAATCAGCGCTGCAGGAACCGTCACGGTCTACCTCCACATCGACCCGTGAACGGTTACCTGTTATGATGACCGATATGAGCACAGCCGTGGCCAAACGTCAACAGGCTGTATTAAAATTAATTTCTTTGGGGAATCGAAGCCACACAGCGCAGGAGCTCTGGAATGCCATCAAGCAGCAGAGCGACGTGTGGTTTGTGCCAGCGAATCTCCAGCCAGGCATGGTAGTGTGTGACAATGGCCGAAATCTGGTGTCAGCTCTGGGCCTAGGCAACCTCACTCACATCCCATGTCTGGCACATGTGCTCAACTTGGTCGTGCAGAGTTTTTTGAGGGACTATCCGGATCTTGATGCACTGCTTCACAAGGTCCGCATAGAGTGCGCTCACTTGCGGCGTTCCAGCAACGCAAGATCACGCATTGCAGCTCTGCAGCGCCGATTACATCTTCCGGAACATCGCATCATATGTGACCTACCCACCAGGTGGAATTCAACGTTACATATGTTGGAGAGATTGTGTGAGCAGCAGGCAGCAGTAATGGAGTACCAGCTGCAGCAAACAAGTTGCAGTGCGCGCCGTTCACACTTCACCACCACTGAGTGGGCCTCTATGAAGGACATTTGCCACGTTTTGCGTGCCTTCGATTATTCCACGCGGATGGCGAGTGCAGATGATGCACTAGTCAGCATGACTATCCCCCTTATCTGCCTGCTTGAAAAAACACTGCAAGCACTAAGGGACGAGGTTTTGGAAGAGGTGGAGGATGAGGAGTCACAAATGCCATCTGCTTCTCTACAGTCTGCGCAACGTGGTTCCTCACAAAGGCCTAGGCAGGGGACACTTTGTGAGGAGGATGAGGAGGAGTCAATGGATGAGGAAGACATCTGTCCAGAGGAGGGAGGTACACAATGCTCTAGTAGTCAGTATCTAGAGCGAGGGTGGGGTGATGCAGAGCAGGCAGAGATCACGCCTCAAGCAGGGGACAGCGTTTCTTGTCCAGTTGGCAGTCTGCAGCACATGGTTAATTTCATGCTGCAATGCCTGAGAAATGACCGCCGCATCGCCCACATTCTCAAAACGGCTGATTATTGGGTGTCCACCCTCCTAGATCCTCGCTACCGGGACAACTTACAAAGCCTCATAACACCGTTGAACCGGGAGCATAAAATGCAGGAGTACCAAGACGCACTGGTGCATTCCATCATGTTCTCCATTCCAACCGAGAGCAGTGCTGCTAGTGCTTTACAAAGCAGCTCAGTGCGTCGAGGTAGTGGAGGAAGCTCTGCACAAAGAGGGAGCAGAAGCAGCGCCTCAGCACAAGGCAAGACCAGTATGGCCGAAATGTGGCAAAGTTTTGTGTCCCCGCCGCCACAAATGTCTACACCATCACAGACGGCTCCAGTCAGCAGGGGCAACGTTTCCGTCAGATGGTGACAGACTACATGTCTTGCCCTCTTAGTGTACTCCGAGACGGCTCTTCTCCCTTCAAGTTTTGGGTCTGTAAGCTGGATACATGGCCAGAGCTTAGTCAGTATGCATTGGAGGTGCTAGCTTGCCCTGCTGCTAGTGTATTATCGGAACGCGTCTTTAGTGCCGCAGGTGGTGTACTAACAGACCGTCGCATGCGACTATCCTCCGATAACGTTGACCGGCTTACTTTTCTCAAAATGAACAAGGCCTGGATCTCTCATGAATTTGCCAGTCCTCTTCCAGAATAAATAATTGGTTGGCAACAGTATCCAGGTCTCCTGTTGTGTTCATGTTTCTACCACCTGAACTGTAATCCCTGAGCTCCAACACCGCCAGTTGGCGCTCGGAAGTGCCGTCTGCACAGTCAACACTTGCTGCCGTGTTATTGGGGTTCAGTAACGTCAGCTGTTCCCCTGCTGTGCGGACGGCAATTTCTACTGCTCTGTCCACATTCTCACCACTACAGATTTTAAAGTTGCTCCAATTACACCTCTGGCTCCTCTGTTTTCAGTATTATCCCTGCGCTCCAACACCGCCAGTTGGCGCTCGGAAGTGCCGTCTGCACAGTCAACACTAGCTGCTTTGTTATTGGGGTTCAGTAACGTCAGCTGTTCCCCTGCTGTGCAGACGGCAATTTCTCCTGCTCTGTCCACATTCTCACCACTACAGATTTTAAAGTTGCTCCAATTACACCTCTGGCTCCTCTGTTTTCAGTATTATCCCTGAGCTCCAACACCGCCAGTTGGCGCTCGGAAGTGCCGTCTGCACAGTCAACACTTGCTGCCGTGTTATTGGGGTTCAGTAACGTCAGCTGTTCCCCTGCTGTGCGGACGGCAATTTCTCCTGCTCTGTCCACATTCTCACCACTACAGATTTTAAAGTTTCTCCAATTACACCTCTGGCTCCTCTGTTTTCAGTATTATCCCTGAGCTCCAACACCGCCAGTTGGCGCTCGGAAGTGCCGTCTGCACAGTCAACACTTGCTGCCATGTTATTGGGGTTCAGTATCGTCAGCTGTTCCCCTGCTGTGCGGACGGCAATTTCTCCTGCTCTGTCCACATTCTCACCACTACAGATTTTAAAGTTGCTCCAATTACACCTCTGGCTCCTCTGTTTTTAGTATTTACCCTGGGCTCCAATACCGCTAGTTGCTGCTCAGAAATGCCATCTGCACAGTCAACACTTGCTCCAGTGTTATTGGGGTTCAGTAACGTCAGCTGTTCCCCAGCTGTGTGTCCGGCAAATTCTCCTGCTTTGTCCACATCCACTGTACTACTGATTTAAAACTTGCTCCAATTACACCTCTGGCTCCTCTGTTTTCAGTATTATCCCTGAGCTCCAACACCGCCAGTTGGCGCTCGGAAGTGCCGTCTGCACAGTCAACACTTGCTGCCGTGTTATTGGGGTTCAGTAACGTCAGCTGTTCCCCAGCTGTGTGTCCGGCAAATTCTCCTGCTTTGTCCACATCCACTGTACTACTGATTTAAAACTTGCTCCAATTACACCTCTGGCTCCTCTGTTTTTAGTATTTACCCTGGGTTCCAGCACCCCCAGCTGTTTCCTAGCAGTGTCTTTGGCACGAGTACTCCCTCCTGCCCAGCCTGGTTCCAGCACGCCAGCTGTTTCCGGGTAGTGTCAACGTCACTTTGCCTCCAATGCGTTGTCCTGTCATGTTGCGGCCGGGTTAGCCGACTCTATGGTGCCTGCAATTTAGGTGACTCCTATGTGGGCTGCGGGATCTGGCAATGAAGGCTGGTTCCATAGTGCCAATAGGACAAGCACCCCCTGTAGAACTGTGGGTTTTGGTAACTGTGGCCGGCTCGCGGCCTTGAAACTTTTTTTTACATGGGTACCTTCTGCTACCCATCCGGGTTCCAGTACCGTCAGCTGGTTCTTGGCAGTGCCTTTGGATTAGGTGCCTCCTTCTCGGTATCCAAGTTCCACCAACGTTTGCTGGTCCTTGGTAGTGCTTTCTGGCACAGGTACCTCCTGCTTAGTAACCGAGTTCCAGTACCGTCAGCTGGTCTTCGGTCGTTCCATTGGCTCTTGTACCTTCTGCTACCCATCCGGGTTCCAGTACCGTCAGCTGGTTCTCGGTAGTTCCTCAGCCTTCTTGCACCTTCTGCTACATTTCCAAGTTCAAGCTTTTGGAAATGGTTCTTGGTAATCACTGTGGATCTCCCTGACGAGGACCCTGAAGACGAGGACCCTGAAGACCAACCCGAAGAAGACGAGGACCCCGAAGACGAGGACCCTGAAGACGAGGACCCTGAAGACCACCCCGAAGAAGGCGAGGACCCTGAAGACCAACCCGAAGAAGACGAGGACCCCGAAGACGACGACCCTGAAGACGAGGACCCTGAAGACGACGACCCTGAAGACCACCCCGAAGAAGACCAAGAAGATGACCCTGAAGAAGTTGACCAAGAGGACAAAGAAGAGAAGACAACCACCAAGATACAGAAGAACAAGAGACAGAAAACCAAGAAGCAGAAGTACAAGAAGCTGCAGAACAAAAAGCGGAAGAACATTAAGCATAAGACTAAAAATCAGAGCAAAAGATAATATCTAAATTATATCTTAGAAGATGACTAAGCAGTGTATGGGGGTGAGTCCGTTCCTCCTCGTGGTGCCCCTGGAAAAGACCTGCTGCTGCAGGCCAAACTGAACGCGGACAAATCCTGTTGTAAATCTTTTGTGACGGGCAGAACGAAAGGTGTAATGTTCAAACTTTTATAGATAGCAACTACAGGAATGCCTGTCAGAAATAAGAATATGATGAAGAAGAAGAATATGAAGAAGATGAAGAAGTAGAATATGAAGAAGAATAATAGTTGAATAAGAAGAATATGAAGAATGTAAAAAAAAAGAATAATACGAAGAAGGTGAAAAAGAAGAAGATGAAGAAGGTGAAGAAGAAGTTGATGAAAAAGATGCTGATGCTGAGGATGATGAAGGAGAAAGTATGGGTGAAGTAAAAAAGAAGGTGAAGAGCATGGAAGTAGTGAAACATAAATATCTGACAAAATATAAAAATACTTAACATAGTCAATATTTCCGTAACTCAGAACGTCTTAAAAAAAATATTCATTCCTGCTATTCCATTTGATTGGGCTAAACCTCTATGCCTTTATTGTCTCCCCCACCTCCCCCAATACATTCTACATTATTCTTAGTTGTTTTCCTTCATGTAGAATTAACCTCAAGGAAAGAAAGAGTGATTCAAACATATCACCGAGTATGCTGAAGATACTCGATACTCGCCCGAGCCTGCTCGCCTAAAGGGTTAACCGAACATACTCTCTCATCACTAATTACAGCCCCTTTAATGTTCCCTCAGAGCCATTTTGAGTCCAGGAGATGCGGGGTTGGAGTCCAGGAGATGCGGGGTTGGAGTCCTGTGTAGGATTACACAGGATTCTCCTTGGCTGTTTAGTTAAAGAAAGGAAGCACCGGAATGATTTGAGTGTGTAGGCTGACATGCCTGTTGAAGTGCTACAGGGCATTTGGCTGCTAGTTCAGCTCTTCGAAAGTTTTAAGTGCCTTCCTTGTTATTGTTATACTATAAAAAATATATATTAATTAAGTAAAGCTGTGGCCGACCTTCACCCATCAATTTGTGTGAGTGCCTTTATTTGTTCTACAGTGGAAGTGAAGCTGACTCGCCCCCTGGGCCGTGGGGCACTCGGATCCGGGCAATAGAGGAACGATGGGGATAGTAGTGGCAACCCGGTTCCGTGGCTCAGGGTGGTCAGGCCAGTGGTAGTCTGCTATGTGCTGTTGATAACGTCCGACTACGCCACCCGTGGATTTGCGATATTTAGGAACCGCCGCTGCAGGGAAGACAGCTGGGGCTGGTGATGTAGGCAGCTGGGATGGTGTGACTCCCCACGGGAAGAGTGCGGCCCCAGGGCAGTGTAGTGGATGGTGGGAGTGATGGTGGTGAGAGTCCCAGTACCGATAATGCTGGAGGAGCAAGGAGCACACAGACAACAGGTTGCAGTCCAGGGTCTTTACTAGAACAGGTAAACTGACCCACAAACAGTCCCGGCTAGGAGGGGACCTGGATGTCTGAGAGCAATGGGTAAATTGGCCCTGGTCAGGGTGAGGGTGTAGGCCTACCGTGCTTTCTGCACTCCTTCTGGCTATCTCCTCCTGATAGAGTAACTGCCCACGGTCCAAGCTCACTGTGTATTCTCGCATGTATGGCCTGCAACATGGGTTCCTTTCTGTTCCCTGCCTGGTACGGCTGTGCTGGTCCCTTCTGCTGTGGCAGAGCCTCCAGGCTTCTTAGGCCAAGGAATATACAGTCCCCTGCGGACTGGTTATCTGCTGTAGGATGTGGAATCCTCCCAGCCTCAGACACCAAAGTCTGGTAAATTAAGTCCTTTATCTGCCAAGACAGGCTCACTTCGCCTCTTGTCTCTGGCTTGTGGCTCTCCTCCTGCCACACTTCCTCTTAGGTGCAATACAACTTTCTGTCCCTGCTCTGCTCTGGACACTTCTCAGTGCTGAGACAGGTCATCCAGTTCTCTCTAACCCTGCTCCCAGTTCCAGCTTTTATAGGGGCAGCCTGCTCCCCCTACTGGCCTGAGACAGGAGGTACTGCATGCTAATGTTCCCCTGACTAGAGAACCTCCCCCTTGCTCTCAGACACAGCTTTATTATACTTGTGGCATCCAGGCCAGGGTGACACAGAACAGTCTGCCATGAGAGATAGTGAGTTCTCCTTCAATGGAAGTCTTCAAACAGAGGCTGGACATCTGTCTGAGATGGTTTAGTGAATCCTGCATTGAGCAGTGGGTTGGACACGATGACCCCAGAGGTCCCCTCCAACTCTAACATTCTATGCTTCTATGATTCTCTTGACCACAATTATCTCAATGAGATAGAGAGAGAGAGCCTTGCCTTACTCCTGTCTTACACAGTATGGATTCAAAAGTCTTGGATTCTTTTAAACTTGTATGAGGGGTACTGTTGAGCGAGCATGCTCGACACTGCTCGGTTCTCGTCCGAGCATCTCACTACTCGGGATGTTCGGCGAGCACCGAGCATTTCCGGGTTACTCGGGCGGGAGCTCGGGTCTCCGCCCTGCACGTTTGGCGCTCTTTACAGAGCCCATGAACATGCAGAGATTGCCAGCCAGTCACTGTAATGCCGCAACCATGTTGTTTGTGGGCATTACAGTGATTGGCTGGCCGCACAGCGTCACCTCGAATATTTAAAACCGGGCGCCGACATCTTGGACACAGTCGCTCCGGATCAGCCAGTGTAGGGTCAGTGCTGCTGAGCTAGGGAGAGATTTATACTCCGAAATTGTTAGTGTAGGGTCTCTAAAGCCTGCCAAATCAAACAGACAGTCCTTCTCAGGACTAATATCCATCCCAGATATCAGGCAGGCAGGCTGTATAGGAGATGCAGTGGTTATACCAACAAACACTGCATTACAGTCCTGTGTGCTCCTGCTGGTCAAATTGCTAGACTTATCCCCCGGTCTCAGGGGCCAGGAAAAATCCATTTTTTTTCATCTAAGTCCTGTATTTTTTTTTTCCTCAGTCAGACTGTACAAATACGCGTCTTATTAACCTTTTGGTATTCCCCCCCCCCCCCAAAAAAAAAAATTGAGTGTGTCCGTGACTGTTCAGACACCAATATATCTGTTTAAAAGAGTCTGGTGTAGGCCAGATAACTAGAACTGTGGTTTTGCAGTTCCACGGTTCAAATCTCTGTATTTTCCTGCTTTTGGCATTTTTTCCGTAAAAAAAAAACAGTAATAGTGTCTCCCTGACTGTTCAGACATAAATCTATCTGTTTAAAAGAGTCTGGTGTAGGCCAGATAACTAGAACTGTGGTTTTGCAGTTCCATGGTTTAAATCTTTGTATTATCCTGCTTTTGGCATTTTTTCCGTAAAAAAAAACAGTAATAGTGTCTCCCTGACTGTTCAGACACAAATATATCTGTTTAAAAGAGTCTGGTGTAGGCCAGATAACTAGAACTGTGGTTTTGCAGTTCCACGGTTCAAATCTCTGTATTATCCTGCTTTTGGCATTTTTTCCGTAAAAAAAAACAGTAATAGTGTCTCCCTGACTGTTCAGACACAAATATATCTGTTTAAAAGAGTCTGGTGTAGGCCAGATAACTAGAACTGTGGTTTTCCAGTTCCACGGTTCAAATCTCTGTATTATCCACCTTTTTACCTTTTTTACATAAAAAATAAAAAAATTGAGTGTCTCGCTCAGTGTTCAGACACAAATATATCTGTTTAAAAGATTCTGGTGTAGGCCAGACAAATAGAACTGTAGTTTTCCTCTTCCACGGTTCTAATCTCCTTTTTATTACCCTTTTTCCATTGATAGAGTGAGTGTAAGCTATTTTACTTCATTTACAATGGGCAAGGCGCGTGTCAAGGGACGTGGAACTGGACGTTCTGGTCATGGTGCGTGTAGAGGACGGGGCCGTGGCCAAGGTGAAAATGAGCCAAAACCAACAGCCACATCTTCTCGCTCCCACTTCTTGACCGAATTACTAGGGAAGCACACTACAACACAAGTATTGCGAACTGATCAGTGTGAACAGGTTATTAATTGGATAGCAGATAATATTTCCAGTTACCTGGGCACCACCACCTCCGGTCTGTCTTCCACACGGTTAAGTTTTAGTAGCCGTGAGTCTCGACCGCATACTCCTCCTCACCCTGATGCTCCTTCCTCCCACCATGCCGAGTGTCGTCAGACAGCAACTGATCCCACACTTGGACACTCTGAAGAGCTGTTCACTGGTCCATTTCCATGTTTGTGCCCCTCGCCTGCTCCGCTTGAAGTGGTGGAAGAGGAGATCCCATGTAGCGATGCCCAAATATTTGAACAGCCACGGCCAGAGGAAGTCGACGCTGGCAATTTGTCACAAGAGGTGGACGATGACAAGACACAATTGCCACGAAGTGAGGAGGAGGATCGTGGTGCGCAAGTGGAAGAGGAGGAGGTCGTGGATGATCTAGTAACTGAACCAATGTGGCAGGAGGACACGCAGAGTGAGGCCAGCAGCACACAGGGGGAGGGAGGCAGAGTACCCCAACAGGCAGGAAGAAGCAGTGTGGTGGCCGCACACAGAAGGCGGGCAACAGTTCCCCGTAACACCAACACGAGGGACGTTGCCAGTACAACCGGTAGGTCTTCCAGAGACTGGAATTTTTTTAAAGACTCTGCTGATAACCCCAAAAAGGCCATTTGTACCACCTGCCATGCCAGCGTCAGCAGGGGTGACAAAACTACCAGCCTGACCACCACCAGCATGATCAGGCACATGTCAGCAAAGCACCCGACTTTGTGGGGCGAACCCCAGGGTCCACGACCAGTGTCAGCGAGTTTCACCACTGCTTCTTCCGCTGTTGTGCGTGTAATAGAACCCCCTGTTGTGCATGCAAGGCAATCCCCTGTCCATACTGCATGCAAAGATGCCCCCTGCTCTCAGTCTTCACTTGTTATGGCAGTTTCTCAAGAAACAGCATCAACGTCCAAGTCCATGTCCCACCGCAGCGTTCAATTGTCCATATCCCAGAGCTTTGAATGAAAGCGCAAATTCGCAGCCAACGCCCCACAGGCCACAGTCCTAAATTTGCACATTTCACGACTGCTTGCGATGGATATGCTGCCTTTTAGGCTGGTGGAGACGGGATCCTTCCGCAACCTTATGGCGGTGGCCGTCCCTCGGTACTCGGTCCCCAGCCGACACTATTTTGCCCGGTGTGCCATCCCCGCACTACACAAGCACGTGTCCCAAAACATCTGCCGTGCCCTCAACAACGCAGTTACTGGGAGAGTCCACCTGACAACGGACACATGGACAAGTGCTTGTGGCCAGGGACGGTACATCTCCCTGACGGCACACTGGGTAAACATAGTGGAAGCCGGGACCCAGTCGGACCTTGGGACAGAACACATCCTCCCCACACTGAGGATTGCGGGCCCTATGTCAGTCAGAGTTGCCCCCACAGTGTACAGCTCCTGCGCATCATCCTCCTCCTCCTCCTCATGTTCAGCCTCCATCTCAGATATCACCACATCAGTTACAAGCTGGAAGCACTGCAGTACTGCCTCAGCCAAGCGGCAACAGGCTGTGCTGAAACTCATAAGCTTAGATGATAAACCTCACACTGCTTGTGAGTTGTGGACAGCTGTGAAAGAGCAGGCAGATCTATGGCTGAGACTGCTGAACCTTCATCCAGGCATGGTCGTGTGTGACAATGGCCGTAACCTGGTGGCGGCTCTGAGGCGAGGCGAGATCACACACGTACCATGCCTGGCTCATATGCTTAACCTCGTGGTTCAGCGGTTTCTTAAATCGTACCCCGAGTTGCCAGATCTGCTCGTCAAAGTACGACTCCTGTCAGCTCATTTTTGCAAGTCGACTACAGCTTCCGCCGCCCTTGCTCTGTTGCAGCAGCGTTTGCAGCTTCCGGCACACCGACTGGTGTGTGATGTCCCCACACGTTGGAACTCTACCCTCCACATGTTGCAAAGGATTTGTGAAAAGAAGAGAGCAGTTGTGGAGTACCAGCTGCAACAAGGTCGTTGATATTCAGGTCAGACTCCACACATAAGACCTCAGGAGTGGACCTGGATGTCTGACATATGTACCATCCTGACAAACTTTGAGGAGTCCACCAAGATGGTGAGTGGCGATGACGCCTTCATTAGTGTCAGCATCCCACTTGTCTGTGTTTTGCAACACTCTCTGCAGAGAATTAAAGAGGAGGCATTGCCGCCAGAGTATGATGAGATGGATCAAGAAGCCATAATGGGCGATTACACACAGCCCAGCTTCATCTCATCCCAACGTGCATTGGGGGACAATGAGGGAAAGGAGGAGGAGGAGGAAGAACAGGAGCTGGTATCATGCACTGTAGATGGTAGTACCTGTACAACTGTCATACCGTTGGTTCAGCCTGAGGACAGGGCAGAGGAGGAGGAGGAGGAGAGCAGGTCAGTCGTCATCTTGGTGAGGACACGGAAGTCTTGCCCGTTACCAGTCTGGCACGCATGGCTGACTTTATGTTACGCTGCCTTAACTGTGACCCTCGCGTTGTCAAAATGTTGGGTGACAGTCATTACTGGTTGGTGACACTTTTAGACCCCCACTACAAGGAGAACTTTCACTCTCTTATTCCTGAGGTGGAGAGGTCTACAAAAATGTGGCAGTACCAGAAGGCCCTTGCTGCAGAACTGTTAAAAAAATTCCCAACTGAACACGCTAGCGGCAGAGGTCACAGTTCGTTGACCAACCAAGGCGTACAGGCGAGAGAGACGCAACTCCAATCCAGCAGAGGCAGGGGAACACTGTCAACATTCTGGGACAGTTTTCTGAGACCCGCCCAGCTTACAGGCCCTGAGGCGCGGGGTACTCTCACAAGGAGTGGAAAGTTTCAAAAGATGGTGAGGGAGTACCTTGCCGACCGTACCAGCGTCCTCCGTGATTCCTCTGTGCCTTTTAATTATTGGGTATCCAAGCTGGACACTTGGAATGGACTCGCTCTGTACACCTTGGAGGTCCTGGCCCGCCCTGCCGCTAGTGTGTTATCGGAGCGTGTTTTTAGTGCCGCTGGGGGAATTATAACTGATAAGCGCACTCGCCTGTCAACTGACAATGCTGACAAGCTGACACTTATCAAAATGAGCAAGGGCTGGATTGGGCCAGATTTCTCATCACCACCAAATGACAGCAGAGTAACATAAAGTCAAATCCACTGTGTTATTTCGGGAGGTGTATTCCCATGCACCGCTTCACACCCACACATAGGTATACGCTTCCTCATTTCGGCTGTTTTTTGCTCTTCTCCTTATCCTCAGCCTCCACCACCACTATACCACCAGGGTGACCGTGGTCCGTGTTGCCAGCATTGCAAGTTCCTCAGTCTTTTTTGGCAGCTTTAGCTTGGAAGGCATAGGCAAAGACTATGGGAGACCCACTCCCCAATAATGGGAATAATGTTTTTAATATGCTGTACTGCATGGCTCTTGTAATGGGCATTAAAACTGTCTTGTTAAGCTACTGTGACCTCCACCACTCTTCCAAGGGGCATTAAAACTGTCTTGTTAAGCTATTGTGACCTCCACGTCTCTTCCAAGGGGCATTAAAACCGTCTTGCTAAGCTATTGTGACCTCCACCACTCTTCCAAGGGGCATTAAAACCGTCTTGTTAAGCCACTGTGACCTCCACGTCTCTTCCAAGGGGCATTAAAACCATCTTGTTAAGCCACTGTGACCTCCACATCTCTTCCAAGGGGCATTAAAACCGTCTTGTTAAGCTACTGTGACCTCCACCACTCTTCCAAGGGGCATTAAAACTGTCTTGTTAAGCAACTGTGACCTCCACGTCTCTTCCAATTGGCATTAAAACTGTCTTGTTAAGCTATTGTGACCTCCACCACTCTTCCAAGGGGCATTAAAACCGTCTTGTTAAGCCACTCTGACCTCCAAGTCTCTTCCAAGGGGCATTAAAACCGTCTTGTTAAGCTACTGTGACCTCCACGTCTCTTCCAAGGGGCATTAAAAGAGTCTTGTTAAACCACTCTGAACTCCACAGCTCTTCCAAGGGGCATTGAAATGTTGTTTTTAATTAACTCTAACCTCCACGACTCTTCCAATGGGCATTGCATTTCCTCCTAATTTTAGTCAGCTTTTGCTTTTCAATGCATAGGCGAACACTAAGGGAGACCCACTCCCCAATAATGGGTAGAAGGTTTTTATTACGCTGTAATCCACGTCTGTTTCAAGGGGCATTGCAGTTCCTCATAATTTTTGGAAAGCCTTCCATTCACTGCTTAGGCCAACAGTGTACAGGAGACCCAGTTGCTATAAATGGAAAAAACGGTTTATTAAGGCCCTCTGACCTCCATGTCACTTCCAAGGGGCATTGGAGTGCCTCGAAATTTTGGGTAGGCATTGCACTCACTGTATGCCCTATAACTGTGTAGCCGAACCGCTCCTTTTGGTACAGAAACATATCCTACAAGACATGTGTTGTTGACTGGCCTGATATTGATGTGAATGGTCCCTGTTCCTCCTGCTCTTTCTCCTTTGCCACCACCTCATCCAGCATTCATCACCTGAAGCTTTGTTTCAATGGGAGTCTTAGAACTGGGATAGTAGCAGGAAAACATCCAGCAATCCTTGGAGGAGGTAGGATATGCGCCAAAACGCTGACCACCTCAGGCCTAGCTGCTACTACATACATGCGCTTGCATTCCAAGGAACTGAAAGCTAAGGAGATGGATGGCCTCATGATCATGAATGATTTACTCGTTGTGTAGGAGGCATACCACTGCTGCTGTCTACTTTCTGAACTTTGTGTTGAAGCCTGATTGACCCAGGACCCGCAATCCTCTATGTCTGGAGGACGTGTTGCATCCCAGTGTCCAACTGTGTCCCGGCTTCCACAATATTAACCCAGTGTGAAGGTGTCAGTTAGATGGACCATCTCTGGCCACATTCACTTGTCCACGTGTTTGTGGTTAGGCTGTCCTTCAAATAGGGGCAGCTGGGGACCGTTTATGGACACCCGGCCGCCCCCAGGCGGCTGGGGACCGTGTGTGGGCACCCGGCCGTGGGGCGGCTGGGGACCGAGTATGGACACCCGGGCGCCACTTAGCGGCTGGGGACCAAGCGTGGACACCCGGGCGGCTGGGGACTGAGTATGGATACCAGACCGCCGACGCAGCCATGACGTGTTGGCCAGATTCCGCCTCCACATGCCTAAAAGGCCCAATTTCAAGTGCAAGCAAGCAAGCAGTATGGTATTGCAGCCTGGGGGTGGGTGGGTGACAGGCTGCATACTTGCGCTTGCATTGCAAGGAATGAGGGAGGTACAATTGAACACTGCCCTGGGACAAGGACTTGCGCGGGGATAGTTGCAAGTCTGCATCTTCTGATGCGGCAAGGATCACTTCTGATGGGCACACTTTTAGGCAGTGACCTGGGTGTCAGAGATGCTTCCAGGGGTCTTCCCCATGCTGTTCCCATGTCTTTTCAGCACTGTATGCATGTGTCACACAGCACATGGCCAGATAAGGTTGTAAAATGTTAAAATGACATTTCCCGGTGAATGCATTTGTCACGGTTGAAAGCAATACAAAAGTGCAAAAACGCATAAAAAATGCTACTTGTGAACATAGCCCAAGGTGTGGAGGAGTATTTTTGTTTTTGGTTATTTATTTTACCTTATACACAAGCCTTTACCCTGGAAAGGAAGTTCCTTAACATATTTCACAGGAAAACCGTTTCAGTTTAGTTTTTGAACGTTTTATTGTGAGCCCATAAAAGTGGCTTAATCCCTCTGACCACGTTGTTGCCAGCAGTGACCTGGGGGTCAGAAATGTTTCCTGGGGCGATCCCCATGCTGTCCCCATGTCATTTGCACACTGTCACTATCGTATTGGGCACTTTTTAGGCTTTCTATAGACTGCCGGGGGTGCCGCCGCAAAAATGCTCGGGTCTCCCATAGACTAACATTGGGCTCGTTGCTCGAGTCGAGCACTCGAGTATCACGGTGAGCTCGGCCCGAGCTTCGAGCACCCGAGCATTTTAGTGCTCGCTCAACACTAATGAGGGGATATAGTGGCATTATGCATGCATGTGGCATTATGCAGTGGAGACTGCCATGATTCAGACTCTGACTCTCAGGTATGGATAACTAGTATTTTACTGATGTTTCAATACCCTAATAATTGGTGAAACCCAGAACAAAATCTTCTCATAATGGGAGCTGGTTGGAAATATAATCTGTCTCCGATTATATTGTGTAGAAGACAAATAATGGAATTTCACAATTCTTTTAGTAAGTCTCCATTTACATGATGGGAAACTTCTGGATAATCATTTCATTGAATGATCAATGAATAATGACTCACTATAAGGTTAGGTGCAGACGTCCGTATGTCTTCTCATCCCAAAAAATTGGGTCAATTATGCAAACCACACTCTGATGATAGTGTGATCCGCTCGGATGAGGAGAAGATGTAGAAATAAATTTCTCCATCTTCTCCATTGTGTCCGTCTTTGGAAATTGAACTGCACTCAGATGTCATCCCAGTGTAGTCCGATGGTTTCCATGGACTCATTGACTTGCATGGCAAAGTGCGTTCCAAATATTAGATCAAACTTGGGCATGCTGCGATTTTTTCCTCCGGACTGTCTCTGTCCAAGTAAAAAATCAGACATGTGCACAGCCCCATAGAATAACATGGGGACAAGTGCTACATGCAAAAATAAAAATAGCACTCGTTCAATTATTACGGTCGTCTGCACGAGTCCTTAGTTGTGCTGTTGGTGCTCTCTAAATTTTTCTAGGTTCATCTTGGCTCTAACCAAATCAAACCAGATTCTATGATTATTTGGTGGTGAGTCATCTCCGGGAAGTGTCCCCTGCAACACTTGTTGGGGGTCAGGAGACCATTTCTTTCCTCTCTCCTGGTCCCACTTGACTCCAATGTGCCAATAAACCCTTTTTTCTAATGTGATCATCTCTTTTTGTGCACACCCACACAATAAACATGCCAACTATTCTCTGGAGGAGGATGCAGCTACTTAATCATACCCTCTTCTGGTCTTTTCTCCAAATGCTGCCCTTGGAATACTTCTCAGTCTTTAAAGTAGTTTTCCGATTTCGGAAAACATCTGTTCCCTTTTGTTTACTCACCCTTCCTAGCTCCAGCTCTGAGTCTCCACTGCTGATCCTGGTATTTGTTATTGTCTGCAGCGCTGACGTCACATCGACAGCACAATAGACAATAACTGAGCTCAACGGTTCTTCCCGTATTGACGGCACAAAGAGCTCAAAGCCACTGAGCTCAATTATTGGCTTCAGTGTAGTTGACATGACATTATCATTGCAGACAATACCAGACTCCGGGAGCAGCAGCGGAGACTCATCACTGGACCTGGGCAGGGTGAACAAAGGACCGTTTACTTTCCAATACCGGAAAAACCCTTAAAGGTAATTTTTAGTGATGAGCGAGCATATGTAATGGAGGCAAGAGAGCCTTTAAGAGAATTCTTACAGGATGCTTCAAACATGGAGAGAGATTGCCATCAGCTGATCAGGCACAGTAAAGCGGAACCAAGATGTACAAGGGAAGTTGAAGGGGGAGCAGATTTAGACACTGGACCCAGTCAGGTGACTTCCAGGAAGGAGTTCCTGGGCATAAGAGGCCAGTGCGCCAAGCCTGAGGGGTTCTTGGCGCCAAGCAGCAGAGAGGAGCAGGAGTGCTCCCTACGTGCTGAGAAGCCCCGTGTGGCAGGCCTAAGCCAGAGGCCTGCAAGGTGCCACAGCCGGACACAGGTGGCTGAGCTCCGGATCCCGCACAGATGTGCCCTGAGTGCTGTGCCTACTGAGGAGAGTCGAAACCTGCTTGCGGTGCTGATTGAGTTCGCGGAACCCAACGTCGCCCGCCGACAGACGAGGTCTGAGAGACGGCTTGAGAGACTGCCTCCAACGGCCAGGAAGAGAGGAGTTGGGAGACAGTTGCGCCAGGAAAGTCACGCCAGTGAAAGCAGAGGAGCTGCATACGTGAATAGGGCCGTCACTTCTACTGTTCACGCACGGTACCAGGGCCAGTTGGGTTTAGGTACTCAGGTTGGGAGGGGAACGGTTGAGGCGGAAGAAGCTAAACGTGATTTAATTGACTTTGTCCGGAAAAGACTTTCGGCCTAGCGGGAATAACCGGTGACCCCCGCTAAGGCCATATACAGAGTTAAAGAACTGACGTGGTGACTCCCATGATTGGGTGCACCACACTACCTTGAGAGCCTTCATATTTTCTTCGTTCATTACCCCAGTTGCCATTCCCTTGTTCAGAATACCTGTGATATCTGTATATAAACTGTTTATCTTCATCTCCGACTGTCCTCGCCTTGTGCCTCTGTGTGTTGCATTCCGGCACCTGCATTACACATGCTCGCTACTACTCGATGCTCTCCCGAGCATCTCACTGCTCGACATGCTCGGCGCTCGCCGAGTATTTCCGGGCTTGTTTGGCGGGAGCTCGGGTCTCCTCCTTGCATGTTTGGCACTCTTTACAGAGCCAGGGATTGCCTGCCACTCACTGTAATGCCGCAGCCATGTTGATTGTGGCATTACAGTGATATGCCAGACCTGGCGCCGCCATGCTCGTCACAGTCACTCCAGAATCAGACAGTGTAGGGAGAGGTGCTGCTAAGCTAGGGAGAGATTTTCTTGTTTCTAGTTAGTGTAGGTGTACCAAACTATATTAGAGACACATATTCATCTCAACAAACAGTCCTTCTGAGGACTAATCCATCTGCACAGATATGAGTCGGGCAGTGTCTATAGGCAGGCAGGCAGGGTATACAGCAGACTACTGTGCACATAGCACAAGAGGCTCCATTCCAGTTTTGTCTGCTGCTGCTGTTAGATATTTCTAGAAATAGGCCCAGGTCTCGGGGGCCAGGAATAATTTTATTTTGGTTCTTAATCCTCATTATTTGCTTAAAAAGCAATCCAGAGAACACCGTTGTTCTGCGCCATTTGCTTGTTGGCAGTGCAGAATACAGCCAGGTCTTTTCCATATTACAGCGCTAAAAGTCCAGCTATTGAAAACTGTAGTTTGTCCGTCACACGGATCACATATACGTTTTCAGAAAATACTGCCATTTCTGCCCTCCATTAAAAAAAAATTTCAGTGTGCAGTGAAGCAATTGACACCAGTTTGCTGTTCAAAATAGTTACCTACAGGCCAGGTATTTAAAACTGCGGTTTGTCCGTCACACGGATCACACATACGTTTTCAGAAAATACTGCCATTTCTGGCCTCCATTAAAAATTTGTTCCAGTGTGTCAGTGAAACAATTGACATCAGTTTGCTGTTCAAAATAGTTACCTACAGGCCAGCTATTTAAAACTGTGTTTTCTCCGTCACTCGGATCACATATAAGTTTTCAGAAAATACTGCCATTTCTGACCTACATTAAAAATTTGTTTCAGTGTGTCAGTGAAGCAATTTACACCAATTTGCCGTTCAAAATAGTTACCTACAGGTCAGGTATTTAAAACTGTGGTTTGCGCATCACACGGATCACATATACAGTACGTTCGCTCCAAATTGAGCCATTTGTTGTGAGCGTGGAAGATATTGTCCTCCATTTAAAATGGGCAAGGCACATGGCAAGGGACAGGGAACTGGACGTGATAGTGATGGTGCATGCAGAGGCCGAGGGTGTGGGCAAGCTGAAATTGTGCCACAACAAACACCCACATCTTCTCGCTTGACCTTCCTGTCCCAATTAATAGGGTTCCACAGAACACCACTATTGAACACAGAGCAGTGTGAAAAGGTTATTGGTTGGATAGCAGATAATGCTTCCAGTCACATAGCCACCACCACCACCACCTTGTCTTCCACACGGTCAAGTCTCAGTAGCTGTGTTTCTGGACCGCATATTCCTCACCCTGAACCTCCTTCCTTCCACCATGCCAAGTGCCCGGAGACAACAGATCCCACACTTGGACACTCCGAAGAGCTGTTCACTTTTCCATTTATAGATTCGGGCCTCTCGTCCGGTCCACTTGAAGCGGGGCAAGAGGAGATCGCGTGTAGCGATGCCCAAATATTTGAGCAGCCACGGTCACACGAAGGCAACAGTGGGAAAGTGTCAAAAGAGGTGGACGATGATGAGACACAATTGCCAGAAAGTCAGGAGGAGGACCAGAGTGCGGAAGTGGAAGACGAGGTGATGGATGATATAGTAACTGACCCAACCTGGCAGGAGGACATGTAGAGCGAGGAGAGCAGCACACAGGGGGAGGGAGGCAGAGCACCACAACAGACACGAAGAAGCAGTGTGGTGGCCACAGAAAGAAGGCAGGCAACCGTTCCCCGTAACACCAACACGAAGGAAGTTGCCAGTACAACCGTTAGGTCTTCCCAAGTCTGGTTGTTTTTTAAAGACTCTGCCGATAACCTGAAAAAAAGGCCATTTGCACCACCTGCCAGGCCAGCATCAGCAGGGGTGGCAAAACAACCAGCCTGACCACCAACAGCATGATCAGGCACATGGCAGCAAAGCACCCAACTTCGTGGGCCGAACCCCAGGGTCCAGGAACAGTGTCTGCGGGTGGCACCTTTGCTTCTTCCACTGTTGTGCATGCAAGCCAGTCCCTTGTCCATGGTGCATGTGAAGAGCCTCCTGCCCTGCACCTGTCGTTGCATGCTCTCAAGTAGCAGCATCAGGAAGCACGTCCCCGTCTTTGTCCCAGAAGAGCTTACATTTGTCCATACCCCAGTCCTTGGAACACAAGAGCAAATACGCAGCCAACGCCTCACAGGCCACACTACTAAATTCCCACATTTCATGACTGTTACGCTCGAAATGTTGCCTTTTAGGCTCGTGGAGACGGAAGCATTCCGCAACCTGATGGTGGCAGCCGTCCCTCGGTATTCGGTCCCCAGCTGCCACTATTTCTCCTGGTGTGCCGTCCCCGCATTACGCAAGCACGTGTCCCAAAACAGTAGCCGTGCCCTCAACAACACAGTTACCGGGAAAGTCCACCTAACCACGGACACGTGGACAAGTGCTTGTTGGCAGGGACGGTACATCATTTGCAGCTTCCGGCTCACAGACTGGTGTGTGATGTCCCCACTTGTTGGAACTCTACACTGCAGATGTTGGGAAGGATTTGTGAGCAGAAGAGGGCAGTTGTTGAGTACCAGCATCAACAAGGCAGTCGGTACTCAGTTCAGACTCCACACATAAGACCTCAGGACTGGACATGGATGCCTAAATTAGCGCCACCATCCCGCTTCTCTGTCTTCTGAAATGTTCTCTGCTCACAATCAAAGAGGATGCATTGCAGGTGGAGCACGATGAGATGGAGCAAGGAACCATACAGGGTGATTACACACAGCCCAGCCTCATCTCATCCCAACGTGGATTGGGTGACAATGAGGAAGAGGAGGAGGAAGAACAGGAGCTAGTTTCATGCGCTATAGACGGTACTACCTGCACAACTGTCAAACCGTAACGTATGTTCAGCGAGGATGGCCAGAGTACAGAGAGGAGGAGGAGGAGAGCATGGTCAGTCATCCTCTTGGTGAGGACACGGAAGTATTGCCTGTTAGCAGTCTGACACGCATGGCTGAGTTTATGTTACACTGCCTTTCCCATGATCCTCACGTTCTCAAAATTTTGGGTGACAGTCATTACTGGTTGGTGACACTTCTAGACCCATGCTACAAGGAGAACTTTATATCTCTTATTCCTGAGGCGGACAGGTCTACAAAAATGGGGCAGTACCAGAAAGCCCTTGTTGAGGAACTATTAAAAAAATTCCCATCTGAAAACGTTGGCGGCAGAGGTCACAGTTCGTTGGACAACAAAGGAGTACAGGCAAGAGAGACACAACTTCAATCCAGCAGAGGCAGGGGAACACTGTCAAAGTTCTGGGAAAAATTTCTCAGCCCCTCCCATCGCACAAGCCCTGAGGCGCGGGGTACTCTCACAAGGAGTGCAAAGTTTGGGAAGATGCTGAGGGAGTACCTTGCCGACCGTACCAACGTCCTCCGTGATTCCTCTGTGCCTTATAATTATTGGGTATCCAAGCTGGATACGTGGAATGAACTGGCTGGTTTTTATTGCCGCTGGTGGAATTATAACTGATAAGCGCATCCGCCTGTCAACTGAAAATACTGACAGGCTGACTCTTATAAAAATGAACAAGGGCTGGATTGGGCCAGACTTCTCAACACCACCGAATGATAGCAGAGTAACAAACTCAAATCCAGTGTCTTTTTTTGGGAAGTGTACCTCTTCACACCCACACATGGGTATACGCTTCCTGATTTTGGCTATTTGCTCTTGTCCTCCTCCTTCTCCTCATCCTCATCCTCCAACACATATCACCAGGGTGACCGTGGTCCGTGATGCAACACTCACATAATTTTTTTAAAGGGTGTTTATGATGCCCGTAAAAAAAATTTTTTATACAGTATGTTCATGTATATCCCCCAGGGGTAAATGTTTGTCAGCCCATACACATGGGCATGGGAATTACAAGTATAGGAGACCTGCTCCTTTCTAATGGGAACATTTTTTATGAAGCCCTCTTCTACGTCTCTTCCAAGGGGCATTGGAGTGCATCCTAATTTTTGGCAGCCCTTGCATTCACTGCATAGGCCAACACTATGGGAGACCCACTTCCTAATAATGGGAACATTTTTTTTCAGGAGTTCCTCCTCTACGTCTCTTCCAAGGGGCATTGGAGTGCCTCCAAATTTTTGGCAACCCTTGCATTCACTGCATAGGCAAACACAATGGGAGACCCATTTCCTAATAATGGGAACATTGTTTTCAGTAGGCCCTTTGACCTCCACGTCTCTTCCAAGGGGCACTGGAGTGCCTTCAAATTTTTGGCAACCCTTGCATTCACTGCATAGGCAAACACAATGGGAGACCTACTTCCTAATAATGGGAATATTGTTTTCAGGAGGCCCTCCTCTAAGTCTCTTCAAAGGGGTATTGGGGTGCATCCAAATTTTCAAAGTGGTATTGGGGTGCGTCCAAATTTTTTGCCACTCACTGCATACGCAATAACAGTATAGGAGACCCACTTTTTAGTAATGGGAACAATAAAACATAGCCGGCTGATGGCTCTTAAGAATAATGAGGGCCAACTGCTGGCCCTTTAATAATAGTAAAGGCCGCCTGATGGCCCTATAAAAATAGGCTTTGTGCCTTTCAGAGTCCCTCCTTCATAAATGAAACACGATGTGTCTGATGATATCTCACACACCACATGGCCAGATAAGGTTGTAAAATGTTAAAATGACATTTCCTGGTGAATGCATTTGTCACGGTTAAAAGCAAAGCAAAAGTGAAAAAAAGCATCAAAAACGCTAAGTGTGAACATAGCCCAAGGTGTGGAGGAGTATTTTTGTTTATTTATTTTGCTTTGTATACAAGTCATTACCCTGGAAAGGATGTTCCTTAACATATTTCCCAGGAAAATCCATTTTGGTTTCGTTTTTGTATGTTTTATTGTGAGTCCGTAAAAGTGGCGTAATACCTCTGACAACATTGCTCACAGCAGTGACCTGGGAGTCAGAAATACTTCCAGGGGTCTTTCCCATGCTGTTCCCATGTCATTTGAGCACTGTTCCCATCAATTTGGACAATTTTTAGGCCCTCTGCGGACCGCCAGGGGGAGCCGCCTGAAAAATGCTTGAGTTTCCCATAGACTTACATTGGGCTCGTTGCTCGGGTCGAGCACCCAAGTATTCCAATGTGCTCGACCCCAGCATCGAGCACCCGAGCATTTTAGTGTTCACCCATCACTAGTACTTTTCTCTGTGCTACGACAGCATAAACTGGGGAACCCAATCTTTATTTTTTTATTTTTGAAATGGACCCCTTCTCTCTGTGTATACTTGAGCCCCTACTTGTGCAAAATGCAGCATAAGTATTAAACATTTAGTAATGGATGTAGGATTAAATGGAAAGGGAGGAAGTTTATCAGGATAGATTCTTACTTTGAGCACGATGGGAGGTATTCTGTTCCTGTGTTAATTCATCTTGTCAAAGATTACCAAAACTTATATGAGAAGCTTCCCAGAACCATTTTTTTGGATCTCTGCTCCCAGTCCCTGTCAGTTCTGACAGTTAACTGCCATATTTATGATATCCGAGGACATGGCCCCTAATAAAAAGCTATATTTCTTGCTGGAAAATGAACTTCTTTTCCTCTTTTTTCTTAACAAATTGTCAGCCATGATGAGAACCAGCAGTGTTTCTGTTTTGGGATAGATGGAAAGTATGAAAGAAAAAAAAAATCTGAAATCGTTCAGTATATTTTTACACTCGGTACAGGTAATGGTCAACAGTTGTTGAGCAAAATGGTCTTCATCTTTGCTATTGTTTTTGCTATTTTGAGATTTTCTTGTCCCTGAGCATTAGGGTCAAGATGATTGCATATGTAAGAGGGTGAGCGGGACGGTCATGTGCTTCCCCCTTGATTAGGTTATACGCCGTGTAAACGAAAAAGTGTTTTAATTGCATAGAACCTTATAGGCACCAAGGTGCTCGGTTAATGTATTGCTATAATATGTGAATGACTCTATGTGTTCTGATAAATGTATTAGATATAGGGAAAGGATAAGATTAGTACATAGGAAATACAGTGGGTACGGAAAATATTCAGACCCCTTTAAATTTTTCACTCTTTGTTTCATTGCAGCCATTTGGTAAATTCTAAAAAGTTCATTTCTTTTCTCATTAAAGTACACTCTGCACCCCATCTTGACAGAATAAAAAAACAGAAATGTAGAAATTTTTGCCAATTTATTAAAATAGAAAAACTGAAATATCACATGGTCATAAGTATTCAGATCCTTTGCCCAGACACTCATATTTAAGTCACATGCTGTTCATTTCCTTGAGATGGTTCTACTCCTTCATTGGAGTCCAGCTGTGTTTAATTAAACTGATAGGACTTGATTTGGAAAGGCACACACCTGTCTATATAAGACCTCACAGCTCGCAGTGCATGTCAGACTAAATGAGAATTATGAGCTGAAAGGAACTGCCCAAGGAGCTCAGAGACAGAATTGTGGCAAGGCACAGATCTGGCCAAGGTTACAAAAGAATTTCTGCATTACTCAAGGTTCCTAAGAGCACAGTGGCCTCCATAATCCTTAAATGGAAGAAGTTTGGGACCACCAGAAGTCTTCCTAGACCTGACCGTCCAGCCAAACTGAGCAATCGTGGGAGAAGAGCCTTGGTGAGAGAGATAAAGAAGAACCCCAAGATTACTGCGGCTGAGCTCCAGAGATGCAGTAGGGAGATGGGAGAAAGTTCCACAAAGTCAACTATCACTGCAGCCCTCCACCAGTCGGGCCTTTATGGCAGAGTGGCCCTACAGAAGCCTCTCCTCAGTGCAAGACATATGAAAGCCCGCATAGAGTTTGCTCAAAAACACATGAAGGACTCCCAGACTATGAAAAATTAGATTCTCTGGTCTGATGAGACGAAGATAGAACTTTTTGGGGATAATTCTAAGCGGTATGTGTGGAGAAAACAGGCACTGCTCATCACCTGCCCAATACAATCCCAACAGTGGAAAATGGTGGTGGCAGCATCATGCTATGGGGGTGTTTTTCAGCTGCAGGGACAGGACGACTGGTTGCAATTGAAGGAAACATGAATGCGGCCAAGTACAGAGATATCCTGGATGAAAACCTCTTCCAGAGTGCTCTGGACCTCAGACTTGGCCGAAGGTTCACCTTACAACAAGACAATGACCCTAAGCACACAGCTAAAATAACAAAGGAGTGGCTTCAGAACAACTCTGTGACCATTCTTGACTGGCCCAGCCAGAGCCCTGACCTAAACTCAATTGAGCAGAGACCTGAAAATGGCAGTCCACCAACGTTCACCATCCAACCTGACGGAACTGGAGAGGATCTGCAAGGAAGAATGGCAGAGGATTCCCAAATACAGGTGTGAAAAACTTGTTACATCATGCCCAAGAAGACTCATGACTGTACTAGCTCAAAAGGGTGCCTCTATTCAATACTGAGCAAAGGGTCTGAATACTTATGACCATATGATATTTCAGCTTTTCTTTTTTTTTAAATTTGCAAAAATTTCTACAGAGTGTGCTTTGATGAGAAAAAAATGAACTTTTTAGAATTTACCAAATGGCTGCAATGAAACAAAGAGTGAAACATTTAAAGGGGTCTGAATACTTTTCGTACCCACTGTAGGTTTAGATTTAGATATAAGATAGGATTGGGTATAGTGCAATGATAGGTGCAATAAGTTCAGGAAGTAGACAGGTTTAGGATAGAAACAGTTAATGTGTTCAGAAATAGCCCCAGTGTGGGAGAGGCAGGACCAGTTAACAAGGGGAGATCAGGGTTAGTGCAGTGAGAGTGAGAAATTAGATGGAGAGAGAGCAGTAGTTGGAGGACTGAGGGCACCAGGAGTATGGGCTGTTAAGCAGCAAGAGAACGTCAGCCATGAACATTCCTGGAACATCCGGGTCCTACAATCCGACTGAGGCACTGAGAGGCATGCCTCAATATCTTCCTAGGAGAGGAAGTCGGACGGGAATCACATAAGGGAGTTGGAACGGGACTCATGGAAGCTGCAGAGCCGAACGGAGTGTCCCAGGGGCCAGAGATGGCAGACCAGTAAGGGATAGTTCAGGGTGAGCAAACTGCAGACATCAGAACGTGCTGTGCTATGGACATTGAAAACAGAAAAGTTTGTGCCCAATACTACGTGTTTCAATATGATGAAAATGGAGAGTTAAATAAACTTCTTTATTATAAAACTAATTTGATGTCCCTTAATGTGTGTGCAGCAGTTCCTGAAGTGGAAGAACTGGAGACAGCAGAGGCCTGCAAATAAAACGTGAGTGTTACGCACCACACGCACAGCACAGGAGAATTGCAACACCGTTTATTTGTAGGGGGCCAGGGTGTGGGAAATCAGCAGCACATATTCAAGTTTAACGTGCCTTGTGACTCATTTTTTTACTGCTATATGCTGACAACTGAGACCTGGGACCTGAAAACCTGAGAAATATTGGATATTGCCCACTTGGCACCTTTGACAATGAAAGGTGCAATTTTTGACACAGGCTGCATGCATTCACCCTCTTTTTCTACTATTGTCTCCTCTCAGGGAGACACTCTAAGCCAGGGAAGTCTCTTCCTCCTCCATTGTATGAGCGGCTGGTCTTTTACGCCTGGGACAGTCACAGAGGCATTGTCTCCTCTGTAACTTGGTAGAATACAGAGTTCAAGATGTTTCCACTACTCGTCTTACAGTCACTACTCATTAGCATGGCTAATCTGGCCCTCTGCAACTGACACTAAATGAAGGAAACAATCCCCTAAATAACATCAATCTGTGACTCACATTTTCTGTCCAGTCTTTCTTACTTACTATACCTTCCCTACCTTTGAAGCAAGGGAAGAGGAAAATTAGTGACTCGCCCCCTGGGCCGTGCGGTACCCGGAACCGGGCTTCTGTACGATGCTGGGGGTAGTAGTGGCAACCCAATCACGTGGCTCAGGGTGGTCAGACCTAATGCTGTGGCAGTCTATTTATAGATTTGTGAATGTCCGACTACGCCACCCGTGGATTGCGGTCAGAGATAACCGCCGCTGCGAGGCAGACCACTGAGGCTGGTGTTGGTGTGCAGCACAGGGGTAGGACAACTCCCCACTGGAAGAGTATAGCCTCAGGGCAGTGTAGGGGGATGCTGGGGGTGATGGTGCCGGCGCAGCAGAAATCACACAGAGTCCAATGATGCAGTCCAGGGTCTTTTACTCACAGTTGTTATCCAAGTCACTTCTGTCAGCAAGGACTGCCCGAGCCGTCCACCAGGTGAGGAGCTCGGTCAACCCCCAGGCAATTCAGGAGTATGGCACAGGACCCCCTTCTGTCCTTTCTCTGGCCTCTCGTGCCCCACCAGTGTCCTGACTTCTGTCTGGCTATCGCGGACCGTGTCGGGTAAGCGTTGGCCTTCACTTCCCGCTATCCTATATGGTGCCTTCCTAGCAGGTTTAGCGGGGGGTCGCACCAATAAATGGTCACAACCTCCAGTCCTTGGCTGAGGGTAGATTTGCCTCCACCAACTTAGGGATCCGGTACCTTTCCACAGCCTGACCCTTCCACCCGGTATAATGGGGTATGCAACGGTTGCTGACCGTTCTGCACTCTTAGGGTCCCTTCTGCCTTCTTGTTTCTGGAGCCCTTCCACTCCTCTATCTCTTCTCCTTCCTTCCTTCTCCTTCTCCTCTCTGGCCCCGGCCTTCTCTCTAGGCCTGCCTCGTGGAGCCGAGCTCAGACTGAGCCGCTGCTCTCTGTCAGCTCTCTCTCCCTTCTGCTCTGACTGAACTACTCCCTTTTACTCCCTGACTTAAGATGGCTCCCACCTTTTATCTGCTTCTCTGTGCCTGAGCTCAGGTGACCTGCACCCAATGAGCTCCTTCCTGTGCTCCAGAAACCGCCCCCTTCCTGCTCCTACACCACTGGGTTCTCTTCCCCCTTCCCCACTCCAGCCAGGGACATGGTCAGTTGTGCCCGCAGCTGGGAGCACCGTCGAGCTGTCCCCCGGAAATGGGGTGTGTGTATGTGTGCAGCTAACTGAGCCCTGGTCCACACTCCATCCTTACCTGGGAGTGGAATATCACATCTCTGGGTGAGGTGCAATACCCCTGTAGCAACCGAGCCATGGGGGCGCTACATTAGCAGGCAGCAAAATTTTAGACCACACTCCCTGACCATGTCCTCGAGCCATACCATTTTTTTCTTCCCATCCTAGCCACATTAGGAAAATGTTAGAAATTGAAGATAGTGTTCACACTACTGCTAAACCCTTCAGTGGTCCTGTTTTATTTTAGTAACATAGCAACGGAAAACAGCTGGGGACAGATTGATCAATAGAAGCACAACAGCCGAGCCTGACTGTCCCCACTGACTATAATTAGTTTGTTCAGATTTCTGTAAAGGTGCCATTGTATTTGAAACTTAAGTTCTTGTTCTTATAAGTCCACACTTAGGTTGTGTCCTCAGCGCTCCTCTCTTCCCTGAGACCATCTCATCAGCGCTCCTCTCTGCCCATCAGGCCATTTCCTTAGCGATCCTCTCTGCCCATCAGGCCATTTCCTTAGCGATCCTCTCTGCCCATCAGGCCGTTTCCTTAGCGATCCTCTCTGCCCATCAGGCCATTTCCTTAGCGCTCCTCTCTGCCCTCAGGCTGTCACCTGAGTTTCCCTATATGCCGTCGGGCCATCTCCTCACTCTTCCTCTTTGCCATCAGGCCATCTCCTAAGCGTTTCTCTCTGACTCCAGGCCGTCTCCTGAGTGTGCCTTTCTCCCCTCAGTCCATCTCCTGAGTGTCCCTCTCTACCCTTAGGCCATCTCGTCAGCGCTCTTCTCTTCCATCTGGAAATTTAGTGAGTGTCCCTGTCTACCCTCAAGCCATCTCATCAGTGTTCCTCTTTGCCATCAGACTGTCTCCTCAGGGCTCCTCTCTGCTCTCAGGTCAGCTCCTCAGCATTCCTCTCTAGCCTCTGGGTCTCCTCAGCGCTCCTCTCTGTCATCAGGCAATCTCCTCAGCATTCGTCTCTACAATCAGGCTGTCTTCTAAGTGTTCCTCTCTGCCCTCAGGCCATCTCCACCATAAGAAAGAAACTGGGAAAAAATGGCAGAGTTCCAAGATGAAAACCACTACTGAGCCAAAAATAACATAAAAGTTTGTCTCAGTTTTGCCAGAAAACAAACATCTTGATGATCGCCAAGACTTTTGGGAGAATATTCTGTGGACTGCTGAGACAAAAGTTGAACTTTTTGGAAGGTGTATGTGTGGCACCCCAGGGGTCTGGTTGCCACAGTAATAGAAATATTATGTCTGAGAGCAAGTGGGAGGTTTCTCTGGTCAGGAGCCCTAAGCATGCAACACTGCCCACCCAGACCTGGGAGGGGAGGAATCTGCCCTTATAAACTGGGTCTGGGGCGGGATTAGGTAGTGAAGTCCCAGACAGAGACGCAGTCAGGTCTGGAGGACAGCAGACACAGGGAAAGTGACAACAGGAGCTCTGTAGGAGCAGGAGCGAGTGCCAGAGGCTGGAAGCTAGAAAGCTCGCCTTGGCTGAAGACACTAAACCCGGACACGGAGTCCGAGGCTGTGGAGACATCCAGGTCCAGCAGCAGAATCCAACCGGCAGGGGATTCCATGTCCTCTGGCCATAGAAGCCGGGAGGCACGGTCACAAGCAAGGGACCAGCACCGCCATCGTGAAGTGGAGGCTAACGGAGGGCCCCAAGTCACCGGCCATACGGGTGAGCACCACACGGTATACTCAGGGACGTGGGCTACTTCTACCCGCATAGAGCAAGGTAGCCAGGAAAGAGTGCTGATAGTCGGGGAGGCCTACAACTCCACCTGGCCAGGGGAGATCCTACTTGCTTACAGACTGACCAGGCCCCTACTGCTAACCAGTACTCCCGGCAGGGTCTGCGTTATTCCATCAGTAAAGACCCTGAGCTGCACCACACGTCTCTGTGTTTCATCGCCGCACCAGCACCATCAGTACTGGGACGCTCACACCATCACTCCCATCATCCACACTAGCTGCCCTGAGGCAATACTTCTCCCGTGGGGAGTTATCCCATACTTGGCTGCGCATACAACATCAGCCTCAGCGGTCTGCAGCGCAGCGGCGGTCCCCACTGACCGCAATCCACGGGTGGCGTAGTCGGACATTTGTTATCACACTCAGACTGCCACTGGTTTGACCGCCCTGGGCACGGACCGGGTCACAGCCACGGAGGACTACAACCCCCAGCGATCCGGCTCCGGGTTTCCCCTGCACAGCACAGGCCCAGGGGGCAGTCAACTTTGGTGTAGTCGGCAGGATTTCGTGCCCGCAACCACCGGGTACTGCGTGCCTGACTTTTATACTTACCTGTGGTGAAGTTTCCCACCGTCCGGAGCCGTTTCCCAGCATCGGATGCCATCTTGGATCGTTTCCCGCCGTCTTCTGCCGTCTTCCCGCCATCCGCAGCTGCTTCCCGCCTTCGGACGCCATCTTCGGGACACCGCACGGGAAGAAGAGGGGCGTGGACGCCGAAAGCGCGCGAGATCCGAAGCTCTGCCCCACGCACTGACGCTGCGCAAGGTCCTGGAAGGGAGGAAAAGCGACGCTGACGTCATCGGAGCGTGACGCCAGGTCCTCGACCCCGACGATTGACTGCGGAGCCGCGGCCTACGGAAGAAGAGCATCGCAAGGTAGGCCACGGTCCACTAGGGGGGTAGAAGGATGTCGGACACCGAGGGGAGCTCCACCGCCACACCGGCCGCCAGCGCAACCGCTGCGGCGGTCATGCCATTCACCATGCCCTATATCCCGGGGGCAACCTGGCTACCCCAGTACTCAGGGGAGTCACATACCCTAAGTGACTTTAGGGAAAAACTGGATAGCCTCTTCCAGGTATACCCCCTCACGGAAGAGCAAAATGTAAGCATCCTGGTGGCCCAGTTAATCGGGGCAGCCCAAAGGGAGGTAAAGTCCTGGTCACCTGGGAAGAAGAGGACTGTCAGAGAGATACTAGCCCGGCTGAAAGACACATTTGACACCCGCACCTCAGCCGAGATAAAACTCAGATTTTACGGGTGCAAACAACGGGCACATGAAAGTATAAGAGACTATGCTCTAAACCTACAAGAGGCCCTGAGAGCCATTAAGCAGGCAGACCCTGACAGCGTGGGGAATGAAGACAAGCTGTTGACCGAACAATTTATTGAAGGTCTACTGTGCAATGCCCACCGAACCCAGTTGCGAGCAATGGCCTTACAGGACCCTGACCTGGACTTTGCACAGTTCAAGGACAGAGCCATCCGGGTGCTCCGAGAACCGGCACCAGGTGGCGCTGTGACCCACAGGCGCCCTGCTATCACTTATCACCAGGACGCGGCGCCCTTGTCTGCAGGAGCTGATGCGCAGGCTTTGAACAATGACCCGGCTACAGACCTGCTCCATCAGGTCCAAGAGCTGACTAAGAGCGTTGCCGCGCTAACCAGAACTGTGCAGTCTTTACAGGTCTCTTCTCCAGGAAAGATCCAGCTGGCATCCGGACCAGAGGACGTCCCGTGGCGCCGACTGAGGAGGACCCCACCCGCCAGAGGGAGACCCAGCGACAGGTACAACGAGGACGGACGACCCATCTGCCGCCGCTGCAATCAACCCGGACATGTGGCAAGGTACTGTCATTTAAACGGGCACAACCTGGGGTAGAGGGCCAACTCCCAGGCATAAGACCATCAGGCCCATCAAACTGGCGTGATAAATACGTAGGGGGACGTCCAATCTTGCCTGTGGTACTGGATGGCATTCCCATGAGTGCCCTACTAGACACTGGGTCACAGGTGACCACCATCCCGTACGTGCTCTTTAAGCAGTACTGGAATGACCCGGACATAACCCGCTACCCAGATGACGACCTGAGTATCATCGCCAGCAATGGTCAGCCCGTGCCGCAGGTGGGATTCAAAGAGGTGACCATTAAGATCAGTAAAGTCGAACTGGCGGCACAAGGACTGATAATAGTGGACATAGACCGTCATGAGAGTCACCCTAGAATAACCTTGGGAACTAATGTGATTGAAAATTGTCTTGCAGAGGTGATTCTCATTTTACAGCAGGTTGCCAAGAACGCCAGTTCCGGCCAGCAGCGTGTGCTCCAAAAAGAGATCCGGGCACTGATGAAGCGGCAACAAGTGGAACTATCTGGTGGTGAGATAGGTAGCGTGAGAATGTGTGACCCGTTCCCTATTGCCATGCCCCCAAAAAGTGAGATGATGATTTGGTGCCGGGCAGCTATTGGTCTAAGAGGTAGAGACTACCAAGCAATGGTAGAACCCGTCTACTCAGACAGTAGGCCCACCATTTTGACAGCACGGGGGGTGGTCGATGTACGCCATGGGAGGGTGCCCGTCCGCATCATAAATATCGGGCAGAGAGAAGTATACCTGCCCCGGTATGCCACGCTAGCCAAATTGTTCACCATCAACCAGAACTCTGTACAGGCCGTGGAACCCTTGCCTCCATCTCAACCAGAGGAAGGTAATGGCTCTAAGAAACCAATGGAGGACTGGTGTCAGCAACTGCATTTGGGTACTGACTCCACTCCCTCACACCAAAAACAGGGAGTCTATCGGGTGGTTCAAGAGTACGAGAGAGTGTTTAGTAAACACCCGCTAGACTTCGGGCGAGTAAAGGGGGTAGAACATCACATCCCCATGGGAGACCATCCTCCCATAAAGGAGAGATACCGACCCGTACCCCCTGCACACTATCAGCACGCCAAGGGATGTTAAAAGACATGAAGGAGGCTGGGGTAATCAGGGACAGCTGTAGCCCCTGGGCAGCTCCACTAGTCTTAGTGAAAAAGAAAGACAACACCATGAGAATGTGTGTAGACTACAGGAAGGTCAACCGTATCACACACAAAGATGCGCACCCGTTACCAAGGATAGAAGAGTCCTTAGCTGCATTAAAATCTGATAACTTCTTCTCTACTTTGGATCTCACTAGCGGGTACTGGCAGGTTCCTGTAGCAGAGGCGGACCGGGAGAAGACCGCATTCACCACCCCGATGGGACTCAGCGAATTTAACTGTATGCCGTTCGGGCTCTGCAACGCACCAGGAACCTTCCAACGGTTGATGGAATGCTGTCTGGGATACCGGAACTTCGAGACGGTCCTGTTATACCTGGACGATGTCATCGTTTATTCCAAGACTTATGAGGACCATCTGGAACACCTGGCAGAAGTGTTTGAAGCCCTGGCAAACTATGGCCTAAAGGTAAAACCCTCAAAGTGTCATCTACTGAAGCCAAAGGTACAGTACCTGGGACACGTGGTGAGTGCTGACGGAGTAGCCCCCGACCCTGACAAGATCACCGTGATTAAGGACTGGCCAAGACCATCCAGCATAAAGGAAGTGCGGCAGTTCCTCGGGTTGGTAGGCTACTACCGAAGATTCATTCCCGGTTTTACCAAGAAGGCAGCTCCTATGCAGGACCAGGAAGGCCAAAAACCAGAAGCCACCCTTCAAATGGGAAAAGCTGGAAGAGGAGTCCTTCCGCCAGCTGAAGATGGCCCTCACGGGGGATGAAACCCTGGCATACCCTGATTACAGCCAGCCCTTTATCCTTCACACGGACGCAAGCAACATTGGGCTAGGGGCCGTACTGTCCCAGATCCAGCAGGGGAGAGAAAGGGTAATTGCTTACGCCAGCCGAAAACTGCGGCCCACGGAAAGAAACCCTGAGAATTACAGCTCATTCAAGCTGGAGTTCCTGGCAGTGGTGTGGGCAATAACCGAACGTTTCAAGCATTACCTTGCCTCTTCCAGGTTCACCGTGTACACGGACAACAACCCGTTGACACACCTGGACACTGCAAGACTGGGTGCCCTGGAGCAGAGATGGATGGCCCGCCTGTCCAATTATGAGTTCACGATCAAATACCTGGCAGGACGCTCCAATACCAACGCGGACGCCCTGTCCAGGATGCCAAACCTACCGGACAAAGGGGAGGATCCAGAAGAATTGGAAGAGATCGAACTCCCTGCGTTTCACCGTCATGGGATTACCCAGTATTCCCACCGTGTGAGGGGCCAGCGATCCGCTACGTTCAACCCCTTACCCCACTACAACTGGGCGGAGACGCAAGACAGTGACCCCACAGTCCGTCTGGTGAAGGAGATGCTGACCCAGGCTGACGCCCGCCTGGACCCAAACGCTCCGGAAGAGACCAAGCAACTGTGGACGGAGAAGAGCAGACTGTTTCTCTACAAGGAGAAGCTGTGCCGCAGAATGGTCAATTCCCGGACACATGAGCTGATCTGGCAGGTTGTGGTACCGAGACGGGACGCAGCTATGGTGCTGGAGGCCTACCACAATGGGGCAGGGCACTTCGGATGGAAGAAGCTGGAGTTCCTGCTGCGTGAACGGTTCTACTGGATAGGCATGAGAGGAGCCATTGAGAGGTGCTGTAGAGACTGTGGCCCGTGCAATCTAAGAGGAAGGGACCGTGCCAGCCAGAGGACTCCCCTGCAGCCCATCATCACCAGGCAGCTGCTGGAACTGGTCACTCTGGACCATGTTAAACTGGCTCCAAGCAGAAGCGGGTATGTCTACGCCCTAACCATCGTGGATCACTACTCCCGATTCCTAGTGGTGGTCCCCGTCAAAGACTTAACAGCACAAACAGCAGCAAGAGCCTTCCAGCTGCACCTCTGCCGCCCACACGGGTACCCGGACCAAGTGCTGACGGACCAAGGACCAGCCTTCGAAGCGGAGGTCTTCCAGGAGTTCTGCAACCTGTATGGCTGCAAGAAGATAAGAACAACGCCCTATCACCCCCAAACCAATGGACTCTGCGAGAAGATGAACTAGGTGGTGATAGATCTACTAAAAACATTGCCCCTGGAAGAACGCAGTCTGTGGCCTGAGAAACTGCCCGATCTGGTGGACCTGTATAACCACATCCCGGTAGGTTCCACCAACTGTACCCCGGCTTACCTAATGCGAGCAAGACCTGGTAAGCTGCCTGTTGACCTGGATATGGGAGTCCTGATACCCGAGGACACCTCGCCAGAGACAGACTGGGATACAGAACGGCAGCAGCAGTACCGGAAAGTACAGGAGAGCGTCGAGCGAAGTCTCTGTCAATCAAGAGAAAGGCAGGAGAGGACTTATAACCAACATGCTCCCGCTGTTCCCCTGGTACCTGGAGAGCAGGTCTTGAAAAGAAAAAGGCGGCTCCATAAGTTGGACGATCAGTGGGAAAAGGACCCGTACACCGTACTGCCCTCAAGCCACAATAATCCAAAAGTGTACGTCATCAGCAAGGATGGAGGAGAGACCACAGCCACTGTCTCCAGAGACCACCTGAAAAAGTGCCCCGAGAAGTTGCAATGCACGGATGAAGATCAGGAAGACCCTCATCCCGTAGAGGAAAAGGAGGAAATGATCAGCACCGTACTCGGAGACTTTCCCCGGTCCTGGACACAAGTAAACAACGCTATCGTGGTGCCCGTCCTCACCTTTCTCCAGCCAGCCCCTCAAGTGCCTACAGAAGACCAGGCAGAGTAGGAAGAGCAGCCGGCCCAGGAGGCAGAAGAATCCATACCAGCAGCCCAGGAGAATCAACCCTCTGCTAGTAGTGAGCCTGCCGTGCCCCTAGTGAGCCAAAGAGTGCTCAGACAGCTGCTCAGCTTGCCCATAACACCTCCTACACCCTGTAGTGCAGGACCAGTTAGTGAGCTCCGTAGGTCCACTAGAGTAACTAGAGGTCAGATGCCCGCTCGCTGGAAAATCTAAACTAATGCACTGTGAATTTATCTGTTTAACGGTTTATGGTTTATGTTTGTTGCATGTTATTAATTATGTTTCTCAGTTACCCTGCAGATTTATTTGGACTAACAGTTTATGGACGCTGGATAACCGGAACAATCTTGTAGATAGTTGCACATTGTGCCTCTTGCGAAGACGGCCGCGGAAGAGAAAACCTGTCTGGCGTGGCCTCCTTGCGGTCCAAAGTAGCTAGCTTCAGCCTTGCAGCCATGCCCAAGGCCAACGCAAGGGGTTTGCTTTGGGCAGGTCCCCTACTTCGCTTAAAGCTTCACCTTGGGTGACATGGACACCCTCTTGTTTCACAAACTTCACCTTGGGTGATATGGACACCCGGTTGCGGACACGCCGTGACCTTTAAAGAACTAAAGCTTCTTGTAAATATGTTATTGTATTATTGTTTATACCCTTGTATTTATGTTTCTTTAAAAATGTGTTTAGTCCCGGAGTACTAAAATTTACTAGGGGGGAATGTGGCACCCCAGGGGTCTGGTTGCCACAGTAATAGAAATATTATGTCTGAGAGCAAGTGGGAGGTTTTTCTGATCAGGAGCCCTAAGCATGCAACACTGCCCGCCCAGACCTGGGAGGGGAGGAATCTGCCCTTATAAACTGGGTCTGGGGCGGGATTAGGTAGTGAAGTCCCAGACAGAGACGCAGTCAGGTCTGGAGGACAGCAGACACAGGGAAAGTGACAACAGGAGCTCTGTAGGAGCAGGAGCGAGTGCCAGAGGCTGGAAGCTAGAAAGCTCGCCTTGGCTGAAGACACTAAACCCGGACACGGAGTCCGAGGCTGTGGGGACATCCAGGTCCAGCAGCAGAATCCAACCGGCAGGGGATTCCATGTCCTCTGGCCATAGAAGCCGGGTGGCACGGTCACAAGCAAGGGACCAGCACCGCCATCGTGAAGCGGAGGCTAACGGAAGGCCCCAAGTCACCGGCCAAACGGGTGAGCACCACACGGTATACTCAGGGACGTGGGCTACTTCTACCCGCATAGAGCAAGGTAGCCAGGAAAGAGTGCAGATAGTCGGGGAGGCCTACAACTCTACCTGGCCAGGGGAGATCCTACTTGCTTACAGACTGACCAGGCCCCTACTGCTAACCAGTACTCCCGGGAGGGTCTGCGTTATTCCATCAGTAAAGACCCTGAGCTGCACCACACGTCTCTGTGTTTCATCGCCGCACCAGCACCATCAGTACTGGGACGCTCACACCATCGCTCCCATCATCCACACTAGCTGCCCTGAGGCAATACTTCTCCCGTGGGGAGTTATCCCATACTTGGCTGCGCATACACCATCAGCCTCAGCGGTCTGCAGCGCAGCGGCGGTCCCCACTGACCGCAATCCACGGGTGACGTAGTCGGACATTTGTTATCACACTCAGACTGCCACTGGTTTGACCGCCCTGGGCACGGACCGCGTCACAGCCACGGAGGACTACAACCCCCAGCGATCCGGCTCCGGGTATCCCCTGCACAGCACAGGCCCAGGGGGCGCGTCATATGCTCCATTACATCTGGCGAAGAAGTAACACAGCATTTTCAGAAAAGGAACATCATACCAACAGTAAAATATGGTGGTGGTAATGTGATGGTTGGGGCTATTTTGCTGCTTCAGGACCTGGAAGACTTGCTGTGGTTAATGGAACCATGAATTCCGATGTCTACCAAAAAATCCTGAAGGAGAATGTCCGGCCATCTGTTCGTGACCTCAAGCTGAAGCACACTTGGGTTATGCAGCAGGACAATGATCCAAAACACACCAGAAAGTCCACCTCTGAATGGCTTAAGAAAAACAAAATTAAGACTTTGGAGTGGCCTAGTCAAAGTCCTGACCTTAATCCGATTGAGATGCTGTGGCATGATCTTAAAAAGGCGGTTCTTGCTCAGAAACCTTTCAATGTGGCTGAATTACAACAATTTTGCAAAGATGAGTGGACCAAAATTCCTCCAGAGCGTTGTAAAAGACTCATTGTCAGTTATTGCAAATGCTTGATTGCAGTTCTGGCTGCTAAGGGTGGCCCAACCAGTTTTTAGGTTTAGGGGGCAATCACTTATACACACGGGACCCTTCAGGTTTGGATTTCTTTTTCACTTAATAATAAAGACCTTCATTTAAAAACTGCATTATATCTTTGTCTAATATTTAAATTTGTTTTGTGATCTGAAATATTCAAGTGTGATAAACATGCAAAAGAATAAGAAATCAGGAAGGGGGCAAACACTTTTTCACACCACTGTATATGCAGAATATGGGCCTCGGCCCACCGCTCATCCTCATCTGCAATTTTTTATCCTGCACCCTTCCCCCATCCCTTGGCAGGGCCGCCGCGGCCCCTGTCCTGCACTTCCTCCTCCTCCTACTGCTGCCCGGGGTTTGCCCACCGCTCGCAGATCCCAAGGCACTGTACTGAGGGCGCACACATGCTCCCGGTCTCTTAATTGTACCGTGCACACCGTCCTAATGTGTCCCCATCCAATGGCTGGGGGACACTTTCTATTTAAGGTACCTCCACCTTTTGGAAGGTGCCTGAGCAACGTGTTATGATAGTAGTCTGCACACTTACTAGTTCTCAGGTCCCCTGTACCTGCCAGTCAGTTTACCTGTCCTGTACCTGTCTGCCTGTACTTGCCTTGTGTTCCTGTGTTCCAGCCGTCCTCGCCAGCACCTGCATGCCTGTTTATGAGCTGTGCCCGGCTGCACCTGCCTAACTGTATATCAGCCGTACCTGCCTGAACCTGCAATGCCAGTCTGTATACCAGTCGTACCTGCCTGCACCTGCCGTGCCAGTCTGTATACCAGCCGTACCTGCCTCCACCTGCCGTACCAGTCTATTTACCAGCCATACCTGCCGTGCCAGTCTGTATACCAGCTGTACCTGTCTACACCTGCCGTGTCTTCCAGTATTCCTGCCGTACCTGCCTGTACTTATCAAGTCCATCCAGTTTTGGCCGTTCCATCTCCCTGCCCCTTTGGGGGTCAGCTGCCGTGTGTCTGAGGTCTGTCATGGAGTAGCACTTGGCGTTCCAAGTCTAACCCCACCATCAGGGGCTCTAGCGAGAAGTCAGATGTTTGCCTAGTCACGCCCCTTCAGGCTCTACTCAGTCCCCGGCACAGTGGTTCTACTACCACGGACCTTACACGGCACAGTGGTTCTACTACCACGGACGTTAAATATTCATTGGCTATTATGGAAATTAAAGTTAAAAAACTTGTATTGGTGAGTGCCACTATGTTTATCTTCTGATTATTGAATTACTCAGATGCATCTACTGTAACAAGATCGAGCACCGAAGAAGTAGAGCTTCCGTAAGTACTCCAGTGCGGTGTAAGAAAAAGGGTCAATATCGCTTATGATCACTCAAGTTCACTAGAGCATATAAAAAATGATCCACTTTTCATCCCAAAAAAACGGGTGATTTTTAATCTCTGTTGTCATCGGTGTGGCATCCGATTTTATACATCAGCAGTTGTTAATATTTACAAGACTAAATACAGTTCACTGTATTAGGATTTACAGTGTATCAATAAAAGTCGGATGTTCTACACTTGATCCGATTTTGGGATCTGTGTCTTTTGCCCGCCCATACACTTGAATAGATAAATCTCAACTGAAATGCGGAGAGCACTAGTTCATGTTGGGATTTTTTCACATACACATTCAGTCCATAAAAAAAAACTTTCATCACAGCCCGATTGAATAACATTGGACCCAATGCTGTCAGTCTTTTTCACAGATGGCAATTGGACTGAAAATGCAGTTATGTGAATATAGACTCATACAAAGCAGCGCCGGTCATGGATGTGCCCTATTTAATTTATTTAACAAGAAGAATTGCAGGGAATCTGTCAGCAGGTTTTTGCTATTTAATCCGAGAGCAGCATAATATACAGTAAGAGAGCCTGATTCCGGGGATGTGTCACTTACTACTATTGTAGTTTCAATGCAATCAGTGTTTTATCAGCAGGACCAGTTCTCATATGCAGCCCAGTCCAGCTAATGTAACCCCGTCCACACCTCTGATTGGCAGATTGCTGACAATGTACAGAAGAAGCTGCCAATCAGTGATGTGGGCGGGGTTATACACAGCTCAGCATTCTGACTACTGCTACATCTATGACAGAGAAAACAGGGATTGTATCAAAACTGCACTAAGCAGTCCAGCAAGTGGCACATCACTGGAATCAAGGTCTCTCTACCCCTACATCATGCTGATCTCAGATTTCATAGCAAAAACTTGCTGACAGATTCCCTTTAATGATTTGAAATGCTGTGTATTCCAAAGCATTAAGAAGAATCTCTGCTTTATATACAAAAAAAAAATAGAAGCCCCTTTTAAGAAGCATATGATACCCTTCAAGGAGAAACATAAGTAACCTCTCAGCATCTTCCAAAGATTACATACAATAAACCTGCACTAAAAATGTCAACATGAAAAAAATGGAGGGAAAAAAAAATATGTAGCCACTGTACAAGGTTCATCCGGAGACAAGATGAGCACACAGGTAATCAGATGGGACTTCTTAACATCTGCTGGTGGAAATATAGCCTGAAATCACCATGCAAGGCGTTAAATATGGCACTTTTAAGATGAAAAGGTGGTCCCACAACAATTTCGTTAGGAACCGTTTATTTTTTCCAGGTTTAGCTGTTCTTTTGAAGGACACAACATGATTTTTTTTTCTTATTCTGACCATCTGAAATCAAACCATCTTAATTACTTATCCAGCTATTTGCTGAAAGGGTCACAGATTTCCGCGCAGGAGGATGTATTATCATCTGCATCGCATTCTTATTCTGATTGCAAAAGAAACATGCAGACTGGAATATGAAGTCGCTGCTAAACAATGGTATGGAGAAAACAGATTGTCTTCTGTCCGGGCCTTTAGCACAAACCAACGTCGGCTTATTCTTTGTCTTAAAGGAGACAATTAATGCAAGAAGCAATGCAAGAAGGAAACTAGGCTGAACTGTTAATATCTTGCAAAAAAGTGGAATGGAGACACATTGGCAACTACAGGCTTCTACTTCACTTATATCAGGTCCAGCTTCTTTACCGAGCACTTTTTTGTCTTGTGCACTTGCAATTTACGCTATTGTTTCTGCATGGTCTTAATCTTCTTTATCAGTATCCTCTGAGACTTTGGGTCATTAGTTTATACCCCCTTTGATATGAAATTTGGAGCCTGACCTAAGTTTCAGTTTTTTCTTTTGTGGGAGTTTTACTCACAGGAATAGAGGCTGGATATGAGGTTTGTGTGTATCCATATATGTGCTGCTGTATTCACTTGCTTTCATCTATCAGCACAGCTTCTATCCTGCACTAATTTCCTCTCTGGGTGCTTTCTTCCCTATCTACTGCCTGTTTTCTATGCTTTCCATAAAACTTTAGATACTTTCTCCCCTCTCTTCTGCTAAATAATTTGGGGACTGGCAATTTTTTAAGCTATTGTTATATAAAGTTATATAAAAGTTAAAAAAAAAAAGCTTTAGAGACTCTACAGAATAAAATAAATTGTGTTTCTTTATTTCTGGTGGTGGACTGCAGGAAATAATTGTATAATGCGACGTTCATATCCATGCATATCCAATGAAGGAAGGAGTTAAAGGGACAGAAGTGTGCAATCATTTCCTCTCTGGGTGCTTTCTTCACTATCTGCAGCCTATTTTCTCGGCTCGCCATAAAACTTTAGATACTTTCTCCCATCTATCCTGAAAAATAATTTGGGGATTGTACATTTTTTTCAAGCTTTTTTGACCCTCTCTACATACATACCCAATGAAGGAAGGAGTTAATGGGACAGAAGTGTGTACTCATTTCCTCTCTGGGTCCTTTCTTCCCTATCTACAGCCTGTTTTCTCTGCTCTCCATAAAACTTTAGATACTTTCTCCCCTCTTTCCTGCAAAATAATTTTTGGATTGGCAGTTTTTTTAAGCTTTTTTGACCCTTTCTACATATATCAAGGAAAGGAAGGAGGTAATGGACTCCACTAATCATCTATCATCCGTCCTGTAAATATCTGATAAATGTTGTTTCTTGAATAACCCCTTCAGTAGGAGTCTTAGTTGCATATCTTTTGGAGGTTTTCTGCTATTTTATCCATAAAAACAATTAACAACTCAACATTATGGAGTCTTTATAACTCATTGTGGTTGGTTGGGCCCTGCGTGACTGTTTTATAAAGAAGCCACAATGCTGATGTGAACAAAGACTAAAGGTATAGCCCAGGTTTAGACCCAAATTACTTTTTCAAACTCTACACTGCCCTGAGGCCCGCTCCACCTGTGGGGAGCCGTCCATCCCAGCTGCCTTATCAACTGCCTCAGAGGTCTGCAGCAGCGCTGGTACAAATGACCAGAAACCACAGGTGGCGTCACGATCAAACTACAAATCCCATATAAACTTTCCCCTTTTTGTTGACTGCCCTGGGCCACGGACCGGGCCAGCCACTGTGACATATTCCCCCCAGCATCCATAGGCCCGGACACCGAGTACCCCACTGCCCTGGGGGCGCGTCATCTCAACGTGGCCTTAAACTAAGGTCACTTCCCACTTCCCAATTTCTGCATGAACAATTTACAAAATGGTCATGTCAACTCAATTAAATGACATTATTCCATTTATTCAATAGACTATTGTTCTACAGGGCAAATAGTCCGGCAGCACGAGCTACAATGCATGTGATGTGTTATCTGAGAGTAAAATAAAGTGACTGATGTACAAAATTATGTACTAATTCACTTAGAAATATTAGTTAATGAATCCCAAAATATATTTACTTTAGGGAGTAGTATTGTAGTATTTATATACATGCACATAAGAGCAGTAGTATGGTAGTTATATTCTTGTACATGGAGGGCAGTATTATAGTAGTTATATTCTTGTACATAGGGGCAGTATTATAGTAGTTATATTTTTGTACATAGGAGCAGTATTATAGTAGTTATATTCTTGTAAATGGAGGGCAGTATTATAGTAGTTATATTCTTGTACATAGGGGCCAGTATTATAGTAGTTATAGTCTTGTACATAGGAGCAGTATTATAGTAGTTATATTCTTGTACATAGGAGCAGTATTATAGTAGTTATATTCTTGTACATAGGAGGCAGTATTATAGTAGTTATATTCTTGTACATAGGGGCAGTAGTATAGTAGTTATATTCTTGTACATAGGAGCAGTATTATAGTAGTTATATTCTTGTACATAGGGGCAGTATTATAGTAGTTATATTTTTGTACATAGGAGCAGTATTATAGTAGTTATATTCTTGTAAATGGAGGGCAGTATTATAGTAGTTATATTCTTGTACATAGGGGCCAGTATTATAGTAGTTATAGTCTTGTACATAGGAGCAGTATTATAGTAGTTATATTCTTGTACATAGGAGCAGTATTATAGTAGTTATATTCTTGTACATAGGAGGCAGTATTATAGTAGTTATATTCTTGTACATAGGGGCAGTATTATAGTAGTTATACTCTTGTACATAGGAGCAGTATTATAGTAGTTATATTCTTGCATATAGGAGCAGTATTATAGTAGTTATATTCTTGTACATAGGAGGCAGTATTATAGTAGTTATATTCTTGTACATAGGGGCAGTATTATAGTAGTTATATTCTTGTACATAGGGAGCAGTATTATAGTAGTTATATTCTTGTACATAGGAGCAGTATTATAGTAGTTATATTCTTGTACATAGGAGGCAGTATTATAGTAGTTATATTCTTGTACATAGGGGCAGTATTATAGTAGTTATACTCTTGTACATAGGAGCAGTATTATAGTAGTTATATTCTTGCATATAGGAGCAGTATTATAGTAGTTATATTCTTGTACATAGGAGGCAGTATTATAGTAGTTATATTCTTGTACATAGGGGCAGTATTATAGTAGTTATATTCTTGTACATAGGGAGCAGTATTATAGTAGTTATATTCTTGTACATAGGAGCAGTATTATAGTAGTTATATTCTTGTACATAGGAGGCAGTATTATAGTAGTTATATTCTTGTACATAGGGGCAGTATTATAGTAGTTATACTCTTGTACATAGGAGCAGTATTATAGTAGTTATATTCTTGCATATAGGAGCAGTATTATAGTAGTTATATTCTTGTACATAGGAGGCAGTATTATAGTAGTTATATTCTTGTACATAGGGGCAGTATTATAGTAGTTATATTCTTGTACATAGGGAGCAGTATTATAGTAGTTATATTCTTGTACATGGAGGGCAGTATTATAGTAGTTATATTCTTGTACATAAGGGCAGTATTATAGTAGTTATATTCTTGTACATAGGAGCAGTATTATAGTAGTTATATTCTGGTACATAGCAGGCAGCATTATAGCAGTTATATTGTTGTACATAGGGGCAATATTATAATAGTTATATTCTTGTACATAGGGGCAGTATTATAGTAGTTATATTCTTATACATAGGGGCAGTATTATAGTAGTTATATTCTTGTACATAGGGGCAGTATTATAGTAGTTATATTCTTATACATAGGGGCAGTATTATAGTAGTTATATTTTTGTACATAGGAGCAGTATTATAGTAGTTATATTCTTGTAAATGGAGGGCAGTATTATAGTAGTTATATTCTTGTACATAGGGGCCAGTATTATAGTAGTTATAGTCTTGTACATAGGAGCAGTATTACAGTAGTTATATTCTTGTACATAGGAGCAGTATTATAGTAGTTATATTCTTGTACATAGGAGGCAGTATTATAGTAGTTATATTCTTGTACATAGGGGCAGTAGTATAGTAGTTATATTCTTGTACATAGGAGCAGTATTATAGTAGTTATATTCTTGTACATAGGGGCAGTATTATAGTAGTTATATTTTTGTACATAGGAGCAGTATTATAGTAGTTATATTCTTGTAAATGGAGGGCAGTATTATAGTAGTTATATTCTTGTACATAGGGGCCAGTATTATAGTAGTTATAGTCTTGTACATAGGAGCAGTATTATAGTAGTTATATTCTTGTACATAGGAGCAGTATTATAGTAGTTATATTCTTGTACATAGGAGGCAGTATTATAGTAGTTATATTCTTGTACATAGGGGCAGTATTATAGTAGTTATACTCTTGTACATAGGAGCAGTATTATAGTAGTTATATTCTTGCATATAGGAGCAGTATTATAGTAGTTATATTCTTGTACATAGGAGGCAGTATTATAGTAGTTATATTCTTGTACATAGGGGCAGTATTATAGTAGTTATATTCTTGTACATAGGGAGCAGTATTATAGTAGTTATATTCTTGTACATGGAGGGCAGTATTATAGTAGTTATATTCTTGTACATAAGGGCAGTATTATAGTAGTTATATTCTTGTACATAGGAGCAGTAGTACAGTAGTTATATTCTGGTACATAGCAGGCAGCATTATAGCAGTTATATTGTTGTACATAGGGGCAATATTATAATAGTTATATTCTTGTACATAGGGGCAGTATTATAGTAGTTATATTCTTATACATAGGGGCAGTATTATAGTAGTTATATTCTTGTACATAGGGGCAGTATTATAGTAGTTATATTCTTATACATAGGGGCAGTATTATAGTAATTATATTCTTGTACTGAGGGAGCAGTATTATAGTAGTTATATTCTTGTACACAGGGGGCAGTATTATAGTATTTTTATTTTTGTACATAGGGGCAGTATTATAGTAGCTATATTCTTGTACATAGAAGCAGTATTATAGTAGTTATATTCTTGTACATAGGAGCAGTATTATAGTAGTTATATTCTTGTACATAGGAGCAGTATTATAGTAGCTATATTCTTGTACATAGGAGCAGTATTATAGTAGATATATTCTTGTACGTAGGGGCAGTATTATAATAGTTATATTCTTGTACATAGGGGCAGTATTATAGTAGTTATATTCTTATACATAGGGGCAGTATTATAGTAGCTATATTCTTGTACATAGGGGCAGTATTATAAAAGTTATATTCTTGTACATAGGGGCAGTATTATAGTAGTTATATTCTTGTACATAGGAGAAGTATTATAGTAGATATATTCTTGTACATAGGGGCAGTATTATAATAGTTATATTCCTGTACATAGGAGCAGTATTATAATAGTTATATTCTTGTACATAGAAGCAGTATTATAGTAGTTATATTCTTGTACATAGGAGCAGTATTATAGTAGTTTGATTCTTATACATAGGGGCAGTGTTATAGTAATTATATTCTTGTACAGAGGGAGCAGTATTATAGTAGTTATATTCTTGTACACAGGGGGCAGTATTATAGTATTTTTATTTTTGTACATAGGAGCAGTATTATAGTAGTTATATTCTTGTACATAGGAGCAGTATTATAGTAGATATATTCTTGTACATAGGAGCAGTATTATAGTAGATATATTCTTGTACATAGGGGCAGTATTATAATAGTTATATTCTTGTACATAGGGGCAGTATTTTAGTAGTTATATTCTTATACATAGGGGCAGTATTATAGTAGCTATATTCTTGTACATAGGGGCAGTATTATAAAAGTTATATTCTTGTACATAGGGGCAGTATTATAGTAGTTATATTCTTGTACATAGGAGCAGTATTATAGTAGATATATTCTTGTACATAGGGGCAGTATTATAATAGTTATATTCTTGTACATAGGGGCAGTATTTTAGTAGTTATATTCTTATACATAGGGGCAGTATTATAGTAGCTATATTCTTGTACATAGGGGCAGTATTATAAAAGTTATATTCTTGTACATAGGGGCAGTATTATAGTAGTTATATTCTTGTACATAGAAGCAGTATTATAGTAGTTATATTCTTGTACATAGGAACAGTATTATAGTAGTTAGATTCTTATACATAGGGGCAGTATTATAGTAGCTATATTCTTGTACATAGGAGCAGTATTATAGTAGCTATATTCTTGTACATAGAAGCAGTATTATAGTAGTTATATTCTTGTACATAGGAGCAGTATTATAGTAGTTATATTCTTGTACATAGGAGTAGTATTATAGTAGCTATATTCTTGTACATAGGAGCAGTATTATAGTAGTTAGATTCTTATACATAGGGGCAGTATTATAGTAGCTATATTCTTGTACATAGGGGCAGTATTATAATAGTTATATTCTTGTACATAGGGGCAGTATTATAGTAGTTATATTCTTATACATAGGGGCAGTATTATAGTAGTTATATTCTTGTACATAGGAGAAGTATTATGGTAGATATATTCTTGTACATAGGGGCAGTATTATAATAGTTATATTCTTGTACATAGGGGGCAGTATTATAATAGTTATATTCTTGTACATAGGGGCAGTATTATAGTAGTTATATTCTTGTACATAGGGGGCAGTATTATAATAGTTATATTCTTGTACATAGGAGAAGTATTATGGTAGATATATTCTTGCACATAGGGGCAGTATTATAATAGTTATATTCTTGTACATAGGGGCAGTATTATAGTAGTTATATTCTTGTACATAGGGGCAGTATTATAGTAGTTATATTCTTGTACATAGGGGCAGTATTATAATAGTTATATTCTTGTACATAGGGGACAATATTGTAGTAGTTATATTCTTGTACATAGGGGCAGTATTATAATAGTTATATTATTGTACATAGGGGCAGTATTATAATAGTTATATTCTTGTACATAGGGGCAGTATTTTCCGATGGGAGACATTGTGCCCTGACGGGCTAAATGATGTCATAGAAGGCATATGAAGAATGTACCATAAATAATTCCAGGGGTTTATCAGATTTAAATGTTTCTGACATATATAAAGAAATATAATTTTAATAAGATTTTATTTACAGTGGTGGCCAAAAGTATTGGCACCCCTGCAATTCTGTCAGATAATACTCAGTTTCTTCCTGAAAATGATTGCAATCAGAAATTCTTTGGTCTTATTATCTTCATTTAATTTGCTTGCAAGGAAAAAACACAAAAGACAATGAAGCAAAAATCAAATCATTGAACATTTCACACAAAACTCCAAAAAAGGGCCGGACAAAAGTATTGGCACCCTCAGCCTAATACTTGGTTGCACAACCTTTAGCCAAAATAACTGCGAACAACCGCTTCCGGTAACCATCAATGAGTTTCTTACAATGCTCTGCTGGAATTGTAGACCATTCTTCTTTGGCAAACTGCTCCAGGTCCCTGATATTTGAAGGGTGCCTTCGATATCTCTCCACAGGTGTTCTATGGGATTCAGGTCTGGACTCATTGCTGGCCACCTTAGAAGTCTCCAGTGCTTTCTCTCAAACCATTTTATAGTGCTTTTGGAAGTGTGTTTTGGGTCATTGTCCTGCTGGAAGACCCATGACCTCTGAGGGAGACCCAGCTTTCTCACACTGGGCCCTACATTATGCTGCAAAATTTGTTGGCAGTCTTCAGACTTCATAATGCCATGCACACGGTCAAGCAGTCCAGTGCCAGAGGCAGCAAAGCAACCCCAAAACATCAGGGAACCTCCGCCATGTTTGACTGTAGGGACCGTGTTCTTTTCTTTGAACGCCTCTTTTTTTTCCTGTACACTCTATGTTGATGCTTTTTCCCAAAAAGCTCTACTTTTGTCTCATCTGACCAGAGAACATTCTTCCAAAACGTTTTAGGCTTTCTCAGGTAAGTTTTGGCAAACTCCAGCCTGGCTTTTTTATGTCTCGGGGTAAGAAGTGGGGTCTTCCTGGGTATCCTACCATACAGACCCTTTTCATTCAGACGCCGACGGATAGTACGGGTTGACACTGTTGTACCCTCGGACTGCAGGGCAGCTTGTACTTGTTTGGATGTTAGTCGAGGTTCTTCATCCACCATCCGCACAATCTTGCGTTGAAATCTCTCGTCAATTTTTCTTTTCTGTCCACATCTAGGGAGGTTAGCCACAATGCCATGGGCTTTAAACTTCTTGATGACACTGCGCACGGCAGACACAGGAACATTCAGGTCTTTGGAGATGGACTTGTAGCCTTGACATTGCTCATGCTTCCTCACAATTTGGTTTCTCAAGTCCTCCTTTGGTCTTCTTTCTTTTCTCCATGCTCAATGTGGTACACACAAGGACACAGGGCAGAGGTTGAGTCAACTTTAATCCATGTTAACTGGCTGCAAGTGTGATTTAGTTATTGCCAACACCTGTTAGGTGCCACAGGTAAGTTACAGGTGCTGTTAATTACACGAATTAGAGAAGCATCACATGATTTTTCAAAGGGTGCCAATACTTTTGTCCACCCCCTTTTTTAGGTTTGGTGTGGAATTGTATCCAATTTGGCTTTAGGACAATTCTTTTTGTGTTTTTTTCATTGAAGACAAATTAAATGAAGAGAATAATACCAAAGAATTTGTGATTGCAATCATTTTCAGGAAGAAACTGAGTATTATCTGACAGAATTGCAGGGGTGCCAATACTTTTGGCCACCACTGTACATGTGTTTTATGTAGAAGAAAAATATTTTTTATCTGCATGTTGATGTTGGCGCTTTAATATGAATATTAACATAGGCAACTATACATATATATATATATATATTTTTTTTTTTTTGTTTGTTTATATAAAGATATGGCGTTTTTTAGGACTAGACTACCTATGTAGAGGGATTTTAAATGAGTGTGCCTTGATTTATATAAAGCAGTCATGGCTTTTGTTCCTTTAGATAAATATACCTGATGAAGACTATTTTATGTCGAAACGCATTGTATGGTGAAATAAAAATTGTGCAGGAAATAATATTTGCCTATATTTACCAGTATTATCGATTATTGGGAGCGCATTTAGCCTGGAGAGCAATCGATGTCCATTACATAGGACAAAGAGGCATTACATCTTCTTCCATGACATTGCAAAGTGCAGGCCCCCTATTGTTTGTCTATGTCCTCGGAGACCCAAGGCTAAAATGTTCTTAATTGAAATTCCTTCTAGGATTTGACGCCCCACATTGTAGCTCTGGCAGGAACTTTACATCTATCTCTATAAAGTTAAATTTACCCAAAACACCTGCTCTTTTTTTTTCTCCTTATCCACTAGGGAAATATCTCCTTTCGAGGCATCTGGCAGTTTTATAGCCTGTAGTGACTGTTTCCACAGGCGGGGAACTTACTGCTCTTTCCCAAAACCATTTGATTTGTATCTCCAAGAAATTCATCAACATCTCTGTGATATAAGGAAAAAAAAAAGACATGCAATTATTTCTTCCCTGTAAATCTTGTCTAAAGACCGAGCAAAGCCAAAATGAAATTGTTTCCATACACATATATAATTCACCCGCTATCCAGCCCGATGACTGCTTAATGCACAGACTTAGACAGCACATTATGGCTCACATGTGGTCCGAGGGGAAGATATCGAGAAAGTCTGGTGTTTGTGGAACAACCAGCCACACAGTAGATGCACCTCAACCAGATGCTATTTGCTAAACTGGTCCTGGGACAAGCTTTTTTTTGCTTATATACATGTACTTTTTGGCTAAAAAAATCATTTTTGCAATTAGGCTTCATTAAAAAATTTGCACTGCTAGCCTTCTATAGCCTCTGTGTTGCACTGGTGGTTGCAGAACGAGTTAACTGAGTATCCATCAGTGAGCTTCTTCTGACAGGAAGGCTGTAACTCTTTTACCTGTCTTTTTTCTGAGCTCCTCTCCGCTGATTTATCACTAAATATTGCATCAAGCTGAACTTTGATGTGGTCATAGATCAGCTCAGAAGCTGAGAAAAAAAGGACAGATAAAAGACTAACACACTCTGGTCCAAAAATTTTGATTTGGATAGGTTTTCAAAGTATGATCATTGGGGGTCCGGTACTCGGTATACACCCGCCAGCAGCTCCAACAGCGGCCGAATGTAAACATTGAACAGCGTTGCACATGCTCCCCTCAGAATGAGGTCTTTGATTCTTAGTTAAATGGGTTGTCCAGTCACAAGATATTGATGACCTATCCTTAGGATAAGTCATCATCATTAGATCAGTGGGGTCTGATACACAGTACCCAGATGTCTGCTAGTATACACTCATACGGTGGCCGGGTGTAAACACATTAGACAGATCCGAAGTGTGCAGTTCCATTCAATATTTAGCAGCCATTACCAGCAATGTGACCTGTCAGATGACAATCATTCATATAAATTCCCTGTTGTATCTATTTTTCCATCAATACCTAGTGTTCATATCGCCTATTATGTTTTACTACCGTTTCTTATTTAGATTGAAAACTTGCACCCCACTTTAAGTAGCTGCCCATATTGCCTATCCTTTGTCTTACCCCTTTTTTAAGCTATTTGGAGCAACCCTTTTTTTATTATAGCTGTGGTAGATCGGCTCACTCAGCTGCTCCAAGAGGTAGTCACAGGAACACTTTCCATTTAAGTTTTCAACTAGTTTATTAAAAACGTACTGCATAAACCAGTGCACAGTTAAGTAAATAAACACGGTCCTTCTGGCATAATGGGAAACACAAAATAGCATACAGTACAGTTTGTTTGGCTGCAGGGATCCGCCCACTCAGGGAAAAACACACAGTTTAGTCTTTTTAAGGCTAAGTGCCCACGATGCAGAAATGCTCCGGATTTTTTCCTGAGCGTTTCTGCATCTCCCTGGCAGAAAAAAACGCATGCGGATTTTACATGCGCTTTTCCTGCCAGGGACAAGCGCAAGTGAAGCGTTTTGATCATGCGATTTCGCATGCGGGTTGTCAAGCTCTTTTCCAAGAGATTTTAGCATCACTTGGAAAGTGCATGACAACTTGGTCACACTATATAAATCCATGCAACCGGCATGGATTTTATATAGTGTGACCAAGTTAGTTAAAAAAAAGAAAAAACACTCGCGGTTGTGTAAAAGGACATTCCATGACGTCATTTAGTCATGTGACAGGTCATGCGACCACCGACGTCAGCGGTCGCGTGACCCGTCACATGACTAAATGCAGTCATGACAGGTCCTTTTAGACCATCACGAGCTTCCGGGGAGCCAGGACGCATCGCTATGCAGACCGGGGGCCATCAGAAGGTGAGTATAATGTATATTTTTTATTTTAATTCTTTTTTTTTACAGGTACTATGGTACCCGGGTCCGGAGGAGAGTCTCCTCTTCTCCAGACCCGGGTACCATCCGCACATTGAATAGCTTAATATCCGCATGTACACATGTAGTCATGCGGATATTAAACGATTCAATGCAAGTTAATGGCGGCGAAAATGCCGCGATTCCGCAAAATAATTGGTAGTGCTGCGGATTTTTCCGCAATGATAATCCGCAGAGGAAATTTCCGCAGCATGTGCACAGCACATGCGGATTATCATTGGGGAACATTGCAGACCTGCTACCAACAACCTGCTAAAAAACGCATAGTGGGCACACAGCCTAACACGAGCACAGCTCTGGAGATCTCGTCTCCAGACACACCGAACACTGAATGAGTCCAAAGACTCCATATTTACCTTCTAGACCACACCCTGGGGTGGAGATATGGTGAACAGCCTCTCATCTACTCTTCAACTGTTCATAAAAAACCCAGCCCTTAATATGGCCTATTAACCCCTTTCAGAACTTAGTATGCTGCAGCATTTTTCCATTTTCATATCACTGAGGCTAACATCCTGAGTGACACATATCTCCCCTCCAGTATTTTACCAGTTACCTTCTCACATAGCTTAGATTACCCCGTAAAATATAATAATCAAAAATTAGAAAATTGATCCAGTGAGACTGAATTTGTCTCAAACTTTTACGAATTTGAACAATTGAAAATTTTAAAAAATTGCAATTTGCTTCTTGCAAAGCTCCTAAAAAGGATACTGTCATTTCACACATTGCAGTAGATTGCAATAGCCAGAGAAGGCTCACATGAGCTCAGGCTGACTCCCCCAAAATGTCTTGCCACTATCAAATTACATGGTGTAGCATCATCAAACAGAATGGACTATCATAGCCTGTATAAAAGCCTAGGCAGGGAATGCAGCTGCTGCTTTGTGATGAATCTGTATATTGGGAGAGGACATTACAACTTACAGCTCAACTTAGCAATAGAGATAGGGATAGAAAGCCATAAACACTTAGCCATAAATCCAAATCCAAAGCGGCCTTCACACGTTTCGACTGCACTGCGTTCTTTTGTGGAAAAAAATGTATTGTTTTGCCAAGATTTAAAAAAAAAATGCGCTTTTCTACCATGATCATGGGAAAAAAAATCAGTGCTGCCGCAACAAATGAATTTTGCCTAAAGATTATGAAGAAGATTAGTGTGGGAGGAAAACAGAATAACATTA